>NC_141602.1:16693040-17421033 GCF_047967505.1 Dipteris shenzhenensis | reverse complement strand
AGAATTAATCAAAAAAATTTGCAAGTACCTAGAAAAAGTTTGTAAGTTTGCTCTTTCTTGCTTTCTTGCTCTTCCTTCCTTGCTTTCTTGATCGTCCTTGCTTTCTTGCTTCAATGAATGAAATGAGGGGAGAATGAATGAAGAAGGAAGACTATATATAAGAAAATTTAGGTTTTCCTCCTCCTCTCCTATTGGCTTTCCATTCCTCCCCTCTCTCCTATTGGCTTTTCATTTATCCCCTCTCCCATTGGCTCCCATTACTCCCCCTCTCCCATTGGACCCCCATCCCTCATCCCAATCTTCCATTAGCCCTCCCCCCATCCATTTCTTCTTCCTCCCCCATTGCCACCACCACTCCCATCCCACATTTCCACCACGTCCCATACTCCTCCCATTTCCCAAAATCCGATATTTTCCCATCTCACCCTCCTCTTTTTCATCCCCTATTAACTCCCCTCACTCATTTCACTCCCTTATTATCCTACTCCCCTATTACCTTCCCCTCTCCCATTCCATTCTTCCCTCCCCACTCTCACTTCCACTTCCCATTACTCACTTGCCATTTGAAAACTATTAATATATTATTATACTATTTTTTATACTTATTATCATACACCCCTATTACTTCCCTCTCCCATTCCACTCCTCCCTCCTCACTCCCACTTCCACTTCCCATTACTCACTTGCTATACACATTTGCAAACTATTAATATATTATTATATGATTTTTTATACTATTTGCAAACTTACATGTGGGCAAAATCACAGGTGTCAAAGCGATCCTATTGTGGTCATACAACAACTGTGCTTTTATTCAAGGGCATATTTATCCTCGTCAACAAGCTTACTTACTCAAGGTATGAAGTGCATAATTTGTGCACTAGGTGTTTACTTTGTTGTATCAAAATTGTTTGTCACACACACACACATATACACATACCAAGAATTTTCTAATATTATCGCATCTACATTTCTCTGATGGGCACAAAACTTTGTACACGCCTCAACCTAGGTCGTACTGACTTTCATACAAAGTGGTGCACCCATCCCATAAGTACTTGTTCGGATAACACACCTCCAAACGTATTTTTATGACGATTGTGCATAACACTAGGAACAAAATGGTGTATAATGTGAGATCGACTATGCAAAGCATATCCAATGGACACAAGACTTTGCACATTCCTCAACCTAGGTAGTATTGACTTGTGTGCAAAGTGGCATCTCCATCCGATAAGTACTTGTTTGAAAAATACACCTACGATCGTGTTTTTTGACAGTTGTACATGACACCAAGGCCAAAAACGATATTTAATACTCAATCTACCATGTAAAGCATATCCGATGGGCACAATACTTTGCACGTGCCTCAAAAGCGGTGGTATGGTATTCCATGCAAAGTGGAGCGCCCATTCAATAAGTACTTTTTAGAATATCACACCTAGGACCATGTTTTTTATTGGTTGTTGTCCATGACACTAAGGCAAAAATGTTGATTTATGCTTAATCGACAATGCAATGCATATGCGATCATCACAATAATTTGCACACATCTCAACCTAGGTAATATTGACTTACATGCAAAGTGGCGTGCCCATCCCATAAGTACTTAGTCAAATAACACATCTAGGACCGTGTTTTTTGACGGTTGTGCATGACACAAAGGTAAAAATAGTGTTTAATGCTTGTTTGACAATGCAAAGCATATCTGATGGGCACAATACTTTGCACACACCTTCAACTAGGTGGAATTGACTTACATGCAAAGTGGCACGCCCATCCCATAAGTGCTTGATCGGATAACATACCTAGCAGTGTGTTTTTTTACAGATGTGCATAGTATTTAATGCTCGATCGACCATGCAAAGGATATCCGATGGGCACAACACTTTTTGTACACCTTAACCTAGGTGGTATTGAAATTTTCTCAAAGAGGGACACCCATCCGATAAGTACTTGGTCAGATAACACACCTAAGGACGTGTTTTTTTACGGATGTCCATATCACTAGGGAAAAAATGGTGTATAATGCATGATCGACCATGCAAAGCATATCCGCTGGTGATAATACTTTGCACGCACCTCAACGTAGTTGAAACAGACTTGCGTGCAAAGTGGAGCCCCCATCCGATAAGTACTTATTTGAATAACCCGCCTACGGTCGTGTTTTTATATGGTTGTGCATGACACAAAGGCAAAAATGGTGTTTTATGCTTGATCGACAATGCAAAGCATATCCGATGGGCACAATACTTTGCACACACCTTCAACTAGGTGGAATTGACTTACATGCAAAGTGGCATTCCCATTGCATAAGTACTTGATCAGATAACACACATAGCAGCGTGTTTTTTTACGGATGTGCATGACACTAAGGCAAAAATGGTATTTAATGCTCGATCGACCATGCAAAGCATATCCGATGGGCACAATACTTTTCCTATACCTTAACCTAGGTGGTATTGAAATGTTCTCAAAGAGGAACACCCATCCGATAAGTACTTGGTCAGATAACATACCTAAGGGCATGTTTTTTTGCAGATGTGCATATCACTATGGGAAAAACGTTGTATAATGTGTAATCGACCATGTAAAGCATATCCGATGGTGACAATACTTTGCATGCATCTCAACCTAGTTGAAACGGACTTGCGTGCAAATTGGAGCCCCCATCCGATAAGTACTTGTTTGATTAACACACTTAGGACCGTGTTTTTTCATGGTTGTGCATGACACTAAGGCAAAAACGGTGTTTTATGCTTGATCGACAATGCAAAGCATATCCGATGGGCATAATACTTTGCAACACCTTCAACTAGGTGGAATTGACTTACATGAAAAGTGGCACACCCATCCCATAAGTGCTTGATCGGATAACATACCTAGCAGCATGTTTTTTTTACGGATGTGCATGACACTAGAGCAAAAATAGTATTTAATGCTCGATCAACCATGCAAAGGATATCCGATGGGCACAACACTTTTCCTACACTACAAGCTAGGTGGTATTGAAATTTTCTCAAAGAGGCACACCCATCCGATAAGTACTTGGTCAGATAACACACCTAAGGGCGTGTTTTTTTGCGGATGTGCATATCACTACGGGAAGAACGTTGTATAATGCATAATCGACCATGCGGAGCATATCCGCCGATGGTGACAATACTTTGCACGCATCTCAACCTAGTTGAAACGGACTTGCGTGAAAAGTGGAGCCCCCATCCAATAAGTACTTGTTTGATTAACACACTTAGGACCGTGTTTTTTCATGGTTGTGCATGACACTAAGGCAAAAACGGTGTTTTATGCTTGATCGACAATGCAAAGCATATCTGATGGGCACAATACTTTGCACACACCTTCAACTAGGTGGAATTAACTTACATGCAAAGTGGCACTCCCATCCCATAAGTGCTTGATCGGATAACATACCTAGCATCGTGTTTTTTTACGAATGTGCATGACACTAGAGCAAAAATAGTATTTAGTGCTCGATCGATCATGCAAAGGATATCCGATGGGCACAACACTTTTTGTACACCTCAACCTAGGTGGTATTGAAATGTTCTCAATGAGGCACACCCATCCGATAAGTACTTGGTCAGATAATACACCTAATGGCATGTTTTTTTGCGGATGTCCATATCACTAGGGAAAAAATGGTGTATAATGCATGATCGACCATGCAAAGCATATTCGATGGTGACAATACTTTGCACGCATCTCAACCTAGTTGAAACAGACTTGCATGCAAACTGGAGCCCCCATCCGATAAGTACTTGTTTGAATAACACACCTAGGACTGTGTTTTTTCATGGTTGTGCATGACACTAAGGCAAAAACGGTGTTTTATGCTTGATCGACAATGCAAAGCATATCCGATGGGCACAATATTTTGTACATACCTTAAACTAGGTGGAATTGACTTACATGCAAAGTGGCACGCACATCCCATAAGTGCTTGATCGGATAACATACCTAGTAGCGTGTTTTTTTACGGATGTGCATGACACTAGAGCAAAAATAGTATTTAATGCTCGATCGACCATGCAAACGATATCCGATGGGCACAACACTTTTCTTATGCCTCAAGCTAGGTGGTATTGAAATTTTCTCAATGAGGCACACCCATCCGATAAGTACTTGGTCAAATAACACACCTAATGGTGTGTTTTTTGCGGATGTCCATATCACTAGGGAAAAAATGGTGTATAATGCATGATCGACCATGCAAAGCATATCCGCTGGTGACAATACTTTGCACGCATCTCAACGTAGTTGAAACAGACTTGTGTGCAAAGTGGAGCCCCCATCCGATAAGTACTTATTTGAATAACACACCTACGGCCGTGTTTTTTTATGGTTGTGCATGACACAAAGGCAAAAACGGTGGGCACAATACTTTGCACACACCTTCAAATAGGTGGAATAGACTTACATGCAAAGTGGCATTTCCATCGCATAAGTACTTGATCGGATAACACACCTAGCAGTGTGTTTTTTTACGGATGTGCATGACACTAAGGCAAAAATGGTATTTAATGCTCGATCGACCATGCAAAGCATATCCGATGGGCACATTACTTTTCCTACACCTTAACCTAGGTGGTATTGAAATGTTCTCAAAGAGGCACCCCCATCCGATAAGTAGTTGGTCAGATAACATACCTAAGGGTATGTTTTTTTGCGGATGTGCATATCACTATGGGAAAAACGTTGTATAATGCATAATCGACCATGCAAAGCATATCCGATGGTGGCAATACTTTGCATGCATCTCAACCTAGTTGAAACGGACTTGTGTGCAAACTAAAGCCCCCATCCAATAAGTAATTGTTTGATTAACACACTTAGGACCGTGTTTTTTCATGGTTGTGCATGACACTAAGGTAAAAACGGTGTTTTATGCTTGATCGACAATGCAAAGCATATCTGATGGGCACAATACTTTGCACACACCTTCAACTAGGTGGAATTGACTTACATGTGCATGACACTAAGGCAAAAATGGTATTTAATGCTCGATCGACCATGCAAAGCATATCCGATGGGCACAATACTTTTCCTATACCTTAACCTAGGTGGTATTGAAATGTTCTCAAAGAGGCACACCCATCCGATAAGTACTTGGTTAGATAACATACCTAAGGGCATGTTTTTTTGCGGATGTGCATATCACTACTGGAAAAATGTTGTATAATGCATAATCGACCATGCAGAGCATATCCGATGGTGACAATACTTTGCACGCATCTCAAGCTAGCTGAAACGGACTTTCGTACAAATTGAAGCCCCCATCTGATAAGTACTTGTTTGATTAACACACTTAGGACCGTGTTTTTTCATGGTTGTGCATGACACTAAGGCAGAAACAGGGTTTTATGCTTGATCGACAATGCAAAGCATATCCGATGGGCACAATACTTTGCACACATCTTCAACTAGGTGGAATTGACTTACATGCAAAGTGGCACACCCATCCCATAAGTGCTTGATCAGATAACATACCTAGCAACCTGTTTTTTTTACGGATGTGAATGACACTAGAGCAAAAATAGTATTTAATGCTCGATTGACCATGCAAAGGATATCCGATGGGCACAATAGTAAATACTTTTCCTACACTGCAATCTAGGTGTTATTGAAATTTTCTCAAAGAGGCATACCCATCCGATAAGTACTTGGTCAGATAACACACCTAAGGGCGTGTTTTTTTGTGGATGTGCATACCACTAGGGAAAAAATGGTATATAATGCATGATCGACCATGCAAATCATATCCGATGGTGACAATACTTTGCACACACCTCAACGTAGTTAAAACGGACTTGCGTGCAAAGTGGAGCCCCCATCCGATAAGTACTCGTTTGAATAACACACCTAGGATCGTGCTTTTTCATGGTTGTGCATGACACTAAGGCAAAAACGGTGTTTTATGCTTGATCGACAATGCAAAGCATATCCGATGGGCACAATACTTTGCACACACCTTCAACTAGGTGGAATTAACTTACATTCAAAGTGGCACACCCATCCCATAAGTGGTTGATCGGATAACATACCTAGCAGCGTGTTTTTTTACAGATGTGCATGACACTAGAGCAAAAATAGTATTTAATGCTCGATCGACCATGCAAAGGATATCCGATGGGCACAACACTTTTCGTACACCTCAACCTAGGTGGGATTGAATTGTTCTCAATGAGGCATACCCATACGATAAGTACTTGGTCAGATAACACACCTAATGGCGTGTTTTTTTGCGGATGTCCATATCACTAGGGAAAAAATGGTGTATAATGCGTGATCGACCATGCAAAGCATATCCGATGGGCACAATACTTTTCACACACCTTCAACTAGGTGGAATTGACTTACATGCAAAGTGGCATTCCCATTGCATAAGTACTTGATCGGATAACACACCTAGCAGCGTGTTTTTTTACGGATGTGCATGATACTAAGGTAAAAATGGTATTTAATGCTCAATCGACCATGCAAAGCATATCTAATGGGCACAATACTTTTCCTACACCTTAACCTAGGTGATATTGAAATCTTCTCAAAGAGGCATACCCATCCGATTAGTTCTTGGTCAGATAACATACCTAAGGGCATGTTTTTTTACGGATGTGCATATCACTACGGGAAAAACGTTGTATAATGCGTAATCGACCATGCAAAGCATATCCGATGGTGATAATACTTTGCACGCATCTCAACCTAGTTGAAACGGACTTGCGTGCAAACTGGAGCCCCCATCCAATAAGTACTTGTTTGATTAACACACTTAGGACCGTGTTTTTTCATGGTTGTGCATGACACTAAGGCAAAAACGGTGTTTTATGCTTGATCGACAATGCAAAGCATATCCGATGGTCACAATACTTTGCACACACCTTCAACTAGGTGTAATTGACTTACATGCAAAGTGGCACTCCCATCCCATAAGTGCTTGATCGGATAACATACCTAGCAGCGTGTTTTTTTACGGATGTGCATGACACTAGAGCAAAAATAGTATTTATTGCTCGATCGATCATGCAAAGGATATCCGATGGGCACAACACTTTTTTTATGCCTCATCCTAGGTGGTATTGAAATCTTCTCAAAGAGGCACACCCATCCGATAAGTACTTGGTCATATAACACACCTAAGGGCGTGTTTTTTTGCGGATGTGCATATCACTAGAGAAAAAATGGTGTATAACCATGCAAAGAAAATCCGATGGTAACAATACTTTGCACGCATGTCAAATAGTTGAAACACACTTTTGTGCAAAGTGGAGCCCCCATCCGATAAGTACCTGTTTGAATAACACACCTAGGACCGTGTTTTTTCATGGTTGTGCATGACATTAAGGCCAAAACGATGTTTTATGCTTGATTGACAATGCAAAGCATATTCGATGGACACAATACTTTGCACACACCTTCAACTATGTGGAATTGACTTACATGCAAAGTGGCATGCCCATCCCATAAGTGCTTGATCGGATAACATCCTAGCAGCGTGTTTCTTTACGGATGTGCATGACACTAGAGCAAAAATAGTATTTAATGCTCGATCAACCATGCAAAGGATATCCGATGGGCACAACACTTTTTGTAGTTGAAACAGACTTACGTGCAAAGTGGAGCCCCCATTCGATAAGTACTTGTTTGATTAACACACCTAGGACCGTGTTTTTTCATGGTTTTGCATGACACTAAGGCAAAAACATTGTTTTATGCTTAATCGACAATGCAAAGCATATCCGATGGGCACAAAACTTTGCACACACCTTGAAATAGGTGGAATTGACTGCACACACCTTGAAATAGGTGGAATTGACTTACATGCAAAGTGGCACTCCCATCCCATAAGTGCTTGATCGGATAACATACCTAGCAGTGTGTTTTTTAACGGATGTGCATGACACTAGAGCAAAAATAGTATTTATTGCTCGATCGATCATGCAAAGGATATCCGATGGGCACAACACTTTTCGTATGCCTCAAACTAGGTGGTATTGGAATGTTCTCAAAGAGGCACACCCATCCGATAAGTACTTAGTCAGATAACACACCTAAGGGCGTGTTTTTTTACGGATGTGCATATCACTCGGGAAAAAATGGTGTATAATGCGTGATCGACCATGCAAAGCATATCCGATGGTGACAATACTTTGCACGCACCTCAACGTAGTTAAAACGGACTTGCATGCAAAGTGGAGCCCCCATCCGATAAGTACTTGTTTGAATAACACACCTAGGGCTGTGTTTTTATATGGTTGTGCATGACACTAAGGCAAAAACGGTGTTTTATGCTTGATCCACAATGCAATGCATATCCGATGGGCAAAATACTTTACAGACACCTTCAACTAGGTGGAATTGACTTACATGCAAAGTGGCATTTCCATCGCATAAGTACTTGATCGGATAACACACCTAGCAGCGTGTTTTTTTTACAGATGTGCATGACACTAGAGCAAAAATAGTATTTAATGCTCGATCGACCATGCAAAGCATATCCGATGGGAACAATACTTTTCCTACGCCTTAACCTAGGTGGTATTGAAATTTTGTCAAAGAGGCACACCCATCCGATAAGTAGTACTTGGTTAGATAACATACCTAAGGGCGTGTTTTTTTGCAGGTGTGCATATCACTACGGGAAGAACGTTGTATAATGCATAATCGACCATGCAGGGCATATCGGATGGTGACACTACTTTGCACGCATCTCAACCTAGTTGAAACGGACTTGCATGAAAAGTGGAGCCCCCATCCAATAAGTACTTGTTTGATTAACACACTTAGGACCGTGTTTTTTCATGGTTGTGCATGATACTAAGGCAAAAACGGTGTTTTATGCTTGATCGACAATGCAAAGCATATCCGATGGGAACAATACTTTGCACACACCTTCAACTAGGTGGAATTGACTTACATGCAAAGTGGCACACCCATCCCATAAGTGCTTGATTGGATAACATACCTAGCAGGCTCGTGTTTTTTTACAGATGTGCATGACACTAGAGCAAAAATAGTATTTAATGCTTGATCGACCATGCAAAGGATAACTTGGCATGTCCATCTGATGAGTACTTGATCGGATAACTTCTCCCACCAATAAATTAAGTACTAATTAAAAATTATAATAAATGAGTAGATTATTAAAAAGAGACTAATATTTATGTAATTGTTGCTACTGCAGCTTGCTTGCGAAGGACTCTCACAAAGGAGATGGCTATAGATTTTGTTCCAGGGATGGATGTGATTTTATGTGGCAAAAGAGAAGTAGTTGCATTTGCTACAATCCATGATAGTGATCCTAATTCAGTTTGCCACTTTCGAAGACTTGGCAAAGATAAGGTGGCAGTTACTGTATCAAAGATTCTTAGCGCACATGTTGAGCTAAAGTATAAATGTGGAGATATGGAAACACTTGGAGATGTTATGCCCTACAATACATCCAACAAATCATTTATAGCATGGGACAAAGATGAGACTTATGCAACAGACATTATCAAGAATACAAAGTGCACCACCTTGGATTTTACTATAGGGGACATTTTACAAATGAGATCATTTGCAAATAAGACTGTAGCAGAAGGTGAAGTATTGGGATTTGAACAAGTGGAGCAATGGTCATTTGCACAGATGAGGATTCTAAAAGTCACTGATGATGGTATGGTTGATAACATAACATCCTTATGTGATCCCTACTATGAGCTAGGCAAGAATATGAGATGGAGCATGCAATTTTTAAACATGAGAAAGAGGAACGTGGTTTTCAATGATAAAGACAAGGTATACTACAATATCAAAGGACCTAAAAAGCGTGCCCATGTGCCAGGCTCTATCACTTCAAATGTGGATGATTTCAATATACTCAATTATAGAAGTGACATCTTATCTGGAGTGGATGAGTTCATTGGTTCCGAGAAACAAAATGATTTTAGAAGCGAAGCCTTATCTGGGGTGGATGAATTCTTGCATAGTGAGAAGGGCAAAGGTTTCAATAGTGATGTCTTGTCAAGTGTGGATGAGTTCATGCATATTAACAAACCTGGTGTCAATCAAGCTTGTGGATTTGTGAAAGCCATGCAAGATGTCCCAATGAGTGATGTTCTCTCAGGAGTGGACGAGTTTCAAGATTCTCAATACTCTCGTAGAATATTGAATTCATTGAATGGTCCTAAGAGTATGTTAAAAACGAGGATGAGATCAATAGAGGATTATTCAATATTTAACTTTGATTGTGATATGGACAAGGATGCAACGACCAATCATGGATGCTTGGTTACAAACAAATGTGAGGAGAAGAAGTGCATAAATACAGATAACAACGTGCAGGAGGAACGAAAACGGTCATACATATGCATGAAGAGAAAGCGAATCCAGGCAGATCCACAAAAGCAACCAAAGAGGAAGAGAGTAATGAAGGAGGAGAACATGTTAAATGCATTGGGATATCTATGTTGCAAGCGAAGATGTATGCACTTCATTGATCTTGCAGACATCAGGGAATGTAGAGGACACATGTGGCAAAGAAGAGGAAGCGAAAAAAATGAATACCTTCTCACAAGTCTCTCTTGCTTTCTTCAGAATGGCAATAAAAGGCTAAGTTCAAGACAAAAGGTAAAACCTCTCGTAAATGGAAAAAGGATTTGCAATAAGGCATATCGCAATATTACTAGATTAACCCATGGTACATATTGGGATTTAGTCACCAAGGCAAAGGGCGGTAACAAATTTAGCATTCACGGTAATAGAGGAAGGTCCAAATCAAGAATCTCAACTGTTAGGGCAGCATCAATTTTGCAAGACTTCATACATGAAAATGCTTTAGCTCAACCCCATATATCTACCAAACTCCCTAACGGTGACACGATCACTAAAATGCACCTTCCAATGGGCTTGACAATGCTTGAAGTATTTGACTCTATTGTAGAAAAGCAAAGGCAAAGAGGGGATGCCGTAGCTTCTTCTCATACTTTGTATACTCTTTGGAAGAAGAACTTTGGATATGTTAAAATCCCAAGGAGGCAAAAAATTCAAAGTGCAATGTCTGTGATGATTTAAAGCGAGCGATTGAGAGTGCAACATGTCCAAATCAAAGGGAATTATACAAAAAAAACCGAAAATCTCATCATGACCTTATTCGACATTCCAGATAAAAATATGCATTTTGGAAGGAGCAAGCTATTTCGCATCCCGATGACTACATGTGCCTTATTGTAGATGGCATGGATCAGAATACAACAACATTGCCTCGTTTTGTTGCCACTCCACCTAAATTACAAGGAAAGCACTTTCTAAAGACACATCTATGTGGAGTGTTAGTGCATGGAATTAAGTTCCTTGCAGATATATGGATTGATTCCTTGCATCTACATGATAGCAATCAAGTTGTAACATCTATTATGAAGGAAATTCGCAATGTACATGCAGAAAAAGGTCACCTACCACCGACTTTGAGAATACAAGCTGATAATTGCTGGTGAGAAAATAAGAATGTACTCATGTTTGCATTCTACTCCATGCTAGTTGCTCATCGAATCTTCAATGAGGTCGAATGTGGATTTTTATATGTTGAGCATACACATGAGGATATCGATCAGGTTTTTAGCACAATCTCAAGGGAGCTTAAATGCAAGGATGTGGAGACAATAGATGACTTGGTAAGAAGATGTGGCAGGCAAGTTGGTGGTCGTAAGGAAAGTACAGTATGTGAGAGGCTCGAAAGAATATATGATTGGAAGAGCTTCATTCTACCTTTCATACAAACGGGTGGTGATGCACTGTGATGCATTGACAGGTCATACCAATCCACACTACTTTCGTTTTTCTTTTTAAGATGAAAAACCTGTAATGCAATGGCAACAGTATTCTCATGATACAAAATGGGAACCTGAAGAACCTTACACTCTCTTAACTTCAATTCCCAGCAAGGAAAGGTATCCAACATGGGCTCCTATACAAGAATTCAATGAGAGGTCTAACTGTGAAATAGAAGGATTAAAAGCATTTATTACATACAAAGAGGAAATGCTCCGGAGATATCCTGATTCGAAGCCTACTTGGAGAGAACACACTACCACTGTAATTAACAAGACACGAAATTTAATAAAGGACCTTAAGAGAATGTGAGGCTCAAAGAATGTCAAGGAAGAATGCAATATGTTTTGGCCAAATGTTCATAACGATTTGCGCCCAGCTCCAGTCTTTGAAAATGAATTTGTATCATTACTCCCACGTCCATATTGTGGACCGAAGAAGAGAGAGTTTATGCCATAAGTAGATATAGAGGTCGATTGTTTTGTTGTGGTTCGGCCATCGGATGATGAATATGAGAATGTGAAGTTTTGGGTTGCAAAAGTAGTTGATGTGCAAAGAGATGACCAAGGGAGAGCTACAACATTTACAGCGGTATGGTATGAGCCTAAGGGCAGGAAGGAGAATATGGATAACAACACATTGTATACTAATTGTATAATGAAGGAGTGGGTCCCAAATGATGAAGCGGTCTCTCAAGTTTCAACGGAGACAATCATAGTGTCTTGGCATTCAAGGGCAAAGAAATCAAAGAAGCACATGGGATATGAGGTAGAAGGAAAAATAAAAATACCACAGCAAACTATTTTACATATACACGAATTTTTAAGGATGCTCGCCATGGAGGAAGTAGAAGGAGAGCGCAAATGAAGAATGTCCATGATTAAAGCTTTGTATTGAAGTCCATTGAAGGATTTTATTTGGGTACTAGGCAAGAAGCCAATCCAAGACAATTATAATCAGAGTCATCACCTCCTATGTCAAATGAGAGTCAAAATATGCATTGGATGTCACCCAAGGGTCAAGGCTTGCCAAGACAATAGGGAGTTAATGCAGATGGCACCTGGCAAGGGACTATCACATTGAGCAATAAGACAATGGGGAGTCAATGCACCCAAGGGGCAAGGCTTGGCAAGATAACTTGTGGGAGTTAATGCAGATGGCACCTGTATTTTGCACTGGATGTCACCCAAGGGTCAAGGCTTGGCAAGACAATAGGGAGTTAATGCAGATGGCACCTGGCAAGGGACTATCGCATTGAGCAATAAGACAATGGGGAGTCAATGCACCCAAGGGGCAAGGCTTGGCAAGATAAGTGGGAGTCAAATTATGCAGATGGCACCTGGCAAGGGACTGTCATGACATTGAGCAATAAGACAATGGGGAGTCAAATTATGCAGATGGCACAAATTGAGGCTCTTTAAGAGCAACAATTTAAATTGTAAACATATATTCAATCTATATCATTTTGGATATAAAGACTCTAGCTGAGAGCAACGTCTCTCAATGTAATCATATAATAATAGCTATAATTGCTATTATACCTCTTTGGTTCAATACAAAACTTGGGTCTTATGGCATCATGTCTTTTTTCTATTTATTAAAAGTTTTAAAAATTTTGTGCATATTGCGAGTGACAATGTTATTTTCATGAAATATTTAAGTCTCCTTTCATGGATTTATAAATTTATCACGTCAAGGAAAAACGTCAAGGAAAAATATTAAAAATAATT
Source organism: Dipteris shenzhenensis (assembly GCF_047967505.1). NCBI lineage: Eukaryota > Viridiplantae > Streptophyta > Polypodiopsida > Gleicheniales > Dipteridaceae > Dipteris > Dipteris shenzhenensis. The sequence goes on along the minus strand of NC_141602.1, from coordinate 17,407,474 downwards.
AAATTAACACGATCCATAACTTCAGACATTGAATATAGCCATTTGGAATATACATTTCTATCAACTTGTGTCAAATATCATAGTCTATGCCAAGGGAACCTACTGCTCTAACATAGATTTCATGCCAAGGGAAACTATGCTCCATACATCATCTATGCACATCTACATAACCCATGTGCACTCGATATTGTCATTGATCTATCCTAACTAGCGATAAACCTAAATTGATTTCCCAGGTCAATGCTCTCTCTAAAATCCTGTTTCTATAGAGAATGAATTATTGTGCCAAGTCCTTCCATACTCAAGTGCCGTACATACATCATGTTGTGTAGAAATAGAAATTTTATCTAATGCCTCAAATGCAAACTCGATTTTGATAAGAAGTGAGTAGATAAATTTTCAAGAGGAAAATGGTAAATATTCAACATTTGAAGAATTAGCTTGCATGTGCTTTTATTGAGCTAGAGCAATTTATTAAGGTAGGCAAGCTCATGGACTACAGGGTGTAGTGTAGGCAAGTCATTGGACTGAGAGAGAGAGAGAGAGAGAGAGAGTAGAAGAGCACTCCCTCATGCATTTTCTTGCCTAACCCTTGTTCAGAATCTACATGGTATCTATGTGGGTGAAGGTGTAGCCATTTTAGCTGAGGTGAAAGGCATACTTGTGAGGTTTTCTGAGGTTGAGGAAGCCTTCAAGATCTTTGGGGAGAACTCGGACATAAGAACATTAACCACCCAACACCTCACATTAGAGCCTGAGCACACGAAGGGGGAGTTGAAAACCAAGAATTTGAATGTGGGTTCATTTGGAGGGAAAACCTGTCTACTGGCCCCTACTAAGGGCTCGAGCAGCAACAACCAGTCACAAGATGGTTGACAAACCACCCTTTCGGGGTGGATTTGCAAACCACTCTTCCCGACTAACATGCCAACCACCCTTCCCGAGTGAAGAGGCTAACATGCAAACCACCATTCCATGCAAACTACCCTTCCGGACTGAAGAAGCCTTGCTGATGTTAACTCTCATCCCTTCCGGAGTGAAGAGGCTAACATGCAAACCACCCTTCCGGAGTGAAGAACCCTTGATGATCTTATCTCTCATTTCAAGCTCAACCGCCCAACAACTCAAGGAAGCCCCAATGGAAGCCGTGATGATTTCACTAGTGTCTCTTAACCAGATACGATAGCCCAAGAGAAAGCATGCCGCCTTTTTTATGTTGTTCCATGCAAGGGAAGAGATGAAATCGTTCAAATCGGACAGAAGTTTAGCCGATAGATCGTATGAACTGAAGAGGTGGAAGGAATGTATCTCGCCTTTGTAATAGACAAGGCGGATCTGCTTCCCAGCTCGGTGCAGGCCCTGAGCATAGCGCAGCTGCCGGTCCTTCAGGGGGTCAAACTCGGCGATGGCGACGAGGGACGGGGGAAGAGGCAAGGGCGATAGGTCGGGGACAAGGGGTCCGAAAACATTGCAAGAAGGGTGGTCTCGGGTGGAGTTGGCGGGGAGGAACGATTTCCAGAACCAGTCGGTGTTGTCGAGTGAGACGAGGGGCGTGTTTGCGAGGCGGAGCTCGGAGGGCGTGCGTTGTTGGCCACCGAAGAAGGGGAAGAGGAGGGCAGTGCCGGCGATGGCCAGGGAGAGGAGGTGATCATCTTGGGCGGCAGCTGCTGCTGCTTTGCAAGCGACGTAGTGAGCGATGTTGGCTCCGGCGCTGTCTCCCACCAGGAACACATGACGTAGATCCATCTCCTCAGCACGGAGCTCGCCATGGCGATTGCTTCTGCTCACCCATTCCAGCATCATGAAGCAATCCTCGTACGCAGCAGGATGGCGAAGCTCCGGCGCCCTCCTGTAGTTCACAGAGATCACCACCCCATTGCTCCTCCGACATAGCCTCCTGCAGAATCCGTCATACAGTAAGGAGTTCGCCGACATCATCGCAAAGCCTCCACCTCCACCTCCTCGCACTGGAGAAACACCCTCACGCACACCGCCTTCCCCTCATCAATCATCAAGTCCTTGCAGGTCCACACCCCGCGGCGCGGGACTTCGCTCGCCGGCACTTTCCATTCAACGAAATCCGAGAGCCTGCGGCGCAGCGTTCCGTCCTTCCGGTCGTCGGATGTGTTCACCAATCTGAGCAGCATCCGCAGCGTGAAAGGAGGAGAGCCGGACTCCAGAGTGCTGACTCATGAGCGCCATGGCGGTTGTCTCCGGCGATGAAATTTGCACAGATTCGCGTCGTCGATCAATCGGCAAAAAACTTGGGCAGTTTCATCAGCAACTCTGTCAAATGAATGGGGAAGGTGGCCTAACATCACATGGCCCCTCACAAGGTCGACCTCGGCCCCTCACGAGGTCTAATTGAAGGTTTTCGTTTTTTGCCTACCATAGGTAGGCGATTCAGAAGAAGAAGCGCCATTTTTTATTTCTGAAAAATCGCGATTTTTGGTATCCTAAGCATTCTTCTACAACTTGGAAAGCAAAAATTGGGAATTTAAGGTTGTTATTCGATTTTTGTGGTTATTAAAAAAATTCTCTTTTGGTATTGGTCCACGTGGAGGACCTTTTATGGCGTTTTATATGCATGCATTTGATTAGGGTGAGTTGGATACCTCTTTGGTATTCCTGGGCGTCGCAATCATGGGCAATATCCAAAGCTATTCATGGTATTTTGGTTTTCCTGTGGACGAGAGCACATGGGTAGAAGGATTATGCTGCTGATGTACAACAAAATTGTAGAGAATGAAGGTCATCTTTAGTGGGCACAGCTTGGCGTGTTTTGTTTTCTTCCACTAATACTGAATTGCCTGGAGGAGATCTCTGCAAAAATAGTAGTTGTGTGAGTTTTCCATGGCTTGTTGAACCTATAAATACATATGCTGTGATCAAACTCTGTACTTCTGCTTCTGTTTTCGTGTATCCAAACACTATTGCTATGGAAGTTTCCGTCGATTTGATGGAAACAGACAGCGTGACATTTGCGAAAGGTTTTTCTTATGGCTTCTCGATTGGCTTAATCCTCGTTCTTTTCTTGCTTTAGATTCTGTTGTACGTTACATGACGGATATTTTGGTGGCAGGCCTTGCCAAAGTATGTCCGGATGCAGTCCCTTCTCCCATGACACCAAAGGGGTGACGATGGAGGGCATGAATGCTGACGCGCAGGCTAGTAGATATCGTCCGTCTGTCTTCACATTTGTTTTTGTAGAAACGTTTCTTGCTCGTGCTTTTAACTGATAGTCTCACAATTATTTTCGTTTGTTCCCGTTTCATTCGTCTGTGTTGACGCTTTGTTTTCCATCTTGCTCCTACATTGATGATAGCATCACAATCCTTTTCGCCTGGTGCTGTTGCGTCCGTCTATTTTGACGTTTCATCTTGCAGAAACGATTCTTGCTCCACTTGCATTGGTTTTGTTGTTTTTGTTCGATTCACTTCTGCATCATTCCTACTATTCGGGTCCGTCATATCTATTGAGGCGGCCCTCCGTACGCTCACTTCTGCATCATTCCTGCAGTTCGGGTCCGCCATATCTGTTCAGGCCCTGCAAACTTGTGCTTAGCCTCTGCACGCTTATTCCTCCAGCCTCTGCACGCTTTAAGATCGAATGATTTCCTCCTCCTCATCTTCTTTCTGATTTACAATCAAACAATGGCACCTGTTACATTGGTATTGCACACATCGCGTCTGTTGCTTGACCACTCCGTCCTCCAAACGTCAAATTCTTGCTATGCTTGCTTCGCAATTTGCTTCTTTTCCTTGTAGATCAATTTTCCCTTAGAATTTCGAAGAAGGGCTCACCGACACAACAGATGTTATGCGCCCACTCTTGACACTGGCTCTGCTTTGCGTGCTGACCGCTCGCTCTGCCTTGTTCCATTCTTGACAAAATCTTCAATCAGCCAACTCTGCCAACTCGCGCGACAGCTGAACTATAGAGTTGGGCTCCATGTTCAATTCATCGACCCCTGTTTTCAGCAACTCCCATTGAGGTACGTGAAACTTCTGTCACATCGTCGGACACTTTGTAAGCTGCTTATTGCATCCAATTGCCCCTTTTATCGATGTGAAGATTTCGATGTGAAGATTTCTAAGAAATGGCCGCTCATCAACCGATAGAGTTCCTCCTTTAGAGAGTCTTTGAAGTTTGAACCCATAAATGAAATTGAGCACCATACCTGCATATCAAACGTATGGCTCTCTCTGTACATGCAGTCTTACAGCGGTAAGGCGGGTTTTTTTAATTTGATATAAAAAACAGTGAAGTAATTAGATTGCGTGGGGCGGGTTTTTTTTTTCGATATAAAAAACAGTGAAGTAATTTCTCCCACAATGTCGAGTTTCCATAGACTAAGTTTGTATGTCTTTTATTTCGTTTCCTCGAATTAAACACAATTAATGTGTCATTTAACTGATTTAAACGTCAAGCGTTGTTTTTATTGGTATACATTTTCATCCAATATTTATTGTAGTTCTTCTATTTGAGTTCTTTTGTTTGTCAAGTATTTACCATCTTTATTTTGCATGTTTGTATTGCATGCATGACTTTGTCTCATTTGTTGTCGCTACAGCTGCAGTTTTTGCATGTTCTTACTTGCGGAACAGCAACTCTCCAACTAGTCTGAAACTAACTGCCTTTGTAGTTACTTCTCCGAGTAGACCCCCAAAAAAAAACTTGCTTAAAAACTCTTTAATCAAGAAAAAGCTTCGTCGCACATTGAAGAACTCGTTGGAAGAGGTGGTTGAGGAAGGTTATGCTCAAGGAAATTTAGTGACTTGCAAATTATACTTGGGAGTAGAAGTGGCAATCTTTAACTAGTTTGCACATCTTTTGTTTGTGTTATTCAGCAAGGAATCTTATACGTGACTACCCGGAGTATGTTAACTTTAAATCTACAATTACCGCTCATATTCAACGCACAAATAAATCCACCCATGTGCCACGTGACCCTTCAAAATTATGCTCACATGTTGTTGATATTATTAATATTGACTCAAACTAAGTCAATGTTATAAATAACAATTGTGCCAATCCTCGTAATTGCAGTGTTTTGCTTTGTGGTATATTGCGAAGTATCAATAAGATTCGAATTTGACATTTTAAATAAAGTTTATTTTGTGTGTACTTTACAAAATGTACGAGTACAATCATCATATGAACCATATTGTCTTTCCCTTCATATGCAATGTTGTATAATGAGTATAACGTTTCTTAAAACACTTCGAAATTAAAGAAATGTAATTAATGTTGATGCACTTTATTTAAGCCATTACAATTGCATGACCTTACTTTTGTGTATCTGGCTTTGCAATGAGCAAACATGTTGCTTCTAAGGAAGCAAATGATAAAGTTAATTCATACAATAGCCGCAATGATGTTAAGAGTTCTCAACCATTGCCCCATAATTTTTTGTCCACAACCAAAGCAATAATAACATTTTGTAAGAGGGGGAAATTCTTTGGTTTTGTTGAGCATAGCTCAATAATCAGATTGTGTTCCTCATAGATTTGTTTTTTAGGGGAAATTGCTTTGCAAGTATGGAAAATACAAGGTCATAAACCCCAAATATCCAACTTTCTTGAAAGATGATTTTATGGATAAGTTTTGTACTCACACGATCACTTTGCTAGTTCCTTCCACTTACATCCACCAATTTGTGAGTTTCTTGCAAATTGGAGAGTATTATAGAATTGAGGGAGCAACTATGGTTGATGCAACTACATGATCGTTCGAGGGGAACCTTTTGAAGGAAATAATTGCTTGCTACCCAATCACCCTATTTGCACCTGCGTCCCTTGGGTTACAGAAATGGTTAACTTTCGCAAACAAAATGTACCCAATGTTATGGGAAGAATTGCATTTGTGATTATTAAAGTTGCAAGCAATGAAGGAATGGCTGATCAAATCATAGTTGCTGATGGACCACGCGATGAGGATAGAGCAGCAGTAAACTAGCACAACTACTTGCATCATATTTTCATTGAGTCTCTACCCTTAAATTGCAAATTGACATTAGTATTTACGTGTTGCAACTTTTCTTTATCAAAGAAAGGAAGTACACTCTCACACAACTTGTGCAAGAATTCAATGAAGTAGGTATGGTTATGTACATCTTGAATAATGTGTCATTCCTAAAAGTGAAGAACACAATTTGTGTTTTCGATTTCACCATTTTGGAAGAGGTAGCGGACAACGATTCCAAGGAGTAGTTGAAAGTAGCTTTTGTTACCCAAGTGGCTGGATTGGGTTATGGAACAAAGGTATATATCTTAACTTCACTTCTTTTCCTCTGCAATTGGATTGTGCACTCATTGTAATGTTAAAACGTGTTGCAGATACTTGGTATTTTGCACTTCACCAACATTAATGTGGATTTGCTAGAGCACGTTTGCGAGACTTGTGGAGGATCCCATGTCAACCATGATCCTCTTCGCCCTTACTGCTACACCTGAAAGAATCCTCAACCCTCCTTGCTTGATTGGGAACATCATGCAACGTGGGGGTGAGGTGATCTCTATTCACATTAGAGGCCCTTATGTTGACATCTTGCTTTCTTTAGGTGTTACTTTCCTTCAGTTGTATGAGGAGGATCTGAGGCAAACTCAAGTCTTGCAAATCAAGTGGAAGCTTTACTATTAACAGCTCAGGATTTGTAGTTTCCTTTGAAGCAAATGTATGCTTGCAATATATTACAATAAAGATTTCGCTTTTTACTCTTCTTCCCAACACATGTTTGTTTAAAGTACTCTGCTCCATTGCTACACAATTTCCTTCTTGGACAAACCAATAAAACATATTGCAATTATGGAATTGCCAGAACTTCTCCATGCAAAGAACCTAGTAGTAGTAAATGGAACTTTCAAAAATGAACATCCTTCAAATCAAAATGTTGTCATTTGTGTCAAAGAGTTCTATCCCAACTTGTCATAGGCACGACTTTTTACAGTAATGTTTGAAAACATCATGTGCGCAACTAGCATGAACAATAGTCCATGGCAATGGTTGGCTTTGATAGGCAAGAATATTTTCCTAATGATTGTGGGTGTACAAAAATTGGTTGCAAATTCTTTAGTATCACGTGCATTGATTGTAGACATACTATAATGATTTCATTCTATGTTCCGACCACCATTTGCTCTATTTTGTTACCATGGAATAAAAATGTCAAGAAATATTACAACAGGTAGAACTAAAGGAAAGGTTGTAAACACCTTGTTGTTGAATGAATCAACTACTACTTCCACAATCACTCCATTAATTCATTTGCACGAGAAGCGCGCTTACAATGTGTGGACTACAAATAATGAAGGGAAATTACAACAGCTCCTCTTGGAAAATCCAAACACCTCCGCAAAAGAAATTTCTTCTTTATTCAATGATTGTTCATTGGAAAACAATTATACACTAGAACGTACTTTAAACAAAATATACAAAATGAGAAGGATTGTTCTTCGACCCATTAGCAATCATGATTTTGAAATTCCGAGAACAAGGCCACCAAATTTATTTGGACAACCTAACCCACGCAAAAGAAAAGGAAAACAATTGTCATATGAAGACATATATCACAAAAAAATATTAGACACACCAAGGTTGTCATGTATATGTTGTGGGTCATTTTTTTTTTTCAAAGTTACGAATATTTAAAGAAGACATGGTAATATTCTTGCACATAAATGGAGTAAACATAACAACCTCCCAAGAAAACATAAATCGTTTGTGTTCACTTTGCTATAAAGACGTTTAAAATAATAAACCACCATTGTTATGCTCAAAAAACATGAAAATGGCTCCAAAGAAAACATACACATGCCAGCTTAATGACATTGAGGCCCGCTTAGTCTCCATTAGAATACCTTTTGCACATATCTGATAGTTGACATATGAAGGACAATATGGACTACATGGAAGTGTTGTTGATGTATTTGCTAACGTTGATAGAGCACAACGATCGTTACCGCGTTTTCTTTCCGAGAATGATGCAGTGGTGGTTGTTGCAATCAAATGAAAAATATCGGTCAAACCTAGCTACATGAGTGGAGTGGTGTGACCAACTTTCACTATGATGTCACTCAAGGAGTTGTTGAAAACGACCCTATACAAAGAATACCACATTCGAACGCTCCAAGCCGACAACCAAGAACAAGACAACACTCTAAGTGACAATGACAAAGTCGTGGCGGAAGACAACTTTATCTCACTGACACTTTCTTACACAGTATTTATACAAGCCAACAAGTTGTTGATTTCAAAGACAAAGCAATTGCAATTGCCCAATCAGAAGACTTTTTTCCTTTGAGTTTGTTTAAAGACAAACATTGCGAGGAACTAGCATTTCCAAAACTATTTTTGGGGACCAAACAATAATACAACATTCCTCAGCACACCTCCTACCAAATCATTGCAAGTTGGGAACTAACAGACATGGACTGGCACTTTGCTTTTTTAATAGACAACCTTTTCTTCAAAACTATGAAAATTCTATTGAAGCAAGTGCTATCTTCCTCTTGGGTTCAAATGCGCAAGGCAATAACAAGAGGCCAAACAATACTAGCCAAACATGCACTATTAGATACAAACATTGAAAAACTCCTGTAATCCAATATAGGGTATTGTGACTTTTCACATCTTCGCACGTCCACTAACTACAAGTACTACCTCAAGAAAATCTTATTTGCAATGCTTAGACAATTGGGCCCTCCAACCTTCTTTGTTACACTATCAGCAGGCAACCGAGAAATTGTGGGAGCCATTGCTTCAATGCCTCCACGTGCTCAACCCAAATAAATCAATTGTTCCCCAAGCAAACAATAAAGAAGAGCTACGGCAATTGATTTGCTTGGACCCAGTAACTACAGCACAGTACTATGTTTACAAATTCCAAGCCCTTAAGACATTGCTTAAGAAAGAACATGGCATTCTCAAAAAAATAATAGACTTCTTCTTCATAAACTTCTTTGGGTTGAAAATGCACCAATATTTGGAGTGTCATCGCATAGTGAGATTGAGTCATTTGTGGACAAATACATTTTGACAGACATTTCAAAATTTCCTTTGCAAGAGAAAGACATACAAACACACAAGCATCGTAAGACATGCTTCAAAAAGAAACAAAAATGCAGATTTGGATTTCCACGGCCACCTATGCGATCTACAAAAGTGCTTTTTCCTCTATAGATAGACTCCAATGAAAACACCCATAGAAAAACCATGAAGAATATCAAAACTATGCTAATGGAAGATAACACATTATCATTAGACTATACTGCATTCTTGAGTGCCCTAAGGTTAACAGAGGACGACTACATTGAGATCCTCCATCTCACAACCAATGCTGTTCCTGAGAAGGCACCCAAAGGATATGTACACAAACGATTTCAACCCAACTTTATCAAAGTTATGGGGAGTAAATATAGATGTTCAATTCATATTGAATCCCCATGTCCAGAGCACAGTAGCACATTCAACATCATACATAACAAAAATTGATAAAGAAATTACAGATGACGTGAAAGCCGCATTATCGCAAAGCATGGCCTCCAACTCACCCACAAATGAGCGCATAAGATGAGTAGGAAATGTAATATTGAACACTCAACACATAAGCTCACAACAAACTATATATCTTGCACTATCTCATCAAGAACTCTCCTACTGAAACAATGACAAGACTTCTAAAAACTACACCCGAAAAGCACAAATATCTTCTTCGATGACATCATCATCACTAAGTACTTAAAACGTGCAAATAGTCTTCACGACATATGCTTGGCAACATTCATGAGTGAGTATACTTACTCCCCAACAAATTCCAAGAGAAGGAAAAATCCTAAAATTATTCTCTTCAACAGCTACAGTGAACTCAATGATCTAGAGAATTATTATAGAGAAGTTTGCACTCTATTCTTACCATATCACAATCTTGAACCAACACTTGACAAAAGAATTCCAGGCTTGGCACAACATGTACTATGACAACAAACATGTCATAGACAGCAACAAGCAAAATTTTAACAAGCTCATTCCAAGAATTAATTCAAACTCAATAACTACTTCTAATACTTTTACAATATCGTCCCAATAGTCCACATTTAAAAACAACGATAGATATGACATTGGAGTTGACATATCCAACCCCACTAAATGAAACCAATTTCACAATCACTACTTATTAACATACAAAATAATACCAAACAACGAGTATTATGGCATCCTACGGAACCTGAATCATCAACAATGCTTGATTGTGGAAGACATCATGCTAAAAAAAAGGAGTTGCCCTTTGGAACGATTCCATCTATTCTTAACAGGAAATACTGGAACAAGTAAGACACGCACTCTAATGGCAATTGTCCAAGAACTGCAAAGGCATTGCTCCCACAAAAGAACGACTGATGTGGAACTTCCTAGAATCCTCTTGCTTACACCAAAAAAGTAGCATACAACGGAAGGTGGCAAGACAATACATACGGCGCTGCATTTACCCTTGATGGCTTCCCACCACTACACAAGCTTATCAGCAGAAAAATTACAAGAACTCTCACAACTTTACAAAGACCTTGAATTGGTTGTGTTCGATGAAGTATCCTTGATAGGGCATAGCACCTTCCTTGCTGCTCACATGTGTCTAGAGAAGAGTGGAGATGAGGAGAGAGGGCACACTTAGAGAGCACACCACAAATGGCTAAGTATACACTAGATTTAGTTGAAAATGTAGAATATATAAAAACCCATTTAGGGTTAGGGTTAGGGCATCTAACCCTTTCCTTTATAGCACTCTATAAGTGTTATTGCTATGCACATATGATCGCATGATGTTGAGCATGATCTCTCAACATATACATGGCACATGGTCATACATTTGCATATGTAATAAGACAAAAACTGCCCCCCACCCCCCTTATCCCTTTCAATTTTTGGTTATCACTTATTGGGATAGTTGTCATTGACCTTCGGATTAAACATTGCAATTGCCAAAACCATTTGAAGGCCTCAATTTGCATATAGAAATTTGTGATTGTCCCTCTTAACGGTCTATGGAAAGATGGCTAATCTGAGCCAACCCTCATTTTTGTTTGGTTTAGCTAATTATATTAGGTTGTGAGTTTCATGCTAATTAAGTTTTTTTAAGGTTAGTGTTTCTTTTATCATTTTCATCGAACTTTTTAACCTTTGATTTGCCTTTGACATGCACACAAGGAAAGAGTCTTGAGAAGTAAAAGAAGAACACAGTCAATCGCAAATCAATTTTAGTAAATCAAGAGGAATAGAATGTATGTACTTGAATGATCATGAAACCTGGGATAATCATGCATTGTCCATATTAGAATTCCTTTTACTTGAAAATGGCATTGGCCCGATGGCTTTAAAATGTCATAATCTTGCATTCCATTCCATAAAAGTTGTAGTTGATCTACCAAAGTGGCTGCTTGCCTGGCACAATGAGTGCCAACATCAAATGCCCCTTCTTTATGGTCAGCCGGTGCCTAGAGAAGAAAGTGGCAGATAGGGGCCCGAGTGGTTGCTCAAGCCACTCTGGCACTTCTTTTCTACGTGTCTCCAAGCCTTTCCATCTAGGTAGGAATCCTTAATGTTCCATCCATGTAGCGGTTGCGATAATGCAATCCATAAGTCTAGCTAAAGATTTGTAATGAAACAAGTGTGAAATGCATCTTAAGATGGGCATGTGTCATAGTACCTTTCTCAGAATCTTTTGTCCTTGTGTGTCTTTCTAGTACAAAAATGCACCACATTGTGGAGTGCTCATACGTTCATTTGTAAAGGATTCCATCATTGGGACACACATGAATTGACTTGTAGTCCATTCCTAGTGATGCAAGCATTTTGTTTGCATCCTTTCTTGAGTCAAGAATTGTATTTCTTTTGGAAGTAGTATTTGAGGTAACCTAAGGTGTCGATCAATTTAATAACTTCAAAGCACCAAATTCCAAAAGTACATGCAATGAAACTATAGTTTGAAGTACATCAAAACTCTTACCAAAAGAGCTAATGTCCAACCATCCATAAGTTTCTTGTAAGGTTAAGGTTACAAGAATGGCTACAAGTCCAGTTTTGTTTACCCTTTGATGTAACATGGTGCTTGCTTCACATCATAAGATCTCTTTAGAACTCATGTTATCCTCGAGGGCTAGGTACTCCCTAGTCACTTTGATATCTTCATATCTTTCATCTTGGGGTGAAGGAGCATCAAAGTAAGTGCTTATCGTGTCCTACATTATTTCATCCTCATTTAGTGCTCAATGCTTCTATTATATTTCTCTTCTAACTCTTGATCTTCCCTTAGAGCGTTTCCATATCCTTGGGTCAACATTGACTCATCAGGATGAGTATACAATGTGTATGCTCTCGAAATTCCCAAAACAAGTCCATCTTCCTACATAAAAATACTTTAGTGAATCAGCTCAAAAAAGTCACATACAAGAATGGAATTATAATGAATGAAAAGTGTATAGTGAATCGACTCACAAACTAACCAAAACAAGATTTGTAGCCCATCATTCAATCCAACCCCAGGAAAAGGCTAGAAGAAACCACGTCTCTTTATGTATATGATTGATATGTTGTGTAGTCTTCTTAATTGTCTTTTGTATCATGCATAATCAGACAAGGCCCATTGGTAATGTTAAGGATGGTGTAAATTGCACCATCTAGATAGGACATTAAGGCCAAAACCTAACCCTAACCCTAACCCTAAGGGATTCTCATGTATATATTCAAGATTATGTTCAATACAACATAGTGTATAGGTAGCTATATTGTGTGCACTCCGATTGTTGATGGCCTTCATCAACGGACTAACCTTTCGTGAGTCCACAACTCATCAACTCAGCTCCAAGGGGACTCCATTTAACGATCTCCCATTGACTACTCATGGGCTATACCAAATGCCATCATCGCACGCTTCATCAATGCATTCAGCAGCAATGACTCCATTGACTCAAGAAATGCCTTCTACAATAGATACGACTCTCACAGCCCATCTCCAGCTAGCCATAATCGATCGTGGCAAAATAACTCCTACAACGACTAGGACTTGGATGTCCAAGTCTACAAACACATACAAGTCGAGACAATGCCTTCGAGCCTCCCAATGAGCCATCATGCAAATGGAATCAGCAGCCCGACTGTGGGGGTTAAAGGTCATTGTGCCTTTACCCCAGTTATGTACAATACTCAAACACATATATAAATGAATGAAAAAGAAGATTAGGGTGTTCTGCACCCACTAAAACTTGTGTGGCTCTCTGTCTCTCTCTCTCCCTCTTCCGTTCTTGCTTCTGTTGAGAGCACTCTCAACTGGTATTAGAGCCCGGGTGATCTAGCTAAGCATGCTGAATGCTTGGAAGCTCAGCAGCTCTGTGGGAAGCTTTGTGGGTGACTTTACTTGCATCCGAGTGTGTAGAGACCTTGGAGGAACCTTCGGAAAAGTCACTTTGGCTTTGCGAAGTGGTTTTGAGAGCCTGTTAAGTGTTTTCAAAGAAAAAGTCGTTTTTAAAGCTTTTCCCTGTTCCGTTCGACGACAGAGACTCCGTATTGACTTGTAGAGGCAACTATTGCTTGCTTTTGGTGTCCACTTCACTTAAGGAGCTTGGAAACACCTTCATTTTTGAATCTGGGATCATTTCATTGGATTTCTGACTCACTGTGTCAATTCCTACGTTTTTCTGCCCGGGTGTTGGGACTCAAGTTTGGAGCAACCATTTGCAGATCTGTCAGTTCTGGTGGACTCAGGAGGTCCTAAAACTTCTATGTTGCTCATCATTCGCACTCCGGTGGAGTTTACAAACAGCTCTGTTTCCAAAAACGTTTTTCAGTCCATGTGTTGGACCCAGTGATTGAGACCACGGTTTCTAAAACCGTCTATCCCATTGCGTTTTGGATGCCCAAAAACCCCTACCTGTCAGTTCTTGCACGATTCGGTGGAGTATTTTCAAAGTTATAGATCTCTGTGTATTCGATTTCGTCTCTCTATTATGCATTTTTCATTCTAAGGTTTTGAAATCTTAGATTTATGCCACATGGCAGTGGATAAGTGTTGACTCCCATTTCTCACTCATCGGTTGGGATTTTGGAGTTCCAGCAAAAGAGAGATATTTGTAGATTTTCTTGCTGAGTCCGACTACGCAATGGCGCCCATGTTTTGAGGCATCTCAGGTTCTATTTTCAGTAGCGGTCTTTTCTGTGGGACCATGATTTCTTGAGCATACCTTATGCAGATCACTCTGGTTGTAGTTTGAGCCATGTGCGCTCATTCGTGGTGTGTATTGAGTTGCAGTGGATGATTTATAGGCCATTTGGATGCATTGCGATCCTTATTGGATGCGCTGATAGGCCCAGATTGCCTTGTGGGATGCTATTTTTATAAACACTTTACACTGGGATGCTATTTTATGTAGAGGGACAGCTTTATCACATTGTAGGTGATGCAGTGATAGTGTTATGCTCTCTTGGATGAGATATTATTAATGCATATGCCCATGGACAGTGTTTATGCTTGAGCCATTTGGCACCTATTGGCATTTTGGATTGCCATTGCAGTTGGCATTTTCTTTTGGGCCAGATTTGCTCATATGGATGCATAGTACATGCAATGAGTCAGCTGTATCTTTTGATGCTTTGAGCTTTGAGTTTTGGTGATATTTCAGTCTATTTGGCATTATTTGGCATACACATTTGGGTGCACCTGGTATTTGGTGTGATTCTCTCTTATAGGTACTAGCATTTGGGATTTTGCTTCATTTGCATCATGGCATCCTCTTCCATGTCTGAAAAGGAGTTTTTCAGCATTAAAAAGTTTGATGGGACAAACTTTTCTTTGTGGAAAGAACAAATAAGGGATGTGCTTATTCAAAAGAATCAAATTAAACCCTTGGCAGGTATTGAAGCTAAGCCTGCAAATATGTCTGAGGATGATTAGAATGAGTTGGATGCATTAGCAAAGTCTACTATTAGACTTCATCTTGCAGAGTCAATTTATTTCACAGTAGTAAATGAGCTGACTGCGGAAGATTTGTGGAAGAAACTGTGTGCCACTTATGAGAAGGAAACTGCCTCTAATAAAGTTTACCTCATGAAGGGGTCTCCATTGCTTCTCACTTGAATGAATTCAATATTATTTTCAGCCAGCTTCAGGCTCAGGAGATGAATTTTGATGCGGAGACTAAGGCAATATTTCTCTTATGTTCATTGCCATCCTCATGGGATACCTTCCGTACAGCTGTTAGTAACTCTGCACCTGGTGGAGTACTGAAATTTGATGATGTTGTGGGTAGCTTGTTGGCTGAGGAGATTAGACGGAAGTCTATGGACGGCAACAAGCAGGATGCAGCCTTAAATGTGCAAAGGGGCAGATCACAGTGTAGGGGGAAGTCCCAAGAAAAAGGGAAGTCTCGTAGCAAATCTAGGGCATGGAACATTGAGTGTTACCACTGTGGCAAGAAGGGCCATATGAAAAAGGATTGCTACAAGCTGAAAAGAGAGCAAAAGGATAAGAAAAAGAATGCAAATTGGGGTGCAAATCAGAAGGAAGAAAGTCCAAGGGAGGACAAAGGAAAAGTGAAGATCGAGGAGATCAATGCAGTCACACATGATAGTGACAATGATGTTCTCTTCATGTCTAGTTTATCTGCAGAGTTGATTACCACTTCAGATGATGCATATTCCCAGGATTGGATTTTGGATTCTGGTGCTTCATTCCATGTTACTCCCCATAGGGAATGGTTCTTCACTTATGACAGTGGAAAGACAGGTTGTGTGCATCTTGGAAATGACTATGCATGTGACATAGTGGGAGTAGGTGACAAAGTTTTCTTTTGCAAATGGGTCTGCATTTATTTTGAAACATGTGAGACATGTGCCTAAGCTGACCAAGAGTCTTCTTTCAGTGGGTTAGCTAGATGATGCTAGTTTTCACACCACTTTTGGCTTTCAGAGTTGGAAAATTCAGAAGGGCTCTATGCTTTTGGCCAGGGGTGCCAAGTGTGGGACTTTGTATCCCTTAATTGTATCAGGGGTATTTGATCATGTTGTTGCAATAACCGAGCAGCCAAGCACTTCTTTGTGGCATTGCAGGTTGGGGCACATGAGCCAGAATGGAATGAAACTCTTATGCTGTTTGGGTTATGTACCGCATTTGAGTTTCTATGATTTTGAATTTTGTGAGCACTGTCTCTATGGGAAGCAGACTAAATCAGCCCATAAAAGAAGGGAAAAGAAAGATTTTGAAAAGCTTGATTTGGTGCATTCAGATGTATGTGGTCCCATGCCTACATGGTCATTAGGCGGGGCTGAATATTATGTGACATTCATTGATGATGCAACTAGGAAAGTGTGGGCTTATGCTATAGCTCGGAAGAGTGGTGTGTTCCAGGTATTTCAGAAATGGCTGGCCTTGGTTGAGAATCAGTCAGGTAGAACGCTTAGATGCCTACGGACTGACAATGGTGGAGAGTATCTCTCTCATGACTTTCAGCATTTCTGTGATACACGTGGGATTAAGAGGAAGCTCACATCCCCTCGTACTATAGAGCAAAATCCAGTTGCAGAAAAGATGAACCGTACCATTTAAGAAAGGTTGCAATGCATGCTTTCCAATGCAAGTCTTTCTGGTGGTTTCCAATGCATGCTTTCCAATGCAAGTCTTTCTGGGGCTGAGGCAATGAAGACTGTAGTGCATGTGATCAATAGATCACCTAGTAAGAGTTTGGATGGTGGTATTCCTGATGAGGCATGGAGTGGCAAGAAGCCCTCTTACTCTCATTTGCGCATATTTGGGTGTGAGGCATATGCACATGTGTCGAAAGAGCTTCGAAAGAAGCTAGATCCTAAGTCTAGGAAATGCATCCTTCTAGGTTATGGTGAAAGTGGAGAGATGGGCTATCGTCTTTGGGATCCAAAAGCAAAGAAGATCATACGCAGCCATGATGTAGTCTTCAATGAGAAGAAGATGGATAAGGCACCCATGAGGGATGTGGAAATGAGGAGAATCACTTTCCAGGATGTGAATCCACCTGCATATGTTGATAGATAGCAAGCTGTCCATGCACCAAATGTGCAAGAAATGGTACCACCAAATACTCCCACAGGTATACAATCAAGGGTAGATGATGGATCATCTATTGGTGGAAATGATGAGCCAAATGTGGCTGATATGTAGGTGGGACAGCAAGCTGAAATGCCCTTGAGAAGATGATCTAGAGTGTCTAGACCGCCTGATAGGATTGTTCCAGGGGTAGACTATGTGATTCTTACTGATTGCGGGGAGCCTTCTTGCTATAGAGAGGCTATGATACGCGAGGATCAACACAAGTGGGAGTATGCTATGCAATCAGAGATGAGTTCACTTATGAAGAATAAGACTTGGGACTTGGTTTCTTTGCCACATGGAAAGAAAGCATTGCCATGTAAATGGGTCTACAAAATGAAGGTCATAGGTGATGATGTGCCTAGGTACAAGGCCCGTTTGGTCGCTAAAGTGTTCAAGCAAGAGAAGGGTGTGGACTTTGATGAGATATTCTCTCCACTTGTGAAGATGACCACACTTAGATGCATGCTTGGACTAGTGGCAGCAGAGGATATGGAGCTTATGCAGATGGATGTCAAGACAGCTTTCTTGCATGGGGATTTGCATGAGGAAATTTACATGGTGCAGCCGGAAGGCTTTGAAGAAAAGGGCAAAGAGCATTTAGTTTGCAAGCTGAAGAAGAGTCTCTATGGTCTTAAGCAAGCGCCTAGAGAATGGTATCAAAAGTTTGATGCTTTCATTCGGTCCTAGGGTTTTAGAAGGAGTGAAATTGATCACTGCCTCTACACTAAAAGGGCTAAGGATAATAGCCTGATAATCCTAGCACTATATGTGGATGATATGCTATTGGCTAGGAAGAATACTTATGAGCTAGATGCATTAAAGGCCAAGTTGCATGAGGCCTTTGCTATGAAGGATTTGGGACTTGCAGGTCATATTCTTGGTATGTTCATCACGCGTGATCGGAGTAGGAAACTCCTTTGGCTTTCATAGAAGGAGTATGTTACAAAAGTATTGCAGCATTTCAATATGGAGGGGGGGAAGGCAGTGAGTACTCCATTGCCTCCATATGTGAAACTGAGTCATACAGATAGTCCCAAATCAGATGAGGAGAGGGCCATGATGGCTAAGGTTCCTTATGCATCAGTGGTTGGGAGTCTTATGTATGCTATGATAGCTACTAGTCCAGACATTGCATTTGCAGTGGGAGTTGTTAGCCAGTATATGGCTAATCTAGGAAAGAGGTATTGGGAGGCAGTTAAGTGCATCATGAGGTACATGAAGGGTACCAAGGAGATGTGCATCTGCTTTGGTAAAGGAGACATGCGTGTACTTGGGTACACAGATTCAGACTATGCAGGGCATGTGGATAGTAGGAGATCCACTTCTGGTTATGTGTTCACCTTTGCAGGTGGTGCAGTGTCATGGATGTCTCCTACACAGAAGTGTGTTGCTTTGTCTACCACAGAGGTTGAGTATGTTGTAGCCACAGAGGGTTGCAAGGACGCTATATGGCTTGATCGGCTAGTGGGAGATTTGGGGATTCATACAGGTGTACCGACATTGCATAGTGATTCCATGAGTGCTATTCGGCTAGCACAAAATCCGGTCTTTCATGCAAAGACCAAACACATTGAGGTCAGGTACCATTTCATCAGGGAGGTACTTGAGGACAAGCGCATAGAGCTTGTCAAGGTTCATACAGATAATAACCCTGCAGATATGCTGACGAAGAGTCTACCTAGTCAGCGATTTGAGTATTGTCATGTATTGATGGGCATTGGATAGTATGCTCACTGGTTGTTCTCCCTTAAAGGCGCATTGTCCTTTAAGTGGGAGTTGTGGGGGTTAAAGGTCACTGTGCCTTTACCCCAGTTATGTACAATACTCAAACACATATATAAATGAATGAAAAAGAAGATTAGGGTGTTTTGCACCCAGCAAAACTTGTGTGGCTCTCTGTCTCTCTCTCTCTCCCTCTTCCGTTCTGGCTTCCGTTGAGAGCACTCTCAACGACTACACACAATGCTCTAAAGCCTAAGCTCCATCAATGAGGCAATGCAAGACAAAAGCCTCCATGCACTAGCACCCACGACCTCCCAACTTCAACGAGGTCATGCCCTATGAGCTATGCTCACAAACGAGCAGCAGACTCTTCAATAACCCATCTACAATGATCGGCCATTGACCAACATAGCTCCTTCGCATAGCCAACAAGGGGCAAACACAATGCCAGCAAGTACAAGTGCCACTTCAGCCCAAATGATGATAGCGCCCAAACACGCAAGCACCTCGAAACTCCATAGCTTCAAACACCTCCAATGCCCATGCTATAATGAGCACGGCTCTACTTGGCAACCACAATGGCTCTTCATGGCTTTACATAGCACGGCCATCAACGAATACTCATAGTGCCCATGATAGTACTCCCCTCAATGATCAGCGTTCACACATCGACACCAAAGTTCATGAGACTCAAACAAGCCTATTGCACTCCAAGAAATGAAAAACAAATCTATATAGATTCTACTAGAATCTTTTTGACCCTTATCCTACAAGTGTGGTCCTCCAACATACACATGGCACCTTATCTTGCCACGTCAGTTGCCACGTAGGTAATCACATCAACACAATTGGCCTCAAGTGCCACATCATCACTCCCATGTCAATAGTGTGGGCCTTCTTGACATATCAAGCAACAAGGACAACCTCGACCCATTGGCCACATCATCAATGACATGTGGCAGCCATCTCTACCACATCAACAATGGTAGTTGTGTGCCACATCATCACGATCGAAACAATAGCCACATCATCAGAGGCTATCTCACTATCACATCATCATCCCACTCTCCGTGCCATGTCATTCTTGACATGACATCATGATCGGCCCTCCTACCACATCATCATCATCAAGATTCTACCACATCAGCACTTGCTTACTTAGTGCCATGTCACTCTTAGGTAGCCATGTCACCACGACCCTAACTTGCCACATGGTAGCCCCACATGGCCTTATCTGCCACGTAGGCTTATTGGCCATGTCAAACCTACTACTAGGTTAGCTGACATGTTATTTTTTCCACATCATTGGACCCTTTGACTTTTCCACATGTCAAAAACATTAAAACCTCATCATCAGAACCATCTCATGATCCATTTTTGTAGTGTACCTAGCACATAAAATGAATCCAAATAAAATGTATTTGTTGCTTTTGCGCTTTGACGTGTAGTCTTGCTATAGACGCACAATCATAGAGGAGATCAAACTCCACCAAGACAAGTAAGCCATTGCCATATTACCTGATTAGTTTTCAATGGCATTAGTCCCCTCGATTCTATTATCAGTGTACACACTCACACATCTGATACGAGCTCAGTACCTTGGCATTGGCAGTTTTTGATAGCTTAGTGTATGCCCTGAGTGGTAGTGGAAGCTCTTATACAAAGTTCTCATGGGTAGACACTCTAATTGGAACACAGGTAAAGCTTCTTGCATAGAGCACCAGACCACCTCTAGCATGGAGTTATTTACATGATACAATTGATGATATACCAGTCATGACTCAAAAAGAGAACCTTCTTTGACCATTCATTACCACAGGGTATGTCCCAGTTTATGATGCAGACTCTGGCCTCATTGGTCTTGAGAGATTGGGCACAGATGTTCCACATAATAGCATGGATCAGCCCACAATTTTTTATCATGCACATTTGATAGTAAGCCCTCTACACGAGGCACTCCCATTGACAATCGCACATTCTGATTCTAGTGATGTACCACCATCACATTCATGCATGGATCTGACTCCATCTATTGCCACCACAAATGATGCAGATACATAGCACGAGCTCATTTATGATCATGAAATTATTTAGCAGGTAAGTCCCTCGTATGAGGCACTCACATCTCTAGTAGCATGCCATAGTGTATCCAAATCTTTAGGTGATTCCATTCTAGCATCTATCACTAATGCCTTCACCTATGATACAGAGCATATCACATCCTTGGACACTATTTCCATCAGTAGCTCAGATCGGCACAACAGTCTACAGGACATTCCAGCATCGACTCAATCATGCAGCATTGCACCACTCTTGGATCTAGTTATCACCACCTCCGATCAGCATATCATCCCTCAGCATGAGGATATTTATGCATCGGTGCAGTCCTACCCTAGTGCAGTGGTAGCGCAACCTAGGGAACCTCATTATTTCAACATGCACTTATGGCTATTATATACACTCCATACTTGATGTAGATTAGTGGTTGGATCCAAGATTACTGATCGGTCCCTACATTAGCATTCGGCATCTCATTCACCTCAGGGACACCCTATACATTTTTAGTGATATTTTAGGCTTCTAGGACTTTACACTGTAAGCTCCTTATTGACGAGCCTACAACAGATGCTACATCCCATGTCAATGGATGTTTAGCCATGCATGAATTAGATGATCTTTAGCTCATGATAGCTCAGCATGTAAGTCTGACATGCCACCATGCCTTATCGGTTTTATGGGCCTCTTCTTCAGCAAAGTAGAGTATCATACATGCACCTTCGGCCCCAACTTTTATGCAACCCTTGTATCACTGTGTCCACACCAACTATGCAGTCCTCTATGATCCTATATCATATGATAGAGATTACTCTACTACACCATACCTCCGACATTGCTGTTAGTTCTTTTAGGTTGGTGACACCCTTGTTTGTCACAACCTACTAGATCACATCTTCATGGTGTGAAGAGAGTGGGAGAGAAGGAAGGAGTCTCACTTGCAGCTTTCTCACATACACAATGGGGGAATATACACAAAGGTGGAGGACGAAAACAGTTTTCCTCTTCTTAGTTGTGAAAGCCAAAAGAACTCTAAGTACAAAAGAATAGGTGAACCCTATATGTGGGTCTCAAACCAAACTCAGCTAACTAAGGTGGCATACTAACTGAGCCACTAACTAGAGTACATAAAGATAGCTGTCATCCAGCTATTATTCATGGGAGGTGTACCAACCACATCTGCAGCTAACAAGTCGGTGACATAAATGCACAACAGTCACCCTGGCATATCACGAGTGGAGCTCGATATCTCAACACTCCCCCTTGAGCTCAATCCCAATTCCTACACACCAAGCAGGTCTCTGAACTTGTGCAGCTTCTCTGCGCCAAATGCCTTCGTGAACATGTCAGCTACCTGATCCTCTGTGCTGACATAAACTAGATCAATAAAACCTACTAGAAACTTCTCCCGCACATAGTGATAATGCACCTCAATGTGCTTTGTTCTAGCATGATAGACTGGGTTATTTGCCAAGTGTATACTGCTCATGTTGTCACAATAAATGACAACTGGCCCATCTATAGACTGATGCATATCATAAAGTAGTTTATGCAACCAAGCTACCTCACATGCAGCCATTGCTGCACCCCTATACTCAGCCTCTGTGCTTGACAAGGCAACTATAGGCTGTTTTTGCTGCTCCAAGTGACTGCAGCACTCCCAAAAGAGAACATATATCCACTTGTAGATCGTCTATCAGAAATACTACCAGCCCAATCAACATCAGTGTATCCATGCAACTGTATCTGTGAACCCCAATCTCATAAAATAGTCCATACTGTAATGTGGACTTCACATACCTCAGGATGCGTCTAGCCGCATCCAAATGCGATTTCCTTGGAGCCTACATAAACTGACTTACCAAACCAACAGCATAGCTCAAATCTGGTCTGGTAATAGTCATATAAATCAAACTTCCTACTATGCGTTTGTACATAGTAGGGTCTTCCAGAAGCTCACCTACATCTACGCTCAGCGTCACATTCTGCTCCAAAGGAACTGAAATAGGCTTACAGCCTGTCATCCCATATTTGGATAGCATGTCCAATCCATACTGCCTCTACAAGAGCCATATCCCACTTGTGGATCTAATCACCTCAATGCCCAAGAAGTAATGCAACTCTCCCAAATCCTTCATCTCAAATTTCTGCTTCAATAGCATTTTCACATGAAGGATATCTTCATCACTATCACCTGTGATGATCAAATCATCAACATAAATGACAAGCAACATAATGCCTTTCTCTGTTTTTCTCACATAAAGTGAGAAATCTACCTTGGAAATCTAAAAACCAATAGTGACAAGATATTGTCCTATCTTGTCAGACCATGCTCTGGGTGCTTGCTTCAAGCCATACAAGGCTTTCTTCAACCTGTAGACAAACTAAACTTACGAGTAGAAGGGTTATAGCATCTATACCCTTTTTGCTGCAGAGAATAACCAATAAAGATGCATTTCTTAGCTTTTGGATCCAACTTGGATCTCAACTCATCTGGCACATGAACATAGGCAATGCAACCAAAAACTTTCAAATGAGAAATATATGGTTTCCTACCAGTATACCTCTCCTCTGGTGTCATGCCATGTATTGCTGCAGTGGGAGTCCTGTTCATTATGTAGATTGATGTAGCAACTACTTCAGCCCAATAATAAATTGGCAAGTCTTTTTCGTTGAGCATGGCACAAGATACCTCTCTAATATGCTTGTTTTTCCTTTCTGCAAGTCCATTTTGCTGTGGGGTATGACTGCATGAATATTGTTGCTTTATGCTATGCTCGTCCAAGAAACTTGCAAACTCATTTGAGAGGTACTCTCCCCCTCCATCTGACCTTAGGCATTTTATTTACAGGCCTGTTTCTTTTTCAACCATAGCTTTAAAAGCTTTGAAATGCCCAAACACTTCACTTTTCTTTTTCATAAAATACACCCAAACTTTTCTAGTGTAGAATCAATAAAAGTGACAAAATAATGACATCCTCCAATAGATGCAGCTTTAGTAGTCCATACATCAGAGTGGATTAATTCCAATGGCCTCTTACTCTCTTGAACATGTCTAGGAAATGGTTTCCTTACCTGTTTTCCAAATTTACAAGCTTCACATACCTTATGCATTTCTGCAACCTTGAACTTAGGCAATCCTGCAACAATATTTTGGGCCTACATTAATTTAAGTCGCTGTACATTAACATGACCAATGCGTTTATGTCAGATATCAATATCTACAACTACACCAGTCCCATGTGCAAACATTGTTGCACTCAATTCAGGCATGTCCACATCCAACATAAACATCTTGCCCTTCTTCTTTCCTTTTGCTATCAAGCGACCTTTATTTTTCATATCCTCAACAAGCATCCATGAGGATTAAATATGACCTGCAAGACCTGCTCAACCATTTGACCAATAGAAACTAGGTTCTTGGTGATATTCAGGACATGAAATACATCAGAAAGGTATTTCTTTTTTCCATCCTGCATAAACAAAGGAATTTTACCAATCTGTACCATAGGATGTGCAGTATCATCACCAAACTCCACAAATCCTGGTCTTTCCATTTTCCTTGCATCCTGCATCCATTCTTCATGACGTGTCATGTGGTTTAACGCACCTAAGTCAACATACCACACATCATTTCTTTCTTCTGCACTTGTCATAGAATTGGTCATGTGCTGCACCATAAACAAATGCTCATTTCTGTCATCACCCTGTCTATTAGAGGATGCATAATTGCCTCGCTGCAATTTTCCAGTCATGATGTCATTCTGCTTTTTATAGCAATCTTTAACCATATGACCCATTTTACCACAGTAGTAGCATTCAACATTGTTGTTTGCATTTTGACCTCTCTGCCATCCACCACGACCTCTTTGGCTCCCCCTGCCTCTAAAGTTACCATGTCCTCCTCCATAGGACTGGTTTTCTTGAATTTGCTGTATATTCTGATTTCTGCCATGGCCTCCAAATCAGCCTACTCTACCTCTGCCTCTACCTCTTCCAGCATTTGAGCAGAAGACAGCTTCTTTTGAATTTCCTCCTGAAGAAGATGCACCACCATTGCTCTGCTCTTCAAAAATTAGAAGAGTAATCAACTCCTCAAAATCAGGAAAATTCTCACGGACGGCAATGGATGTCTGGAATTGTGCATAATCCTTTCCTAGACCATTCAAGGTCATAGAAACTAAATCATCATCTTCCACTGGCGACCCAATAGAAGCAAGTGCATCTGCAATCTTCTTCACCTTCATGTGGTAGTCATTGATGCTCATATTTTCTCTCTGCACATTATGCAACTCTTGCTTGAGCTGCATTTTCATGGCTTGCGTATTTGTGCTATACATTTTTGTCAAAGTATCCCATGCCTCCTTTGGCATGCTTGCATCTTGAATATGCACAATCATAGAATCTGAAATACTGATCGACAGCCAGTACATAACTTTTCTGGCTCTCTCATGCTAGCCTTTAAATGCCTGCAACTCTTGTTGATTGGGAATATTAGGAATAACTAGTTCTTGTTCAGCTCCAGTAATGAACTCCCAATAGCCTTTTCCCTTAAGGAAATTCGTCATTCTAAACTTCCATGCTTGGAAGTTGTTCTTGTCAAGCTTTTCAGTGAAAATCTGTGAAAGAGCATCAGACGCCATTACAGAGAACACTGCAAAATATTCTGTCACTGCAAAAAACACAACTTTTGCCTCACAAGGGCAAATCTGCAAAACTGACGAGAGTGGTATTTGACCACATAGTCACTTCCTAGTGATGATTATGCATCACCAGGAAATAAGAATGATTCTGTCACTCCCAATATCTCTGCGCATAGGCATACGATGTAATTTCTACGATAACTTTTCACCGACTTGCAGAATAGTGGTCACACAATAAAAACTGGGCAATTTCCTGAGTGCCTGCAAAAAACTTTCGCTACCAAACGGGCCCCGAAATGGCCTCGAATCAAAAAAATAGTTTCACCAAGGGCTTTGCCCTTGCCTGTAGCATATACTGCCCTCTTGCCACACTGCAAAGGGCGTCCCAATCTGAGACAATGCACTCTTGCACTTTTCGGCTATGCTACCTGCAGAGATTTGCTCCCAAACTCGAAAAAAAAGAAAAGCAACACTTATCCTCTTACTAGGACACCATGAACTTGGCTTGCTTTCTTCACCTCCTTACCACGAACCGAGCTCTAATACCATGTGAAGAGAGTGGGAGAGAAGGAAGGAGTCTCACTTGCAGCTTTCTCACATACACAATGGGGGAATATACACAAAGGTGGAGGCTGAAAACAGTTTTCCTCTTCTTAGTTGTGAAAGCCAAAAGAACTCTAAGTACAAAAGAATAGGTGAATCCTATATGTGGGTCTTAAACCAAACTCAACTAACTAAGGTGGCATACTAACTGAGCCACTAACTAGAGTACATAAAGATAGCTGTCATCTAGCTATTATTCATGGGCGGTGTACCAACCGCATCTGCAGCTAACAAGTCAGTGACATAAACACACAACGATCACATCACGAGTGGAGCTCAATATCTCAACACATGGCTCACCAATTAGCTTCTTATTTGGATACCTCTTCTACAGAGCAATTGCATAGTCCACGATGACACATGACATGTTTATCTTTGACATATTCAGCACACCTATCTTCTGGGTTTTATTCCCAAAGGCGAAGGATGACCCACAACTTAAGAGGCGAAAATGCACATTTATGTACATGATCACAAGTTGTACTCATTGTACATGCTTTCGCTATGTAGTCACCGTGCTCACACATGCACATAGTACTCTGATTCTTTCAATTTTGGATGCTATCATATGCATCAAACGAAATCCACCAAAACGTCTTGTACATGCACCCTCTACTTACCCAATAAATGAGACCCAATATCGAAAACTCACGTTTGGAGAAGACGCACCTTCATCCGCCTTGTTCTTTCCTTTATCGATGGACTGAACAAGAGACATTGCTGGAACCGAGCACTCACCACACAACGTACCCAAAAAAGAGCTTAGAAATGTGCGTTCGGCCTATGTGGATGGGGCAAGCGAGGAAGTTTTGCAAGCACAAGGCAGGGCAGGCATGAAAGTGTGTCGATGCAAAGTGTGGAAGGAAAGATGTGCATGGAAAACTGTTGTTGCATTGATGATTGCAAGCCATTAACGTGATGGTTGTTTATGGCAACCTGTTAACAAGTTTTAATTTTCAAACACATTCATATTCAATACCGCTTCCTCAAGGCTTCACAAAGTGGGTTAAAAGTGTACCACCTCACCATGCATGTACCCTTAGAGATTAAGTCCATAAAGCCACTTACTCATCAATAAAGCCACAAGCTAGGTATATATGTGTCTTCCATTGATGAAACTAAAGATTAAGATTTAGTGTCGGGCTGATTGTAAATTTCATTTGTGAGCTACAAAATTTTTTAAAAACTATTGTTTGGGAGGGGGGGGTCATGAAAACTCCCGAATGTTGTGCCATCAAAGTATGGTCTGGAGGTGTTGGAGGCCCATTTAGTAAACCTCCTTTCTCCTTCTCTTCGTAACAGTAACAAGCCACTCTTGTCCTGCTTTTTCACACATTCCTCTCCTCCCATGTCATCCCTCCTCTTTGAAAGATTGGAGGCAATTGTATACTTTATGGTATTCCCCAAGGGCCATGCATGCACCTTGTTGAAATTTCAAGTAAAAAGAAATTTGTTCGTGAACATAAGTAGAACCATTTGTGTCCACACAAGAGACCCGTGAATGCTTGAAACAAGAGAGAGCATCTTAAAACTCTCAATCACATCAATCTCATCTTTTTCCCAGGCTTGCAGTCTCTCATATTACAATATTACCACCGTCTTTCCCTCCATCTTCCTCATTCTTTCTCCCTACAAGATATCCTAAGCCTTCGTCTAGCTGCTCATCATCGATCCTACGCAGACTGCACCTCACCTGCATCCCCTTCTTGACACTTCTCTTTGTGGGCTTCTGTTTTAGTGCTCGTACGATTGGTATCCTTTGGCTTTCTCTTTTACACGGAACCAAGCAGAATTCTGTCAGATTATCAGCATCTCCTGTTGCTTAGTGCGGCCGAAATGCGTATCGCCACGTCCAGCATCAACAAGAAGTCTCGCTAGTGCGCCAGGAATGCGCATTTCGCAGTCGTGCACCAAGAAAAGCTAATTCGCTCGATAGAGCTCGTCTTGTGCCTTGATGCGGCTACTTCTACCGGTTGCAGCTATGGCTTTTCCTGCTCGCCCCATGCTACTCATGCTAGTGCTCGCTTTGCTCTTCAACGTCTTACAGCTAAGTGGAGCTCAAATCTTGCATCGCCATGTGCTCCCCACTCGCTCGGGTTTTCAGCGCGCTATGGACTTCACCGGAAGCAAGTTACAGGTCGTGACATGGTGTGCTCACAATGCCAGCATCTGCCTGGACAAGTTGCAAAATCCATCCGGAGGCACGACTTGCTGCTGGAACAAGTTTTGCAAGGATACGAGTTTTGATCTCAACCATTGTGGTGCGTGCGGAAATACTTGTCAGGATGGGCTAAGTTGCTGCCAGGGGAGGTGCGTGGATCTCGAATATAACAGAAATCATTGTGGAAGCTGCCTGCGTCAATGCGCATACGATGAAAAGTGCTACTATGGGAGCTGTGGCTACACTGGCCACAGCAATTACCCTTACAATGGCAAGAGGAAGATACAGCGAGGGCCGAAGCACAGATGATTTTTTCTTAGCATTGGCTTTGAGGAGGATAGGAATTGGAAAGTTCGTTTGCCATATATATACCATTTTTCAAACATTGAGGCGGTGTAGCTGGGTCGAGCAGATTGGAGAGACAATGCTTCACGATCTCATCGCCTAGTTCATATACACCGTCTTTCGATCATGAGGCTCGTTTAGCACACAGTATGCGTGCGTATAACACAGATTTTCCTGAGCATCTTCCTTCATGTTTGCATGTTTCTTTCATTGTCCTAAAGGATTAAAGTTGCACATATGTTGTTTTCTTTTCTAGATTTCGTTGTACTAACATATTCCATCCTCGTTGTTGCAATGCATCCAATTTGAGTAGAAAGCTTACATTTAAGTTGCTACGGTATAAGGGCATTCTTTCAAGATCAAAGCGCATCCAACTGTTTCAAGAAAGCATCCAAATAAATGTAGATATAGGCATTGAATGTTAGATCTGAATTGCTACATACAAATAAACGTAGATATAGGCTTTGAAAGTAGATTTGAATTGCTACATACGTCATTTAGAAGTATTAACATGTCTCTCAAGCTTGGTGTTAGTAGCTCAACTTGCATGCATCCTAACAATGCAAATGTAGACAAGCTTAAACTTTATCAATCACACACGCAGGAGGTACTTGTAGAAGTAGTAAGTGATGCCTTGCGTGTATCTGTTTCCTTGTCTTCCCTCGCTTACTCCATTTTTCTAGGTGGTTACTCTATACAACACATAACAATGGGAAAATATTTATCTAATATCTAACATAGGAATAATATTTGTCTAATATCATTATGATTGTATACATATAGAGGGACTTTTAAATGCAAATTTACAACATGTATACATAGAGTCAAAAGAAAAACAATCATATAAAAAACATTTAAATATTAAATATATGGGTAGCATTGTTACATGATTTTTTACAAAGTGACCTCCTGAAGCTCCATTTCCACACCTATAAATAGCGCTTTGTTGCTTCTTCGGTGTAGCTTAAATCATATACTACCACACTTTACCGATGCGATTGGATCGAAAAACAAGCTAAGACGTTTAGAAGGATGAATCCATGATAAGTTCATGACTTACTTGCTCACAATGTATAGATAGAATAAATGTGTCTATAAGGCCATTCAAAATTTTGGGTCAATTATTACAAAAGAACCATTTAAATCTTTCCTCACTATTGTTGAGTACATCTACACATGCACTTAGTGAACCATTTGACATCAAAAATAAACCCTTAGAGTCTTCCGAAATTCTTTTAGATGATGTCTTGTATAGTTCCAACATAATCCATGTTACTTGCAATGAAATCTGTATCCCCACTGGTAGCCCAAGTATCTTATGAAAAGTTTTCCATGGCTCCACAATCAAATGTGTTGCACTTTCAACCTTCTCTACTCAAAGGCGATTACCATGCAATCATATTACATTGAATGAATTGTATTAAAGAATTAACCGAGTTAGCAGTCCATTAATGGTGAATAATTATTAGTGATCTAAAAATAAAGATGTTAAAAAATATTTATTAGTGATCTAAAAATAAAATTGTTAAGAAATAATGGTGAATATTTATTAGTGATCTCAAAATAAAAATAAATATGTTTTAAAAAATGCAATAAAAGTAGTATGCTTGTAAATACCTTAAGATCACAACCTTTAAAAAATAAGGTCTCTTTTCCATAAGCCACATTATCCCTTATTTGACTGACTATTTTCCATGAGAATAACTTCCAACCATTTGGTAGCGTATTAATCAGACGTTGCAAACACTATAGTGGGGGATAAGAACACCCCCGCATGCTCCTTTTAAAAGCCCTTAGTCATCTTCTCATTCTCTTTTAACCTCTTTGCATATTTCAATCCATTTCTCCATAACTCTACAATAGAAGTTGTTGAGTTTGAGCACTACATACTCATAGAAAAGTGGGAGGAAAGGGTGGCCAAAATGCTAGGTGATTTTTTAGATATCCACTTCCAATTATTTGACTCCTGATCATTAACAATCAAATGTCTTAAAGAGAAGACACATTTGCCCTCTATATGTGCCATAATGATTTAAATAGGACATGCAAGAGTCTTTTTTTTTTTTGGGGGGGGGGGGCAGAAAAAGTTTTTAATATATTATATCAACAAAGATATGATCAATACATAGTCTTTAGAGTAGAAAAACCAGCCCCCATGGGCAGAAATGACATCAGCAAAAAAATTCTGACAAATATTCAAGAACTTGGAAACTTCTGAGCTTATCCACAACAATAGACTTAAAAGGATGGTTCCTCTATATCATCATCAATACATTAGTCAGAGTAGTTGAAATCCATATCAGATGAGTCACCAGTATTATCAGAGTCATCAGAGGTAGTAGCATGAGTGTCACTGAGGGAAACTGATTCCTTCTTCAGAGTTGGAGCTTGGAACTGCTTAAGAAAACAAGTCAGCAGAGATTTCAAAGGGGGTAGTGTTGTCCATCCCAAAGCATCTTTGTACATGGTCTTGAAGATCAGCATTAAACAAGGCAGCATCAGATTTGAACTGAGTTATCAGCTCTGCAATTTTCATTTGTTCTTGTGCATCCAATTGAGAAAAAGTATATCAGCATGAAAATCAAGTTGGTTAAACTGAAAATTGTTTCTGGGGATATCCAAATAAACCACAGTGCATGTGCTCTGATGGGAGCCCATATCTCCTGCTTTGTCTTTGATGCGTCCCCTAACAGAATGGCTTTCCAATTAATGGGCTCTCCTGTTTCATATCGTACTATTTTCCAAACCTTTCTAGCAGTAGGACAGGCAATAAAGAGGTGGAATACATCTTCTTGTGAAGAAGGGCATCTCATGCACTTGCCATTTCCTTTCTCAATTCTCAGTCCTTTGCTGTTAGGTCCAAACAGCTTTGTGCGTTATGAACCAAAGTAGGGCAGCAGACATTTGATTAGGGATTGAGCTTGACCAAATGTAATTGAATCTGAATTTCCATTTGCCCCTAGAATCTTGCAACTTCCATCTAATATTAAGGACAACAAACAGATCCCCTGTGTCCCTGGATAGGGAAGAAGGAAGTACTCTCAACCCAACTGAACTCTCTGATGTAGACCAAAAAAGTTTCACCTTTCCTTTACTGATTTTCCTACCACAAGTGAATTATGTTCATGATCAAATCCTAGTTTTGATTATTTAACCTAAATTCCCTCCTAACCTCAATCCAAGTTTTCCATCTGAATTCAACTCTGCTCCATAGCTGACCCCAACATTGCAGTCCTTTCTTGAAGAGCTCAGAAGCCATATCAGACCTTCATTAGAGAGAAGAGCCTCCTTAAATATAACAAAGACCTAGATTGAATCTAGTGACATAAAAGCCCCTTTGCTAGAGAAGAAAAATTGGCTTTTAATTCCTTCAAAGGCTGTCCATGGAGATTGCCAAAGTTGATTGCCTTTGGCTTTGTAAGGTTTAGGATTATAGGTGGCTCTGACAGCATGGGATATTTTTTCCACTTGGGAGCTCTCATAGGTCGTAAAGAGCTTACATTCCTAAGAAGGAGTTGAGCCTAGTCCTCTTGAGGATGGAGAATTGCTTTAATTATCCAAGTTGAGGATAACTTCAAAGAAGCATGTTCTATATCAACCACCCCTAGGCCTCCTTCCTGCTTGGGTTTGATACAAAACTCCCATCTGACCTTGGCTATCTTGGCCCCCCAAAGGAAGGACCTGAAAATTCTAATGAACCTGTCAAGTCTTGTTCTAGAAGGGGACCAAGAGGTGAGGTAGAAAATGACAATTGGGTAGATGCAATGATTAAGAACCATTCTCCTCCTAGCTAGACTGGCTTGGAAACCTCTCCATTTCTCAATCGTATTTTGAAATTTGTTCAAAAACCAATCCCATCTCTGCTTGAGGGAGATGTCAAAGCTTATAGGGATACCCAATAATCTGAACACAGTACCATGTTTGATTCTCTAGCAACCCATTTCCTCCAAGACAACTTGCTCATCACCTTTGAGAGTTGCATACTCAGTTTTGGAATGATTGATTCTAGATCCATAAGCTTTACAAAAAGCATCTAAGCACTCCATAGCTTTTTTTATATCAAGTGCCTTATTTTTTAGGGTTAAATTTGTGTCATCAGCAAACTGTTGGCATATAAGGTGTTTGCCAGAAGGTAACTCAATGCCTTTTAAATTTCCATCTTGGCTTTGATGTTCAAGAAGCCATCCTACAAAGTTTGCAGCAATTGTAAAGAGTAAGGGAGCAATAGGACAACCCTGTCTTATAGATCTTTTAAAAAAGAAGGGTTGACTCATGATACCATTGACACAGACCTTGGCTGATGCATTGGTGAGAAGAAGTTTGACATAGGAGATAAATAAGGGGCCAAGAACCATATCAAAAAGTGTATGAATGATGAAATCCCACTCCAATCTATCATATGATTTATCAAAATCAACCTTCAAAAAGCAAATATTCTACTTTGATTCTCTAGCATATTCATAGCCCTCCCAAATATTAACGATGGCTTCCAATAAATATATGCTCTTTAAGAAACCCTTTTGTTCTGGCAGTATCCACTTAGCCATTCTATTTTTTACTCTCAAAGCAAGGGCTTTGGCAAAAATCTTGTAGCTGCAATTAAGCATGGTGAGTGGCCTCCAATTTCTTAACTCCTCTTTATCCCCTCCCTTAGGAATTAGTTTGATCAATCCCCCATTGATATGACTAGGCGAATTCCCAGTGCTAACACTCTCTTGCCATAAAAGAAGGAGATAGGGACCAACAATGGACCAAAATCTTTTGTAGAATTCAATGGGTAGCACATCTTCTCCTGGGGTTTTGCCATCTCTCATTACCTTGATAGCCTCATAAAGTTCATCAATAGAAAGAGGTTTTTTAAGGTATTTGTTAATTACATTGTTCTATCTAGCAAGCTTACAGAGTTCCCTGGCCTTTCTCACATGAGCACCAACTTGTATAGTGAAGGATAACAAATTCTAAAAGTGGAGATGAATGAGATCTGTATTCTCCTTAAGAGAGGAGGCAATAGAATTTTCAACTTTTCTAAGGAGGGGAATCTCTTCATTAGATCTTTTTCTTCTAATAAGCATGAAGTATTCCTGCGCATGTCTCTCAGCTTTGCTAGCCCACCAATCTCTGAAGTATATTTTGGTATCATTAAGTAAAATCTATTCTTGTATCTTGAGTTCCTTCCTTTTCTCAACCAAATCAGCTTGGGCATGTAGGTCTCCCTATCTGGCTAAGCCTTTCAAAGAGACTAGCTTGTCTCGAATAAT
Source organism: Dipteris shenzhenensis (assembly GCF_047967505.1). NCBI lineage: Eukaryota > Viridiplantae > Streptophyta > Polypodiopsida > Gleicheniales > Dipteridaceae > Dipteris > Dipteris shenzhenensis. The sequence continues at coordinate 17,373,577 of NC_141602.1, read as the reverse complement.
GTCCATTCTCTTGGCCCTTATTTTTGCTCCATCCTTTCTTGCTTTTCTAAGTACCCTTTGGGTCTATTCAACAGCTATACACCAAGAATCATTGGCTGAGACAGTCTCAGAGAAGGCCATTACCCAGATTTTTTTATCCCTTCCTAGACACTTTTAAGGTCAAAGAGTTTAAGGATCTCTTCATTAGATCTTTTTCTTCTAATAAGCATGAAATATTCCTTGGCAGGTCTCTCAACTTTGCCAGCCCACCAATCGCTGAATTATATTTTGGTATCATTAAGTAAAATCTGTTCTTGTATCTTGAGTTCCTTCCTTTTCTCAACCAAATCAGCTTGGGCATGTAGGTCTCCCTGTCTGGCTAAGCCTTCCAAAGAGACTATCTTGTCTTGAATAATGTCCATTCTCTTGGCCCTTATTTTTGCTCCGTCCTTTCTTGCTTTTCTGAGTACCCTTTGGGTCTGTTCCACAGCTATACACCAGGAATCACTGGCTGAGACAGTCTCAAAGAAGGCCATTAGCCAAATTGTTTTTATCCCTTCCTAGACACTTTTAAGGTCAAAGAGTTTAGGGTCAGCCTTAAACTAGGAGGTGGTCTTTTGTCCTAGGCCAAAGTCACACTTGAGGAGCATAGGCTTGTGGTCAAAGAGAAAAAGAGAAGAGAAGACCTGGGTCTAAAGAAAACTAGAATGACTTACTAGCTCTTGAGAATCATAAACCCTATCCAATCTTATTTTCAAGAGAGGCTCCAGAGACTTTGACCTCTTGTAAGGTAAGAAATGTAGGAGAAAGATTATTGGCTCTCAGCCCCAATAAGCTACCTCTTTTCCTCTACCAGAGTCAATGACACCTCTGACATTGAGGGAGAGAATGGCTATTGATTTATTTACCATTTTGTCTAGTCCCCTTTCTGGCCGTGGGGTTGGGGCTATTGACTTGTTGGGAGGAGGCACCTTTACCTTGAGAGAGCTTTCTCTTACTTTGCACTTGAGTAAAGGTCATTCCTTGTACCAAAATATCCTTTTCACCAGCATTGACAATGTCTTGGTCATCTTCTAAGTCCTTGTCACTCACTAAGTCTCGAAGATGTCATCTCATCATCTCTATTGATGTCCTCTTCAAAGTCATTTGTCCAGCCTGGCTCTACTTGAGCATCCGAATCCATATTCTAATTTTCTTTTATCCACTCTTCTGTCTCACAATCAACCAAGGCATCAAAGGTATTGTTCAGCACTAGAGAGTCATCTATTTTCCCTTTACCTTTGTCCAGAGAGGGTTTGGGCTTGGCAGCACCTTCACTCAGAGGCAGGGACTTTTCAATAGTGAAAGGGATCTTGGGAATCCATTTCTCAGTCTGTTTGGTGTTATTAGGTGTAGGAGGATCCTTGGGCTTGGTTTTAGCTCTCCTCTGTGGGCAATTTTTTACTGCATGACTTGCCAGTCCACGTAGTAAGCATGAATCTGGCAAATTCTTATAAAGGAGGGGCTGTTCTCTGCATATGCTGCCATTTCTATTCACCATGACCAGAGTGCTGAGAAGATCCTCTGCAATATCCATTTTTATGCACACCTGAGGGTTAGCTCTAGGATTTATAAATTTTTCTTTCTCAACACCCACTATCTCACCCATACCACTACATAGGGAGGCAAGTTGGTTGTAGAGGGACAGAGGAAGATCTAGCAGTTCTACCTAAACAACGGTAATAGTGGACCTAGGTAGGTCAAGGTTAAAGTTATAAGTTCCACCTCTCTAAGTAGAGAGGTTGGTGTCTAATGGTCCAAAGAGTACAGTTAAGGGCTTTGGAAGCCATACTATGGGACTCAAAGAGGAATACAAAAAAGCCCTTTCTCAAAAACCTCACATTAGTGTCAAGTGGGCTTTGAAACATCTTCCAAGATTACTATTCCTTTGGGGAGATGGAATCCTACACATTCAAAGGACTCGTCGGCCTCGCCACACCTACATCCGCTCCCTCTATAGTCACAGTCCCCATCCCATTTGCAGCTCTATCCTCCTTTGACACCCCCTCCATCTCCTTGAGTCTTTGGGAAATTTCACCATCAGAGAGCTTCAACCCAAAGCTCTAATGCCACCTCTACCCTAAGAATCGAGCCAGTAATCTACTATTCATCCAACTAAAAGAAGAAAACAGGCCCCCCAAGCATCCCTCCTCACTGAGCACACCGTGATTAGATCCATCGTCTCTCCATTGGGATATCAATGTATGTAGAAGTTAGGAGAAGTAGCGCACTCCTACTTCTGCTTCAAGCCCGACTTGTACTTTAATCTCTACTACCACACAACACCATACTATGCAGCACTCTATGACCCAAAAGTGGTTCGCAACCTCGAAGCAATTGGCATCACGATGGTCGCATATCGACTGCCTTGCTATCTAGACCTCAAGCTAGTGGCCAATTTGTGGACCATTATGACAACAACACCAATGTCAACCTCCTCACAAACAATTTGGGTTGAGAAGTTCATCTACATGTCAAGGCAGACATTGTCAAATCGATCTTTGGACATCCAAGATGGCTACCTCCTATATCCAAAAAGAGGCTTGGAAGGCCACATTAAACACGTGGTTGTATGGAATGGCAAGAAGCATAAAGGAGGAATCCCCTTTGAAGATATCACTCGGCCTGACCTAGTCAAGCCCGCTTGAGTGCTCCAATTCCTTGCCAAGGTTGAGATTGCAGACCACCATAATATCATCCTTCCCAACTTCCTCCTACACTTGGTGGAGCCCTTCAAATCTAAGGCAATTTGGGCATACCATTATTATAAGAAGCTGTGACATCAATGTGCCACACGTTGGAAGTTGCTCTATCCATGGAGCTAGGCATGCTCAAGACGCAGCTAACAGAAATAGAGCAGGCTCTCCAAATGGAACGTAATCGAGTCACAACCATTCAAGCAGTAGGCCAACAACTAGAGGAACCTACTAGATAGGACTGAGCTACCATTATAATACTCCAAGAAAGACTTTAGAGCCTAGAAGTAGAGCTCTTAGTGGAACAAGCAAGATTAAATAGCCTAGAGAGACAAAATTTTGAGTCCTGACCTAGATAAAGAACTCTAGGAGTATCACAAAGTAGCTGAACAAGTTTAGGTTGTGCAGGCCCGATAGATTATTGAGGCTCTGCACTCTCAACTCCAAGCACAGCATACAAGGACCCTCCAATTGAGCCAACAACTGGAAGTTGCATGCTATGAGCCTCTCAAGGAGCCCAACATTGATATCCATCAGGACTAACAATTGAAATGAATTTTGAGAGCATCAACTGACCTAGGCACTCACTTTTTGGAACCATGCATAGTGGAGAACACCCTTCACTTTTACATAAACTACCTCACAATGGCCTCTACACAATATGGTATCAATCTTTCTAGCCCAATCCTGCCTAGCACAATCTTAGAGGTCCTTTGATGCCACCCAGTCCGCCCAGTTTCGGCCATGGCCTTTGTTAGCTAGAACTTCTAATTCCAAGAGGATTTTGACAACAACATCCTTCCCCTCTATCCCATTATCCACAATTTTGAAGGCTGGTGTCATATCCTCCAAGAGTTATTTAATTTTTTGGCTGCTTATAATGTACATGACTTACGTAAACCTATTGATCTACCTGCATGGTCATGTACTCCTTCTTCCATGGATGAAGGTCTACAATGGCTACACACACGAGGTATGAATGAAGCTATGAGAACCAGAGAGTACCTTGTAAGCCATCTCATGAGAATCAATATCCCCCTATTAGAATTATTGAACTCCATAATAAAGTGCTGGAGGCCATGGAGAGCATGCAACATGATGGTTTCAACACTTTTGAAACCGAGCATGTCGGCTGCCCCATGCATCTTCGATGAGGATGCAGATCTACCCTTGCCATTTTCAATGTATTGAAGAGCCCCAACCCTCCACGTTCACACAACCCTCCACGTCCACACAACCCTCCACTTTACACACCACCCCTTGGGTCACTCAGCTGACGTTCTTCCAAAAGAAGCTTCAGACTACAGTCTCACCAAATATGCTCCCGATCAAATCCAAAGAATTTTGTGGCCGACTTATCTTGCAAATTTTCCACCACCTTTAGAGCAATCCGCCAAGGACCATGATGATTATCCAATTGACAAGGACGACCTCTCCTCCACCGAAGTTTTTCTCTCCAGCCAACTTGAGTCTTTGGAAGGGAAAATTGTAGAGTTTTGATTTAAAGGTCATTGCCATTATGGAAGCTCGCGCCCTCACCAAGTTCATTGAAAGAACATTCTGCCAATGGTGCCACACCCATCCACAACAAACTTGAGGTGGCTATGAAGATCCTTTGGTGACTCAACTTCTTGTTTTGGTTACAAATGTAGGCCTACAACCCGATTGGAGGATTCCATTTTTTAAACAGGCTAAATACTGGGAAGTTTATTACTCTGCCACCCATGACATAGGCATACCCACCCCACATATATGCCCTTGCATCGCCACTGCTAGAAGTGGACTTTTTTCAAGGAGCTATAGGAAAATGACCCCAATTTTCTCTACAACTTCCCATGCTTCAAGTTCTTGCAAGTACCCTCAACCTCGGCTCTAGTGTATCATACGTAACACTTCATCAAGCAATATGGGGCAATTCTTAACCTCACAGTAGTCACTTTCGTCTACTTTTTTTGGGTGCTTGTCATTTTGCTTCACAATGTTCCAACCTATTGACAACAACTGATCAAAGAATGACAAATTCAAATAAAGCAAGAGCTGGTTTTTGACATGGACAAAGGCCCAAACCTCAAGCAAATAATCAAGCTTTATCTTCGCATATGTAACCTTCACGCCCATTAGATCCAAGCATTCAAAGATATTTTTGACAGTCATTTTTGGGAACGACATCATCCATTTGTCCCATCGCTCAAAGACTATTTGAACACCAAAGACTACTCAAAGACTACTCATTTTTGGGAACCATGCTATCTTTTTGTCCCATCTCTTAAAGACTACTCAAAGAATACTTGACCACCACTCCCTTGTATACTTAACAATAACTACACCTTACCTCAACAACTCTTAATGCACGGATGGATCAAGTGCAGGAAGGGGGGCCGCATGGGTTAACAAAGTCACAGTGGTTAATAAAGGCACCATTTTCTAGGCTCTCTTAAACCAAAATGTAGTTTTGAGATAGTTGCCCATGTTTAGGGATGCATTATACCATGTTTTTCCACCAAGCATCACGCACAAGGCCAAGGTTCCCTTAAACCAAACATGCAGTTTCTTGCAGTTTGGAAACAATTGCACGGGTCCAGCTGCCCAAGTTAGGATAACACAAGTTCCATTTGCAGTACTTGCCTAAGACCAACATCTCATGAACTTGGGCCTACTATGAGAAGGTACAACATGGCATAATGCCATGATTAGTAATAATTGGATAACATAAGTGCCATTTACAAAATGTGGGAAAGAAACAACGAAAGTAGCAAAAAGCCCAAGACAAAAGAAAGGGAGTAACATCATGCCTAGGAGCTAGATAAGCCAAACAAACTATAAAAGAAAGAAAATAGACGGAGTGTGATGAAAAGAGTTGGCCCTCCCTTCAAAAGATGACTTGTATAAAGGGCAAAAAGTCAAACTTTGGTCTTCTGTTGTTGTTGTATGCAAGTTTGAGGAATACAAGCTCCCTCTTCTCTCAAGGGCATTGTTTATGTTCTTGTTGCCCTTGCCTTTGTGAATGCCTCTCATCCTGCTTCCCCCCTCTTGCTTCTTGCTCTGCACTCCCTTCCCCTCTTCTTCCCCTTCATCTTCCCCTCCTCCATCTCCCCTCTCCCCTCCCTTCTGTTCTCATGAGGATTCCCATCGCGACAACTACAAGAACCATTTGTGTGACACTCTTGGACCTAACGTGCTTGCATTGAGTAGGAGACTCCATCATTCCTTTAAGATCCCCATGCCATGTGAGTCACCCCTAGACTACACATGGAGTGGCAAGGCTCAAATTTGGCAAGGCATAGAAGGAAATGCTTGAAGAATCCAAATAAACAAGGGTTGAATGAATCAAAAGATGATAGCTATACCACACTTTATGAGAGTTCCAAAAGGTATTAAGGAGAAAAGTTTGTGTATATGCATCTTGCAGAATGTGTTATCATAAGAAACTTGAAGAAAATATACATTTAAATTATCTATATGTGTATGATTAAGGATAAGGGAATTGTTCATGACCAAAAGTTTTAGATTCCTCTTACTTAGACATACTCAGCATCAGATAGCTCAAATTTTTAGTACATTCTTAAAGAAGCATGGAAATGATATGTTCACTTTGATAGAGATCATGGCACTAGGAAATGACCTTACATTCTGTGGCTAAAGTATCATGGCACTAGGAGATAACCTTACATACTATTGCTAAAGTATCATGTGAAATGGACTCATGAGTTTCAAAACGTTGTATTAGGCACCGGTGGTGAGGAACATTGTATTTAACAATCAAATGATTTGAGCTTCTAGCAACAATTTCTTATAAAGCATGACAATTGTGCTTCATTAAAAAACCTTTAATGATGGACACTGAGATAGGATATTGACCATGAGAAATGCATATTTAGAAAGGAATATTTCATTGAAAAGTCAAAGGCGTATTGAAGGAGCCAAGATGTTCCAATGTGGTGGAAAACTTGCTTTTAGGAGTAGGCCCTTTTTCTTCATAAGTTCAAGAGTAATTATACTAGTCTATGTGGTATTTTGTTTAGTTCACTCCTTCCAACAGAACTTGTTCAACTCATATGGCTTGAGAGGATGTCCCTAGGTAATATATGTTCTTGAAATTGTAGTAGGATCTAAAAACAAATGGAGAATAAGAGTGCCAATATATAACCTTCCTGGGGTGTTCCTAATCTTGAAGAAGTGGATATACTGGTGTACTAACTCTTTTCATACCAAAGTACGAAAGAGGAGCAAAATCACACACAAAGAATGCATCCTTTAGAACAAGGAATATCATAGCCTAGATGACATTGGTGTGCCATTGCAAAATGACAACACAAGGTAGTTTTGAATTATTCTAAATGCATGCTTTACATGCTAGGGGTAGGGAAATTTGCAAAAAACTTTCCCTCAAAGGCAACAATCTACCTTTCACTTTAGCTATCAAAGTAGGCAAGCAAGGTAAACCCTAGTCCAATTCTAGAGCACTATAGACATCAATCAATTTAAATGCAATGGAGAAGCCCACAAAACTTAGAAATGGTAAATTTTATAATAAAAACAAGAAGAATAACACATTAGCCTCATGGTCTGGATTAGAGTTTTGCCCCTCAGACATTGGCTTCAGTATGCTTGAGGCATAATAAAAGGGTTGAAAGTCAAAAAGAGGAATAGACAAAGGCAAAGATGAGGTGTTAATAGCCATTGAGCATGTTGACAAATGTAGCCCGCCCAAGTCCTATGGTAGCCACAAATAGCTCAGGGTCAAGGTAGTCCTATGGGTTTTGAGCCTCAAATGGCTTAGGACCGAGATAGTCACCGAGATCATCCAAATTGGCAAGGATAACACAAGAGCCATTTGGATCCTGTATATGGATAACACAAGAGCCATTTGAAGATAAAGAGGAGATTGAGAGACTCAGCATATGCCTTGGTGCCATATGGGCCCAAGCAAGAGAGAGAGAGAGAGAGAGAGAGAGGTATAAGGAATAGGGTTGGCCCTCCCTTCAAAAGGTACGTGTATAAAAGGCCAAATGGTTGACTTTGGTCTTCATTGTTGGATGCACAAGTTTGGAATACAAGCTCCCTCTTCTCTTCCAAGAGCGTTTTTGGGTGTTTCCTTATTTCATTTATAGTGCCTTTGTGTTTGCCACTCCATCCCCACTCATTGGCCTCTTCTCCTCGCCTTCTTCCTCTCTTTTCCCATCTCCCCTTTCCCTCTTTCTCTTGTGGAAACACATTGCAACAATCCGAGAGCCGCTTGAGTGACACTTTTTGCGGATGGCTCGTGCTATGCATAGCTCTCACAAGGAGTAGCTTGGAGTGGAGGCTCCATCGGCATTCCTTTAAGATCCTCGTGACACGTGAGTCACCATTGAGACCACACATCTTTGGTGCCATCGCTAGGGAGGTAAAAGTATGCTTTTGCATTGCACTTTCTTTCTCTCATCATCCACCCATTTCTCATTTCTTCAAGCTTAACTTGGAGCTTTGTTAGTGGAGTTGTAGGAGAGGAATGAGTGAATAAGTGTGAGTTTTGAAAGGAAAAAGAAGAAGCTGTCATTTTCTTTTGGAAAGCATTTTGGATCATTTGAAGCTTGCTTTTTATGTTTTTTAGCGTTTTGAATTGATAGGAAGATAGTTAGAGGTTTACTAAGGTGTTTTTGATAGCAAACTTCAATAAAGACACCCAAAAGTGATGCTTCGAGTGATTTTCAAAGTGGTTTTGAAAGGAGAAACTGTCACATTTTGCAAAACACCCCATTTGGCATTCAAATGTTATTGTTTTTTGTTGTTTTTTTCATTGAGTAGGTAGACTAGGTAGTTTAGCATCCCCCTATCACAAAACAACGAGAATAGAACTTCAAAATCATCAAAAACCAATCAACAACACTGCGAGTTTCTATCAGCATGACCCATCGCCTTAGCTCGCTATCCCTACAACCCGTCAGCTTAGCTCTGTCCTGTCTTATTTATTATGTGTCAGGGTCTACGATCTTGCTAGTCTGACAGGCGTTGAACCGTTGCCTTAGTTCTTCTATCCCCACAATCCGTCGCCATATGGCTAACCCTCTGACCAGTGCCATCTTGGTACCCCTCCGAGGCAAGTCATCCACCAACTGTTGCTTAATTTCTAACCCTACAACCATTTCCATACTCAAATCCCACCAACAATTGCTTTATTGCTAACCCACCGACCCGGAGGCATACCAACCGTATCCCAACCCACCAACATGTGTTAACTTGACCGTCACCTTAAGACTATCCCTATGCCCCATTGTCTTATAGCTAACCCTACAACCATTGCTTTACTGCTATCCCTTTGACTGTTGCCTTAATACTATCCCTACGATTTGTCGGCTTATAGCTAACTCTCCAACTGTTGGGATAGCTCTGGGAACAAATACTTTGTCAAAAATATAGGACTAAATTTGAGGCAAGGTGCAGCTCTGCAGAGATCTCATACATGCACTTGAGGTTCGGATGAATTTTTTCCACGGAATCTGAGCCCAAGAATAGTATTTCGAACTACATGTAGCCCACCTTTCACCCCAATTTAGAGTTGGCTCCAACAGGGAGCTCAATGCCCAGCTCTCACTCAATGTTAAGGCCCCGATGTGGGGATCTCTCTAGCTCCAACAAGACCGAGACTTTGAACAAGAAAAAGTAAGAACCCATTGGGCCGAGGGCTTTTGAAGCCCCCTACACCAGCATAGTTCCCACCTCATTCTCCTGCTCCCTCCATAGCCTCTAAGTTAAGAGGGATGAATCCAGCATGTTTGGACAGTTGGGCTGAATGAATTCAACAGAAATGGAGAACCCCTTTGCCAGTATGTCCAAGGAAAGGGGAGGCTAGCAACAACCAACCCATGAGCCATAGGCAGGGACTAAGGCTGCCTTTGTGGACTCGGGACCCACAGTCTTCACAGGTCACCCTGACTCAGATCACATGGAGGATGAAGACCCATGGATGATGGACTTTGTAGGGCATAACCCTAGCTGAGGAAATGCATGAGACTTCCAAGGGGGGAACTCTTTTAAACTTTCGACCTTCCAGGTGCCCCCAACATTCACCGGCTATGTGCACTTGCAAGCCCCACCCTATAGACCAATGCAAGGAACCTCCATGCAGATGTCATGTAACACACTTCCTCCTTGGAGGCCGACATATCACTACCGCAACTTCGGCTTCGATGTACAGGGGAGCAAGCTTCACAACCCCGTCATCGTCTTGGTACCAGCAACCCAATGGACCCTGTTGCCAATGCAATGCTTAAGGACGTGTCTATGACCTACTAGGCCCACAATAGTGCCGCCTCCACAAGCATCCCCAAATGATGATATCGGATGAGGCGATGTGCATCCTAGTGGATGACCTAGGAAGGGGGGCCACCCCACCACCGACTGCATGCGTATTCAATTCTCTCAAGTGTCAATTTTGGGTCAAACATAGCATGATTCTCAGTCACATGTGTCCAAGAATGTCGTCTCCATGGATTACAACAAGATCAAGCTCATTCTAGAACTACCCCCCCCAAACGCTAAGGGAGTGCAACGGTTTACAAGCCATACGGGTTACTATCAAAGGTTCATCTTGTTCTACGCAGACATACTTCGGCCATTGTACAAGCTGTTAATAGTCTTTGATTGGACCGAGGAATGCCAAAGGTCCTTCAAATCCCTCAAGCTAGCTTTGGTCATAGCATTGGTATTGCGGGCCTTGGAATAGAATATAATACTTTACATCCCCATAGATGCCTTAAACTTTTCCATCAGATGCGTGTTAGCCCAACTAAGGGAGTACAACTTGGACTACCTGGTGTACTTTGCCAGTCAGCAATTAAACGATGCTGAGGTTAATTACACTACAACAAAGAGGGAAGGCTTAGCCATGGTTTATGCAGTTAAGAAGCTCAAGCATTACTTGCTATCCAACAAGTTTGTCATTTTTGTAGGTCATCACTCAATCTCAAAATCAAGACACAGTCCTCTAGAGTCCTTAAAGTGAATAGGTGTTCATATAGAATATCTACTTTAGGTAGCACAAGACACCCAACAATGCACTTTCACACTCTTTAGGTGACAATAGGAAGTTGATATAAGCACTACATATGATATTTTTGCAAATCAGTACAAAACCAGGTACACTCAACTCAAGCAATTGACATGTCAATACCAAAAATTCACTGATGGGCTCCAAAGCCATACATGCAAGTGCTAAAACTCATCATTGAACACCTCATTACTATATCTCGTTAACAAGCCCTGCATGACGGGATGCATAACAAGGTGGATGCTAATCCTTTTGGAGTTCAACTTCATAGCCATAATGCCCCAAAGGTTCACGAGAAAGGATGCACATCGTTTAGAATACTAACGCGCAGCGGAGTTGGACCGCTTGCGAGTTGGCGACATGAATGAAGAGAAGAACTTCATTCGTGAAAGAATGAATGAAGGGTTCGCCGCTTGCATAAAGAGAAGACCCACGTCCTAGCCAACCACCTCTCAAGGACACCCAATGGAGAAGCTCCAAGGGAGTCAAGGATGACCTCCCATATGCTCCCCTATTTCTCATTGACATGATTCCGGAATGGGCAACTGAAATAGGCCACTACTTGGCAAATGGGACAAAGCCCTTAAGAAAGACAGAGCCTGTAAACTCACATCACAGTACCAACTAATTGCAGGCCAACTCTACTACATGGGCAAGGATGGCATCATGCATAGGTGCATGTGTGAACATGAATATATCAACGCGCTCAAAAAAGCCCATTCAGGGATGGCAGGCAACCACTTCGCCACTGACATTACGGCATGTAAAGTGTTACAGGCAGGTCTCTAGTGACCAACTCACTTTGGAGATGCACCCGAGTTTATCAAGCAATGCGATCCCTACCGAAGAGTAAAAATCCCACATGAAGCAGATATGATGCCCCTAACGGGAATACTAACCGATTAGCCCTTTGAGAAATGGTGCATAGATTTTATTGGTCCTATAAGCCCAATAGCTAAAGGAACAAGGACCATACATTTTATCCTAGCACACATTATTTCACCAAATGGGTGGAAGGACGAGCCACAAGAAAAACTAATGTGCGGTCCACATCTAAGTTTTTATATGATCAAGTCATTACACGGTTTGGGTGTCCCTTGGAATTAGTCAACAATTGAGGAACTCATTTCCTTAATGAAACCATAGCAATCCTGACTAGCAAATTCATGATCATACATAGGAAATCAACACCATATTGTAAAAATGGTTTGACCGCAACCTCAAGAACAAGGACCTTGAGGAAGGGGATTTGGCACTCCTCTATAGCATCTGTAACACCAAGTGCAAACTTAAATATAGGGGCAAGGGTCACTACCACGTAGTGGAGTCTACTCCACAAGGTGCATGCTGAATAGCTACCCTAGATGGTGTCTGTGTTCGGAAGAAAAGGGCACCCACAAACTAAGGAGTCTAACATGTACGCAAGCTGATGGGTGGCAAACCCATGGAGGCATAAGGAACCTGAGAGGTGGGAGCCCCCCGTGGGGTGCACTATCGACCGACGAGGGGGACGTGGGAACACTTGACAAATCCTAATTTAAAAGGAGACTAATGGGACTTTTAAAAAGAGGGTGTAGAAGTAATTTTACAAGTCTATAAAAACTAATGTTTTTCAAGTTGCTTATGTCACTAAAAGTCTCACAAATCTCCTCAAACCTTTTGACATGGGACACCAGGTCTCCCTCTCCTCAAAATTTGGTCATGAGCTTGGAGAAGCTCTTTGAAGCACTAGCATCTCTTCCCACAAAAGCTAGTAGTGCAACCCCCCCTCCTCGTGCTTGCACTAGGATCCTCATGGCCTCATCTGTAAGCATTTTCTCACTTAAACTCCTATAAAGATCCCTGCCAACCTTAGCCACTTCCTCCAACAAATGTCAAAATGGATCTGGAAAACTCAAATCTACGAGGTGACCATTACACCAACATTAGTGTGGCATTATATGTGCCTCCTTTGCTTAACTACTAAAATGGTCTGAATTTCCTAAATAGTTAGCACCTTACAACAAAAATTCACCTCCCTAGGCTTGAGATGAGTTTTACTTCAAGGATAAAACCAACTTGTCCTGGGATCACAAGAACACTTTGCCGAGATGGTCCACACTACAACATCAGTACAAAATGAAGGAAATTATGAATTTTTCAAGATTTCTTATGCAATGAAATAGTAACAACTGGACCTAAAAATTGTTGTTAAATCGCTAAACAAAATTTACAACAGATATCATGAGATCTTCATGATCTCAATCAAACAAACTTTCTCTAAAATCAACTATTTCAATTTCATTTGTAAGAGCATCTTATACACTAATATATCTTCAATAAAATATAAATATGCCGCAAAACCTCTACAAGAATTTTTTCCAAGGAACCCATGCCCAAGAATAGTATTTCGAACTACATGCAGCCCACCTTTCACCCCAGGTTGGAGTCGGCTCCAACAGTGAGCTCAATGCCCAACTCTCACTCAGTGTTAAGGCCCCGATGTGGGGATCACAACAAGACCAAGACTTTGAACAAGAAAATTCAAGAACCCATTGGAGCGAGGGCTTCTGAAGCCCCCTACACCAGCATAGTTCCACCTCATTCTTTTGCTCCCTCCATAGCCTCAAGGTTCAGAGGGACGATGTCTAGCATGTTTGGACAATTGGGGCGAACGAATTTAGCAGAAATGGAGAACCCCTTTGCTAGTATGTCCAAGGAAAGGGGAGGCTAGCAACAGCTAGTCCCTGCACCATAAGTAGGGATTAGGCTGCCTTTGTGGACTCGAGACCCACAATCTTCACAGGTCGTCACCCTGACTCAGATCGCTTGGAGGATGAAGACCTATGGATGATGGACTTTGTAGGGCAAAACCCTAGCTAAGGAAATGCACGAGACTTCTAAGGGGGGAACTCTTTTGAACTTTCGATCGTCTAGGTGCCCCCAACATCTGCCGGTTGCGTGCCGTTGCAAGCCCCACCCTATAAACCAATGCAAGGAACCTCCATGCAGATGCCATGTAACCCACTTCCTCCTTGGAGTCCGGTAGTTTACTCTTGCAATTTGGACTCTGATGTATGGGGGAGCAGGCTTCACAACCCCGTCATTGTCGATACCAACAACCCAATGGACCCTGTTACCAATGCAATGCTTGAGGCCACCTCTATGACCTATTAGGCTCACAATAGTGCCACCTCCACAAGCATCCCCAAACGATGATATCGGATGAGGCGATGTGCATCCTAGTGGATGCACTAGGAAGGGGGCCCACCCCCCCGCCTGTTGCACCCATATTCCCAAGAGGGATTAATCAACAATCCCTCTAGGCACAGACCCATAACCATCTCCAAATTAATAACTAAATTTCTTGGGGAAGGAGATCCGATCTCCCACATGAAGCAATTCGAGCAAATATGTGGAACATTTAGAGCTCTTAGAGATCCAAAAATTGTTAACACATTCGGCCTCAGCCTGGATAGCTATTGGGTCTTTCCTTCTACTTTCGTAGGAAGAGTTGGGTATTCTATGTTTGTAGGGTTCCGAGGCTTTTTGTCACCTACAGATATATTGGGATTGTCGGTTGTAGTATATGTGTAGCTTAGGACCTCGAGTCATGTTCCGATGAGAGACATATGCTTAGGTGTGGTAACCAAACAAAGTGCATGCATGTGTAAAAGGAACGTAAATCATCTTTGTTGAGGTAAGGAAGGCTTTCACCTTCATTAGGGGTTGTAGGGTTTAGGAGGAGTTTAAGGGTTAGAAGGAGGTTCCAAGGTTTAGAAGGAGGTTCCAGGGTTTAGAAAAAGTTCTAGGGTTTAGAAGGAGGTTCCAGGGTTAGAAGGAGGATCCAGGGTTTAGAAGGAGGTTCCAGGGTTTAGAAGGAGGTTCCAAGGTCAGGGCAAAGTACATGGTGGAGAACTCATTCCCTCGTAGATCATGGAGTTTTAAGGGTTAAGGAACAAAGGGTTTAGGGGAGCATAAGAGTGGGAGAGGAAGAAGGTGTAAGAGTATGGGGGAAAGAAGAGAGAGGAGGTAGGAGGAGGAGGAGGGAGGAGGAGAGGGAGAGGGTGGGTTGCAAGGTTGGAGGAGAAGGGAGGAGGAGTTGCAAGGTTAGGACATGCTTTTGGACGTGGAGTGCTAGGAGGCATGGACACTTGAGACAAATGCTTAGAATACCAAAGTAGACTCAACACAATGCCCCAAAGAGTGTGGGCTTCATTCCATTATGGGGTATTTATACAAGTTGGAGAGCTTCTCTCTCTGCACAAAGTTGTATCACAAAGTTGTAACACAAAGTTGTAACACAAAGTTGTATCACAAAGTTGTATCACAAAAAGTTGTATCACAAAGTTGTAACACAAAGTTGTATCACAAAGTTGTATCACATTCCCTTTCTACATAAGTTCATGTTGGCACAGAGTCAACATACTCCCGAATCCATTTTATTACCCGTCCTCGGGTTATGGCTTATTGCGATCATGTACCTGGGTTGCCATGTTTTTAGTCCAGTGGCTGTGGAACTTGTGTCGTGCTAGTCGATCCTACTGTAAAGCCTTAGCACCATACAATTTTTGTGCAGTTTCCAGGTAGCCTGTATCCACCATTTACTCGAACAGAGATATGTGGCATGCCTCTAAGAAGATCACTCTTTGATAGAGCCGGCTTGTAATCTGAGCATCAATCCGTTCATTGGGATTAAAGCTGAGTGGAGGCAAATGGGAATCAAGGTAACATGGGATCTCCAAAATGAATTCCAATGTTTTACGGAATATGGCACTTTGGCGAAGGAAGCAATCAATGTTGCCGCACATTATTTGTTCATGCTACTGAAGTGCTCGGACCATGGTGCCTTGGATATTCCATTCTACACCAGAGTAGGGTTCGATCGTTGGCCAATTAATGACTCGATCTTCAGCCAAAGTGTGTATGTTGGCTTCCCATTTTTTATGTTGTGGAACTGCATAGAACTTGGGATGGGTTCTGAGACATGGAGGTGCTCGTAAGTACTCCTTTAAGAAGATTACATCAAAGAGCTTGGGACGGCGCCAATCAAGTTGTGGATCCAACTTACTAATCCAACCTCCACTAATTTGATGCTGACGAAGGTTGGTAGGAAAGTTGTCCAGGGTCCATCCACCTTGAGTTTTCATATCAGGATATTTGCTCCAAAATTCCTTGATGGGGTTACTGGGAAGTGGTATCTCATCAAAATCATACCCATCATTGGAACTTGGCATGGGTGTACGAATTGGATTATCCGGATCCTGATATTCAAAATCAAATACTATGGATGTGATGGTTTTGTGCATGTCCCTGATGCTACCAGGACCAAATGGGAACCGAAGAGCCGGAAGTGTATTTTCTTGGGCTACAGTGAAGAGGCGAAGGGTTACCCTCTCTATAACCATGTTACCAAGAAGGTAATTGTAAGTCGCGATGTGGTCTTCTCAGAACAGCCACATCAATTAGAGGAGGATGCTTCCTTCCCAGACAACCAAGACCAGGATATCCTTCCAGTACCACCACCAATAGTAGACCGAACTCCCCCAAAGGTGCTTGGGAGGATTAAGGACAAAGAAGATGAAGAAGAACCTGCAGAACCACAATGGCAACAGCCATTCCCAAAGTGGGTAAAGCAGCTTTTGGACGGCAGAGAACTTCTAGCCATTGAGGAGGAACCATCCAAACACTGCCGGTCCAAGAGATTAAAGGAGCAAAGAAGGGCACAGGAACACTTGGTCAACTATGCTTTGATGACAGAAGTGATCCGTGTTGATGAACCCAAGTGTCTTGAAGAGGCATAGGGCGATGATAGGTGGATGGAGGCTATGCAATCGAAGTATGGCTCCATAATGAAGAACAACACTTGGGACCTTGTGGATCGACCACCAAAACGTAAGGTAATTGGAACCAAGTGGGTGTACAAGACCAAGTACAAGTCCAACATCATTTTCTACTGATGGAAGCACCAAAAGTGTCAGAGGTGATGACGGGGCAGGGAGAGAATCGGGGAACATTAGGGAGAAATATGGTAGAGTGATAGTGGCAGAAGGGGGAGCATAGGGGAGGGGGGGAAGAATTGGGCAAATGGTTTGAGCAGCTTGGTAATCCTCAAGGGTAGGATTAGCAAGGGAGGGGAAAAAGCTAGGTGTTAGGGGCTTGTAAGTTTGTGACTATTAGGTAAGTTGAAAATGGTGAGAGGCATGAGCAAAGAGACGATGGAGGGAATAGATGTTAGGATGGAGCTCGTGGAAGGTTAAGAGGGTGGTAGCAGCAAGGGGAAGTGAGGTTATGATGTTGGCAGAAAGAGTGGTTGGATATGGGAAGTTGGATGTGAGATAGGCCTTGTCATCTTCCGACACTTCTTTTTGCTGGTGCGATGGGATGATCAGCTGCATGGGTGGGATGTTGGTTATGTCGTGCCATGCAAATGGCCATTGTAGCAATGGCAACAAACTTGCAATAACCCTGAGGGGAGGACTACCCATGAGGTAGACATATGCAATGAAAGCATCCGTCCTTAGTGTTATAAACCCGGCATGTGTAGACAGGCAGAAGATATTTTTCTCATATTTAGACAAGTCTTGGCAATTATGCGTAGGGTTTTGGTCTCGATGGAACGTTCCCAGTTGATTGTTGGATGAGCAGATATGATCCTGTTTTGGAGTTGCTTCCATTGGATAAGCACGCGTTTGTTGAGGTGATCTTCCACTTGTAGAGCAGCCACAAGCTCTTGGTACACCACGGTTGTGCATTGTAGTGGGGCATCATTGGTGTTGTCTTCCAATGCCTCATTGTTGGATGAGCAGATATGATCATGCTTTGGAGTTGCTTCCATTGGATAAGCACACGTGCGTTGAGGTGATCTTCCACTTGTAGAGCAGCCACAATCTCTTGGTACACCATGGTTGTGCATTGTAGTGGGGCATCATTGGTGTTGTCTTCCAATGCCTCATTGTTGTGCACTAGCAATTGGAGTTCAAGCTTAGAGATTATTATTTTTTGGGAGTGCATCTCATTCATTTTTTCTTTGTATTGATGGTAGATGGTTGTGTATGCCTCCTTAAGCTTTCTCATTTGCAAGGTGATGTTTGCCTATTCAGGAATGTCTTCGGTGGTATTGGACCATTCATCCAAGTCTTGGGCTTGTGAAGTGCTGGCCTCTTGAACGGTAGCAAGTTGGTCTTTTAAGATTCGGCATTCCCTTGTAAGCTCATCAATGCTGAAGGCACGTACTGCCAAAGATTGTTTCATGTCTTCAAGCTTGTCTTTGCAATCCTGGAGCTCTTCTCCTTTGTGAATTAGAGTGAGTCGAGCTTGTGCCACTAGCTCCATCTATTGCGCATGTGCAGATGTCAAGGAGTTATAGTAGGTCTGTAGGATTGCCGTTGCTTCTACTGCCATAGTCAGCTGTTGGTGGAGGTTGGAGGTCACATCCCTTACTGCCTATTCTTGAGCTTGGAGAGCTTGGTTCATGCGCACTTCTTCTACCTCCTTCTCATCTATCTGTGCCTGAAGTGCCTTGACCTCTATGGTGATTGCCTGGAATTGGCCTTCGATTTATGATGCAGTCTGCCTTTCCAATTTTCTTGCATATTCTTCCTTGGCCAAGCTAGTGAATAGTTCTGACATTTGGATCATTTGGCTAGCTTGATGTTGGAGAATGACAGACGGTGATGAGGTCTGGCGATATTGCTGATACAAGTGGTGCCCATGTAGGCATCCCGATGATTTTATAGTACTGGAGGGAGGTTGTTCCAATGGCATTTCAATCCCTTGTGTACAATAGTCATACAACTGATCTGGCACTAGCTCCCCTTGTGGCTCATCAACTGGCATGGCGTTGAAGGGCGCTTCGAGTGCTAATGTAGTCTCAGGCTGTAGTCTCAGGCTCTGGTGCAAATCTTTCCTCAGGTTTGGGTGCCGACCTTGTCTTGAGCTGGTGCTGTTGGTGGAGACTTATTGGTTGCAGTTGTGCACTGAGCTGTAGCATCTCGTGGGGCAATTCCGCAATCCCGAACTCCAGAATAGGTACTTCTGCTAAGGCATCTGCACTTATCAATGTGATAGTTGGAGAAGTTGATGACGGCTCCCATACTGGTGAGAAGGGTATGTCCAACTCCTCAATTAGTTTTGGTGACTGGGGCAGAGTCATTTCTCTTTCTTGTAGTTCTTTTTTGATGATTATAGCCAATAAGTGTGGAATTTTACATTTTTGCCCTGAAGAACCATCGAGTTTTTTGGTAAAGAAAATGACAAAGTGCTGGAGCCAGTCTTGTTTTAGCTTCCTACTCAGCAAAACAAATGTGCAGAGTGGAAGGGAGCGATCTTTGCCGTACTTAATTCCCAGGATTGTGGATAGGAATTGTGCTGCTTCCTTGAGGCGATGGTCAAGGATTGTGTGAAGCAATATGCCATCTCTATGGATCAGTGTGCCCTTGGTAAGGAGAGACTGCACTTCGATAAACTTTGCATTAGCGGACCATTTAGGTATTTGCCACCTTATTTTGGCAGTGAGAAAGTCCTTTGAATTACTGTATTGTCGCGGATAATGTTGAGTGGGCTTTGCTGTACAGTGATTGTACCGTACTTGCCATCCTTTGCATTGCTAGAGTAGTAAGAATGGAGAAAGTCCTTGATGTAGGTGGTCAGGGTAGGCCTCCAAGGATTTGAGGCTCTCATGCAAACTGCCTAGACCCCGTTGCTCTAAGTAAGATGTTGCTTCCTAGGAAAGAGCATAAGTGGATGTGGGTGGCTAGACAAGTTCCAGTGATTGGGCCTTGTTAATGGCTATGTAGGCCAGTTGTGACTGGGGTGGCATTTGTTCTACTTGGTCATGCACTGAATCTTCTTCGGAGCTATCACTTTGTGTTGGAAAGGTCACCTCCCCATCTGTAAGCCCCCATATGAGGAGAGCATGGGGGAGGGAGACCTAGGGCAGTGCCCAACAGGAAAAGAGACAAAGGGGCTACCACATAGACAGCATCATGGCTGGCATGTGGGCAGCACATCTAGGACTGTTAAGGGCAGGACACAGGGCCAGGAAAGTACGGAGCAGAAGCAAGACAGTCTGGGACAGATTGCGGAGGATCTAGGACATGGAGGCACACTGTTTGCAGAGGCGCAGACATGGCAGGGAGTGCAGGCTCAGATCTGCAGCAAGGAATGTCACTGTCAGTGGGCAGGTGGTAGGCCTTTTATAGGCTGCATAATTGCCTTGAATGGAGGGCCAAAAGCCCTGGAAGTTTGGGCCATAAAAGGCCTGAATTGTGAGCCCTTTAAGAGCAGTTTTTCCCAAGCAGTCTGGTCGGTTTTTGTACAGACTGGGTCGGTTTCTGTAACAGGCTGGTTGGTTTTTATGAGCCCCCCTTGGGGCCTATATAAGGAGGCCATTCAGGCCTCATTTGAACATCATCTGGAGCAGCAAGTCCACCAGCAGAAGGAGCAGCAGCAGGGCTATCTTTGGGCCTACAGTCAGGAGGAGAAAGTAGTACCTTGTGCTGCAAACTTAGCTAACAGGAAGCTACCCACCTAGACTGGTTTCCAGACAGCAAGGTGGAGAAGATCATTCTAGATGGAAAGTCTACTTACGCTCGAGGTGGAGCACGCGGACTCTAGTCTAGAGATAGCCAGTAGATAGGAGAAGGACTTTTGTGGTAAGATCAGAGGACCACACCATTGGTGGGACTCTAGATCTGTCTCTCTTGTATTGTGTTCATACTTGTGGATGGAAATATATTATATGGTGGTTTCTCTATCTAGTTTGGTTCATTGTCTATTAATGAGTCTGCACACCTATTGAATGCACATAAGTAAAGAAGTCTATGATTCCACACCCACACCACACACTGTGTGAGCTCCTGGGCATTACTATAAGTCTTCCGTTACGTGTACCCTCTGTTGGGTATTTTCTAACACTTTGGACCATGAATGCATGTGATCTCTGTGGTTGAGAGGATGTAGATGGCTACGAACTCTAGAGGGGGTCTCGTGGTTGAGTGGTGGGCTCTTTCTGTGCATCCTCTTTAGTGGCGGCATCTTTTCTAAACCTGCATCCATGTGCATGTAGTGTACTATTGATCCTTAGATTGATTGGCATGCCGGTATGACCTTTCTGTGTGTGTGTGTGTGGAAGAGATCTTTTTTTATACATGCTTTGAGAGTGTGGACTGAAAGTGTGTGGTACAATTATTCATGCAATCATCTATGTGTAAGTGAAAGCATGAGTGCACGTGACCTAGTAGCTAGGTAGGGACTAACTATATGCTTTTTTGCTAGGATTTTCATAGGGCAGCTAGAACTCATTCATCACTTCTGAGCCCTAGGTAAAATCGATTGATGCTACCTATATGTGCGAAGATGTACATATGCAAGTCAGTGCTCATGACACCATCTAATCCTAACTAAGACTTGGTTTTCCAAATCTTTTTTTTTGTCGGGGATGGCTTGTGTGTTGATGTAGTAGCACTTCAGTCGGCTCCCGTTTATTGTTGTGTTGAATTGGACTCCATCTAGTGTTTCAAGCAGCATAGCTCCAATGTGATTCATCTTTTGTACTCGGTACAGGGTCCTTGACCTAGATACTTCAATTTCCCCTTATGTACTTTGGCATTGTATAACAGGACTAAGTCGGCTTCCTTGATGTCTTTAGCTTTAAGGTTTCTGTCAAACCATGCCTTTCTTCTGTGTTTTTCTATTGTCATGGCATGGTAGGTGACTAGTCTTATCTCTGTATGCTTTTCCAACTAATAGAGCCTTTCTTTCAAGGATTCATGGTCACCCATGCGATCCTATACTATGATGCATAGACTTGGTATTACAAATTCGAGTGGGACCACAGCTTCAAGGCCGTACACCAATTGAAAAGGTGTGTTCCCTGAACTGACCTTGAATGTGATTCTGTATGCCCATAAGGTTGCATTCAGTTTCTTTGCCCAATCAGAACGTTGTGGTTCTACTACCTTCGTGAGGATAATGCATATTATTTTGTTTGTGGATTCTGCTAGTCCATTCCCTTGGGGGTAGTAGGGTGTGCTTGTTCTATGGATTACCATGAAGCCAGACAAGAGTTCTTGGATTACCTCATTGACAAAATGTGTGCCTCTATCCAACACAATTTCAATGGGGCATCCGAATCGGGTGATCACATTTCCATATAAGAATCTTGCTGTGCTTCTGGCATTTGCCTTTCTGATTGCTTTATAGCTTCAGCCCATTTTGTAAAGTAATCAGTGGCCACAATGATGTAGCATGCATGTGTTCCTTTTGCTAGTGGATGTATGGGACCCACATAGTCAATCCCCCATTTTTTCAAATGGTTTTTGTGCAACAATTGGTGTTAGGGGATTGAAGTCTTTGTGTTGTGGTTTAGTAGTCTGTTGGCATACATCACAGCCTTTTACATATTCATAGGCATCTGCCCACAATGTTGGCCACCAGTAGCCTGCGAGGAGAACTTTCCTTGCTGTGGCTTCCCCTTGGAAGTGTCCTCCTGCAATGCCTTCATGGACTTCAGAGAGCTCATTTGAAGTTAGGATCGTTTTGAAACGAGAACCTCAGTATTTGAGCTTTGGTAGAGAGGAGGTTTCAATCCTCTCCAATCCTTTAAAAGAGGTTAATGACAATGTTATCTTGGCCATTCTCAGGTAACATTTGTTTATTTGTTGCTACTTCAATGAGCTAACATTTGTTTATTTATTCACAGTGTAGTTATATATCAGTTTCCTAGTGCAGAATGCAAATCAATTCTATGAGCTAACGTTTGTTTATTTCTTGGTGCAGTGTAGTTATTTCTCAACTTCCTAGTGCAGTGCAGCATCGTGTCTACATGCTCGATGCTCTCCTTTCTTCTATTCTTAGCTCTCCTCAAAAGACTATAGAAGATGTTTGTACCTGGTTAAGCCCTTTGAATTTAGATGGGGTGCGAGTCATCTTAATGCCTTATCATGAGGCGTAAGTATCAACTCTAACCTTATTTTTACTATTTCTTTGGCAAGTTTGTGTAAAACAATAATCATTTTTATTCTGGTCATGTAGCTCACATTGCAGCTGGGACCTTGAACTCAACCATTTGTGGTTTGTGAATTCAATGGAAGGCTATCATGCCAACTCCCCAAGGTAATTATTCTCTTAATATTTTTGATACTTTCTTATTTTGTATCTTATGATCATGACATATTCATATATTTAATATGTCATGATGGACAGTGCTACATATCGGCTAGTATCTGCTATCAAAACAACCACAGAGCAACAAGATCAAGTAGAATTCAAAAGATGTTTGCCAGTGGAGCAAAAAGATGGGCACAACTGTGGGTGGAGAGTTGCCTACAACTGCATGTTGTTTCTTAGAGAGATTTTTTATTTGGAGTTACCAGTCAAAATGGAATCATATACAGAAGCCGATCTGCTAGCATTTCGGGTTGAGAGTATTCAGTGTCTAATTACTACCATTGGGAAACAACCTGAAAATATGACTACATTGCAGCATGTATAAAACCTTATCTTTATACTTGTATGCTTGTTCAAGCCTTTAATTGGGATGTATAAATCTCATAACTTTTTTATATTTTCCTCCAAGAGGAGAAGAGACTGAGTCTAATGAAAGCATGCTATCTTTATACTTCTATGATTATTTAAACCTTTATTTTTATTTAGGATGTGTAAATCTCATAACTTTTTAAAATTTTCCTCCAAGAGGAGGAGAGACTCACTCTAATGAAAGCATGTATGAAACCTTACTTTTCAAATTTTTGCTCCAAGTGGAGGAGAGACTCACTCTAATGAAAGCATGTATGAAACCTTATCGACTTGTTTAAGCCTTTATTTGGGATGTGTACATCGCATAACTTTTTTATATTTTTATAGCAGAAGGAGGATGTAGAAGACATAGCAAGTGAAGAAGAATACGATGTAGACTACTCTCTCAATAAGATGAGTCATGAAAATATGAATCTATTGGAGCAGATTGGAAGTTCATTCACCGCTATGTTGTTAATTTGACAACAATCCCATTTTTTTGAATTTGGTGAAGAAGAGATTTCAATCCTCTTGAATCCTAAGAAAGAGGTTAATGTCAAAGTCATTACAACCATCCTTAGGTTTGATGCAGCCTTTTCCTTGGCTTTATACTTTGCTTATTTTGATTAAACCCAAGAAGCTAATACTTTTTTTTTTAATATAGTAATGTTATAGCAAATTTTTCGCAAAATATACAAAGCGTTTCATATATGCTCGATCCTCGTATTTCGGAAGTGCTTAGCAACAAAGAAGAAACCATAGAGGATGTTTGCAAGTGGTTGAAGCACGTTCCTATGAATGATGCACGAGTTATTTTTACAGCATATTATGAGAAGTAAGCATCAAACCCTACTTGTTTTTTCTATTGCATTGCTAGAATTGTCTCAAACATAGTAATTATTCTTTATTGATGATGCAGCTCACATTGGAGTCTGGTAGTCATGGACATCTTTGCGAAGAAGTGCTTCTTTGCCAACTCAATGACATCCGTCCATGGCATTGTGTTAGAGTAAGTATAGACTACACTTGTTGTCACTTCTTGACATGTAGATTGATATGCAATGCACATATTCACTGTTGTTATATGTTTTGATGTGCAGATCAGCTCGAAAGTTAGTAGGTGCTATCGACACAGTAATGCGGCAATGTGACTTGGCATAACAAATAGAGTATATAACATGTCAGGTATCACATCAAGAGAATAGCCACATCTATAATTGTGGATGGAGGGTGGGCTACAATTGTTTTTTGGTACTTGGTCAAATTTTTGAGATACAAAATGACACCACACTGTCAACATATACGGATTTGCATCTCTATGCATTTATAACATGTACCATTCGAGAAATCATTAAGGGCGACATTATGGACCCTCCCACACGGCAAATAGATAATGGCTCAGAGTAGTGCGAAATGAATGCCGTCAAAGAGTCAAAGGGGATAGAAGACCTCAACTCTACAAACATGGCTTCATTGGAAGAATTGGGAAGCTCTTTTAATGTTAGGGATGATTCAACATAGACCTCAGTATCTTGAATTTGGGGGAGAGGAGATTTCAATCCTCTCTAGAGCTTCAAATGAGGTCAATAACAACATTATGATGGCCATTCTTAGGTTTGATACAAACTTTTTCTCTGCTTGATAATTCAATATTTTGATTAAATCTAATAAGCTAATATTCATTTATTTGTTGGTGCAGTATAGTTATCTCACGATTTGGTAGAGCCGTACAAAACCGTGTGTATACGTTGGATTCCCTCCTTTCTCCTATACTTAGCGATAGCAAAAAGACAATAGTCGATGTTTGTAAATGGTTACAACCTTTACACTTACATGGCATGCGAGTCCTATTTATGGCATATCACGAGATGTAAGTATCATGGCAACCTTTATTTTCATCTTATACTGGCAACATTGTGTTAAATAATAATGGTTCTTAATTATTCGTGTAGGGAACATTGGAGTCTGGTGGTTTGGGACCTTGAAGACAACTATTGTTGGTTTGTTAACTTGATTGCAGGCTTTCATGGCTCAGTGCAAACGTAAGTATTCTATTAATCTATTGTTACTTCTATATTATGTACCATATGTAATAGACACACTAAGTTTTTTTAATATGTCATGATGAGCAGGTCGATTGAGAAGTTGGTATTCTGCTATCAGAGAAACAGGACAGTACAAAGACTCGGTAGACTTCCAAAAGCATTTAGTAGTAGAGCAGGAAGATGGGCATAGTTGTGGGTGGAGAGTTGCCTACAACTGCATGTTGATTTTCAATGAAATTTTCTCATTTAAGCCACAGATCTCATCGAAAGACTCTTTGGAGCTCAAATATTCAGAGGAAGATATACAATTGTTTAGGGCTGAAATCATTTGCTGCCATTAGAATACAATGTGCAATGAAGCAATATCAGAGCTTGCATTTAAGGAAGAGGAGACTGAGTCTACTGTGAAAGCACTACACACTACAGAAGAAGTAGAGACTCAGTGTACACCTACAGCACCACAGCCTCCACTGGAAGCATCAGAAGAGTTGCCATAGCCTCCGCTTGCATTTAAGGAAGAGGATACTGAGTCTACTCCGAAAGCACTACATACTACAGAAGAAGTAAAGAGACTGAGTGTACATCTAGAGCACCACAGCCTCCATTGGAAGCATCAAAAGAGTTTCCACAGTCTCCACTAGAAGCATCAGAAGAGTTGTGATGCATGTATGATGTTGTGTTTGTATATATGCATGAGGAGCATATTCTCATGATGTTGTTTACTCCATGAATATTATGGTTGACATTTATTTGTTGCAATGTATGAATCATGATGTAGTTTTTGTTGATTATACACCAATTTCTGACTTATTACTTAAGTGGCATTCAGTCATGATATTTATATATTTATTTCATGCACACAATTTTATGATATGAATGTGTGATGATGTGATTATTAGGAAATATAACCTTCTGTGATGAGAATTTTGATATGAATATGTGATGATGTAATATTTGTAATATATTTCATGGCAAAGTATCAATTCCCAATGCTCCACTCACTTAAAGTACATCATTCCCAATGCTCTGCAAAATTTTATTCAGTTGGACAGTCTCCACTCACTTAAAGTAGAGCATTTCCAATGCTTCTCTCACTTTATTCCAACCGTTATCCTTATCATAGCAAACACATCGTGCCTTAGTGCACTTGTAATCTTCCATCGTAGTCCTTCCACAAACACTCTCTTATTTCTTACATCCTAGTCCTTCTGATTAACTTGTATTCATCTTTCACTTTACATCTTCCCTCACTTTCTATCACTCTTGAAGGAGGGACAGCTCACTGTGCATCCCTCGTTATTGCTCCCTCACTCTCCTTCTCCCACTTTCCCTCTAAGACAATGAGTAGTTACTACCCGACTTCATTTACTAAACTCAAATTCTGTCTTAGATCTCTTTTGTATGGACCAATGAAGGGAAAATCATTTGAGGAGGATATGTTATGCACATGGCTGCTTGATTTGAACTCATCAGAAGAGGTGAATATCCTTAGCTTTCTTTTTCGCTTCTTTTAATCACGTACTTCTTATGCAAACGAGTTAAATTTTTGTACAGGATATGGTGGTGGCTAGAAGCTGTATTGAAAAAATGGTGAAGATGAGGAAAGACAAGAGAGAAAAGAAGAGTTGTTGAATGCTTACAAGTCTATAGAAGATTCGAAACAAGTTGTGAGGAGAGTCTATGAGGAGATTTGCGATGCCAGCCCTGGTTACGCATGGCTTGCAAGTTTAAAGTCTGCTTG
Organism: Dipteris shenzhenensis; assembly: GCF_047967505.1. Lineage (NCBI taxonomy): Eukaryota > Viridiplantae > Streptophyta > Polypodiopsida > Gleicheniales > Dipteridaceae > Dipteris > Dipteris shenzhenensis. Next base: position 17,346,550 of record NC_141602.1, on the reverse strand, counting down.
TTTTCATGAAGCCAATGCCATAGTAGGCACTTTCGTGGACATATGCTCTCTCTAATGACTTAATAGTCAAGTGATGGAAATTTAATTCCATAGAAATTTAAAGTAACTATGAAATTTAATTCCATAGACTTATGTGTTTTCTAAAGTAACTGTAATAGACAAGAAATGAAACTACAGTTCCACAAAGACTTTTTAGTTCTCTAATGTAAAGTTGTAATAGACAAGAGAGACAAAGATGACATCTTCTAGGCTAAGCTAATGGAAGGTGTTTTTTAACACCATATGGCTTTGAGTTATATGATCTACTTCTTGTACAAATGTGTCATGCTTTTTTTAAAATGTACTCTAGCTTTTTTTCTAGTTTGATTTTTTAAAATCTTACTTTTTGTCTCTTTTAACAACATGAAGTCCTCTTTTTTTAATGTACTCTAGTTTTAATAACATGTCACGTCATTTTTTCTAATTTGCTTTTTCAAAATCTTACTTTTTGACTCAAAGTTTTGTTTTATAAGAGCCTCTTTTTTTGAAATGCTTTATCCAAAATTATCTCACAAAACGAATTTGGACAGTGCACTAGTCCAAAATTAATGAAATAGGTGTTTATACCAATCCTTCTAGCTGGTCATGTGGCACGATGCACCACTATCAATGATCCAAGGTTCATCCGTAGGTACATGAACTGCCTCCATCTAAATCTCCTCAATTGCTATGAACAGCTCTACTGGTACTGCCTGTGCGCTATTGCTGGACTCTTTCTTTACTCTGTTCTTCTCATCTGCAATCTTCTTTCGGTACTCATTCTACTTGTGCCCTGCCTTGTTGCAATAGAAGCACTTGATCTTCTTCTTTCTCTTTTTATCATCAGAAGAAGATGGGTTACCAGAGTCCTTACCCTTACCTTTCTTTGATCTAGTCCAGAACAGGGATGTTTTTATCGAAGGTATAGAAATATATTATTATAATATATTGGCGAAATTTTTCGTAAATTATTTTTAAAAGTTTCAAAGAATTGGCGAATTATATCTTTTGTTATAATTTTTGTTTCAAAACTTGGCTAAATATTCTAGGACATTTAAAAAACTTTCAATTTTTGCAAATATATTAAAAACTAATTATATTAAAAACTCTGTCTCTTCCGTTTTACATAATTTCAAAATACATGAAATAGCTAGCATTTAGGATACTGTAGAGTATGCAAAACATAAAATTGTTTAAGGATAATGAATATCCTTCAAATCCAATGGGGAAAGAAAATTCTCAAAGTCTAGTTTAAATAGTCCAAAAAAACTAATTATAGCCTTTTCTTTTACAGCTTGACTTCCAGAGTGCTAATGCTCTATCATACGGAAAGCTACTAACATCATAAGAACAAGAATATAATCTCAAGCTAAGATCTAAGTTATCATCTAGCTTATTATGAAGCTTATTTTTCAAGTAACCGGGAGTACTTAAACACCTTTCATCCTCAACTGAGCCAAGAATAAAGGTTTGGCATAAATTTGCAAGCTTAAAGTACTCAGAAATGTTATCTTGTAGGAATGTACTGCGAGAGAGCTCGTTCCAAAGCCGAACCATCGAACCTTGCATTTGAACATTTTCCATTAAATTACTTTGCTGGTGCATGACTTCTCCAAAAAGGGAAGATTGTGAATAAAGCTTTCCAAAATCCAACAAACCATTGTACTTTATATTGTCCATGTCAATGTCCCGTCCAAAATGTTTTTTGAGAGCATCCAAATGATTCTTTAGACCTGCTTTGATATTTTCATAAGATCCATTGACCCAAAAATGTGGAAATAGGATGGTAAATGCTTCCATTAGGTCATTTCGTGGAAACCTACTTCTAATCTCATCTACCACTGCACTTGCAACTTCACTAAGGGCATTTTTCACCGTTTGTACTTTCTTTAAAAAAGCCTCTTTTTTAATGTATTGTAGTCTTTTGTGTCGTTTGTTTTCTCTTGTCATCCTGAAAATCTGATTGTTTGCACGAAGGCAAACATATCCTTCCTGGTCACATGTTAAAAGTGAGGAATCCCCATCTAGGTCTATTAAACTTTTCCAATCTTTGAACAATTTCTCGTCTTGAAAACTGGAGCTTGACTTCTTATCGTATGCTGTTGTTATACTCAAATTAGTGAGTTTTATTGCCTTGACATATTCATTGATATAAATATCCTTCGATTGCGACATTTTACTCAACATATTCATTTTGTCTAAAAGTGGAATAATTCCACACAATCCCAATATCGAATCTATGTTGGTCAGTTTATGATACAAAATATCTGCCTTTTCAACCTCTTCTTCTACCTCCATGTGCATTAAATAGACCAAAGTCCTGTATTCATCCCATAATCTTTTCACTGGTGGCTGAACCAAAGATATCCATCTAGTATCCACATTCTTCAAAATCTTCCTCCCTTTTGTACCCACTGCTTCTGCAATAACTCTAAATTGATTGTATCTTTTTGGACTCTTGCAAAAGTAAGAGTAGCTTTTTTTAACCAACGTCTCAATTCGTTGTACTGATGGAAATGTGGACACAACTTTGTAAGCTAGATTTGTGCGATGAGCCATACAATGTATCCCAACATAGTAAGGAGCATATTTTGTTTCTATTTGTACAGAGACACCATTCCGACAACCTTGCAAGACTCAAGCACCATCACATGCAAAACAAACAAGTTTCTTGACCATCTCAGACTCTGTCACACCTCCATACTCTTTTAAAGCTTGGATCAAAACTTGCACTAAGTTATTAGCATTGGATTGTGAATCAAGTTTGTGTACATGTAAAAAATATGGTTTTCTCTTATTGTTTTCCACCACGTACAAATGCATTCCCAACCACGATGTAGTATCCACAGCTGTGTACTCATCCAATGACACAGAAAAAAACTCTGCAAGTTTTAAAGTCTCCTTTAAATCATCAATTATGACTTGGTTCATGTGGTTAGCCATATCTGTTGCACTACTCCTTGACCAATGCATGCTTGCCAAATTAGGAACATCCAAAAATTGAAGATATGATTGGTAACCCGAGAAGTCTATCAGTGAGTGGCCTTGCTTCAATATTTGCATGATAGTTGAGAATTGCACTATCTTTTCTCTATCAACCTGATCATCGATACATTCCCAACGCTTTTTCAATGATCCTTCACTTTTATTTCTGCTAGACTCTTGTGCAAGCACGAACTTATTGTACTCAATCTCATTTTTTAAGTGGCGGTTATTTTCCTTGTCCCATTCTTTGATCACTTTCTTTTCATTACTTGTATCTTCTACAGTCTTGTAAACCTTCCCACAATGCTTCTCAATTGTATCAATCTTCAATTGTAACCGTGCCTCCTTTTTCCTTGCCCATGTGCATATTTTACAAATGGCCCACTTTGGTGCATCCCCAGTGTCCACTTGTTCTATGTCTAACCAAGGATATTTGGCTACCCAATCTTCTTGAAAATTCCTACGAATATCCCAAGCTCTCTTTCTCTTCTGCTTACTTGAAGAGTTGCAACCTTGTGATGCATTATCAATGGCTTCTTCAGTTGGTGTTGACATTGATGATACTGTTTCTGACATTTTTCCACTTTCCAATCCAGTTAAATCCACTACCTCATTATTTGTCAATGATGTGCCAGCTGATGAATTTTCAATTCCAATTGCATTCCCTTAATTACAGTTTTGTGATCCTATCTTCCCTACTTCCAAGACTTGAAAACTCAAATCCCTGTTAAAACTATCATCGTTAATTAGTGATCTAGAACATTGATTTCTAGCATGATGCATTGTGCCCGGAGCATGTTCAGGAGTCCCATAAATTGCTTCATGATTCATGGATGATGCACTTGAGAGTAAATTCTCTGGTGTACTTGATGTTGTAAACATGTTTATATTAGTGCCCAATGATGTGGAAGGTAATAAGAAAGATGTCATTTTTGTATTTTTCTCTAGAGCTTGAACTTTCTTCTTTCTTCCCATGATAAGTACCTGTTTAAAAAATTATGTCTTTATTAGTTGAACATAATTTCTTTTCTCTAAACACATGCTGAAAAAATAGCATAATAATTCTTATCCTTATAAAATTATGTGCACTTCACGTGTGTTGCAAATCAAGTATAACACACCTTCCAAGAGAAGAAATACTTTAATTTATTTTCATACAAATCTACTATATGAATACAAAATGAATATAAGTCCACCACATGAATACAACAACAAGATATTGCTAGCTTCAAAGCAACATTCATCTCATCAAGGGGCTGCATTGCTAGACTTGCATTACATCCAAAGCAACATTTAAAGGTAGACTGAGTATATTTTCTATGTTGCTAGCTTCAAAGCAACATTCATCTCATCAAGGGGTCGCATTGCTAGACTTGCATTACATCCAAATGTTGATAGGATTCTATAGGTATCCATAAGTGCTATTCTCTCTAAAGAATTCTCAGTCATCATCTTTTCAAAGGCATGTTTTTTAATACACTTTAATAGTGCACTATCAGGCATGTGGCGAGACTGTTCAAAATACCCAATTGCATCTTCCCAAAACTGTATAATCTCTGTAATTATCCATCCTAATGCATATATGTCTGACTGAGGGCTATACACACCTCTCCTAGAAAAACATTGAAGCTCAGGAGATGAGTAAGAGACTTAATGTAAGAAGATGGCAAATACTGATTGAGGAATAAAGGAACAAATAATACCTTCATCTGTGGACATAAAAGATTTCATCTTCTCTATCGCATCTTCTATCTCTCTTTTGTCATCCTTTCTCGGTTGATGCACTACTTTGGGCATATCTTCTTTTCGTAGTCCTCGAGCAACCATATACCTGAGCTCATGCTTTTTACTTTCCAATATGTGAAATCTCATGAAGTTAGAGAAGCAATTGTATGCTGCATGCTTGCCTTCTATCAATCCTTTACCATAAAGTTCATTACACTCATGACACCAAATTCGCACATGGGGCACCCCATTGAAGTCCTCAGAATGCAACTCAAACTTATCATCCCTTGACACTACCATTTCCCTTAGCTTTGATCTAACTCTATCAGATTCACGTTGCCAACATTCAAGAATAGTTGGGCTTAGTAATCTACTAGAAAGCTTTGAAGACATGTGCACTTGGGCATCAAGATTTATGTCATCAGCTAGTTGAGTGCAATGTCTTTTACATGGATAAGGAGTTTTCTCTATGCGGCATAGACTTCTCTTGATGTGCACTAAGAGTTGATCATTGATTGTCCATCGTTCCTCTTGCCGTTTGGTTATTATATATTCGTCCTCAACAAACAAAAAGGGTTCCAATAGAAGCTCATCACCTTCAATTTGTTCACGAACATGAGAGAATGTGGGATGACCTGTGTCTCTTGTCACCCTAACAACACCTAATTCCTCCTTATTATCATAGTCAATCACTTGAATCCTGAAAAAAGATGCCATGATAGGAGACCGATGTACTTCAAAATAAAATGAGAACCTTAATTATAACCCCCCTCCACCTGTGTGTGCATGACCTGCAAAATTTAGATTGCCAATTTGTGCATAACTGGTGAGTTTAAATTTAATCATTATAATAAAAATTTGTATGCATGACTCATGGTGACTCATGGGTTTGAGTTTAATCATAATAAACACAAACTCTTCCCAAATTAATACACAATTCTAATACAAAAATATAAAATTTTGAAAAAAAATAAAAATACATTCTAAGACACTTTACACTTTATTAAATTCAAATACTATAAACACATATACTAGTATTCAAAATGCAAGAAGTTACAGCACGAAGATAAAAATTTGAGAATTTAAAAAATATATAGATTATAGTACTTTATTGAATTCAAATAGTATAGATGCATATACTAGTATTCAAAATGCATTGAAAGAGTAACATAATTGTCCAAGAGTAGCTTTATAATAAAATCGGATTAATAAAACTGAGGCATCATCTCAACTGCAGGCCGCAAACATGCATGGGGTTGAGTGTTAAATCTTGCTAGTCGATTATTCATCTCAGCCAGTGTCATTCTATTTTGTTTTTCCACAAACATATAGTTAGTTGCATTGAAATAAATCTGCCGCAACTTGCCACTCCATGTTGACTGTTTTGTGTAATCCTCTTTGAAGTAGTATTCCTTACACTCCTTATAAAAATTAATAACCTCTTTAATCATGTATCCCATGGCAAACACATCTGATTCTTTACTGTAAGCATTGGTGTTCTCAGGGTCGATTATTTCTGGAGCTTGCCAAGGCCGGAGTCGATTTTGTCTTATTGCTGTACTCTTCTTGATCTTATAAGTCACATCATCCATATCTGGAGTACGCTTCACAAAATTAACAGCTTCTCTTGATTCACTGTATCGAAGCAGCAATCCCCAATCAATGATGCCAACCCGTGGACCATGATTCTTGGTAAAATCTAGCATGACATTGAAAGGGTGTAGATCACAATGTATAATGCCTTCTTGGTGTACAGCTGCTAATGCATCAACCAATGCGTGTATGATGTCTGGGGTAGCTTCCACAAATGCCTTTAATCTCGTAAGCTGTACATCACTTAGTATTGGATCTGGTTCTCTCCTAGTGACTCCATTGCCTTTTAAGCATAACACTTGCTTTCTGAAAGTCCCTTTCTCAAAGGGTAGCTGCATCATCATGTCTCCAATACTCCCTCCATTGAAGTATGGAAAAATGTTGATCCAAGGCAAGCTTCTAGTAAATCCTATGCATCTGACAATACCTGGATGTAAGATTTGCATTCCATATTCTTTGTCAAATGACTTTAAGGTGTGAGACATGTTCCCTTTGTAGCGCTTTGCCGCATAAGTAATACTTCGAGGAAAGAAAGAGATGCCATTAAAAGTGACTTTAAAGCATACTCCAAATGAGCCAGCACCAAGATTCTCACCCTCCTCTATAGCCTCATGGGGGATACCTAACACAATTGAACAATCACCATTCCTAAATGAATGTGCTTTGTGAGAAGCATCCCCGCGACTACCGTCAATAGCCAACCATGCCTCAGAAGTTGGATCACATGAATGTTTTGATTGCTCATATCGCACTCTCTTCGAAATAGTGAAATGTGAATCTATGTCTTTTGCCCTCTTGCTTCTACCCTTCTCCTCTTTCCACTTCAAATCCCAAAAACCTAATTTTTCCATGTCAATATTAGGAGGCACATCATCTCGCAAGTCTTCTGCACATTTCTTCATATTTCCTATGATGCTATTGATCATGTGACGTACTCCACCTTCATTCATTTCACTCTTGGGCAACGTCTCTCCCATTGTGTTGGCTATGACCTTATTGTAGAAACACTCTATCCGTATTGCATTGCTAGTTATGTCTATTATTTGCTCCTTGCTCATCTTACTTATCCCTATACAAAGATGCTGCCTAATGACTTTGAGCCAATTTTTCCTTTGCTCTGCTTGCATCTTTTCACAAAAGGATTTCTGGCAAAACATGCATGAAAAAACCAAGTATTGAGAGAGAATCTAAAATATATTCATATTTTAAATAATCAATGAACACAAAGTTAATTACAATAAAGAACACAACGAACTCCATTCTTATGAAATTTGCATCATGCTTGCATGGGCCTACCATTTGAGTGTGTGGAGAAGTGTGTGTGAGACACTAGATAATCAACATTGGAAGAGTATTTCAAATAATATCCAATGGTTGATGACCCACAATTGATTAAAGATAAGATTCAACTTAGAATCCTTATACATATGCAGCTTTCAAAGACCCCATGGATAGGCATTAATCAAAGACACAAATATCATTGGCTCTAGCATTGTTACCTTAGATGTATGAGCATGAATCTCAGATGTATATCTATTGGAAAGTTTACAACCTCTACACACTAGCATTTATGCAATGGTCCCCTATATTCTACACAAAATATTTCCAAAGAGGACAACAACATCAAAAGTCGAATAAACGACCAAGTGTTAAAGCCGAAACTATCATACAAGTTACAACACTGATAACCTACAACGACACTGAAAGCCAAATAAATGACCATGTGTCGAAGTTTAAACATTTGTTTTATAAAATAAGCTACGACAACACTAAAAGCCGAATAAACGACCTAGTGTTGAAGCCTACTTATTTTATAAATTATATATCTAAGAAACAACACCAAAAGTCGAATAAACGACAAAGTGTTGAATTCTATTACTCTTCTAAGGTTGAGAGACGACACATACAGCCGAATGATACGACCAAGTGTCGAGCTAGTTTCAAAACAATGAGAAGGAGTCCTTGTAACGACATCAAAGGTTGAATATTACAACCAAATGTCGAAATGCAGATTTACTTACTTAACCGCACATATAATCGAGTAATACGATCCAATGCGGAAAGATAAGCACCATGCAAATGCATGGCCCAAGTAATTGACTCAAATATTACATTACAAATCAGATGATCGACGTATTATGTCGAAAGGCTATATACGACACCACGTCGATATCTAATAGTCATGTAATATCAAGAATAAAGAAGTTATGACATTGAAATACTATATGAAAAGACGACACTACATCGAACGTACGTGAAGAAGAAACCCCCCCCCAAAAAAAGATTATCAACTTATCGAAAATTTGCCAACAGATGGGTTATTAAGCAGAGAAAGAAAAGCTATTATACCTTTATTTCAATTATAGTTTTGATTTTGGATTGCTAACTAGGCACAAAGGGAAAAGAGAGTCTCCTTGGTGACCTGCACAAATCCAAGGGACAATTAATAGGAGGGATCAATCTGGTCATTCTAGGAAAAGCAAAAAGAGTTGTTTGTCTTTGAGTCATGGTTGGGCGTAAATCTGTAAAATATTACAGTGCAATGACTACTTAGATGCTTGCAAAATTTGGGTCAAAGAACAAGCAGTTGAAAGTTGAATCAATAATTCTACATTTACTATTTAGCATAAAGTTCATGCAGGTCAAAGAATAGATTCAAGCTCTCAAAAAAAAACAAATGCAGCAATCAGGTTGCAATCATATGAGGTAAAAAGGAAGCAAAGATGGCCTAAGAAAACAACAGACCTGATACTGAGGAAAAAAACATCATAATAAGTACAAAAAACTTGCCTGGCACCTGACTAGAACTCTGGCTGAAGCTTTACGAGAAAGAAGGAGCTGCCCCAAAGCAACCGTCACTGCACAAACGAAAGACAACACATAAGAAACCCCCTTTTAGAGAAACCAAAAGAAAGTAGTTGGAAGAATTTGTAGTACCTGTATATCCAATAATGCAAAAACAGCATTACAAAGCTAAAGTATAGCAAATACATGTTTTATTAGATGTCTTGGCAGCCTGCTAATAACATGGATAAGGATGCCTCCATGGCCAATGCTTATGTGGTAGCAAGACTACCACATTAACGTGGGTGCGTGATCTGCCATGTGGCAACTTTCAACATATAAACATGTAATAAAAAGCAAAAAGAGGTAACCACTAACCTTAGAGTCACTACTGCTTCATTGCATGTGAGATATATTCTTCTCTTTTATGCACGAGAGAGAGAGAGAGAGAGAGTCTCTTAGACTCTACTGTATGAGACAATTAGCTGCATCAACTTAGCTTCAACAAGCCAAATATCTTCAACAAGCAAGCAGGACTACAGCTCCTGCAACTCCTACAGCTAGCACTAGCCACACAAGGTGGCTCATCCTCAAGCGGCATCAACATACAACTACTGGCAGTCGTGACCATCTACTGCTCGCCTGCATGCAACGACTCCTTCTATTCATGTCTATGGGTCAACTGGACCTTAAGTTCCATGCTTCAGTAAACGGCGCTTCCTACCTTCTTGCTGCACTTAGTCGCGTCAACAGCCTCAGCCTTCAAGATCCTATGACTTCAAGCTCCCGTGACTTCTTCTGCCTTGCGTGACTCCAAATGGCTGGCTCATTGATCTCTAGCTAGTCCCAAACAGCCGACTAGCCACAGCAGCAACGGCTTCCTCGTCCATCCAGAAAGCTATGCTGGCCATCAATAAGCCGTAAGCACGACTTGCTACTCCAAAGCTACGGGCCAGTAGACCTTCTACTAGCACTCCAGCTAGCCGCACCGTCAACGATCCTTGACAACCTTTACTCCAACAGCCGCTCTATCGGCACCTCCTTGGCAAACAAAATCTGCCTCCCATCGGCCTAGCTTCATCAACGACAGCTCCATGATTTCGACTCCCTTTTCCTTCAGCTACGCCCACCAGGCTCTGTATGTGAAGCTTGCTGGAGGCGAGTCTGCTCGTAAAGAGCAGCGTAGTGAAGCTATTCAGACGTGGCCTCCCAGATTGGAAAGCTCACCACAACAAAGCCCTCTCCAGCGATGTAGCAGCTTCTCCGAGCCTTAACCTAATCTCCTACATCCTGCGCACCAGAGCTAAGACGCTCCATCACCTTCACAGACTCCACATCATCGCGTCTCCATAGCTGGCCACCTGCATACAGACCAAGGATAACGTTATCTCTACCTTGGTCCAAAAATATGACACGTGGAAAAGCCATGTGGCAGATAGGGTTGGCCTTATCCCCTTGGTCACCACATTGATCACAAGGCGAAAGTTTCCAAATATATTTATCTATTATATAAAACTTTGGCGAATTTTCATGGACTTTATTTATAATTTTATAATCTTAAAGGCTAAACTTAGCTCTTTTTTTAATTTTAGTTTCAGATTCTGGCGAATATACTAAGCTCTTATTTTTATAAAAGCATATAAACTTTCAAAAGCCATATAAAACTTTCGCTTATTAGGCTTTTGAAACTTTCAATAACATCAGTACAAGTGTGGCTTCAGTTTTGCTTTGAATTGCTATACCTGGTTTTGATTGGAAAGTTTTCATTTTAGCCACCTCTATGAAGCATGTAAGAAAAAGCATCATTGATTGAATATTGGTCACTAGTCTTTGCTACATCAAGTGCTTATATTTAGAAGCCTTTCAGTTGTTCTTTTGCCTTGTAAGAGAGAAAGACACTGCCCAATATCTGGGTTAGACCCTCTCATGGCTACCCTATTGAATATAGATAAGTTCAATGGAAAGGGATTCCACACATGGTAGATGAAGGTGAAATTTGCATTGATGAGGGAAAACCTCTGGGGACTTGTCAAACCGACTTCAATCGCTTCTTTTACAGCCTCCAATGCTGGAGAATCCTCAACTCCGACACACCCGGCAGGGGTTCCCACTAGAGAGGAGAAAGCATATGGTATCATTGCTCTTGCTTTAGGAGATTATTATATTCATCACATCTCTGACTTAGAGTCTCCTTCAGAAACTTGGCAGAAGCTTGACATGATTTTTGGTGCTAGCTCTCACATCTCTAAATTATCACTTAAAATCTCTTTCTTTGAATTGAAGATGGTTAGTGGCACTACTTTGGCAGCTCATGTCAACTACATGTGGAGTCTTATGACTCAACTAGCTTCTATCAACTCTCCTATTACTCCAGATGATGCTATGGCAGTGTTACTTAAGAGTATGCCTGAAGATTATGATCATATAGTTACCACTTTGAAAAATCTTCCTAATCCTAATCTTGAAGGCATTATCTCTACTCTCCAAGAAGAAGAAAGGCATATGGAGCTCAGGAAAGGCAATGACACTGTTTATGCTGTAAAAATCTAGAAGGGCAAGTTTACACCTTGCAATCACTGTGGAAAGACAAATCACCTTTCAAAGGACTGCTTCAAAATCAATCCATGCAAACACTGTGGCAAAAACAACCATCATGAGAAGTTTTGCAGAGCCAAAGCAAAGACAGAAAATGCAAATCTACTTTCAGTTAATGAGCCTCCACAAGATGAGGCATCCTTTGAAGAGTATGTATTTTAAATCATCTCTATGTATGCTCTAGATCTCTCCTTTTATGTCAAGGTACTTAGCCTGGATAGTCCTCCAAAATGAATGAAATAAACTATTGTGTTTTGTGTGTTTTGTAAACACCTCTGGTCACCTTATGATGTAGGCTATGTGTATGTTTTGCTCCATGGTACCTCTTGCAGACATTGTGTGCATGTACATGCAGGGGAGATAACCATTGGAAGGTCTTTTTGTATCCCTTTTTGTTTACCTTACACCCATGGGAACCCTTGCTAGCTTGAGATCCTAGCCATTGATAGATCCATGACCACCATGAGATGGCATGAGACACTTTGTGCTAGCTGTATCCTTGACATAGCGTGAGGCATTCCCTTGAGGGGGGGTTTGATGGGATATCTCAAGGTGTATGCCTCAGGTACACCTTGGTTTCTATGTGTGAGTGCTAGAGGCACAATTAGGTGCCCATAAGCATAGTTACGTGGTGGAAAGCCACATAGGATGATTGAGAGAATCTAGGAGCAGATTGAGGAGATGATTGTAGAGCTCTGAAGTCATCAGTGATGTCAGTGAGCATGTGTGAGGTGCCTACATAAGGACCTCACTCTTCTTCATTCCATAATGCAAGTATTCTGAGTTTGTGTCCACTCTACTCTTTCTTTTCAGTTCACCAACAGAGACCAGGAGATCGACATAGGGATATGCATTTTTCCTTGGTCAAGGTGCTATATCATGGTTGTCAAAAAGGCAACCAATTGTTTCTTTGTCTTCAACTAAAGCAAAATATAGGGCACTCACTACAGTGCATGTGATGCTATATGGCTTAGAAGACTATTGTCAAAAATAGATTACTTTGATGAGTCAAGGCCAACAATAATAAAATGCAATAATCAATCGGCTCAAGCATTGGCCAAGAATCTAGTATATCACTCCAGGACAAAGCACATTGATCTCAAAGAGCACTTTATTAGAGAAAAAGTGTTACTTGGTGACATCACACAACAGCATTGTGATAGCAAAGAGAATGTTGCAGACATCTTTACTAAACCACTGGGTAAAGAGCTTTTCGAGAAACACCGACTAGCTTTTGGTTTGACGCAGAGGAAGGACATTCCCATTAAAGGGGTGTGATGGAATGTAATGCTTAGTCCTTCTTCGATTCCCCAGAATAATCATCTTGAGGGAAGGCCTACTTTATGAAGTTGATCTTGAGGGAAGGTGTTGAGAGTTCACACTCAACATCATGTGATCATGTGTGCAAGCACCATCATGTGATATGTGCATAGCAATAACCTTATAGAATGCTATAAAGGAAAGGGTTAGATGCCCTAACCCTAACCCTAAATGGGTTTGTATATATTCTACATTTTCAACTAAATCTAGTGTACAGTTAGTCATTTGTGGTGTGATCTCTAGCTATGCCCTCTCTCCTCATCTCCGCTCTTCTCCTCTCCCCTCTTCATATTTTGTCAAGAAGTTCATCCTAGGTCCTTGTAACATAGACCCTACCCCTACTCAAAATTACTACTAAAGGACCATGCTTTCAAGTGGAATGGGCCTTTGAAGAAATGAAGTAGATGCTAGAGAAAGATCCCATGCTTGTGTCCCCCTCCCCCAATTATGGCTATGAATTTTACATCTTCTTGACCATGGGACCCCAAAAATAGCATACCATGAATTATAGCCATACTAAGACAGACTACATCATCTAATAGGCATTTGTAGCTAAATATTGCTTCTTGTTGAAACTTGGTCTGCAAGAGCAAAGAAGCTAGTCATATACATAATATATCCTACCCAAAGGCTCCATCACTATATCTTGAGAATGAAGGTGGTGATTTTTGTAGAATAATGAGGCTCATGACCAAGTGAAACGACCTAACCACTCGATCATGATTTTACAAGAATTTAATTATGAACGAAGAACAAAACTGCCCCATTGCAATCTTTAGAAGATGTGTTGCTTGGTGAACTCCAAACCAAAGGGGTCTAATGAAAAAGTGGTGCTGAATGTGAAGGTGCAATAAAAAAAGGGAAAAGCAAGATGTCTCCCAAAGATTAAATCATTTAAATCAAACCTTAATAGAGCCTTTAGAGCAATGGAGATGATGCACTGGGTTGGAGGGCAGCCAGAAGTCTTAAAGGACTTTCTTCAATAGTCTCAATGGGAATTTACCTAAAAGTCTTATGAGGAACCTATAGTGGCATTTGCGCTTCATCAAAGGAAAAAAATTTGATGTGAAGGATATACCAAGCGTGTGCATGTGTGCATGCAAACACACATGCACGTGTGCACATGCACGCTCTCGCACACCTGCATGCACACTCTCGCACACTCGCATGTGCACACATACACACACGCACATAGATGTATTAATGTCTTTGGGAGACCTTGCGGGCTGTGAGATAGAGTACAATAACGAAAGATATGTCATACAAGCCAATGTGGGTTGAGGCAAAGGGCTCACTAGGGCCCTTGCTAAGGCTATACTAAGAAATTCAAAACACCAAACTAGTGCTAAAATGAGTAGCACATGACCAAATCTAGCCATCACATGGTTTTTATTTTATTGTGTTGCCAATCACATTATCAATGATAAATTGGTAGTCGATTTGGGACTTGAAATGCACAATTGAAATTACTATTTTGATAGCACTTAAGAAGGACATCTTAAATATATATTGTACAACTACATTGAAAATGATTATTTAGTGTGTCAGCTAAAGCTTATATAGCTATTTGTCTCAATTGGTAGTGTAGTAATAGGGTGAATGTGATTTTAAATTCCACAGCCAAGCTTGCATGTACTATGTTTACATTTGGTTTAGGTGTGCTGGTGTTGTATGACCAAGGTTGCTTATACTATATTTACATTTACCTCAACTGCATTCTGTTGCACTATTGGTCTCAGTCAATGATGACCAACTTATCATGCATGATGAATTGGCTTATAATTTTTTTAAATCCCTTGAGAATTTAGATTTTCTTCTCAATGATATAAAATAAAGTTGTTCTAAAACCAATCTTTTATGTCCTTATTTTGTTATAGAGCACATAATCGACAAAATTCATGAAATTTTAGCCGATAAAGAGATGTCTATCTAGATCAGTATTACTCTATTTACAATATTATTTGATAGGCTTGCATCCTGTTTCATTAATTTTATTGATTGAATTGGATGCCATATACTTTTGTTTTGTTATGGAGCACCTAGTTGTTGCTAATTTGAAAGATACTCTAAATTTTATAATTTTGGCAATTTTTAAAAGGAAGTAGAAAAAGAATTAGAGTAATTTTAAAGACAAGGCGTAGCACCAGTCCTCACTATAAATTACACTAGTAGTTCTTTTATTATTTATGATGGACAAAGATTAACACTTTTTGGAAACTGAAGCTTAATAAATACATGAATAAGTTACTTCTCGTGAACACGAGATTAAGAGTTACTCTCTTCAATAACATGGCATCAATCATCAGTATGACCTTTAAGATATAATGAGTTGGGCAACAACATTCACATGAATCTTGGTGTTATCTTCCACTTTTGCATGCACCATGGCTATTTCTTTCAATTCCCTAGCCCTCACCATCAAGCACATGCATTAAAAAAGAGTAAACAAATAGAGAGTTGGACCATAAGTATAATCACAAGTTTACAATATGTATGGGCATACATAGAGAAAGAGAGAGCTTGGAGACCTCCTTTTTACTTTTCCAAAACTAGAGCATTTTTTAATATTTTGAAATCCTATGGAACCATGTGGCATGTTGAACACCATTAGATCAATGAGTGGATGTACTTATCAAGGGGTCCATTACTAGTTTCATCAAAGGTGCTTTTGAGAAAGATACAAGATGTGATCGCCACTAAGCCTAGTGCACACGATCATTCAAAGAACTCAAGAGGCTCAAAGAACACTAAACAAGACATGAGAGGGAGATTCAAGTAGGCACACTCAATCTATTGCAATATGTGTACTTGAACAATACAAGAAGGCTTCTTATATAGAGAGAGCCTTTAGAATAGTCAAATCATGTGGGATCCTATGCTCCACATATCTCCTAGTGGTAGCCCTTGCTCCACATCATCCTCTCATGTAGCCCACATCCTTGGGTGGCTACTTTAATTCATACAAACACCATACCTTATCTCTGAACACCTCCCATTGGTGTCATGATCCATTTGGCTATTGCAAGGTGGTCAGATGTGAGTTTATAATTCCATCACCTCCCCTTAGTGCATACTTGCTACTTAAGGTAGTCAAGTGTGATCTTTCAATACCTCCCATGGGTGCGTGCATACATAGCTACTCTCAAGTGGCCAAGTTTGATAACGGAACCAAGGTCTACTCATTTGGTGACATTTACAAAAAACATGGGCTAAAGGTGGCAAGGTTTGCATCTTAGTACACTTTGTTATTGTCGCCATTTTGCTCATTGCTTTTGATGATGACTCTGCGTAGTTGACCTGCTATTGCTTCAATCTGTAGTCTTGTTCTTTGTGTCCTAGCTTCTTGCAATGGTGACACTTTGGTTTTTTCTTCAAGCCGCAATCACTTTGATAGTACCCATCCTTCTACAATGCTAACACTTCTTTGATGCTTTGCTGAACTATGCTTTTTTTTCGTGGTTATTGTTGCGTGTTGATGTAGATGTCAATAAAGATGCCTTTAACTCTCTTTCTCAAAAAGAGACACACATTCCTCAAACTTTGAATTTGGAATATTCTCATAGACTGTGTCAATGCATTGTACTCTTCAGGCATGCTTTTAAGGAGGATTGCAAGTGCATCCATTTCTCCTACTTTAGCATTTATGCCTTCTAACAGGGTCATAATGCTTTGGATCTTGTTAACAAATTGTGCCATGGATTCATGGAAGCTCATGTGCAAACCATAGAATTCAAAGTTAAGATGAATTTCTTGGTTCTTTGCGTTTGCTTCAAATGCCTCATCCCATGCATTTTCGGCATGATCCTTAGAGTCTTTGTAATGAATTATGCTCAGACCCAAGTGTAAGACAATGAGTGATAGTGTTGCTTCATCTTTTTCTTTCCAGGTTTCATTTTGTGCACTGTGTACGTATTCTTTTACAACCTTTTAAATCTTGTGGCACATCAGTAGTAGATACCTCATTTGTGTTCCCTTCCCCAATGAATTTTTCAACGATTGGGGTGCCTAACTCCATTTGAAAAAATTCTTACCAATTGAAAATACTTTCAATATTGGTAGTGTCTAATTGCATACATTAGTTTTGATGATACGATGGTAGGACTCAAAAAGACAATTATTTTTCCTTTTGGGATCATAGGCAAATACTTCCTGGATTGAAATTTTGGCTTGTCAAAGTTTAGCGGGGTACAAGAGATGATGGAGGTCACATGCAAACTACAAATTGTGCTTAACAAGCTCATTATGCTTATGTGGGATAGTGTCACTTGTTTCTAATGTGGAAAAGTTAACTAATCCTTAATTAACCCAGATTGTGGAAAACTTGACCACATCAAATTGACCCTTATCTTGCCATGTGGTAAAATATTGATGCCCAACCTTATCTGTCACACCTCATGAGCAATGTGGAGTTTGTGAAGGTTGTGGAAACCTATTGTTAGACGTGGGACAATGGAGCGATAGTGTCTTGTTGCTTTTGGGCCTATAGAGTTATTGGATGCTACTGGGGCTGAGCGCTTTATTGTCTCTAATATACTGTGTTATTGCTGTTATTCGGTTTTGTGTCATCCACTCGAGCATCACGCCGCTAAGCTAGAGTCACTTGTCAAACCTTTGTCAAGCCACGCTACTTCTAAGCTACTCTAGCCATTTTCTTGTTGCATAGCTAATCTATTCTTTTGTAGGAGTTTATCCGCCGTCTGTGCTGCATATGGCGTGTGTAGAGCCTATTGTGTTGGGAGTTTGGTGGAGCCTTTCTCTTGCTTTAGGTTATAGCTGTCATTGTTCTTTTGTTTGTTGTTGTGTGTCATTGATGTCGTACGTTGTGTCTACGTCTTTGTCTTTGTGCTCAGTAGTTGGTTGCTTGACTTGCTGTGTCAAAATTCTTATGTCCGAGTCTGTGTATGCTTCAGTCACAAGCCATAGTCATCTCTAATGCTAAGGTTGGTCATGTCATCCACCTTGCACTCTGTCTTGCATGTCCTAAGTCATAATGTCCTAGGTCATGTGGCATGCCTTGTCTACTACTTGTGCTTGCATTTGCATCAAAAATATGAACATCAAGGTAGGTACGAAATAAGACTTATCTCCCAAGAAGATGTTTGATCACTTCTTCTCTTCATGAAGTTTCACCACTTCACAAGGAACCACTCTAAAAGAATTTCTTATCACATGAGAGATAGAATCTCTCTCTTCTCTAAACACATAGAACTAAATGGTCAAATCACAAGCTCCGTATCATAAGCTTGAGCTTCCTAAACCAAAACAAAGCGGAGAATGCCTTGTATTACAAGAGCTAAAGAGTGATGGATGTGTTTTAAGAAGCATGCTCGCAAAGGACTCTCAATTATATCGAAAACTAATCTTAAAGGTATAGACCTAAGATAGGAGAGCTAAACCTAAGCTGTGATACCATGAGAAAGATACGAGATGTGATTGCCACTAAGCCTAGTGCACACAAGATCATTCAAAGAACTAAGGAGGCTGAAAGAACATTAAATAAGACATGAGAGGGAGACTGAAGTAGGCACACTCAATCTATTGCAATATGTGTACTTGAGCAATACAAGAAGGCTTCTTATATAGAGAGAGCCTTTAGAATAGTCAAACCATGTGGGATTCTATGATTCACATCTCTCCTGTTGGTATCCCTTACTCCACATCATCTTCTCATGTAGTCCACATCCTTGGGTGGCTACTTTAATTCATACAAACACCATACCTTAGCTCATAACTTTGCCTCTAATTATGGCATGATATCTCTCAACAACTTTTAATTACATCATTGCTCCAAATCTGTCCTCTAATGAAAGCTGATTATTACTTGGTTTCTTGCACTACTAATTGCTATTCAAAATCTATCATACATCCCTTTTCACTCTCCCCTTTACAGCCTTTTCATCACCTATTCTCATCTTCCACATACCCCTCATCAATACATGGTTGAGTCACTCCAACTTCATCATTCCCTCAGATACCCATCATGGTCTCTTCTTCCTTTTTATTTCTTTTCTTTTTGCCATAATGCTACCATTTTTCCTAATGTTGTATTCTACTCTTTAGCTTCTTGACCGAAATCTCGCATTGCAACCTTCCCTTCTATCATTTTGGGGATCAAGCTTCACCTTTTACTACGTTGAAGTAGAAGCCACATATACATTAGCACAATTGCTCAAACCAATCAAAAAATCTAAGTGAATCCTTGTTTTGAATTTTTTATTTGAGCTTAGCAAAATTGGACTTTGATTTATGGTGGATGTGAGCAAGAGAGGGTGAACACTTTCATTCATAAGAAGGTACCCTATCATTCACTACTATAATTCATGTGGTGTTAGCATACTTGATTTTTTGGTAAATCTACACGAAAATAAAAATCAAGTAGCTAAGTCAGGTGTGCATTGGGAAGACAAGAGGACGTAGTATGATCAATTATCCTACTATTTTGATTGATACATTCACAAATAGGTCAATTGTGAAAGAGGCAGACAATCTCAAACCTCACCCTAGACCCATTAAAGATGCAGAGCTAATAGGAAAAATAAAGGTCCACTCTTGTCTTGAGGAATCCGGCTAAGCCTTGACCTCTTGAGTAGCAAAGAAGAGTAAGATCATCCCAGTATATCTTTTCTTTATGGAGCATTATGTTATGATGGCAAATACTCTCCACTAGGCCTTGATGCCCTCAATGGCATATCCATCCACTCTTCCTTCTAATATATGCCAAACTTGGACTTCCACATCTCATACCATAGCTACCAGTGCTATCAAGCATGCCATGATCTAGAAACCATAGAGCCGTACCTGTAAGCTATTGGCCTCATGCCCCTAGTTGACGATCACTTGCCCTATTACTTAGATGTGAACTTGGTCACATAGTTCGTGGATAGCTACAACCACTTGACCAAGGTGACCTTTTATATGGATGACCAGGGCATCATCCACCACTTGTTGCTAAGCCTTGATGTCACCAAGATGTTTTTGTTGGATTCCCAATGATGATGGAGCCATTCATAAAAGCACAGAATCTCAAGCTAAAGCTAGCTCCAGCAACACACTGCACTTTAAGGTGGGTTTATCCAATACCACTCCAACTCTCTGGACTACTGAGGGGCAGTAACAATACCACGGGAAATAATAGGAGTCTAGAGATGCCTCCATCTTGGTTGAGCAAAAATTGGAAAGGGCCAAGAAAAAGGCCACCATAGCAGTCCAATAGGGCCTCACAACATCGCTCATCATG
Organism: Dipteris shenzhenensis; assembly: GCF_047967505.1. Taxonomy (NCBI): domain Eukaryota; kingdom Viridiplantae; phylum Streptophyta; class Polypodiopsida; order Gleicheniales; family Dipteridaceae; genus Dipteris; species Dipteris shenzhenensis. The sequence goes on along the minus strand of NC_141602.1, from coordinate 17,326,293 downwards.
ACACAATCACCCCCTCTCTCATGACCATTCAAGTACGAAAGTAGCAATCGGACGGTGGGGTCAGACCCAAGAGTAACAACAATAGTAGCAGCACTGGCTAGGTCAATCCGAGTCAATTGAGTACCAACTCTACAATGATCTTTTTGTCAACTTCAATGACCCGGTTGGCCCAAGTACTCAGCCATAGTAGTAGTTTTAATATCTCTCAAAGCAACTCACCTCGCTGCTCCTGTCCTCCTTCAATGGCAAGGCTCCATTAAAGGAATCGCCAGTACCCTTCTCCACTGATTGGATCAAAGTGCAAGAAGATTTAGGAAACTTATCCAACCTCACCTATAGCTTCGCTACAGAATACAAGCACCTAAGATAGTAGGCACCTGTGCAAGCCGCTTTGATGGAGGAGCGGTTTATGGATTTCCTCATACTGAGCACTCACATGGACCATAATATTTTCAAGAGGTGAGAGGATATCTTGGTGCAAGAGTCTACGGCCCAGTAACAAGACCAATAGAGGATCCATTATCTCACCCAGGAGCTTGAACTAGAAAAGAGCCATTATATCTCCCTTGTGGGATAAATTATATAGAGACTTGCATTTCAAGGGGTTTTGGTGCTAGGAGTAACATCATAATGGAGGAACATTTACGAGAAGTGGGAATGTGTAAGTTACACAATACAGAAAGCAAACACAATGGATGAGAAAATACACCGATATACGTGGTTCACCCAGTGTGGGCTGTGTCCATGAAGAAACAGCCAGTCCTACATTTTCCTTATCTAGCAAGTGAGAAGATACAAGATACAAGCAGTATATCCACTACTCTTCTGCTATGTGAGCCACACCTAGTATCCACCATGCACACAACTCATGCACCAATTTTCATGTACTTTTGACTTCGAGGCGCTGCCCCCAAACCCCCACCAAGGGGGGCCTAAAATCTATCACTGGTCCCCCTTAAAACTCCTCGACAACAAGCTTGGGGGGGGGTGTTGCCCTCCCCCTACCCCCCTTCATGGAATGGGTATAAACACGCTTGGGTCTAATGCATGGCCAAAAGACAACATCTAAAAAAAGGAATAGGTTCCACATACTTGTCCACTTGCTCTTATCCACCTCTAATTCATGAGAGCTGCTTCTTGCTTTGTAGATTAAATGCCATTTGGAATTTGTACCATGATATGTCCTAATATTGCATTTCACACCTATACATTAGATTGATTTCTCATTCATAGAAGTCCATTCTTGGCCCTAGGTCTTACCATAGTTTCTATTGCATTTTTTGCATGACTTGGTTTTTTATTCTTCTCCATCCTCTAGGATATTGATAATCATTATTTCCCACTATTCCATCCATTTAGTCCCTTCTCTATGCCATCTTGTGGTTGTGGCCTCCATTGCCTACGTGGGACCCTTTTCAAAAGTGGGGCCAAACCCCAATTGATATAACACCTCACGAAAGTTGTCCCATTTCATTCTTTCATAAGACTGATCAAGGTCTGATCAAGGTCAAATTCAAAGAGCATACATTGCTAGCACAGTGCACACGCCAAATCCAAAGGTAGTATGAATATTTAGAATCTCTCTCAAAGATGTCCCTCGAGTGTCCCTCACTTTAATGAAACCATTTTGCTCACATTTACCACTTGCACGCAGGTTTCCCTATTGAAAATGGCCATCACTTTCACAATCACATTATACGATGTATTTAGCATCATAATTATGCTCTAATCACCAACACGCAACCTATTTTGATGCTTAGGAAACAATTTCATCAGATGTGCATTAACATTGGTAGATATGCCCTTTGTACAACCACATTTTCCATGCCCACTAAATGCCATTTGATGACCTCCCAAAAGGCCATCAAAAATTCAACTATCACACCATCCAATCATGGAGACTAGTTCTTCTCCATGCCACTTATAGCTTCTGACAACTCCTCTTCTATGAAAGGCTTCGCTAGACCTTGCCGCCGTTGAAACTCAAGAATCAACATTTCCTAAGACCACTTTTACAATTCTGTTCTAAAGGCTTCTGCAATATGCCAAAACCTAGTAACCAAGCTACCATTATTGTCTTGCACTTGATGTATTGCTCCTAAGGTTTCTTTACTCTTGATATCTTAAAAGAACAAATTATTTTGAGGGGAAGACCCCCAATAAAGAGACATACTTGTCTCCTTATAATTCTTTCCTACTCATTCAATCATTTCATCAATCCAAATGGCCTTCTCCACTTTCACCAAAATACTAACAAGAGAAAAACACAAGGCATCCTGGAAACCTTTTAAATCTTATGACACCTCCCACTCAACATTCACGCTTCTCGATTGACTTAGTCCATGGGTAGACTAGCTACTCTTCTAACGGCTTCATCCCATTTGATACTAGGGTCTTCAACACATACTTTGGACTCCCTTTATTTACTCTATATTAGGTCACCAATGCCTGTAAACTTCCCTAGCTCGCGAGACCTATCCCTCAGTATTAACCCTCCTATCTTGTTGACTTAGGCATATTAACCCACCTATCTCAATATTAGCCCTCTTATCTCAACTTAGGCAATCCCATTCCGTGGCTAGACCAACCAACCTGGGTGCATCCAACTTGATACTGGGGTCTTGAAGACCTACTCTGCACTCCCTTCATTTACTCTATATCATGTCACCAACTTTTTACATTATAGAAAACTTTTATTCAATTTGGACAAAAGTTCTAGCAATCTCCCCACCTCTACAAGTAGCAAAGAGAGTCTCCACACTATGGGAATGTGATCAGAAATACTAGTGTGAAGTAGATAACCCCCTCCCATTAGAGCATTCATCCAACAAACCTCTTTTGATGGCTGAATTATATCTACCATATTTGCCCCAAACCCCTCAACTTTTCTTCTATTATTCTAGGCATCTGGATCTAGGTCCACACAAATGACAAGTCCCTAGTTTAAGCATAGTTCCTCCCACCACTGGTCTTACTCGAGCCTTGACATCCCTCTAGTAGCATGAGATCTATCCTCCACACCCTTCTTCATATTCCACTCCCCTCTTAGAATTCACTCTCTCCCTAAGAACTTTTAATTTACATACTCCTAGAATCCACCTGCTCCCATATAGCTTTGAATCCAAAACTACTCCCAAAATCCACTTGCTTTCCTAACAACTTTGAATTCATCTGCTTCCAAAATCCACCTACTCTCTGAGACTTTGAATTTGAAATTCTCCAACACGTCCTCCCGTTGCCATAAGGGCTATTGGGGGCATACAAACAAGATTGAACTCAAACCCAAAAATTAAAATAGACACATCTATGCAATACCCCTCTACATCCCTAAACAATTCCTTAGATATGATGGAGCCTCTTTGAAGGACAATAGCACCCGTCCCTTCCCCACTTGGGAAATTCATAAACACCAAACATCCTAGTTGCGTGAATGAAAACCATAAACCATTCTCTTTCTCATATTTCAATTTCTATAATAAGACCACGTCAAGCCATTTCACCTAAATAATTGTAACACATCCTTTTTGCTTGACCCTATCATCACAACAACCACAAAAGTTCCAAGATAGAATAGACACACATGCATTCTTTCCCATCCCTTTTAGATTATTTTTTAGCAAAGGACTTGTAAGAATCTTAGAGAAAGTGGAAATGATTTTCTTTACCTCCACTCTATCAAATAGAGAGATAGCTCTCTTGCATACACATGCACTTTGCCACTACTTTGCATTGGTTGCCATGGGCAATGCCCACCATTACTCCTTTGACCATCTGGTTGCCCTTTTATTACAAGAGGAACAAAGCCGTGTTAATAGAAATGCTTCTATGGCTAGTGATCAATCCTTTACTGGTAATCCCCCTCGTACACATGTTGGTCATTCCCATGATGCATCTACTTCTAGGGATAGGAAAATGAAAAAGAGATGTAACTATTGCAGAAAATCTGAGGCTCTAAACGGGCCCCGCAACCTGAGAGTGGGCTACCCTAGGAAATGCTCCGTCTACCCTCAGTGCGGTCAGTCAAGGGATGCCTTCCCGCACTTGCGTGTAGCCTAGTTGACGGTGTGCCAACTCTATCTGAAGCTGTCCAGCCATCAGGCCACACATGGCCCCCATTTGGTATCCAAACCAGGACCTACCGGATAACCGAGCTACTCAAATGCCTTCTCCTCATATGGGGGGCTTACAAGTAGAGTTAGCTGGTTCTCGCGTAGTTACACGAGAGTGGAGCATTGATATCTAACACCCCCCCTCAATGTCCACCCACAACTGAACTTACTTTTTCGGCCCATCGATGAAGATGCCTCTCCAGCAAGTCTCTTCCAAGAGCCTTCGTGAAGATGTCCACAGCATTCTCAACAGTACACCAAGTCGACCTCTCCATCCATGATGAGCTCGCGTACAAAGTGATATTGAATCTCAATGTGTTTTGTGTGAGCGTGGAACACCGGGTTCTTTGCAATCGCCATGCAACTCTGATTGTCACATGATAACTGCGTAGGCTTGTTCTGCACTGCACCCATGACCCCGAAAATCCTCCTCAACCACACTGCCTCGCAAGAAGCAAAGCATGCAGATTTGTACTCGGCCTCGGCAAAAGAAAGAGCAACTGTGGGTTGCTTCTTGCTGACCCATGACACAACTCCAGATCCAAGTGAGAAACATTACCCTGTCACTGATCTCCTGCTGTCCATGTCTCCTGCCCAATCCGAGTCACAGAATCCGGTCAAGATGTTGCCCTTGGTATAGGTGAAGCCATAGTCAAGTGTGCCTTTGATGTACTTCAGCACCCGCATCCCTACCCTCAATTGGTTCTCCCGAGGCTTATTGAAAAACCTGCTTAGTATACCAGTCGCAAAATTAATGTCCGCGACCGTGTGTTGCACAGGTAAATCAAGCTGCCCACAAGCCTTCTCTACTTCGCTTCGTCCACCACTGGTGATGAATCCTCGTTTAAGAGCTTCGTGTCAACCTCCATAGGGGTACCAACTGTCTTGCACTCAGCCATGCCAAATGCCTTTAGTATCTTTCCAGCATACTTCAGCTGTGAAATGAAGATCTGTTTTGGCTCCTGCCAAACTTTAATCCCAAAACAGAAATGCATTAGTCCGAGGTCTGTATTTCAAACTCTCTTCCTAGCAAATGCTTCGTCTGTGAGATCTTCTCTTCATGGTTTCCTATTATGACAAGGTCGTCCACATAAAGGACCACGATCATACACCTGCCTCCTTCTCTGAAGATATACAAATTTGCATCAGATGGGCTCCTTCTGAACCCGTTTTGCAGAAAGTAGGCATCAATTCGCTGGTACCATGCTCGTGGGGCCTGTTTTAGCCCGTAAAGTGCCTTCTTCAGTTTGCAGACTTTACCTTCTAAACCGGGGATCTCAAAACCTAGTGGTTGTTCCACGTATACCTCCTCCTTGTGATCTCCATTTAGAAAGGCGGATTTCACATCCATCTGAAACACGGGCCAACTTCCCTGGGCAGCTAAAGCCAAAACACTGTGAATTGTGGTTAGTCAAGCTGTGGGAGCAAAAGAATCTTGATAATCAAAACCGTGTACCTGTGCAAATCCTTTTGCCACGAGCCGAGCCTTGTACTTATCCAACGTGCCTCCATTCACGAGTTGAGTCTCCAGATTCTGAATCCACGTCTGATTCGTGGTCTCGTACTGATTTTTCAAGACCGTCCATGCCTCCTCCGCTGTGGTGACATGTTGAATTAATGCCATGATGAAATCACTAACACTATAGACAATAGAACACAATGCATCTACATTTCTTCTTGTCCACGCGAGAATCTCATCCGTAGTTGGTACTATCTGTTGTCCTCCATTGGCTGGATTCGGTCTCGCAACCAACCTCACGTCCACCCCAGTAGCAGTGTCCCAAAGCTCATATGCGCTTAGGATGGTCATCTTGAACTTCTAAAGTGGATAGTTAGAGCCGTCCAACTTTTCGCTTTCATCGAACGGTTGGATTTGTAGTCTTGCAGGCTAGGCCATCTCTCAAAATCTGCTCGCAAACAGAAAACACACCACTAAATCTTCTTGCTAGAGTCCAAGCTCTGATACCATGTAAGAAAATAATATAACGTATGTGCTCAACAGATAACAGGATCTCGTACGTAAGAGAGAAAACAAGATAGTATGGAGAATCAAAAATTTGATTACCATAGAACTGATACAATAGATGGCACTGCCTCCCAACCATGCGCTCCTGTGAAAGAAGCTTCGTGGCATGCTGGAAACAGTAGAAGATGGAGGGTGGATGCTAAGGAATCAGGGTTGCTATAGCCAGTGATAAAATGGGCTTCATGGGCTTGCTCTTATATAGCCACCAGTCGTAGTTGGTTAGGCTCAATTGGGTGACCGACCTAGTCCACCCAAAACGGTCGACTGGGGGTTGGTCTCGAAATAGGCCACCGACCATATGATAGAACCGGTGCACAAAACAAAGCAACTAACCTACGGTTAGGCCCAGAGCCATCCGGGATCATCTGAGAGCTGCAACCGTGTCTCCATCCATCTTAATTTCAAAGAACTTAATTTTCAAATTCAACTTAGAAGTATGAGAACTAGCACTAAATAACACATCTAACTTATGCTAGGCTTCAAAAGGGGATTCCAAATCAGAAATATGATGCACAAAATCATCTCCCAATCCTAAAGCAATGAGTGCATAAGCCTTTTCTAGCCTTTTAGCATCAGTAGGTGTAGTTGAAGAAGAGTCACTTGCCTTCCCTTTACCTTTGGTTATGGTGGATTCTCCTTCTTGAGATGATTGGTTCCCTGGCATGACCAAGTCCTACAAATTCTCTTTCATAAGCACAAGTTTGATTTTCAATTGCTTAGTGTGAAAACCTTGGCCATTGAACTTATCTATCTTATAGGTGGCCATTGACAAGGTCTTACCTTTATAATTAGGCAGTGTCTATTCTCTTACAAATTATCAATATTTTTGAACAAAGAAGTCTCCCTCACCATACAAATGCAAGTTATTTGCTATGTACCCAGAAAATCCCGAATTCTTAGCATGGAAATATCCAGTAGGCTTTCCCTAAAGTCTCTTGGAAGGAGTTTTTACTTTTGCTCTCCATTCTTTTTCATATACCACCAAATCCACTCACCCACCACCTATAAGATCTTGATGTCTTGCAATATCTTGTATGATGATGAGTGTAAGTCTTTGTGATGTTAGTTGACATTCGAGATAAAGCATCACCTTTTATCTGAGAGGTAGACCAAATGAGAATATCATCACCTAGTCCACCTGAAGAAGAGGGACTTCATCCATCAAAACAAGAAAGAATTATTAAACATTTTGTCGAACAATAACTCCAAGGATTATTATTGGCGAGACTTTCTCAACCCAAGTTTTGCATTCCCTCTAGATATGAAAAAATAGATGCTTTTGTGGTGCACAAACCTGACCATATGGCACACTTATGCATGCACTCTCTATGACATTCCCCAGTCTACACTAGATCTTTCAGAGCTACCATGCATTAGGAAAAGATTGAGCTCATTTTTGGGCCTTTTAAGTTAGAAAAAAAATAGAGATCCTCCAATAAAGAGAGGCCAACGCTTGGCCAACATTACGTTGAAAATGCCTTAAACAGACTTTCCCTCTCTAGAGACGCTCAACACAGTGACATTTTGAAGTTCTCACTCTTGTTTTCCAATGTGTCATAAATACTACACCAAATCGCGAAACAGATAAGATGATATTTTAAAGTTCCCAATCGAGCGAGTGTGTCATAAATGTCCTTCTTGAGAGGTTGAAACAACCAAAAGAGGCGCCTGACATGAAACAACCAAAAGAGGCGCCTGACATGAATGTGCTTAAGAAAGTGATTTAGACACTTGGCCTGCGGCCAAGTGCCCACCTAAGCACAAATGGATTTCTACTATTTTGGTGAGGTATTTGGTGGTTTTGGGCCCAAGTTCTGTTTCGCTTTCTTAAGCACACTCTCGTCATGCATGTGTTTTGGTGGTTTTCATCCCTATGAGAGGCCAATTTAGTGATTCAAAAGTTGTGTAGAGGGTTTTTGCCTGCTTTGGACACAATGGTGATGCCAAAACTACCAAACTCCATACCAAAATAGTAGAAAACCATTTGGATCCTTGGACGTAGCATTTATGACACACTAAAAAATGCTGGAGTGGAAACTTCAAAATGTCAGTTTATTTATTCATGATTTATATCTCCAATTGAATGCTTCACCGTATAAAGTTGTGCTTCTCACTTTCTTTCTTTTTTGAAGCCAAGAAAATAAGAAAATTATGAATTTCTTACAGGGCCACCCAAAATGAGCTCCACTCTTTTCTAATGTCCAATCTCTTGTTCATTTTCACAAATTCATTTGGACACACAACAATCTATGAGTGGATACTAGGTAGAGTCTGAATGATGACTTGGTGGACAAAGGAGATCATGAGCAAGATTGGGTCAAATAATATTATCTTTTATCACAGACCTTGTTTGATCTATACATTGATGAGTTTGATTCATTCATCATGATACTAGGTAGATTAGGCTCACCTTAGCTAGTTCTATAATTTTGATTCTATCATATGTAGATGATGTGGTTCTACTCTAATCAGTTGAGGGTCTCTATTGACATTTGGATGCACTTCAAACTTTCTGTGAGATGATCTGAAGGTCAATCTTGGTAAAACTAAGTCCATGATCTTCGACATGTCTCAAATAGCCACACGTTGAGAGAAGTTCACGTTTGAACCTGACAATAGTTGAAATTATTGCATATTATACATACTTGGGATCCTCTTCTAAGGCCAAATCTTCACAATGAGACTAGTTATGTAGACCCTTTGAGCAAAGGATATGCAGCGCTTGTTAGACTCAAGCATTAGTTCTTTCAGTCCCATTCTGAAGACAATATCTCTTCTTTTCAACTCTCTTTTTCATCAAGCTGGGATGTGTTAGAAGTCATTGACCCACCTATGAGCCCCCATATGAGGAGGACAAAGGGTTAGGATACTTATCTAAGAGATAGGTATTGTACGTTTGTTTGTAGTTGATCGGAGGACTGGCTGAATGTGAAAATGAATATAAAACAATCATGATACATTCTAAAGCACACTAAAACCCTTTACCAGCAAGAAGCATGGAGTTGAGAAGTGTGTGGAGTCTTGTGTTCTCTGAGAACTTTTCATTGCAATCATCTCTAATTGTTTTTGCCCAACACCTCTGCTAGATATATCTAGCTCCTTGTGAGCAGGTTTTTCCACATCTGATGATGAATATACTCTAAGTTCTCCTTCTCTAAGTGAGGTTTTCTATATGTGTATGCATGCAAAAGTGTTTTGAAAGGGTTTCCAAGATCTATCGTTATATGAGAGGCTTAGCAAATTTCACCCTTTGAAGTTTTCATCCATGTTGTGGCCTGTTGGTATTGCGATAATTCTTTCTATCTTAAATTGTGTGTTGCCCTATCAACTAGATTTAGATGTTCGTTTGGGAGAGACTAAAATAAAATAGTTTAGACTTCACAAGAAGTTATAGCTTGAATGAGGCGATTTTGGACCACTTTTTGATTAGCATTCTCCTATAGTGCTAGCCTTTATTAGGGCTGAGTCTTGTTGCGATATCTCAAGGTGTATGCCTCAGGCACACCTTATGTTTCTATGTGTGAGTGCTAGAGGCACAGTTAGGTGCCCACAAGCACAGTTAGGTGGTGGAGAGCCACATAGGATGATTGAGAGAATCTAGGAGCAGATTGAGGAGATGATTGTGGAGCTTTGAGGTCATCAGTGATGTCAGTGACCTTGTATGAGGTGCCTACTTAAGGACCTCTTTCTTCTTCATTCTATAAGCAAGTATTCTGATTTTGTGTCCACTCTACTCTTTCCTTTCAGTATTCCAACATGGTATCAGAGCCCTTGGATCCCCCTTGAGCCCATTTTTGCCACATCATCATCTTCTTCTTCATCTTCTTCTTCTCCATTTTCCTCTTTCTTCCCAAAATCTTTGAGAGCTTGGTTCTCCATCTACAAACAGCCATTGCCCAAACCCTCTGAGCTGGAAACTCCTCTAGTATGGGCGAACTTCCACCTGCAAGCAATTGAAAAAAAAACGTCTGTGGTGGCTGCCATTCTCCAAACAGCGAATTTCTTCTGTTGCTCAATACTCCCTGCCTACTCCGCCATTGCCTGAGCCCTCTTAGGAGTAGATGGGCGACCTCAAGACGAAGATTTTGAGCCATTTTTCAGGTCATTTGGTTTAGTAACGAGGGAGAAATCGTCAAAACTCAGTTTCAGCCTGTAGCAACTCTCCCGGGCAAAAGTGCGCACCATTTCGTCCAACCTCTGTGCTGGACCTTCTCTGGTATATGAGCTTTCTTTTGCTTCAGAAAGCCCTCTTTTCCTTGCTTTGAAGAGTGAGCTACAAGCCCTCCAAGTTCAGCATTTCAGTTTTGACAGTTTTGGACAAGTTTTTGAAGATGATGCTACATAAAATGCTACTCTAGCATTTCTGGTTTTTTGAAGCTTTCAATAACTTCAGTACAAGTGTGGATTCAGTTTTGTTTTGACTTGCTAGACCTGGTTTTGATTGGAAAATGTTTATTTCATCCACTTCTATGAAGCATGTAAGAAGAAGCATCATTGTTTGAAATCTAGTCACTACTATTTGCTACATTAAGTGCTCATATTTTGGAAGTCTTTCAGTTATTTTTGCCTTGTAAGAGAGATAGACACTGCCCAATATCTGGGTTAGACCCTCTCATGGCTACCATATATAATCTTGAGAAGTTCAATGGAAAGGGCTTCCATACATGGCAAATGAAGGTAAAATTTGCATTGATGCGGGAGAACTTATGGGGACTTGTCAAACCTACTCCTACCGCTTCTTCTACAGCCTCAAATGCTGGAGAATCTTCAACTCCGACACGACCGGCAAGGGATCCAGCAAGAGAAGAAAAAGCATATGGTATAATTGCTTTAGCTTTGGGTGATGATTACATACATCATATATCTGACTTGGAGTCTCCATCGGAAGCATGGCAGAAGCTAGACTTGATTTTTGGTGCAAGCTCTCACATATCTAAACTATCACTTAAAATCTCTTTCTTTGAATTAAAGATGGCAAGTGATACTACTTTAGCTGCTCATGTCAACTATATGCGGAGTCTTATGACTCAGTTAGCTTCTATCAACTCTCCTATCACCCCTGATGATGCTATGGCAGTGTTACTTAAGAGTATGCCTGAAAGTTTTGATCACATTGTTAGCACTTTGAAGAATCTTCCCAATCCAAACCTTGAAGGCATTATCTCAGCTCTCCAAGAAGAAGAAAGACATATGGAGTTAAGGAAAGGCAATGACACTGCTTATGTTATGAAATTCCAGAAGGGCAAGTATTCTCCTTGCAATCACTGTGGAAAGACAAATCACCTTTCAAAGGACTGCTTCAAAGTTAATCCATGCAAGCACTGTGGCAAAAACAACCATATTGAGAAGTTTTGCAGAGACAAAGCAAAGACAGAAAATGCAAATCTACTTACAGTGAATTTGCCTCCACAAGATGAGGCATCCCATGAAGATTATGCATTTTAAATCATCTCTATGTATGCTCCAGATCTCTCTTTTATGTCAAGGTACTCAGCCTGGATAGTCCTCCAAAATGAATGCAAATAAACTATTGTGTTTTGTGTGTTTTGTAAACACCTCTGGTCACCTTATGATGTAGGCCATGTGTATGTTTTGTTCCATGGTACCTCCTGCAGACATTGTGTGCATGTACATGTAGGAGAGATAACCATTGGAAGGTCTTTATGTATCCCTTTCTGTTAACCTTACACCCAAGGGAACCCTTGCTAGCATGAGAACCTAGCCATAGATTTATCCTTGACCACCATGAGATGGCATGAGAAACTATGAGACTAGATGTATCCTTGACATAGCCTGAGGCATTTCCTTGAGGGGGGGTTTGTTGCGATATCTCAAGGTGTATGCCTCAGGCACACCTTATGTTTCTATGTGTGAGTGCTAGAGGCACAGTTAGGTGCCCACAAGCACAGTTAGGTGGTGGAGAGCCACATAGGATGATTGAGAGAATCTAGGAGCAGATTGAGGAGATGATTGTGGAGCTTTGAGGTCATCAGTGATGTCAGTGACCTTGTATGAGGTGCCTACTTAAGGACCTCTTTCTTCTTCATTCTATAAGCAAGTATTCTGATTTTGTGTCCACTCTACTCTTTCCTTTCAGTATTCCAACAAGTCTGCCCTTCATCTTTGGAGTGTCGACAGAAACTCGATACGAAGATGTATAAATGGATAAGGTTAAGATTAAAACTACACTATGTTGTCTTTTTCGAGGATGAGTTTATGGTTTTCAACCTTATGAGTGGCTATCATGAGATTGAAACTATACTATGTTGTCTTTTTCGTGGATGAGTTTGGGCATGTTCTTGGATTCATCTAGATATATTCATTTTGAAGGAAGGAGTCCCTCCAAGCTCGAAGGTGACCCCATTCAAGGTGTGAACACTTGTTTGGTTGCTGCAGCAGTAGCGAGACCTATTTTTTGTTAACTCTAAGTTTAGAAGCGATGACCACTCCTTATCCCATTCCAAACTTCAGAGATGCAAGGAAGCCTAACGAGACAACTATCCCATCTAGAAGGTTAAGATCCCGAGCCACCTTGTGGTTCAATGGTAGCAGTGGGAATATATCCAAAGACCGTGGACATCAAGGAGCTTCAAGAAAGATGACTATGAATATATATCCAAACAAAGTTGAAGTGTGGGAGGACAATAAGGACAATGATAGATTTCATAATTTCACACATTCAAAACGCTGATATGTTTGGCGAGGTGTGAACAGTTCTGAAAGACTTAAACGAGACATGCCGAGGATCCTATCCCCCCAAAACTAGTTGTTCAACATGCACATGGAAGGGGATCAACTACATGACTACCTCACGAAGGTGAAGGTGGTGGAAGATCAGCTGGCTCAATAGTCAGGTACAAAGTGGACTTAATTCAGCTAGCACTGTTGGTTCTTAGGATACTTCCAAGGGGTTTCAAGAATTTTATTACTATCATGACGGAAGGATAGAGGATGAGGCCTTTGAATTTCAAGGAACTTGGCCCTTTACTGCTATAGAAAGAATCTCAAGAGAGACTACACAAAAACAGCAAAGCAAAAGCACTTCAAGCAAAAGACAAGGGCAACACCAACAAGGGTAAGCCTAAAGAAGAATCAAAGGGAAACAAGGTAAATGATGTAGAGAAGAAAAAAGAAAAAGAAAATTTTCTACTACAAGATACTTGGCTAGTTTGCAAAAGGTGGCAGGAAGAAGAAGGCATACCAAAAGAGAAAGAGGGAGGCCAAGCCCAAGAAAATCCTAATAAGCCAATATGATAGTAGGAGTGTTCGTTGAGCATCAATTTGCACATACAATGATTGAAAGCAAACAAGGTTGGTATGCAGATAGTGAGGCATCTTGAAGACTCGAAGGTGATAGTAGGTGACAAGCAAACATTCCTTGTGAAGGGTCTAAGGAGTATTCCCTTCATGTTAGACTTGAGAGACAAGAAGGTAATATCCAATGTACTCTATGTTATTAACCTTTATAATAGCTTACTTTTTGTGAGTTAAGGATGAACATAGAGTTCGACAACCAAAAAGTCTTGGTTAGATCAGAAGATGCCAGATAGATTATGGCTCGAAGAGTTGAAGAAGACGGATTGTACTAGATCAATGCATTGGTGGTTCATGGTGACAAAGGAAGCTCTAGACTATGGCATGAGAGATTTGGTCACATCAATTATGGAACCTTGTCAAAAAATATAGAAGGGGAGGATGGTGGATGATTGGTAGTAGGATGGAAGGAGTCTACAAAGATTTCTTGGAGGGAAAACAACATCGGGAACCATTCCCTAAGGAGGCCGCAACAACAACGAGGGCCAAAGCTATGCTAGAGTTGGTATGCTCGAACATATGTGGACCGATGTCAACTCATTCATTTGCAAGCTCTCACTACCATGGAGTTTTTATAGACTAGGGCAAACAATGGAAACACAAGAGGTGAAGCAATGAAGACAAAAATGTGCTGTTGTAATGAATTGTTGCAATAGAGAAATGAGTACAAAGTACACCCTATATGGTGAAACCCTAGGACAGGGTGTCCTAGTGGTACTAACGGTACTAATTGGTACATGACCTACCTACAAGGCACATATCAGAGAATGGATGGCACCTATGGATAGCCCATAGAATGGCCTACAAACCTCCTCCATGGTATAGGATGAAGTATCTTGGACACATCTTAGAATATCTAAAGATCTAATGTCATGGTCACACATGTTCATCCTGTAGGAATATTGCAACCTATGATTGTACAGAGCCTAACTGATCAAGTCACACAAGGTACTAAGTTCAAAGATTTCTAGAAAGCTTCAAACTTAGGTCGAGGAAGAGCCTTCGTAAAAAGATATGGCAAGTTGTATTTAGTGGGAATATAAGACAACTAAAGATCACCTACTAATAATATATGTTTGACATATTGATAATAAACCTCAATATGCTTTGTGTGGGCATGGAAAACTAGATTCCCTGCAACAACTAAAGCACTCTAACTATCAGACCATAGGAGCTATCTAACATGCATGAAGATCTACAAGTAACTTTCGAAACCAAACACACTTTACTATAGCTATAAAAACTTCTATGTACTTAGCCTCACAGCTAGAAGTAGTAACTATAGTCACCAAGAGATGCATGAAGTACCAAGCATGAAACAATTGCCACTATGTGACACACAGGTGTCAAAACAGCTAGCCCAATTACTATCAATGAATCCATGCATGACAAGTGAATAATCGGCCCCATAGAGAAGGACCAAATGCTGAGTTCCTTTGAAGTGCTTGAAGACATGCTTCACAGACTGCCAATGGTGTATAGAGGGGCTATGCATATATCTGCTCAACTGTGAGACAAGATACTGAAGATCGGGTCTGGCATGGCATAAGTAAATTAAAAAACCAACTGCCTGGATGATAGAGATTGACATCACATGCACCACTGCCATCCTCAGATGAGAAATGAAAGCTAGGCTCTAATGGTGTGGTGGATCCTAGCTTGCAATCTTTAAACTGAAAATGATGCAAAAGCATACTTGGATTGTGACATCAAAATACCCCCCTCATTGCTAGCGAATTGAATGCCCAGATAATAATGCAAAAGTCCAAGATCAGACATAGCAAATGTCTTCTATAAGTCAAGCTTAAAAGATGCAATTTGCCCAACATGTGTCCCAGTCATCACAAGCATATCATCCCCATAGAGTACTAAAATCAGCAAATCTATCCCACTCTTACGAATGTATAGGCTAGCCTCTATAGGGATGTTTTAAAAGCCAAGACTTAGTAAATGAGCATGTATCCTTAAATACCAAGCCTTTGGTGTCTATTTTAATCCATAGAGAGCTTTCTTTAACTAACATTCCTTCGTTTCAGAACCTGCAACCTCATAGCCAGGAGGTTGGGTAACATAGACTTCCTCTTGCAAATGCCCATGAAGAAAAGCTATCTTAATATCAAGATGATGTACCTCCCAATGAAAGTGGGTGGCAAAGGCATTTACAATCCTGAAAATAGTGATCCTGGAAGTGGGGTCTAAAGTCTCCTCAAAGTCAATGTCTTGTTGCTGTGCGTAGCCCTTAGCAACAAGATGAGCTTTGTAACGGTCCAGTGAACCATCATCTTTCCATTTAATCTTGTATACCCACTTAGTTCCAATGGCATTCTTGCTAGGAGGCAAGTCACACAACTCCCAAGTGTTATTATAATAGATGGAATCCAATTAGGCTTGCATGGTTTGCAACCAACATTCATTTTCAAAGGCATCCCTATGGCATAATGGCTCTTCATGCATGTTGTAGAGCAACCAATACGAAGCAACTAAATTAGCATGTTCTTTCTTGACAGCTACACTCTAGTATGGGAAGGCAGAGAAGCATTTTCTTTGCTATCTTTTAGAGTGTCAAGAAGGAAGCTCTTTGGGCTCCTGAATTTCAGCTCTCTCTTGGTCAATGGCCTTGGGCATAATATCCTCATCAATTGGAGGCATATCAAGCTATAAATCATGCTGATTTTCAAACTGTACATGTGGCTATAAATGACCATTAGGAGGAGGAGGAAGAACCTCAGATGCGACATCATCATGGGTGTCTAACTGTAACAAAGGGATCAATCTATCAAAGATATATTTGGCATCAAGTGTGAGCTGTTTTTGGTAGTCCAGAAAGTCATAGATGATGACTCATCAAAAACAATATCCCTACTAATAAAAACCTTACTCGTGCAAGGCTGGTAGAGCTTGTAGCCCTTACTTTTTGAGCTATACCCAATAAAATCAAAATTGCTCATGTGAGAAGTCCTGGGCTTATGACCTATCCAAGCCTCATAAGGTGTAATGGTTTTCAAATCCTTGGTTGGACATCTATTCAAAATACAATTTGCACACATGACATCATCCAACCATTAGGCAAGTGCTTCCCTTGAAGCATACACCTGGCCATCTCCATGACTGATCTATTCTTTCTCTCAGCCACAAGAATCTGATGAGGAGTATAAGTCATACTACATTGATGATGTATCAAATCAAAAAATTCCTTTGATATATATTCATCCCCCTGTGAGTATTTATGTGGGCAATTTTTAGCCTGCTTTCATTCTCTACCAAGGCAATGAAATGTTTGAAACATGAAAAGATTTTATATTTAGATTTCAAGGCAAAAATCCAATTATATCTGGTAAAGTCATCAATGAAGGTGACAAAATAGTATAATCCCTCAATAGTTGCAACCTGAATGGGACCACAAACATCATGATGGTGAATCAAATACAACTTGCAAGATGCACCAACTCTCCCATCCTTGGGAAATGCAAACATGCTTCATAGACATGCTTTGATGGCATGCATCTTTCAAGGAAGATCAACAACCATATCATCTTCATGCAACTTTACCAAAGCTCCAAAGTTGAGGTGTCCAAACATCTCATGCCATAAATGAGTATCTGCCATGGTAGAAGCATCAACAACATAAGCATCTACATGTGCAAGTCTAGCATCACCCAAGCATCCATCATATGCATCAAGTCTGTAGAGTTCTCTAGTTAATGTGCCAGTCAACACCATGATAAAGGCATCTGTAGCATCGTGGACTACACACTTAACACCATTAAAGAGAAACTGATATCCACAAGTACCTATGGCTGAAATGGTTATGAGGTTTTTGTTGCAGATGCCTAGTACATAAATTACATTGTCTAGAGTGACTAGACCACCAGATACATAACTAATGCCAACTTGCCCAATGCCTTTTACTGTGAATAAGATGCATTATTGGCACATGTAACTATCCCCCCCATTGGTGCATTTGCAAGTGATCTAAATAACTTACTATAGGAAATAATGTGCTTACTAGCACCACTATGAAAGAACAAGGCATCAGAAACATCAGAAAGTGTCATGCAGGCATCATGAATGTTGGAGGTAGAGAAAAGGCCATGTTTTTTCAAGTCGTCAAGCTCAGGGATCATACGCTCTAGACGATGGTAGACGCTATCACATCATTCCTCCTTAAAAAGGGGATTCCATTCTGGTACCTAGGGTCTTGAGGCCATGGTCCAAGATGGGAGAAAAAGTGGCTATCGACCACTTGGTCTATAATCCTACGTCCATAATAGTGCTCATAGAAAACCTATAAACTATATACACTGAAACCACAAGATTTTAATTTTCACACCTGTTAAAATCATTTTCTCAATTTTGTAAAATTTGCAAAGTTTTATGCATTTTAGTTTTTTTTTTGGGGGGGGGGGGGGGGGTAGGGGGTAAATCAAAAGCCGACTCGTATTAGGGGGGAGGTCAAGCCCTAGGGAGCAAGACCTAGATACAAAACTAAAGCAACAAATGGCCCAACGAAAGGGCAACTGCCCAAGGCCTACACTGCCATGCAGTTCCCAAACACTACAAAAAGTGGATGATCTCAAATAGACGGGATCCTAACAAAGAGTCCTTCCTCATAAGCAGGACCCCACAGTCCGAGACAATCCTTTTCAGTTCATCTACAATCATAGATTCTCTGACTCCCATCGGAGTCTGTCATCAGAACCATGGTGTTACGAGAGTACTAGATCAGCAAGCATACAGAAGCTCTAATATGTACCCAATTGCAGGCTAAGGTCAAGGGCAACTTAGTTGTGTCCGCCCAATAACACTACTTTCCAATTAAGCTCGAAAGCCTGCAAAATCCCTGCAAGTCTGACTACCTTCTCAACCCGTTTGCAAACATGCCTGAGAGTGCGGCATTCCCAGAACAAGTGTTTAACTGATTCCCTTGCCAGCCCCACACACCAGACATCGGATTGATTGCCATACATTTCAACAATCTACCTCTGACCGCGGGAGCCAGCGTGAAGAATTTTCCACAACATAAAAGATTGCTTCCCTGGCAGGGAAGACTTTCACATGACTTCGTGTCTCTCTTTCCACCATGCCTCGCTCTGCCGGCGGAGATTCCATTTGCTATTCAAATCTTCTCTTGACTCACCCCTGCAAAGTAACTGCCTAGACACCACCTTAGCTATGAGTTTACTGAGCCCAGTTCTCCCAATCATCTAGCACTTACTTCTCCAAAGCAAAGAGGGAAAGGGGTTGGATGGCAGCCACAATTCAAGAGAGAAACGATGAGTGGTTACATTGCAGCCACAATTCAAGAGAGAAATGATGAGTGTTTGCATTGCAGCCACAATTCAAGAGACAAACGATGAGTCGGCCTCGGATAAACTGAATTCACAACAAACTTGATGGAGCGGCTTCCAGAAAACCACCTTGCAATCCCAAAGCAGTACCTCACACCCTTTCTGTGGAGAGATCATGCTCTTAGCAAGTCCAGAGTCGCTAACGGCTTCTGATTTATCATTATAGCACATCCCCACCAATTTTTTCCATCAAACTTGCATCCCCTCACATCCCGGTACTCCCTCTCCACTTCAACAAGCTAATACATTGTTTCCATGAGCTTACCACACCCGAAATAATTTTCGACCCTAACAGTTTCAGTGGGAAAAACGAGACCACCTTATTGTACCAAGACACGCCTGACCATTGTGCTATCTTCTTTCCTCCACTTTTTTCTACAAAAAATCTAACCACTCTACCTAAGGCATCGACCATTGAGGTATTTAATCAGCCACTTGGCTAGGAGAGCTATGTTTCTCAGACCTCCTAAGGCATCGACCATTGAGGTATTTAATCAGCCACTTGGCTAGGAGAGCTATGTTTCTCAGACCTATGTCAGGGAGTGCTAGACCTCCCTGTAGCTTGGGGCATTTGATCTCATCCCAAGGAACATAGTGGTTCCGTGAATTACCATCCTCTGCCCATAGAAAAGATTTGAATAATTTCTCAACCTGAAGCAATATAAGTGGTAGCAGCGGGATAAAATGTGATTAATCACCAGGATCCTAGCATTCCAGCCCATTTTCAGGCTATGCCAACCTACTAGTTTTTGAAGTAGCCGCTCCTTGAACCATAAAAATCTATGTTTTAGAGATATTCCAAGTCCCAGGGGGGCACCCAAATACCGCATTTTAGTTGTATTTGAGCTTTAACATCTACGAATTCTCAAGAAAAAAACCTTCAAATTTTTGATACATGGAGTCACCATGGGTGGAATGCTAGGGTTCTTATTGTGAAGCATGTGTTGACAATAACCACACCCTATTTGGCCATTACCTAATTCAAAAGAATCGTCGGTTGGAAATGCAAAATTTGATGAGAGCCTTTCTTTGGGTGGAAGATAGAGATAAGTGGAATCGGTACTATACTCCTTGGGATGCAATGAAGGTGTCTAAAGCAAATGGGGGCCTGGACTGACCATAGGAATATAGTGTTATTATGGAAGTGGATCCCAAGGTGTTTGAGTGTCAAGCGTATGCCTTAAATGGTTCCTGGAGAATGCAAAGGGGAAGGGATTTTGGGTGTGGAGAGATATGACATGGTATGATAAGTCTTGCTCTTGGCTTTCAGTAATAATTCGTGGCTTAGACTTGATTGCAGGAGTGGTTGATGCGTGGAAAGGTTGTGGTAGCCTAATGACATTTTGGAGATCCGGGGATGGTAGTGGATAGGAAGGATTCTCGTGTTGTCTTATTTTTAGTGAGTTGAGTGTTTTTGGTTTCTAAAGTCCTACCTATAAGGCGTGGGCCATGGACAGTATGCCCTTCTTAGATGGCCAATGTTTATAATATTTGTCTCCCTTTTTCATTTAATAAAAGTGGGCAGGTTAAGGTGAAAAAATATATTATTTCATGCATGTACCTTAAGCCAAGGAGAAAGATGATTGTAAAGTCCTCTGTTTTCAATTATTGATTTCTTGTGTGATTTCTTTCAAGATCAGATAGAGTATTTGGGTCACATTGTATCTGCCGATGGGATTCGAGTGGATCCAAAGAAGATTGAGTGCATAGTCACATGGCCTAAACCCCGAGATATACATGAATTAAGATCATTCTTGGGATTGTGTAGCTTTTATTGAAAGCTCATCAAGAATTTCGCATACATTGCACACCCATTGATAGACCTTCTTAGAAAAGCTAAGCATTTCTTATGGACTGAGCATCAAGATAAATCTTTTACAGCTTTAAAAGAAGCTCTCACACAAGCTCCTATGTTGCAACTACCTGATTTCTCTAGACCATTCTTTGTAGTTGTAACCGATGCTAGTGGATATGGAATTGGAGCCATACTTATGCAAGATGGACATCTAATAGCATATGAGAGCCGAAAATTAAAACCAGCAGAATGCAATTATAGTACATATGATAAAGAATTAACCGCTGTTGTGCATGCTTTATGAATGTGGAAACATTATTTGATGGGAGCTGAGTTTCTTATCGAAACCGATCAGCAAAGTATCAAGCATTTGTTGACTCAGCCACTAATATCCGATAGACACATCAAGTGGGCATCATTTATACAGAGTTTTCAGCCCATGATTCAATATTAACTTGGAAAGGAAAATGTAGTTGCTGATGCTCTTAGCAGAAAGCCAAGTATTAATCACATCACTGCTGTAGAGACCCAGCCTTTCGAAGGTATGAAGAACTCTTATCAAGGGGATCCAGACTTCTCCAATATATGGAACAAATTAGAGAATAACAATTGGAAACCTATGTCGGACTATTCATGCAATGATGGATACCTCTTTTACCAAAAGAAATTATGCATCACTTGACCCTTTAGACAAATTGTAATGGAGGAAATGCACCAACCACCATATATGGGACATAGGGGAGTGACTGCCACTTTACAAGTGATAGCAAGAGAATTTCATTTGCCTACTATAAGAAAAGATGTGGCTAAGTTTGTAGCCGAATGCATCACTTGTCAGAAGATCAAGAGTCACAAAGGAAAGACCCCAGGATTGCTTATGCCTTTACCTATTCCTACGCAACCTTGGGAACAAATATATATGGATTTCATAACAGGTTTTCCTACTACAGGGAATCAAAATGATATGATTTGGACGATAATAGATCGCTTTAGTAAGCATGCAAGAAGACCTTAACATCTCAGCAAGCTGCACATTTATTCATCAAGCATATCTTTGTTCATCATGGCTTGCCAAAGATTATAGTGTATGATCAAGATTCGAAGTTTTGCAGTAATTTCTGGACTGCATTATTTCATAATCTAGGCGCTAAGTTAGACTTCTCATCAGCTTTTCATCCAGAATCGAATGGACAAACTAAGGTTACAAACAGTATTATTCTAGATATGATAAAAGCTTATGTGGGAAGTCAACCAAAGACTTGGGACAAATATATTCATCTCTTACAATTTGCTTATAATAATACTCCTCATTCTGCAATTGGAATTGCACCCTTTGAGATTATCTATGGGAAGCTTTTACCTATTCCTATCACACGATTGACCCATAGAGTGGAAGCAGCAGATGCATTTACCCATGACTATCAAAATATTCTCAAAGAGGTTCGAGAAGCCATTGCAATCGCTTAAGAGAAGTACACAAAACAAGCTAATAAGAAACGGAAACACATGCTTTTTAAAGAAGGTGATTATGTACTTCTTCGGATTGAGAAAAGAAGGTTGAAGAGTGTTGAGAAATGGCCGGTAATCAAGATGTCCCCACATTTTTATGGACCATTCAAGGTGATTCAGAAAATCAAGGATCTAGCTTATAGGCTTGAATTACCTGATAATTGGAAAATCCATCATGCTTTCCATATCAGCCTCTTAAAGCCCTTCAAAGGACCTTTACCTATTCATCCTGTCTATGAAGAGGCTCCATTGATTGTTGATGAAGAAGAAATTCTAGAGCCTGAATGCATTTTTGATCATCAACAAACCTCGACCTAAAAAGGAAATGTCTATATTAAATACTTGCTCAAATTTAAGAATCATCTAAGAGATGATGCTCAGTGGATGCCTGAGCGGTTCTTTCGAACTTTTCCAAACCTCATTAGTTCCTATAACCAAACACGCAACTAAGGTCAAGTGCAATCCAAGCAAGAGGGATGTTACGGAAATTATATTTTCTAATATATCTTGCTTTGGATATTATTACTTTAGTGAAGTGTGACTATGGCAAAGTACTCCATAGGAGCGCACCGGACGCGGCAGGGATCCTAGTGGATACTTTGTGTGGTTAGTTGGGGATGCCTGACTAGCTTGTGTTTTGCCATGCTAGATGGTCGGTATTGTGGGTGATTCCATGTTAATACTAATGTCGCTAGTGTTATTGGTGTTGTGCTTGATTATTGTGCTTTGAGCGCAGTTATGTTGGGATCGGTTGATTCGGTGATTCGTTCAATTGATTGCTAATAACTAATGAAATTGGCGGCTTGAGTACAAGTGATGGAACTCATAGCGAGGATTGGAGTTAGTGCGAGGGTACCAATCGAGGTGTCGCACATCGCATTATATATGGCCATGGGCCAATTTTGTATTTGTTTTATTATTGCAAGTTTGAGCAATATATTTTGTTGTGGACATAATTCATTTTGGGCCCTAAGATGGCTATGTAAAGCAAATCCCTCATTTTTGGATGAGAGGGATAAATTTGGCTCCTTGGTGCTTTTATGAAATATCATAAATACTTTAGATGAAGAAGCGTGAGCCACTCATCTAGGGGGGGAAGATTGTACCCAATCTGCTGTCGTTTTCGTGGTGTGATTGTGCTCTTCTTCTCCAATTGATTAAATGGTGACTTCGTGTGTGGAAAGAATTACCTTCTGGTTTCATAGGCCCTTACACTCTGAGGGGACGGGTGGGAAAAAATGCACAGATGATTCCTACACCTCTCAGCAATTTTGTTGTAGCGTGTCTATGGGGTCCATGGTTCAAGACTTGGGTGAGGGATGGATGGGAAAGTTTGGCTACTCAATATTTTGTCCACCCTACTTTTGCACATCCAATGCAATGTGGTGCCTACCTACTCCTTCCCAACTTTCGACACCCAATGGTAAACACCCAAACATGTAAGGGAGGATGCTTGTAAAGCTTTTTGTTTGACTTTTTATTGAGAGATATACTTAAGTAAAGTGGTGGAGAGCATTATAATATTTTGTTATCTACTTTTGATTTTAAGTTCGTTTCAAGTTTGCTAAATCCTCTATAATATGTATGCCCTCCTAGTTTGAAAAGATTTAAATTCAACATTTTTTTAAATTCAATAATTAGTATTGGGGATGGTGGAAGAATGTAAGTGTGTAAAGGTTGATAGTGTCTTTTGTTTTTGTTTTTTAATTCAATTTGAAAAAAATCAAAATCCAATAATTAGTTTTGGAGATGGTCTAGGAGTGTAAGGGTGTTGGGTGTAAAGGCCAATAGGCCCCCACGATGATTATTCGTGGACTACTAAAAGTCGAGGGGCAGGGGGGGAAATTAAGCTAAATATAAGCATTTGAATTAAGGCAGCTTCTGAAAGTCTCCAGCTTCTCAAGATTTCCAACTACCTCACCATTGATAAAAGGCAACCTCCCTCCGGGCTCACTGCGTTCTCTCCCTCTCTACTCCGCCTTCTCCCTCTCTACTCTGGGCTCATTGCATTCTCTCCCACTCTCTCCCTTCATCTAGCGCCTCTCACCTGGCTGCTGCTCAAATGCCTTGAAATCTACATTTGGCGAAGCATTATGTCATGTTCAAGTATTTCCATAGTGCACGAGGATGATTGCTTTGGGGCTTTAAAATACACATACGTGAAAATATTGTAATAATCATCATAGTCTCAAATTTAGTACATGTGAAGTTTCTTTGAATTTTAGCTTCTCACTTGTTTCACTCTTTTGTCGAGGCCTATGGTGAAACCATCATTTGTTACCTTTCCACACATCGCTCCTCTTATTTCACTCAACCTATTAGCTGCTTGACGATGATGTTTATTCGCAACTTCAACCCACATTAATCAATTAGGCTTTAAACAAAGAAAAATCATGAGCACATACGATCAACAAAACTAGAGAAACACATGAAATGGAAGGATTTTGAAGGTCAATACGCAAATCTGACATGGCGAGGAAGATGACTAAGCAGAACTAAAAGCTTCATTGAGAGAGCCCTTGAGCAACCATCAAGGCATCATTGATCTTTATCATTTCTAGCAAGAAACCTATGAATTCTTAGTGATCTTTGCATGATTGCTCATTCCATGATCCATGGCCCATGCTTCTTGCAATCCAAGGAAGAGGCACACTAGGGGAATGAACTATCACAACATTTAGATGCTCACCTAGACTCAAGCTAGTTTCAACATACAAATAAGGTGAAAATTACATGAAAACATAAGGAAAGACCTTTATCCTTTATTGAGGACTTCATCTTATTGTCCTTACATCTAAAAAGAGAGGAAAAGGATTTTACACAAAGAAATTGCAAGCGAAACACATAACTTGAAACACTTAACATAGGGTAAAAATGCAAGAAAACTAAAACAAAGCCTTGTATCTTGAGGAAGACACCATCCAAAAGCTATGTTCACGCATTCCTCATCCCCATGTCATGGAATGGGTGAAGAGAAAGACTAGGACGAGGGGAAATTTTCAGGAAGAATCTTTCCTCCACGTTTAGGCACTTCCGAGCTCTAAAAGCACTTGCAACATGTAGTTCTCTTGGCAAAAGAAGGGCTACCCATGAAAGGAGAGGTTGTCAGGAGCATATGAGCCTATAGAGCTTCAAAGAAAAGTGCTAGGAAGGGGCATCCTCAAGTTCTATGGCATGAATCTTCCAAATCTGATGGAGATGGAATGCCTCATGCTAAGGGCTTACTTGTAACTCTGCATGATCAAAAGGTGTTTGATTCATGCAAGAATGTCATGGACAATTACTTCAAAAATGAGACTATGCTGATGTAAAGGCTAATTTAGTATGTATTGTGGTAGCCCCAGTCAACCCTAGTGGATAATTTTGTAGCCTTAATCATGAGCCTCCACACCTGTAGTCATATAGGTGAGAGAAAACGAACACAGTGGGCAGTGCCACTAGGGCTGAACAGAGCTGCCACGTGGGCAACAAACAGGCTGCCAGGTGGGGAGCAACAACAGCACATCCTTATGTATAATTTTTAGGGCAGCCAGGAAGGCCACCTTGGTCAGCAGATAGGGCTGACTGTAAGCCTGGTTTAGGGCTAGCAGGAGGGCTGGTATATGCCCAGCAACAAGCCCTTTGGTGGGCAGATGAGCTGGCAAAAACCAGCAGTAAGGCACCTAGAGAAGATCCTATTTACAGGCCTGGACTGCAGTATGCAGTCTACAGCAGACTGCCAGGTCGGCCGCAGCAATCTGTGGTATGGAGCAGATCTGGGGCCCAGTCAGCTTAGTTGCAGGAAATGTCCAAAAAAGTTGGGAAACCCCGTTTCCTAATGTTTCCAAAATTGTGGCGTTTCCGAAACTTAGGAAACACCTAATCTACAAGTGCGCTAGAAGAAAGCCAACAAGGGCAGGTATTGACAAGAGATGATGGCAGGCTCTTGTATTATCATGATGGGTGCATAGCGAAGGCTTTAGAAGTAACACAAGACTCAGAGTAGACGATGTACATGGGTCACAACTAATTCGTCAATGCACTATACGAATCGCATCTTGAAGGATCATCTGCTCCATGCCCTCCAAGAATCCAATTGCTAGCCTTGCGCACACATCTAGCTTATATGGTGCATGTTTTGTTTGATTTCTAGTTTCTGTATGTGAGCATAAATATACTTTATTCAGCCTACCCCTGGCGTTTTCTATTAACTCATGTGGCATTTCAGAAACGTTTCAAAACTACCACTTTTCCTACATGGAAACGTTTCGTGCAACATAGCCAGTCAGCCCTGCTCTGTGCAGGTTTACAGACTGGCCTGGCTGTCCCACCCTTTGGGGGGCAGAATGTAGTTCAGTCTGCAGCCATCCCTGAGTAGTCCAGGGCACTACATGGTCCAGACCTGTATACACCTTGTAAAGAGCACATGTGAGTGCGTAGGAGGGAGATACGAGCTCACTCACGAGCAGCTATTGAATACAAGGGCACCTGGTAGTTCAAGACGATTTACAGCAGGTGGTACAGCAGCATACAGAGCCATTTTGGGTGCCTATGTGGGCCTTTGTACGCAGCAAGTGTCCATACAGTTTTCTGGCAGGTTTGTACTTGGATCTCTACGTGTGTGTGTGTGTGTGTGTGTGTGTGTGTGCGCGAGCGCGCGCGCATGCGCGCGTGTGATGTTTTTGTAGCTGGCTGTCCCCTTCTTTGGGACTGCTATTTGTAAAGTAATGACAAATGGATTTCACCAAAAAAGTGTGTTATTACAAAAACAAAAGTGGATTTCACCATATGGCTGTCCCTTTCTTTGGGAATGCTATTTGTAAAGCAATCAAATAGATTTCACCAGAAAAAAGTGTGTTCTTACCCCAAAAAAAGTGTGTGTACTTGTGTGCACATACATAGTGAGAAAGTGGTTGTAGTATCCTGACATATCTTCTGCATTAGATGACTTGCATTTATAGTTGATCTTCATGCAAGGTCATTGGTCTTCTACGTGGTGTCTACTCTAGAGACACATGCTTAGAGGTGTGTCTTCCAACACAATCTTGTTTGCTGCAATAAAGCTACTCCGTGTTTTTTACCATACTGAGACCTCTTGTGCCTACCCATAATATGCATTTAACAGACTTGCATGTCCCTATTAAAACATAACAAAACCGAAGATTAAGCAAAAGCCCAAAACTCAACCACCTGTAGACATCTGCGTTACACTATAATAACTGCCCCTGAGTAAGACCCCTTCGTCTAGCTGCAGCAATATGATTCAATATGATTCATGGAGGATATCCGTCAAACCAAGTAATAAGAGCCGTATTGAGCTAAGCGAGCACACTACTACCAGATGGGAAAAAGCTCGAACTCATCCTGTGAATGCAAAATGAACTTCTAACCTCAAGATAGTCGTGCACAAGGTAAACCCCCTAAACTCTCTCACACCCCACAGGGACTAGCTCCTATGACATCACCACCATCATCATCAGCACCCAATACTCGTAGACTCTACACGCATTCTCTCACATGCACACATGCCAACAACCCATACAGACATAAGCTTCCATTTACATAACAATAATCTTTGTACTGGTTTCTGTCAGAACTACGGACAGACTACGTCTAGAAGGAAAGTAGCACTAAGGAGACTTAAGTAAAAAATCTAGTACACGTTCGCTTCACATCCAGCTGCAATGTTTCCCAAACCACATGCACAACTTCAAACTC
This sequence comes from Dipteris shenzhenensis, assembly GCF_047967505.1. Taxonomy (NCBI): domain Eukaryota; kingdom Viridiplantae; phylum Streptophyta; class Polypodiopsida; order Gleicheniales; family Dipteridaceae; genus Dipteris; species Dipteris shenzhenensis. The sequence goes on along the minus strand of NC_141602.1, from coordinate 17,298,495 downwards.
AAACAACGTGCAAGTATGGCAACCCAATAACCCAAGAGCTATATAAGTCAAGCCCATCCACTCCCAAAAGCTTCATTGCCACAGGCATGATACAACCACAACAGTGGACCAACATTTAAAAACAAGGACCATGACTAGTCCAATCCAGCTGTTCATCACAGGAATGAATACATGCATGCATACATGCTTTTTCAGAACACGTCAAAGGCCAGACAAATAAATGCACCACACCACTAAACCAGTCAATGGTAGATAATCATCTCTCTAAAAATGTCTCAGTGCTTGCAACAAAAGGAATACCTGTGTAGCAATATGCGAAGACCAGAGGAGTAATCATATATATACCTTCAGGAGACTAGAATATATCCAATCTTACAAACTGTAATTGCTTAAAGACCAAGCGAAAGAACAAAGGAAAGAAGGGAGTTTGTAAATGAATTTAGACAAAATTATGAGTAAATGAGAGAAAAAAATTAAAATAAAATATGAAGTAAAAAGAAAAATAAAACAATAACTTAGTTAGCAAAGCTACCCAATCATAAGCTGTCATTTGGGTTTCAAAAGATTCCGGAATCTCTTGGGTAAACCCAATGCTTACTAAGCTTTGAAATCCCAACCAAACAACAAAAACTCTGATAGCAAAAAGGAAGAAACAAAATGAACAATAAAAATAACAAATGCGAAGAGAGAGAGAGAGAGAGAGGGTTAAATTTCCACCACAACACAACCTAACCCCAAAAGAAGAAGAAGAAGAACAAGAAGCAACAGAAAGAAACAACTACTACAAAACTAACACAAGGGAACAAAGATAAGCCAACATACATATAAGCAAACAATCGCAACACCAACGCAAACACAAGGAAACAATTATTATCATTGCTTTTTAATTAGTTCATTTATACACCTAGATGAATCCAGGAACATTCCCAAACTCATCCTCTAAAAACACATTATTTTTTAATTAGTTCATTCTTTATTTGTTTATTTTAAATTTAAAAAGATAATAAATGATAAAATATGGGAGTGAAAGGAAAAACACAATAAACAAATTTACACACACACACACACATATAGATAAATATAGCAAAACTAGATTAAACCAAACAGGTACCTAAGAGTAAATGAACTCCAAAAATCTAACATACCTAAGAGGACTAATCACAGTCTGCAGATAACGTGTGATGCCACAACATTAGACTGCAAATGTGTACCAAACTAGATTGCATGCATTAGGAGGATGATATATTGGGCAAATAAACATCGTCGTGCAATTTTTTACCCCAATTAAAGCTGTTTTCACATTTGAGCTGTAATCGAGTTTCAACACATCAAAACTCTGCAGCTCTTGATGTCATGCATAGCAGCTGTGCTCCGTCTAGTAGCATCGACAGACACACACCAGCTATGCACCAGGCATATCCAGGTGTAATATTCCTGGTGAACACCTAAAGGTGCTTTAAAAACATGCAGTAGGAGGTACAGGTTGTAATTCAGAACACACTATAAAAATTCCTGTTGAAGTCACGAAGATCATAAAACAAAGCAGCAAACTCAAACAACCCTAATAAGATCCCTTTAGACCTGAGACAGGGATGAAACACTTATAGCATCTGATTGCAGTAACACAAACACCACAGCTCACTAAATGAGGATAACCATGCAAATAGTGGCAACAAGATTAAACTATTTTGCCACATGTTGCCTCCTGATCTCTACTCAGGAAAAATTAAAACCACTTTATCCCTAGGTTAGCATAGTCAACCATCCTAATCGAAAATATTACAAGCTCAAATCAAAATGTAACACCTCCAAAATCCACGTTACTTTCATGATGAAACTAGTGTTGAAGTGACACTAATCTCTTCCTGTACAGAAGCTCTTCCATTCAAGGGAGTATCCATGCACAGATTCTTCTGAGAGTGCATGATGTATGGACATTCCTCCTCCCTCCTCTAAGACACCGTAGTTCCTGATCATTCTAAGGAAAAGACTTCCTATTCGAAACCGAATTTCGGAGTGAGGAAGCAAGGAAATTCCACATTTCCAAATGAGTTCACATCATACGTTTACCATTAGCGGTCCCCACACGTACATTCTCCATCCTCAAAACGATGAACAGTGTATGTATCTCTGATTATAATCTCTCTCCTCTCAAGTTTGGATATAAGTCTACTCGCAGTGTGGCAGTCAGCACACACTCGAAGATTCTTAGTGACTCGAACAGTTGCACCTTGTGGAGTGCTTACAAGCCCAAATGCTATGGCCAATTTCTCACAATGTCCAAGCAAGGCATCTTCCTTATCCCTACTTGACATGGGCTTCAACACCAAGTCCAGCCGAGGAACATATCCTTCTTTCTTCATCTGTATCCTTAAGCTCTTCAACTTGGCATAGATCTTATCAGTTAGATCATGACTTTTATCTCCAGGAGTAAATTCATGCACCTTCATATCAACCTCTATCCACGCCCTTCCAGGCTTCTTCCAAGCACCAGCAAATCTTCTACGCGTTTGTATTTTCTCTACATTGTCCTGCATTTTAACCGCAGCATAGATATTTGACATAAATATATAGCTGGCAGAATTGTTAGGATCTAACAGTCGCACTTGATCAAAGCATCGTTTTCCTAACTCCAGTTTGCTATATGTCCTGCAGGCAGTGAGCAATGACATCCACCCAGAAAGACTTGGCAAGATCGGCATCGTTTCTAGAGCTTCTTCAGCCTCATTCATCTGCCCTGCACGACCAAGAAGGTCTACTATGTAGTTGTAATGCTCGGTTATAGGAATTAAGCCATGCTCTTCTCTCATTTGTTTAAAGTAGCCTTGCCCTTCTACCACTTTCCCTGCATCACTGCAGGCTTTGAGGATGCTGGTATACATTATGCTGTCTGGTTTCAGACCTTGTTTTTGCATGTCATCAAAAAGTTGCAGAGCCAAGCTGCTATTGCCATGGTGGGCGTATCCTGCAATCATTGCACCCCATGACACCGCAGTCGGATTTTGTACAATGTCAAACACTTTACGTGCCTCCTCCATACTGCCACATTTAGCATACATATCAACCATAGCGTTTCCAACAGCAGTATCCGATTGAAGCCTGCTTCTCATAATCTCAGCATGAACCAACTTGCCCTGCCCTAGGGCTCCTATGCTACCACAAGCTTTCAAGATGCACAGAAACGTTGCTTTATCAGGCTGCATGCCTTCTTGTTGCATTTTCTGATAATGTTCAATCGCAGCATGTCCTTGCCCTTGCTGGACATATCCCCCAATCATTGCATTCCACAACAGCACATTTTGACCTTTTAGTTCATTAAACACTTTGCATGCCTCCTCCAGGCTTCCAATTTGAGCATACATGTCAATAAGAGCAGCCCCAACTATGCTGTCTGATTCGAGCCCATGTCTTTTTACTTGTTCATGTATCAACTTGCCCTTCCCTATATCTCCTATACTAGCACATGCTTTCAAAATAGATGAAAACGTCACATTATCTGGCTCAATGCCTTCATGTTGCATTTGCTCAAACAGTTCAAGGGCAGAAAGACCACCTCCGTGCCGAGCATAGCCTGCAATCATCGCATCCCAACTCACTGCATCCCGATATGACAAGTTGTCAAATATATCACGTGCCTTGTCCAAACTTCCGCATTTGGCATACATGTCAATAAGCGTGTTGTCAAGTACTACATCTGATTTAAGTCCACTTTGAATAATCTGGTCGTGTATAAGTTTGCCCTGTGCTATGTCTCCTGCAGTACCGCAAGCTTTCAAGATGCAGGAGAAAATAGATTTGTTTGGCTCTATACCGTCCTGCTGCATACTGTGATATAATTCAAGAGCCTTTGCCGCTTGTCCATTCGTGACATGGGCTGAAATGATTGCGTGCCATGTATGAATACTTGGATTAGCAATCTTGCAAAACACAACGTTTGCTTCTTGCAAGCTTCCACACGATGCAAACAAGCGGATAAGGTAATCCCCCAAAGCAGCCACTGAGTCCAGTCCATCGCTGACCATGATGGAATGCAATCGCCTGCCAGCTGTTAAATCTCTCTGTTTGATGCACGCCTGCAGAAGACGATGGATGATCTCGTGCGATATAGGCGTCCCTTGCTTATTCAAACGTTCTAAGGTCTCCAGAGCCTTGTCCAGCTGTTCCACCATGAAATCTCCAAGAGAATCAAGGGTTGCTGCTACCCTGGCGATTCAAGCAATGGCAAAGCGGCATCAGATCCTATACTGCAGTACTCGTTTGCAGTACAATACCTACAATATCGTTCAGAAAGCGCACAAATACCTGCGGTTCTCGTTTGCGGGAACGTGAAGCGCCGCATTGGGGTCGACGTGGGCAGTACGACCGAACAAGTCGTGGGGCTGCCGCCAATCAGGAGCAAGCGGCACGCTACGATGGGGAAGGTCATCGACGCAGAGCAAATCACGTTCACTTTTGGTAGAGGCAGAGGCGCGGAAAGCAGCAGAGGGAGGAGGAAGGGGCAATTCGAGCAAGCTAAGGGGGGCATCGACGCCGGGGCTGAGCTTCCAGGGGCGGTAGAGGCCACAGGAGGGCGATGGGAAGGACGCCATAGCCAGTGCAACTTGCATAGCTTGCTAGCAAGCTTGTGATGAAGAGATTATCTCTTTCTTCCAAAGTGTGAGGATCTTTTTGTTGTGAATCTCTCTTTTCTAGAATTAACACAAACTCTTACCAAATTCAACTCCTTGGGTTTAACCTCTTCCTCTTTATAACATGCCGGTTTGACCACATGAGTTTTTCTCGTTCCAGACCCATGTATCAATGTTTGACCCCCCAAGGACAGCTCAATATTCTATCTTCGTCACCCCGTATCGAAACGCCGTCCGCACTCTCAATTTCAGTACAACTCACACAAAAAAAAGTTGTTTCAACTCTCGAGTTGCCAATAGAGTTTAGACTAAGCGGCTAAAACTCGCGGGTGTGTATGTACCGGCCTGGAGTTCAAGCCCTATTGGCACTTCCTCTTCATACAACGCAAACAAAAAAAAAACTCCTTCGCATGTTTTCAACACATGTAAACCCCTCTATTATGGGTGGATACACATTGCCCAGGGGTGGGCAATGTGTGGTTAGGAAGGATTCACAAATGTCCGAATGTTGTGTGTGCAATTTTTGAAGTGTAGGCACTATTTGCTTCACAGATGTTCAGACATGTTTAAAATGAATAAAATCTTACCAGTCCTCGATTCCAGCCCACTTTTCCAGATGTCCAAACCTTGGTGGCTATTCTAGGCTGCCTGAGTTTAGTCCCCTATGGAGAACTAATTCCTCTTGGATGACCAATGAAAGAGTAACGTGTGGACAAACGCCCATGTTTCTACAAACATCTAGATGTTTGTGAATCCCAGGCCATAGTGCCCATGTGTAGATACAAAAAAATAAACAAAGAGAATAATTGTAATGAACAAAAGAAGATAACCCAAGAAACGAGCCTTCCCATGGACAACACAAGGGTTCAAAACCCAGTGTAAGCATCATTTTTGGATGGGCGAGGCGGGTTGAGGTTGCCCATGTTGATGGGTGCTCCCCTTTTTATGCAGCTAATGTAAAGATGCTCAGTGGTGGCCACGTCAAGGCACGCCTCTTGTTTGTAAAGGCCCTAAAATGTACTCCTTCAAGAAGCCCCCCACCCTCAATTATCGAGAAGGTGCTCATGAACCTTGTCGATCAGGACTGTGCCCTCCTTTAGGGGTCACAATACTAGGGCAACGCATTCTTATCCATTGGTATAGAGAAAGCAAAGACGATGTTGGATGTGCACTCATTGCCAATGCTCTTTGTGAGATAAACCTCAAGCTTTCTAGTATGAAATTTCCTTGCAACACCTTGCAAACATATTTATTAGTTCTTGTACCTTTTTTCAAGAAATCCATCATTTTGGAAACTTATTAAAAAGCATGGTTTGTGTTACTTTTTATACTTGCCCACATGGTCAATTAGCATTTCTTACACAATGAATTCATGAATTGAACCTTTATATGATGGACGAATTCCCAACAAGAATTGAGAATCCAAACTATAAATGACATTATGCAATAATTAATAACCATTTGTCTTTGCAATCGTATTTTGTACATGTCATTATTTGATTATGTATATATAAGCACATGAACTTCATCGAACACATGGCATCCATACTCAGCCTTTATATGATGGATGAATTACCAACAAGAATCGAGAATTCAAACTAAAAATGACATTTTGAAATAATTAATAACCATTTGTCTTTGCAATCGTATGTTGTACATTCCATTCTCTGATTGTGTATTTATAGGCATGTGAACTTCATAGAACACATGGCATTTGTACTTAACCTTGTGACATTTGTAATGATCTTTTTAATGATAACAATGCTAGGAATACCATATTGTATTAGCAGCTCTAGCAACCAATCATTCACAGGGGCATTCCCGTGCATTAGCTTGCATTTGTTGCTAGGTAGTGCACATCATGTAGTAGTAAATCCTCTTGCATAGAGCAATTCTCAGCAATATCTTGAGTTCTTTTTGTACTATGCTTTGTGTAGTCCAGTATAGGGTTCTTGCTATTACCAACTTAAGTTGATGTAAATATATTTTGTGATTTATTTTTGAATGAGTTTTTATTTTGTATGACATCCCAAAAAAATCACAATGTATATTGCTTACTTTTTTTAAGATCAAGTAACAACCTTCTTTTATCACTAGCAGAATCATTATTATGTAGTGAGTCATGGCAAGAATTTATATAGCTACCATGACCATGACATATTGCACCTTAAAAATACATTGTGTGAGTTAAATTACGCTCTAGACTTTAAGTACTCAAGTTCTGGACTTTAATTACTCAAGTGCGTAAGGATAGTCTTGATGTAGAGCATACGAATAATAAGTAGCATGGGATGCAATTTCCACATTACTATAAGCCCTTTGTCCTAAATGTGTACTACCACAAACAAAAGCAACTATCTAGTAGAGGATGGAGGATTTGTAAGTTGAGAGGGAGGCAAGTTTAAGGAGGAGTTGTTGTGCTAAAACTAAGGCACACTTGCATGGTCCATAGCATAACCACACCACTAGGGCCAATAATATCTCTCTTTAGGAGCAACAATGATTGGACATGGATTTTTAATACATGTACGATGGTATGGAGACGTTATTCACCCATGGCAAAGAGTTTATTTACAATTACCTAAAGAGTCCTTTTCCCACTAGTAGTTAGGTTAAGTTAGTGAGTTTAACATAACTAGTTTTGTTAAGTTAGAGTTAAACTTAAAATGGAATTACATTCCCATTGGTAACCCATTATGTTATGCACTAAGTGGTTTTAAATAAAACGTTCGGGGTAGAGGGGTCCTTTGGAGAGGGCACGATGGCAGCACGAAGGGATTCTTGTGCCGCCTGAGCCACCAACCACCGTTCTTTGTGAGCTTTCCTATACTTTGGGTCCTCTGCCTTCGCAATCTACATAACTTCTCTTAGGGCTTTGTCCCACCGCCTCACTGGGTCAACTAGATTTGCCGCAATCTCCTTCTAGCCCTCCGAATCAGATAGCAGAAGCCTCTGTTGGACAGCAGCTTCTTATTAAATGCAAAAGGGATATTGCGGGGGAGATCGATGGAGACTGGAATTGCAAACTTCCAAGTGACCGGAATGTGATAGAAGAGCGTCGTTCCTATTACTCCACCCTCCATGGAGCCTCTCATCCACCACCCCTTTGTTGGTCAATAATGAGCCATGCAAGAAGCGGAGCTACATGAAGCTGAGGTGGCGAGAACCAGGAGATGGCAGACCTGGCTGGCAGTTGGAGACTACACCTTGAAGGCCTTTTTTTGGGCAATTAAGAGAAACCGCCAGAGGGATCTAACTGATCATGTGCAGGACTATCAGGGCAACATAGTAAATGAGATCTAGCACATTGCCATCGTGTTCCAAAAGGAGTTAAGCTCTACTGTGGGGAAAGAGACGGTCCAAGGCAAAGATTGGCACTCCAACATTAATTGCACGCTGGAGGGCCTGCTGACCCCGAGGGTCTCAAAGTATCACCTATTGAGATATTGAGCTCCACTCGTGATATGCCAGGGTGACCGTTGTGCATTTATGTCACCGACTTGTTAGCTATAGATGTAGTTGGTACACCGCCCATGAATAATAGCTGGATGACAACTATCTTTATGTACTCTAGTTAGTGGCTCAGTTAGTATGCCACCTAGGTTAGCTGAGTTTGGTTTGAGACCCACATATAGGGTTCACCTATTCCTTTTGTACTTAGAGTTCTTTTCGCTTTCACAACTAAGAAGAGGAAAACTATTTTCAGCCTCCACCTTTGTGTGTATTCCCCCATTGTGTATGTGAGAAAGCTACAAGTGAGACTCCTTACTTCTCTCCCACTCTCTTCACATGGTATCAGAACTCGGTTCATGGTAAGGAGCTCAAGAAAGCAAACCAAGTTCACGGTGTCTTGGTAAGAGGATCAGTGTTACTTTCCTTTTTCGAGTTTCAGAGCAAATCTCTGCAGGTGGCACAGCCGGAAAGTGCAAGAGTGCACTGTCTCAGATTGGGACACCCTTTGCGGTGTGGCGAGAGGGCAGTATATGCTGCGGACGATAGGCAAAGCCCTTGGTGACATTATTTTTTTGATTAGAGGCCATTTTGGGGTGCGTTTTGGTGGCGGAAGTTTTTCGCAGGCACTTAGAAAAGTGCCCTGTTTTTTGCTGTGTGCGACCACTGTTCCGCAGGTCGGTGAAAAGTTGCCGCAAAAATTGCATCATATGCCTGTGCGTAGAGATATTGGGAGTGACAAAATCATTCTTATTGCCTGTTGATGCAAAATCGTCACTAGGAAGTGACTGTGTGGTCAAATACCACTTTCGTCAGTTTTGCAGATTTGCCCTTGTGAGGCAAAAGTTGTGTTTTTTGCAATGACAGAATATTTTTGCAGTGTTATGTAATGGCGTCTGATGCTCTTTCACAGATAGTCGCTAAAAAGCTTGACAATAACAACTTCCAAGCATGGAAGTTTAAAATGACAAATTTCCTTAAGGGGAAAGGCTATTGGGAGTTCATTGCTAGAGCTGAACAAGAACCAGTTATTCCTAATGTTCCCAATCAATAGGAGTTGCAGGCATTGAAAGGCTAGCATGAGAGAGCCAGAAAAGTTATGTACTGGCTATCTATCAATATTTCAAATTCTATGATTGTGCATATTCAGGATGCAAGCACGCCAAAGGAGGCGTGGGATACTTTGACAAAAATGTATAGCACAAATACGCAAGCCAGGAAAATGCAGCTCAAGCAGGAGTTGCATAATGTGTAAAGAGAAAAAATGAGCATCAATGACTACCACATGAAGGTGAAGAAGATTGCAGATGCACTTGCTTCTATTGGGTCTCCAGTGGAAGATGATGATTTAGTTTCTGTGACCTTGAATGGTCTAGGAAAGGATTATGCACAATCCCGTACATCCATTGCTGTCCATGAGAATTTTCTTAATTTTGAGGAGTTGATTGCTCTTCTAATTTCTGAAGAGCAGAGAAATGGTGGTGCATTTTCTTCAAGAGGAACTTCAAAAGAAACTATCTTCTACTCAAATGCTGGAAGAGGTAAAGGCAAAGGTAGAGCAGGCCGATCTGGAGGCCATGGCAGAAATCAGAATATGCAGCAAATTCAAGAAAACTAGTCCTATGGAGGAGGACGTGGTAACTTTAGAGGCAAGAGAAGCCAAAGAGGTCGTGGTGGATGGCAAAGAGGCCAAAATGCAAACAACAATGTTGAATGCTACTACTGTGGTAAAATGGGTCATATGGTTAAAGACTGCTATAAAAAGCAAAATGACATCATGACTGGAAAATTGCAGCAAGGCACTTATGCATCCTCTAGTAGACAGGGTGATGACAGAAATGAGCATTTGTTTATGGTGCAGCACATGACCAATTCTATGACAAGTGCAGAAGAAAGCAATGATGTGTGGTGTGCTGACTCAAGTGTGTCAAACCACATGACAGGTCATGTAGAATGGATGCAGGATGTAAGGAAAATGGAAAGACCAGGATTTGTGGAGACTAGTGATGATACTGCACATCCTATTGTGCAGATTGGTAAAATTCCTTTGTCTATGCAGGATGGGAAAAAGAAATACATGTTTGACGTATTTCATGTCCCGAATATCACCAAGAACCTGGTTTCTATTGGTCAAATGGTTGAGCAGGGCTTGCAGGTCAGATTTAATCCTCATGGATGCTTTGTTGAGGATATGAAAAACAAAGGTCGCTTGATAGCAAAAGGGAAGAAGAAGGGCAGGATGTTTACATTGGATGCGGACATGCCTAAATTGAGTGCAGCAATGTTTGCACATGGGACCGGTGTAGTTGTAGATATTGATATATGGCATAAACGCATTGGTCATATTAATGTACAGCGACTTAAATTAATGCAGGCCCAAAATATTGTTTAAGTTCAAGGTTGTAGAAATGCATAAGGTATGTGAAGCCTGTCAATTTGAAAAACAGGCAAGGAAACCATTTCCTAGACATGTTCAAGAGAGTAGAGGCCATTGGAATTAATCCACTCTGATGTGTGGACTACTAAAGCTGCATCTATTGAAGGCTGTCATTATTTTGTCACTTTTATTGATGACTACAGCAGAAAAGTTTGGGTGTATTTTATGAAAAAGAAAAGTGAAGTGTTTGGGCATTTCAAAGCTTTTAAAGCTATGGTTGAGAAAGAAACAGGCCTGCAAATAAAATGCCTAAGGTCAGATTGAGGGGGAGAGTACCTCTCAAATGAGTTTGCAAGGTTCTTGCAGGAGCATGGCATAAAGCAACAATATTCATGTAATCATACCGCACAGCAAAATGGACTTATAGAAAGGAAAAACAGGCATATTGGACAACTATCTTGTGCCATGCTCAACGAAAAAGACTTGCCATATTATTATTGGACTGAAGCAGTTGCTACAGCAGTCTACATAATGAACAGGACTCCCATTGCAGCAATACATGGCATGACGCCAGAGGAGAGGTATACTGGTAGGAAACCAGATATTTCTCATTTGAAAGTTTTTGGTTGCAGTGCCTATGTTCATGTGCTAGATGAGTTGAGATCCAAGAGCTAAGAAGTGCATCTTTATTGGTTATTCTCTGCAGCAGAAAGGGTATAGATGCTATAACCCTTTTACTCGTAAGTTTACAGTAAGTAGAGATGTTATTTTTTATGAGATGAGCAACTGGTATAAACCAGTAACTGTGATTGATGATGTAGATGCACAAAATGATAATGCTACATAGAATTCACAGCAGCAATCACAAAATATTAGTGGACCTGTAGTGTCCTCTAGCAGTGGTTCACATACTTCACCATGGACAGGCGGATTGAGATCAAGCGGATCTCCTCAAAGCAATGCAGATAGTGGTATGCAAGTATCACAAAAAGGAAAAGAGAAAGTAGATCAGCCCATGTTTGATGTGAATGCAGGTCACTCTTATGTGGATGGTGAATCCAATGGCGCAGACCGGAGCCTTGATGATGAGTTGGGTATTCCTTCTATTGTTACACCTGGAGTAAGGAAGACAAGGGGTGTTTTGAGAGCACCTGGTAGTAAGCATCATGTGGATAGGCTGAAATATGATGGATTTACAGCCATTCACTATGCCTATATGGTCAAAGTGATACATTAACCAGAACCCACTTCTTTTAAGCAAGCCATGGGAAAAGAAAAATGGGAGAAAGCCATGGATGAAGAAATGGATGCCTTGGAAGAAAATGCTACATGGGAATTGGTGCCTTTGCCTAAAGACAAGAAATGCAATTGGTTGCAAGTTAGTTTATAAGGTGAAGCACAATGCAAATGGTTCTGTGAATAGATACAAGGCAAGATTAGTTGTCAAGGGGTATGCACAGACATATGGCATTGATTACGAAGAAACATTCAGTCTGGTTGCAAGGATGGCAACCCTAAGAGCAGTCATTGCTATGGCTGCATCAAAGGGATGGTCTTTACATCAGATGATGTAAAGAATGCCTTTTTGCATGGTGATTTGCAAGAAGAGGTCTATATGGAGCAGCCACCAGGTTATGTGCATGCTGTTCATCCTGAGTTTGTTTGCATGTTAAAGAAAGCCTTGTATGGCTTGAAGCAAGCACCCAAAGCATGGCCTGACAAGATAGGATAGTATCTTGTCACTATTGGCTTTCAGATTTCCAAGGCAGATTTCTCACTTTATGTGAGAAAAACAGAGAGAAAAACAGAGAAAGGCATTATGCTGCTTGTCATTTATGTTGATGATTTGATCATCACAGGTGATAGTGATGAAGATATCCTTTATGTGAAAATGTTATTGAAGGAGAAGTTTGAGATGAAGGATTTGGGAGAGCTGCGTTACTTCTTGGGCATTGAGGTGATTAGATCCACAAGTGGGATATGGCTCTTGCAGAGGCAGTATGGATTGGACATGTTGTCCAAATATGGGATGACAGGCTGTAAGCCTATTTCAATTCCTTTGGAGCAGAATGTGAAGTTGAGCGCAGATGCAGGTGAGCTTCTGGAAGACCCTACTATGTACAGATGCATAGTAGGAAGTTTGATTTATATGACTATTACCAGGCCAGATTTGAGCTATGTTGTTGGGTTGGTAAGTCAGTTTATGCAGGCTCCAAGGAAACCGCATTTCGATGCGGCTAGATGGATACTGAGGTATGTGAAGTCCACATTGCAGTATGGACTATTTTATGAGACTGGGGTTCAAATACAGTTGCATGGATATACTGATGCTGATTGGGCTAGTAGTATTTCTGATAGACGATCTACCAGTGGATATGTGTTCTCTTTTAGGAGTGTTGCAGTCACTTGGAGTAGTAAGAAACAGCCTACAGTTGCCTTGTTGAGCACAGAGGCTGAGTACAGGGGTGCAGCAATGGTTGCATGTGAGGTAGCTTGGTTGCGTAACATGCGTTACAACATGAGCAATATACACTTGGCAAATAACCTAGTCTATCATGCTAGAGCAAAGCACATTGAGGTGCATTATCACTATGTGCGAGAGAAGGTTCTAGTAGGTTTTATTGATCTAGTTTATGTTAGCACAGAGGATTAGGTAGCTGACATATTCATGAAGGCATTGGGCACAGAGCAAGTTCAGAGACCTGCTTGGTGTGCAAGAATTGGGATTGAGCTCGAGGGGGAGTGTTGAGATATCGAGCTCCACTCGTGATATGCTAGGGTGACCATTGTGCATTTATGTCACCGACTTGTTAGCTACAGATGCGGTTGGTACACCACCCATGAATAATAGTTAGATGACAGCTATCTTTATGTACTCTAGTTAGTGGCTCAGTTAGTATGCCACCTAGGTTAGCTGAGTTTGGTTTGAGACCCACATATAGGGTTCACCTATTCCTTTTGTACTTAGAGAGAGTTCGTTTGGGTTTCACAACTAAGAAGAGGAAAGCTGTTTTCAGCCTCCACCTTTGTGTGTATTCCCCCATTGTGTATGTGAGAAAGCTGCAAGTGAGACTCCTTCCTTCTCTCCCACTCTCTTCACATCACCAAAGGCGGCTGGCCTAGCCCTATTCGCTATAGGAGTTGGTAAAAGCTCTGACTTCTCTGGTCGACAAGAAAGCTCCGAGCCTAGACGGCCTAAATGCAAAATTCTTCAAAGCTTTTTGGGATGTGATTGGACAGGACCTGGTTGACATGGGAAATGCAGCGACGGCCCGTGGCTCCCTCTCAAAGGATGTCAAACTTCAAGCTCATGAAACTCATCCTCAAGAGGTAGAGCAAGCTTAAGGTTAGGGATTGGAGGCCCTTAACGATGCTAAACACCTCCTATAAGGCGATTGCCAAGGCCCTGGCCATCAGAATCCGCAAAATCTACCGATTTGTTGTCGAACGAGGAGCAAAATAGGTTCATTCAGGGACATCTTCGAAACTGTGCTAAATGTTTCCCTTGCCCTGGATCACGCCTCAGGGGAGGGACATCTTCGAAACTATGCTAAATGTTTCCCTCACCTTGGATCACACCTCCATCATTGGGCAGAAGGTGGTTATGTTCGGCCTGGACATTGACAAGGCTTACGACCGGATAAGAAGCTTTTTGTGGGTTGAAGAAGTTGATCGACAGCGCATGCATTACATCCCCTGGGAGCCTCTCAAGATCTGCAAGCTGCAGGGAGGGCGCGGCATCCCCAATGTGAGTTTAAAAAACGTCACCTTGATAGCCAAATGGCTTCCCTTTCTGTTCACTAAGTAGGCCCATTGGGTTGACATTACCAAAAGCCTGTTGGTAAATTGCAGGTCGACGGGAGTGGGTCGCTGGGCTGGCCAAGAGACTTCTTGCAATTCCCTTGTAAGATTGTTGGATCGGACCTGGCAGCAGGCTTGGTTGGAGCTTGGAAGGAGTGCATCCCGCTTTTCTCCTGGAAAGGTAGAAAGGGGCTGAGGGGGGATGGCAGCTTGCTAGAATCCTTATGGTGGAGAAGGCAACACCTTTGGAAGACCCTCAACGAGTTTGCGGACGAATTTTCAATATCCCAGGGGGAGGAAGACTTGTTGAGAGCAGTGCTGGAGAGAATCCCGGAGGGGTGGCCGATGAACCAAGCCCAGAATCTAGATGGCCTCAATGGTCAATAGGTCGTCGGGCGAACCCTGCTAAAATACATTTTCACCCGGGTCATTAGTAGACACCTGCACCAGTAGGGAGGATTGGCGGCCAACCTCAATAGGATCTGGGGATTGAGGAGAGGAGCAGCATGGTGGAAGAAAAGGCTAACCAAGATCTGGAAAGATTGCAGGGTGGGGAAGGCGAAGTTCATGCTTTGGAAAACCCTTCTGCACCCGATCCGCTCTAAGATGGTGAAGCACATGCAGGTTAATCCTGGATGTACCCTCTGCGAAAATGCGCATGAAGACGTCATTCACCTGTGCTGGAAGTGCCTGGTTGTCATAGAAGTGTGGAGTCGCATGGAGGCTGCAGTAACAGGAGCCGCGTTGATGGCCAGGTTTTACATCGGCAAGCGGTGGAGACTCCTAGTTCTAGGAGAATGTGTCAGGATGCTATTGACTCTGATTGCGTGCTAGCCATACCTTAGGGCGGCAATAATCCTAGGGGTCTAGGAAATCAGGAACAGAATGGTGTTTAAACATGGCATCCAAGTTGGCTGTAGAGCCATCACAATCCTCGCGGTCGTGAAGACCTACCTTAGGGACTTCGGGAATCTTCTTAGTAGTACAGATCTCATTGTTAGTCACGCCATCATTTCGGTTGAGGTGAGCTTTAGGGTAGGATAGCTCGCTCTTGGGAGTGTAGGCCTCAGGCTCCAGTTGGCCAAATTTTGTTCAGGTCCTTCAAGGGACTAACCCCCCCTCTTTTTGTTGTCCCTCTTTTTTGATTACTTAATGAAAGCTGACATTTAAAAATAAAAAAAAGGTCACAATGGATTCTTCTTTTCAAGCCCTTTCAAATGAGTACCCATCTTGTATAGTCGCGAGTTGATCTTGACGATGAAATTTTCTTAACAAGAATGTTGCTTTAAGTATCATTCCCACTACTGACCCTTAAGTTAACCGGTAAATTTTCACATTCCAACTTCATTCTCTTCTTATAATTCCTTGAGTACCTATTTTGAAGGGTTTAAATTTACAAACATTTTTAACGGGCAGTTAGGAGATTTAACTACATTCTAAAAATGCTAATGGGAATGCACACTAATGTTGACACTCCGTTAAAGGCCTTAACTATAGCTCCTAACTGGTAATGGGAATAGGCCCTAATTCCACCAAATAATGATTTTCGTTTTGGGAGCACGTGGGGTACCTATGTACTTTTTCATTTATTTTCATGCACCAAATAAAGACGTGCTAATATAAAAAACAACATAGGACATCAACTTTCATGTCATCTTCCAAAATCTAGTACCACATTTTGGGTTATAGTGGGGGGTTATGCCCTCATTGGCCAATTATGTTGCTCCCTTCACAATGAGTGAGAATGTGTTTATTCCCTTGTTACATAAATCATCAAAAAGCTCCATTCATGGAGCTAATATTTGATTCTAAGCACAACACAACGACATTAGAGAGGGAAAGAGTACTAAAAGGAGCGGTTGAAAGGTGGAGAGCCCTCAAAGCCTGTATATTCTAATAATGGAGGGCCCTCAAAGCCTATTTGTTCTAATAATGGAAGGAGAGATCCGGTGTAGAAACTTGCCATCTGGAGCCCACTTCAATCCACAAATTTTGTTGAGCAACCACACATGGAGCGTTAGTGGTGCTGAAAGCACAGCGCTAGACGCAATAGCCCCAATGTTGGCTCTCCAGCTCCAGTGGCAGTAGCAGTAGCATGGGAAGCTACTCTTAGAGTAGATGCACGTGGCTGTAGGGGAGGTAGTGTTAAATTACACGGCACAGCGGAATAGAAACTGAACAAAGAATAGAGAGTACACAACAAATTGGAGATGAACAGAATTTTCCTTCAATACTGATGTAGTACAGATGATGGCTCCGTCCACCCGTGCGCTCCCACAGTGGAGCTTAGATGGCGATCTAGATAGATACTAGGTGAAAAGCTACTAGCTGGAAGATCTCTGCTAGAAGATCTAATCTAGTACAATGGACTAAGGAGGTCGCCTCTTTATAGTTATGAGGGCGGTAGTTGAATCAACATAGTCGATGGAACCGACCAGTCAACCTAGTCGGTGAATCTAACCAGTCAACCTAGTTGATGGAATTGACTAGTCGTCCATGGAATATTTAGGGAATATTCCCTATACCGTCGCCTCGGGGGCTCTCACTCCCGAAGGGGGGCCACTGGCCCCCTTGGGACCCCTTAGCTGGGGGCTAGCTGGCCCCCAGGCCCCAGCAAGAATAAGGGGCTCCCACACAATCACCTTTCTACCATCAACGGTCTCATTGATAGACCTCATCTGACATGCAAGTCAGGATCCATCCAGTGTCCTGAGCTCACACATGGCTTCTCCTCATATGGGGACCTTACAACTTGAGCACCTTGGACCACTAATGGTTCCCAGGAGGGTGGGGCTTGAGCATATCTAACATGTAGTTCCCAGTGTGCTGATGATGCAAGCAATGGCATCACAAGAAACCGATGTCCACAACCTTAAGAGCAGAGGCGAGTGCACCGAGTGGGGGGGTGGGGTCCATTTTTTTTTGCATTTTGTGTTTTTTTGGGTGGAAATTCTTTTTTGGACTTCATTTCATTCTTTATCTTCTTTAATTTTTATTTCATTTCATTCTTCATCTTCCTCTTCATTTTCTTCATCTTCCTCTAAGTCGTCTTCTTCATCTTCTTAAGGAGCTCTTTCTTTCACCCAGCTATGACTGGCCTCCCAGCAGACTTAGCTATGGCTGCCTTCCAATCTCCTCGCCTCGACCCCCCTTTCAGCTCCCACGTTTCCTCCCTTCGTCCCTCCGCTTCCTCCCCTCTCGCCAGTGTTGCCTTCCGAACCCCTCCCTCCCCCTGCAACGAAAGAGACGCCCTCTGGAACGATGGCTTGCCCTCTTTTGCCCGTAGAGGCCTCGAGTTTTCCGGTTTCCGGCCTCCTTCAGACCCGCTTGGACGCCTAGATTCAAATGTGGAGTTTGAAGGTCAAGTAAACAACTCCGGCTGGTAATTTGCTCGCATCCCACAACAGGAGTCTTATATTGTTCTGCTTGAACATGGCTCAGAGCATTTTTGAGAATGTGTCTTCTCATTTCACAACATGAGGCTAATTTTCTTGTTGCTCAAACCGCCAGGCTAGCTGGTAAGGCCGAAACGCTTGATTCCATGGCAGATTTGATCGAAGGATTGAACGTGGAGCAGCTTGACCAGGCTCTTGAGACCATAGAGCTTTTAAACAAGCAAGGAAAGCCAATTCCGCAGGATGTCCTCCACCGTCTTCTACAGCTCTGCACTGAAGAGGACGCTGGGATGCGGTTATACTCGCTTTTGGTTAGCAATGGTCTTAACTCAGATGTAACTTCGGGGGACCACCTTATCAGCATGCTTGCATCGTGCGGAGGCTTGCAGGAAGCAACCTTGGCATTTTGCAAGATTGCAAAACCAAGTATTAATACATGGCATGAAATTATCTCAGCACATGTTACAAATGGAGAAGGCGGAAAGGCTCTTGAATTATATCACAATATGCAACAGGAAGGCATACAACCAAATAAATATATTTTCTCCTGCATCCTGAAAGCTTGCGGTGCTGTAGGAGACATAGGCCAGGGCAAGCTTGTACACGACCAGATTATTCAAAGTGGCCTTGAGGTAGATGCGGTCCTTGGGACAGCACTTATTGAAATGCATGCCAAGTGTGGAAGCCTGGAGGAGGCACGTGAGATATTTGACAAGTTAACATATCGTGATACTGTGACTTGGAATGCTATGATATCAGGCTATGTTCAGCATGGGCGTGGTCTTCCTGCTCTCGAACTTGTTGAGAGGATGCTACTAGAGGGCTTGAACCCTAATGAAGTTAATTTCTCATCGATTTTGCAAGCATGTAGCAGTATAGGAGCCTTGAAGCAGGGTAAGCTCATACATCAGCAAATCATTAGAAGCGGACTGGAATCAGAAGTTATCAGAAGCAACCTTGTTGACATGTATGTCAAATGTGGAAGTCTAGAGGATGCTCGTAAATTGTTTGATGAATTACCCAATCGAAATAGTGTCTCATGCGGGGCAATGATTGCAGGATACGTTGAGCAAGGATGCTATCTATGTGCGCTTGAGCTTTTCGAGCAAATGCAGCAAGAAGAAATTAAGCCAGACAAAGTCACATTTTTGTGTGCCTTGAATGCATGTGGCATCATAGGAGCCTTAGGGCAGGGGAAGCTGATTCATAATCAGCTTATTAGAAGTGGACTTGAATTGGACAAATTAGTCCTTGGGAATATCCTTGTTGACATGTATGCCAAATGTGGGGCCTTGGAGGAGGCCTACAGAGTCTTTGATGAATTGCCCAGTCGAGATGTGGTATCTTGGAATGCAATGATTTCAGGATACAGTGAGCATGGACAAGCCCTTTCTAGCCTCGAACTTTTTGGCAGAATGCAACAGGAAGGCATTGAGCCAGACAGTGTGACGTTTTCATGTGTCCTGAAAGCATGTGGTAATGTAGGAGATGTAGGAAACGGCAAGTTGATACATGAACAAATTAGGAAATGTGGGCTTGAAAGAGACGTGGTAATTGGGGCTGCCCTTGTTGAGATGTATGCCCAAAATGGGAGCCTTGAGGAGGCTTCCAAAGTCTTTGACGATTTGCAAGATCGAAACTTAGCATCATGGAATGCTATGGTTGGGGGATACGTCCAGTATGGTCATGGACAAGCTGCTCTTGAATATTATCAGAAAATGCAACAGGAAGGCATAAAGCCAGATAAAGTCACTTACTTGTGTGTTTTGAAAGCTTGTGGTAGCACAGGTGCCATAGGGCAGGGCAAGCAGATACATGCTAAGATTATGAGAAGCCAATTTGAGTGTGATGCTACTGTTGGGAATGCTATTGTTGACATGTACGCTAAATGTGGAAGTATGTCTGAGGCACGCAAAGTGTTTGACAGCTTGCATAGTCCAACTGTGGTGTCATGGGGAGCAATGATTGCTGGATATGCCCACCATGGCAATGGCAGGCTGGCACAGCAACTTTTTGATGACATGCAAAAGCAGGGTTTGAAGCCTGATAGCATAATGTACATCAGCATCCTCAAAGCCTGTGGTGATGCAGGTCAAGTGGTAGAAGGACAGGGCTACTTTAAACAAATGAGAGAAGACTATGGTATAATTCCTAGAGTTGAGCACTACAACTGCATGGTTGATCTTCTTGCCCGTGCAGGGCAGATGAATGAGGCTGAAGAATTGCTTGAAACTATGCCAATCTCGCCCGCGGTTTCTGAGTGGATGTCTTTGCTCACTGCCTGTAGAACTTATGGGAAAGTGGAGCTAGGAAGACGATGCTTTGATCAAGTGCGACGGTTGGACCCCAACAATGCCATTAGCCATGTATTTATGTCAAACATATATGCTGCAGCTAAAATGCAGGATAATGTCAACAGAATACAAGCACACAGAAGATATGCTGGTGCATGGAAGAAGCCTGGAAGGGCTTGGATTGAGGTTGACATGAAGGTGCATGAGTTCACTCCTGGAGATAAAAGCCATGACCTAAGTGATAAAATCTATGCCAAGTTGAGGAGCTTAAGGGTTAAGATGAAGAATGAAGGGTATGTTCCTCGAGTAGACTTGGTGTTGAAGAATATCTCAAATAGAGATAAGGAAGATTTCTTGCTTGGACACTGTGAGAAACTCGCCATAGCATTTGGGCTTGTAACCACTCCACCAGGTGCAACTATACGAGTTACTAAGAATCTTCGAGTATGTGCGGATTGCCACAATGCCACTAAGCTTATATCCAAACTTGAGAAGAGACCTATTATAATTCGGGATACATACAGTGTTCATCGCTTCGAGGATGGAGAATGTACTTGTGGGGAACACTATTGATGAATGGTTTGGCTGGCAAGCTAGATAGGAAAGAGCCCCCTGCCAACTCACCCTTCAGTATCATGGCTGCTGCCCAAAAAGAGCTAATCGTTCTTACAGTGGTATATATGGTTTCTCATGGGAGCTCAGAGGTTTCATAGTTTGATAGTAAAGAATGCTATCGGCGTGAAGAATTTTGTAAGATTGAAAGGTTGGATGGTTATGCTGGCCTATAAATATCGAAAATGTTGAGTTACTGGTAATAGAGAGCTCTTTGCAGAAAATCATGTGTAGTCCACCCACATTGAGGGCTCATGCAAGGTAATAATCAGGCATTTGTTTAGGGGCGTTTAAGAATGTCGTGTTGACAAAAGGAACCTATATGTTTATACATCTGAATGACAGCTGAAGTCAAATCTGAACTCAAGTTTGTGGTTTATGTATCAGTCTCTTCTTTTATCATAAGCACTGCATATTTCTGCACACTGTTGGTGTGGAAATGAATCGTTCATGGGTTTATGGATTTTACCACAAGCATCTTTTGGGTCTTCAGGTCATATGAATGATTTGTTTGAAAGGACTAATGTCACAGCGTACATAGTTGATACAGTAGGCAGGGAGGTTGACTCAATTTTCATGCATGAAGGCTTGTGCTGTTTTATGGGTTTCAAGATGAGGGTTTTATTGCTTTGCACCATCTTGTGGTTTAACAAAGTGGTCTGCACCTCTTTTACCTTTTGGTGGATGCAACTTGGCTCTTGGCTTGCCTCAATGAATCATTGTTTTCTTGACCATTGTGGAGGTCATGTGAAGCCGTGCTGCTTTCAAGTTTTATTGTGCAGTGAAGTCTTGATACCGTGGATGGGGATGATGTCATGTGCAAGAATTCTCTGGTTGCCCTGTTTGAGCACCATTCAGATGTCTGCATTGTTGGGAAAACTATTTTTGCATATTGAACTATCTTGCCAGAGATATTTCTCTGGCAAGAGCTTTGTTGCCATGTTATGCACGTGAGTGTCAATATCTTGACCTTTCTTATTGACTTCTGCAGCAACAATGTCAGAGACAAAATTTGATGAGCGTACACTAGTCTAGGCTCTCAGGTCAAACACTTTAAGAAAATTTCATATCTACCGAAAATGTTTGGTCAATCATGCCATGATTTTCATTCAAATATAGGGGCTATATATATGGATGGCCATCAAGTAAAAGGGTTTGCTTTTTGTGTATATTTTGCAAAGTCCACGCCCCTAATTGTTGCTATGCTCACAAGTGACATTTTAAGGATATTACAAAGCATATAGGAAGTAATTCCAAAGTAAAGTTTCTCGTGCAAAAAAAACAAAGATTCTCATGATTTTAGCATGGAATATTTTTAAAAAACATTTCAAAGATAAAAAATGATCCAACCATGGGCCAATGATCATGCGTCTCATATATGTGTGTAGGCTTGTACTGTGATCTGAATGATCGAGGCCAAGACTAGTGTCTCATATATGTGTGTAGGCTTGTATTGTGATCTCAATGATCGAGGCCAAGACTAGTGTCAATATTGTTGCATGAGCATGACTTTTGAACTATATTTCAAAGATCAATCATGGTCCAATGATCACAATCTCATATATATGTGCATGATCACAAAAGTGATCAAGGCCAAGAGTAATGTTAATCTTGTAGCATGAGCATGCACAAGAAGTGGCTTTTTGAAAATGGAGGAAATGTGCTTCTTTAGATCAATCCTTGTTTTTGTCGACTTTGATTAAAAAGGGGTGAGCAGAGCCTTCTACTTTTGTACAACTCCTCCAATGGTGGCCCACCATGTCATTTGCTAGTTCATAATATGGGCCAATGAGACAACGTTGGTTTACAACCTTCCAGGTCTTCTATTTATCATTTGTGAGAATTTGGCCTTCATCCAATCAATAATATTTGATCACATGCTACACGGGATTCGTTTAGTGGCATATTCTATTCTATTATTGCTTGAATGTGATGGCTAGAGTAGGTACTGACTTGAAGCTAATCACCCACGTTGTCCACTAGAGCTCCTAGTATAGGTTTAACTAGCCATTATCGTGTACGTGAAGCCCTGGTACTCAACCTTGGATGTTGTTCTTGCTCAAATTTTCCACTTCTAGCTTTAGCTACCATGACAAACTCGACTCATTCCGAGGTCTACTCAGGACAATCAGCCATCAACCATGGACCATTTCTCCTTCATTTAGACAATGAATGAACAAGATGGAAAAGGTTGATGTGTCTTAAAATTGCTTGGGCTTTGCTATTTATTTGGCCATATCCAAAGAAGCATCTTGCTCGATACAACTCTAGGTCCAAAATGGCTGGGTCATGTCCTAAATTTTCAAAAAGAATTAGGCTAGGTGGGTTATTCCTATCTCCTCCCAATTCCAATTCCTTATAGTAACATAGAAAATATTATTAGAACCCTCAACCTCAAATGGAACATTGCAGACAAGAAATTTAAGTGGCAACACAGATTGTTTCTAATTTGGGAAAGGAACACAAAAACTTCCACTCTACTTTGACTCATCCTCCATAAGTCAGTGTGGACTAATTGCAAAAGTGAAAGGATTGGCAAAGGCTCTGGCTTTTGTAAAAGCTTTTGTAAAAGATGCCTGGCACTTAAAGAGGATGTGTTTCATCTATTTGTCACTTGTCCTAGAGCCAAAACGGATAGTGAACCAATAAGTTGGAAAGAAATTTTACTGGGGGATTCACTCAGAATGCCTTATGCTACCTAGGTTGTTCTAAGAGCTCATACCTGATGGTTTATTTGGAATTCCAAAAAGGTTTTTCAGTTTAATGATGAATCTGTCAATGCTATTGATATATTTTCTCAATGGATCAACAAAAATATATCCCTTTTATTAAATGAGTATTTCAGATTGCTATGTACTAATATGCTTGTACATTGGTTTCTCAGGATAAGTTTCTCCAAGTTTCTCCTTGATCATATTATCAACTTTAATGATGCTCTGGCACAGCTGTAGGAATAAGTGGAGGAATATCACATGACCTTCAACAATTGCAAATCACTTATCCAAGGATTATAGAACCAAGCTATCCCCCCTCTTTTCCCCATCAAGGAAGAAACTCCATGAAGAATTTCTTTTTCTTGGCGATGACTTTGAGTTTCTTGGCATATGTTATACAGAGATCTGCTATAGGGTTAGAAGGTCACCTTTTTTAAGACCCTCCTAAATGTTATGGAATTATATAAATATTTTTTGATAATATAAATACTTTTTTTTTGCAAAAAAAAAAAAGATTTCCATCAAGAACATCACCAAGAAGGTAAGTGTGCATAGGTATGCACGTGAGGATAATACAAACGTAATTGTTTCCATAATTCATTGTTATACCTAGTTCTTATGTAACCTTAGAAAAACAAGAAGGCTATCATAGTAGTTCCATTCCATGGGAAAGAAAGGGAAGAATTTTGATCAACACGGATTGAGGACCCAAAAAAAGAAACCATCAAATTTTCACAGTAGAGCTGCTCTCTCTCATTGTCACTAAACACAAGTCATCAAAGAAAAAATTGAAACCATTACCACTACAAATGTGACTTGGACTTGAAAACAAAATTCAAATAATATTAACACCAACTTTATTCAAAGTTGATCATATTGAAGGCTAATCAATTCCTCATCCTTTTTTTTGTATATGAGAATTAGTTTTCTCATTAAAAAATTACGGGAAAAGTCCCTTGAATAGGGGCTTCTAGTGAGAAAAAAGGGAAAAGCCCCTATGATTGTTAAATGTATGAGTGGTTTGGATGCATATTATATAACATACATATGATGGATTCTACCACACGTGTATGTGTCTAATAATTATACTAATTTTGATAAGGTACCAAATTGACGAAGATTCATGTTCTTTTAAATTTTAATTTGCATGATTAGGCATGCATATTTTCTTCTTTTTGACTGAGTGTGAAAAATTATGGATTAGTGGGCTTTTACCATATGATCATGTATCCAATGGGTTTGATACTTTGTAAAGGCCTTAATTTTAGGTAGACCCATGTGCTTAAAATGTTTTATGAGAGCCAAAATTGTTTGCATGGTCAAGCATGCGTGTTTCCTTGTTTTGGATCATTCATCATGCATAAGTATAGAAAAAATGCATTAGTTGGCTTGTGCCATATGTGTAGATGCCCAATGGATATGAAACTTCATAAGGCTTAATTTATGTAACATTCATGTGACTTAATTTAAGTAATATTCATGTGCTCACAAAGTTGTATGAGCCTCAAATATCATTTTCATGACTAGGCACACATATTTCCTTGTTTTTTACCATCCGTCATGTTAAAGTGTGAAAAATATGCATTAGGAGATGCCTACTATGTGTAAGCTTTGATGGGTATCATACTTTATAGAGACCATACTTTGATTAATATTCATATGCTTGCAAATTTTGATGTAAATCAGATATTGTTTGCATGATTAGCCATGCATATTTCCTTGTTTTTTACCACGCACCAAGCATGTGTAAAATATATGCATCGGTAGGATTCGACCATATGCATGTGTGTCCAAGAGTATGTACTTTGTAGAAGCTATAATTTAATTAGTATTCATGTGCTCTAAAGTCTTGATTCAGGTTTCATATAATCTTGTTCATGGTTGAGCATTCATATTTTCTATTTTTGTCCATATATGTATTGGCGGGCTTTTACCATATCTCTGTGTTCAACGGCTATGATATTTCCTAGAGGCCTTAACTTCAGTAGGATTCATGTTTACACAAAGTATTATGTGGGTTGCATATCATTTGCATTGTTAGGCATTCATATTTCCTTGTTTTTTACCATGCATCATGCATAAGTATAAAGAAATATAGATCAATGGGATTTTACCATATGCATGTGTGTCCAATGGGTATGCTACTTTTAAAAAGCCATAAATTTATTAATATTTATGTGCTTGCAAAGCTTTATGTGCATTTGATATCATTTACATGGTTAGGCATGCATACTTCCTTGTTCTTTACCATGCACCTATTAAAATAACCTTTTGTTGGGGCCTATAATTTGGATTAAGCTTTAAGGGGGGGTTTTCCATCAACTACAATGTAACTCTCCATGCATGAATTAAGACGTGGCTAACCAATACCATTGGGGTAGTTTTGTAGATCAAGCATTGAGGAATTTTGAGGAATATGTACCAACAGGTTCTATCCATTGTTGCTTCCTCTCTTTCTCCAAGCTCATGAGAGTTGTTTGAGCTCATCTCACTATTTTATAGTAGGTCTAGGTTATTGATTGCCCTAGGCTAGTCTCCTTTTAGGTTTGCATAATAGAGTTGTGATAGTCCCTAGCATTTAGATATAGTGTATGTCGTCCTATGTTCTTGATTCTTTGTAATTGGCAATAAGCCCTGAAGGGATGACCTATCATTTCAGTAATAAATATTGTTTATTGAGTTTCAGTTGTATTGTGGTTTCTACTTACAAACATCTCTATGTTGTGTAATCAAAGCATGAACTTAATTCCCTCAAATACCCAACAGTGGTATCAGACTAATCCTGAGGTTTTGAGGATGTGAAGATGTTGTGAGTTTGAGCATGGTTGAGGTCTAGAAAGCTTGAGAGGATGTGAAACTTGATTGTCTGAGTTGTGGAGACAATGGCAATTAAAGTCAAATTTTGTAATTGCTCAAACTTTTGAACTTTATCTATTGAATCTTGGTGAATGATGGTTTTCCTATGAGTAAATTCAACAAGGGAGAGATATCCCATGTATTTAATGGAATATTTTCACTGATAGAAGGTGTTGTAGGATTAGTAGATGAAGGTTCAATTGTTCATGAAGATACTACACTTATTGATGCATCTTTAGGTCTTGCATTGTGTGGATGACCTACATTTTTTCTAGCCTTGCCCTTTGTGAGTGGTCAAGATTTTTCCTCTTTGAGATGATCCTATGCGGATAGATTTCTTTTGATATGCAACATGTTAGAGCATTTTTTACTATAGCTTGTTTTCCTTATTGTCTTTTGAACCCTATTTGAATTAATGGGGGAATGTTAGGATAATCCTGATCGGATTCTATACTTGTTTTAAGGTCTAAGGGGGTTTGGCCATGCAATGTACCATGGCTCTCCATACATGAATTAAGATGTGGCCAACCAATGGAGTAGTTTCAAAGAACAAGTATCAAGGCAATTCAATGACTCTGTATCAATAGGCTCTGTGCATTGTTGCTCCCTCTCTTTGTCAAAGCTCAAGAGAGTCGTCTGAGATATTTTGATGCTTTGTAGTAGGTCTAGGTTGCTGATTGTCATCAATTGGTCTCCTTCTAGATTTTCCAAAATGGTAGTGGTCCTTGTTGGTATTTAGAGATAGCGTTTATGTCATTTTGCATAATCCTTAGTATTTAGATATAGCCTTATGTCATCTTATGTTCTTGAGTCTCCATAATTGATGATAAGCCCCATAGGGATAAGCCATTAGTTTAGTAATTAAGGCTATTTATTGTGTATCAATTGTATTGTCATTCCTATTCACAAGCATTTCTATGTCATGGTGGTGACTTCTGAGAGGGAGAAGTGTAGTTGGTGCATTAATTTAATTCTCTCAAAATACCCAATAGCACCATGCCTAAGTGTAAAATTTATACAATGGATCTATAAGGGCCTTAATTTGAGTAATGTCAATTTTTTATGTGCGTCAAGATATGGTTTGCATGGTTAGGCTTTCGTATTTCCTTTTTTTGACCATGCATCATGCAATAGTAGAAACAACTTGAATCGATGGGCTTCTACCACATGTGTGTCTTGATGGGCATGATATTTTATAAAGTACCTAATTTGAGTAAGGATTCATGTGCTTACAACTTTTTATGTTGGTTGGATATCATTTGCATAGTTACATATGCACATATCCTTCTTTTTAACCATGTACCATGCATAAATCTAAAAAATATGCATTAGTGGGAGTCTACCATATGTGAGGCATGGATGGATATGACACCATTCAGATGACTTACATTAAATTTCATGTACTTGCAAGTTTTTATCTTGGTTGAATATCATTTGCATGGTTGGCCATGTTTTAGACTATGCACCATGCATGTGTAAAATATGTGCATCAGTGGGCTTCTACATATATGTATGGTATGGTTGGCATGACAACAAAGGCCTTAATTTGATTAAGGTTCATTTTCTTGAAAAGTTTGATGTGGGTCAAATATCATTTTTACGGCTAGGCATGCATATTTCCTTGTTTTTCACCATGCATCATGCATATACATAAAAATATGCACTAGTGGTTTCTACCATAGTACACGTGTCCAGTGGGTATGATAGTTTGGAAAGGCCTTAATTTAATTAAAATTAATATACACACAAGTTTTTTATGTGGGCTGGATATCATTTTGGTTGGGCATGCATATTCATACATAAGCATAAAAAATATGTAGTGGTAGGATTTACCATATATGTGTGAGTCTTATGGGTATGAGATTTTTTGGGACTTAATTTTAATAGTATTTATTCTATCACAAAACCTAATGTGAGTTAGATATCATTTGCATGGTTAGGCATGTTGTTTTTTACCATGCACTATGCATAAATGGAAAAACATGTATCGATGGTCTTCTACCATTATTATGTGTGTGTGTCCAATAGAAATGGTACATTTTGAAGGAATTAATTTTTATTAAGATTCATGTTCTCACAAAATTTTATTTGGGTTGTATCATTTGCATTATTAGGCAAGTATATTTCCTTGTTTTTAACCGTGCATATTTCCTTGTTTTTAAACCATGCATTATGCATGTGTAAAATATATGTCTCGGTGGACTTCTACCATATGTATGTGTGTTGATGTGTATGATATGCTATATAAGTCTTAATCTAAGTAAGATTCATGTGCTCACAAAGTATGATGTGGGTCATATATCATTTACATGGTTAGACGTGTATGTCATTGGTTTTGACAATGCATCATGCATAAGTGTAAAATTATATGCATTGATGGGCTTTTACCATATGTGCGTCTTGATGGCTATGATTATTTATAGAGGTAAAATATTTTTCACATAGTATGATTCTAGAAGAGGCCTAAATTTGATTAAGGTTCGTGTTCCCACAAGGTTTAATGTGAACCAGATACCATATGCATACATAGGCATTTGTACTTCCTTGTTTCACCATGCGTTATGCATAAGTGTTAACATATACACCACAGGGATTCTACCATATGTGTGTTACCTATGGGTATAATACTTTAAATTGTACTTAATTTGAATGAGGGTCTTATTTCTCAGAAAGTTCTATGTTGATTAAATACTGTTGAATGGTTTGGCATGCATATCTCCTTGTTTTTAACCATGCACGCATCAATGGCCTTCTATTGTATGTGTATGTGCAGATGGATATGATTTTGCAATGGTATTAATTTGATTGAATTTAGGTGCTCTCAATTGGGTATGTATTTCCTTGTCTTTGATGGTGCATCATGTGTAAGTAGAAAAAATATACATCACTGGACTTCTACTATGTGTATCTGTGTATTTGGTAAGTATGATATTTTAGGGCACTAATGTGAGTATTCACATGTTCTAGTTAGTGGCTCAGTTAGTATGCCACCTTAGTTATCTGAGTTTGGTTTGAGACCCACCTATAGGGTTCACCTATTCTTTTGTACTTACAGTTCTTTTGGCTTTCACAACTAAGAAGAGAAAAACTGTTTTCAGCCCTTACCTTTGTGTATATTCCCCCATTGTGTATGTGAGAAAGCTGCAAGTGAGACTCCTTCCTTCTCTCCCACTCTCTTCACATGACTATAGGGGGAAAGATAGGTTAGGATCATGGCAAACTAAAGGGGAAGTGAAGAAAAACAAGGGGAGAGGAGAGACTATATACAGAGAGAAGGGGAGAGGTGAGACTATCATACCTTAGATAAGGACGAGGTTTTAAGTAGGGTTAGGATGAAGAAGAAAAGTCGACTGGATATCATTTGCATGGTTAGGCATGCATACTTCCTTGTTTTTGAGCATGGATCATGCATAAGTGTAAAGGATATACATTAGAGTTCTTCTATTATGTGTGTGTGTTGTGATAAAAATGATACTTTTAAGAGTCCTTAAGTTCCGTAGGATTCATGTGCTCACAAAGTTTACATTGGGTAGCTATTGTTTGCATGGTTAGGCATGTGTACTTTCTTGTTTTTAAGCACGCATCATGCATACGTGTAGAGAATATGCATCAGTGTGATTCTATCATGTGTGTGTGTGTGTGACATTTACCACACAAAAAAGGTGTGTACATGTGTGTGTTTGATACTTTTTAAAGGCCCTCATTTACGTAATATTCATGTTCTCAAAAAGTTCTGTGGTGGTTCAAATATGATTTGCATGGTTATGTATCAGTATTTTCTTATTTTTCACCATATTTTCTGGCAGTATAAAAGATATGCATCGATGGACTTCTACCATAAGTATGTGTCTGATGTGGTGTAATTTTCAAGGGCCTTAATTTGAGTATTATTCAACTAGTCATAGATTTTGATGTGTTTTATATATACTTTGCACCGTTATGCATAATTTTTTCGTTGTTTTTGGCCATACACATATTTCCTTATTTTTTGCCATACAACATGCATGTGTAAAAAATATGCATGGGTGGTATTCTACCATATATGCATGTTAAATGGGCATGATACTTTGCAGAGGCCTTAATTTTACAAATATTCAAGTTCTTGCTAAGTTTAATGTGGATTGGGCAAGATGTAATGGTTGGGCATGCACATTCCTTTGTTTGGGACCATGCATTGTGCATGAGTGTAAAAAATATGCTGGTGGATTATACTATATGTGTCTGTGTGTATGTGTCCAATGACTAGGTTAATTTTCTGTGCTCATAAATTTTACTGTGGGTTTTGCATGGTTAGGCATGCATATTTCCTTGTTGTTAACCATGCGTGATTGCATTATGCTAGGCATAAGTATCTTAAAAATAGTGTAAAACAAAAAGAGGCAGTGAAATGGAAATTAACTGGAAGACTCAAAAAGAAAACTAAGATCCTCATGAAATCTTTCCAAAAAATTGTCCCTCGTTTTCTCATTCAATTTCTATTCACACACAAGCTCTCTTGCATCTACTATACCTAGACTTACTACAATAGAATCTCATAGCAACCCACACCCTAGGAAGAACAAATGGTCAACATCCCTTCCAAATGAAAGGAATCCAATAAAAAGGAAGTGCAATGATGAAGAAGGTGAAGATCAACAAGACAAAAGGAATTGACATTGAGCCATTGCTAAACAAAGCTGGCCATTAATAGCATGCAACGGGCTACATCTCACAAGGCTCCACAAATTCCAAGAGCTCCCATGGAGCTTAGTATTCAACAATGATATTTTTTGATGTGAGAGATGGGGGTGGAATCAGATGGGAATCCCCCAACTTTGACACTACCTCCAAATCTGCCTTTGGTGACAAGATTGAGCCGAGAAAGGCTGGTGGGATTGGTAGAGCTCTCATGCCCATCCTCCCCTCATCCTCCCTAGCTACCTAGATTATAACAACAAATTGTCTTTGTGCTTTTTTGTGATAGACTAGATCAAACAACTGAATGATCCCACCATTTTTTCTCTAGACATAAAGTGAAGATGGAGCCAGTTCTAGAAAAGGACCAATTAGTAGAGCTCCACAAAAGCATGAGAGGCCGTCTTACTAGGGGGGTGACTAAGGAGTTAAAAGGAGGAATTTTTTTGGCACCTTTTTCTATCATTCTCCTCATCGTGACTTACAAGAAGAGCAAGGACAAGGTGCAAGAAGCGCCTTAAGAGGACATCCCAATCACTCTAGTTCTATAAGAGAAGGACAAGCATGAACACCTAGAAGCAATACAAGAGGGCAGCCCAATAATGCTAGAGTAGAACAACAACAAACAACAAACAACAAAGCTCTACAAGAGCACCATACAAGGAAGAACAATCGGAAGCTCCATGCACAGCCTCTAGAGAAGGACAAGAAACCCAACAAGGAGGAGATAGAAGGAAACAAGGAATAGAAAAATTCAAAGCATGCTCAGACGAACGCAAGGAGAACTCTTAGAGCTGGAAAGAATCACATGGTGCATAGGTCTCCACCGAAAATCCCGAAGAGCGTTCCCAGCCAGGGTGGAACCAGCCACGCAAGTAGAATCTCAAGATGAGACAAATACATCTTCAAAAGGTAAGGTTTCAACTTTTCTTGATGACAACTTGCATGAGGAGTCAATTGAATGGTTATCCACGCATTCTTTGATTCATTTCTACTTGCATTAGGAGTCAATTGAATGGTTATCCATGCATGCTTTGATTGGTTTCTACTTGCTCCTACCACCTTTCAATAAAATTGCTTGAGAACCAATTGCGCTTGAAATGGTGTTATAATTACTAATGTCTAGCTTCTCAGGAAGAGTTCTTATTCCTTCCTATTTGAAAGGGAAGAAATGGCTTTCAAATCCTTGCATCAAGGCTTGTGGATAAAGGTATCAACCTCTTTACCTTGAGTATTGGTCTCATAACTTCAATCTAGATAGCCCTAGATCCACCACTATCTCGAGCTTCTTGATCTCCCCTTCTCTCTTTGCAATCAGGGTGCTAATCTTTGTCATAGTCTAGGTGAGGTTGTTGGGGTAGAGAAAGAGTAGCTTATAAACCCAATGGTAATACCTAAGTGTGTATAAAGGTGCATGTGATAGAGGATCTACCTGATACTCTAATCATAGTCAAAAGAGATGGTGGGATCTACAAAGAACGTCCTCTAGTTGACAAAAATTTTCCTAACTCTTTTTTCTTTTGTGGTCTATCCTCTCACCTAGTCAAGAACTATCCTCAAAAGAGGGGTCAGGTAAACTCCCAAAAGGACCTTTTCGAGCCCCTCACACTGTCAAAAATTAATGGACTATCAAGACTAGTAAACCCTAGAAAGAGTATGGCACAAAGCAAAGATTTAATGAGGAAAAGAAGGTTGCAACACACAAGTTGTAATGATAGATGTATAGAGATTTTGAATAAAAAAATTCCTAATGGTTAATCAAAAGAAGAGCAATGGGTTCAAGATATTGAGGTGTAAGAAATTAATGTCAAACCTGGCTGGTTTGAGGACGATATAAACTAGTTAACTCATTGAAAAGTCCTGCCCCCTGGGAAATCTAAAGAATGAGTTTTCAGTGCAAGGGAAAGCACAAGATACTTTGCAAAACATGCCCCCCTTCCACCCCCCCCGGGCTAAAAAGGAAGGGGGGAAATGGTAAGTAGACCTTTGGCTTTTCTCACCCTCAATGACTATGGATTGAATAAGCGCTGTAAAGGGTATAAATTAATTGGATGGCTTAGAACTAGTTCAATTTCACCCACTTTTTTAGCTTTATAGAAAGTTAAGGTAACTGATGTAGCTCTTAAGTAGAGACATAAGGTAGTGGATAGAATAAGAATTTGGTATTACACTATTCATGAGGAAGGAAGGGGTGGAACAACATTAGGTATTCTATCTCACTTCAAAGAACAGATAATCAACCAAAGAGAAGATAGAGCCAACGTGTGAGTTGCATTGAATTGCAAAACAAAAAACATGTTTTTTATTGTACTATCAGTATAGGCACCTAATAGAACAAAAAAAGAAGGAAAAACTTGGGAGTCCTTATACACTCTTGGAAATAACACTATTATGTTGGACGATTTTAACATTCTTGAGAGTTTAGATGATACATGGTTAAGAAGGGGGTCCTCTCTTAGAGGCACATAGTTATAATTGTGGGATGACTTAAAAGAAACACTGAAATTAGTGGATACAAGAACAATACGGTGCTTTACCTAGTGCAATAGACAAGTCGGGGACCTTAGAAGGGAATCAATTAATAGAACTGTACACTATGCGTAACACCTCCTCTTAAATTGCATTGGGTAAGTAGAGGGTGCATTAGAAGATAACTTTATGGATATTTTGGTTCATATGATAATAGGTGCTAACAAAATTATTGTAGGTTGATCAAATACAATGTTTTTTCATCAATAATAATATCTGTACAAATGTCAAGTTTCTCGACTGGGTCAAAGAGATGGTATGGCTTTGATTTTTCACTATAGCTAGTGAAGACACATTTGATGGATTTAATATCCAACTTGTTATGAAGTTCATCTATAGTATGTGCTTATGCAAGAGAGAAAAAAACTCTCAAATAATTAATAAAAAGTTTTACACTTGTAAAAGCATCTTATGGTGTAACATTATCACCCTCAGTAAAATCTATCGAATCTCCCTAGGAGCCCATCATGCTAGCACAGTCGAGAGGAAAAACTGAGATTCCTAGACACTTTGGAAAATCGGTCCTCTCACAAAGGATCTCGACATTTGATGACAACGATAAGCTGATCCCACGTGCCTTGCTTCGAGGAAGGCATGGCAACGAAGGAGGTTCTGCCTAGCTAGTCTCCTCAAGCTCGAAGTTGTTTAAGTTTCCTCCAACAATCCAAGAATCCATATTTGGAAAACAATTGTGAGCTGATGCTAGAATTCTCATACCCCCTATTTCTATGCCATCCCACTATATGACTTGCAATGGCTCACCCTAGTTAAACACCTCTAGGCCAAGGATTGCCCCACTAAGATGTGAACCCCCACTCCAACCCACTATTGGGAATGGCCCTCTCTCTCTCTCTCTCTCTCTCGTCTGTACGTAACTCTCCCTCCCGTCCGTACTTAACTCTCCGTACCTCTCCTTTCCCTCCGTACAGCCCGTTGCCCGTTAGCAGCAGCCCGTACTTCTCCGTTAGCAGCCCTTACCTCTCTGTCAGCAGCCCGTACCTCTCCGTCAGCAGCCCCTACCTCTCCATATAGCCCGTCAGCAGCAGCCCGTACCTTGTCGTACCTAGTCCGTACAGCCTGTTAGCATTCCCCCTCCACCCGTCAGCCCTTTGCCTTAGCCAGCAATTACTTCTGCTAGCAGCAAACACACTAGCCCTAACCCCAAGTTGGCTAAAAACCCAGGGGTTAGGTTAAGCTAGGGGGTTCAATAGATAGCCAATTATGGATTGGCCTACCCTCTCCTGCAAGTCCCCCTCAACTCCTTCAACCTCCATCATGACTCAGTACTCTACAGTTGTAGCCATGACACCCTCTCCATATGCACGGAATTACCAACAAGAAGGCTCAAAACAACCCATCCTTGGGCAACAAGATCAGATTTTTTATCTGCAGCAGGCAGTGAGAGAGCTACGATTAGAACTGGCAGAAGTAAAGGCTCGACTTCACATTCTAGAAGGGCCTCGTAAGCAAGAAGTAATTGACGAGGCTGTAAAATCTTGTAAGGATCCCCCCCCTACCCCATAGCTAGTCTCTACAGTCAAAGATCTTGTTCACATCGAAGTACAAACTGCTAAGAAGGAAGTGACTGTGGAAGTGAACACCAAAGCAAGTAAGTCTGATATTCAAGCAGAGATTAAAGAACACGAAGCTAGATGTGATAATGCACTGAAGATTAGGATAGGGGGACACCTAGAAGATTAGTACAAAGAGGAGGACACATATAGTGAAATATTGACAAAGATCAAAGCAAGCTTGCCCAACATTGAATGGGTGGATCATGATGAGTAGGATGATGATGACTCCAGGCCAGCTTCTATTATGCACTATAAAGGTCATGCAATCCTTACACTGAAGTCAAAAGATATGCGGATCAAGCTTCTTTGACAATCTTACAAGTTGAAGGGTACCAAAGTATGGATAGCAGAGGAGCTTACACAAGCTCAACTCAAGAATAAGGCAACTGAATTAGCTTAAGTCAGGGCTTCCAGAAAGGATGGGAAATGGGCAGTTTACCGTAAAGGCGTAGCCCTAATCAGAGAGTTTAAATCAAAACCAAAACACTCTGAGTCTTAAACTGATGTATGGCTGTTTACTCTTTCAGAGTATTATGTAGGTACTCTAAATAATGGTTGTTGCATTTGCACTCCTTGGGAGCTGCCATGTGCCCTCCCTAAAGCAGATGTACTAGAGGGTTTCTTGCTGTCCCATAGACCTTTTGGTCTCCAATGGACGTTAATAGACTTTCTTTCTTTCTTTCCTTCTTTCCTAAAAGAATGCATCTCCATCTGTAGATAACCATGGCTGAAAACATGTGGTAATGAAGAATAAGTATGTCCGCTAGCCACCCAACAACGGCTCTCTGCGATTCCTGTCATAATTTCAGATGTCGTGGCTGTTGACATGCCTGATTGTGGAAACTGTGCAGGCTCCCAACCCACTAGTGTCCAACTGATGAGGATAATGGGGGTGGCAAACAAGGCCTTTTCTCTCCCAAAGATCATCAAGGGATCTTGCGTGAGGGGAGGGTGACTCGCAAATGAGGGCAGGTGGCTCACTGTTTGCAATGAAGGCACTGCCCTGGTAAGCCCTGAAACTTCTATTCTCTGCCTAAAGGCACCTCAAGACCAAGGTCTTTGGAAGTATCTCCTTTGGTGGTGTGCTAAGATCATCCACGCTCAAATGCACCTTTTGAGACTCCGTCATACGAGAGTATTGAGACTGATGTGGTTAGGGTCTTGAGGATAGTGATGAAATAGGCCCCAATAAAGGACAAAATAGATCCATAATCGTTAGGGAGGCTTCGGAAGTGAAGCATACCTTAATAGATAGTGTGTCCCCTCCATGTAATCCACTGTGAACTTGTGGTGTCAAGGGATAAATAAAACCAGATGGGGTCCAAGGTATCCCATAGAATGTGATGTCTTGGACAAGCTCGCCGAGACCCTCACGTGGGGGTGAGGCCAACACCGTTGCTTGATCCTGAACAGAAAGTATAGCCTTCTTCACCTACTGCTTGTCCTTTGGGGGCAGGGAGATATGGATGGCTGAAATTGTTGAGACTCTCTGCCGTGTGAGCCCCTCTCTCTAGACCAAGTGATCACCCTTCGGATTCAGAACCCCTTTGTCAAACGAAGACCATCTCTTGCTAACCTTGGGAAAGGAGGAGGGCAAGGAAGGGGCGGAGGGGGGCACGGTAAAAGGGGTAAAAGGAAGGGAAGGGAGAGGAAATGAGGGGGTGTTAACACCCCAAAAAAAACCCGCCTTGGCTGTTAAGGCAGCCTGAAGGGGGTTTGAAAAGAGAGGCTGAGGTAGGCCATGAGGCCTTGGTGGGGCAGGAAGAAAGGCCGTTGACAGAGAAGCCCCAGCAGGTTTTGAAGCCCATCAAGCGGGCTGGGCTAGTCCTTTCGACTGACTGGCAGGAAGAGAAGGCCAGTGGACTGACGGAGTAGCAAAACAGGCGGAGGACTAGCAGGAGTGGCAAAACAGGCAGAGGACTAGCAGGAGTGGCGGGGGAGGTAGGACTGCTGGAGGATGGCTGGCAGAGAGGCAGCACGAATGAGAAAAGCAGAGGAGGGGGTAGAAAAGATAACAGGGTGGCAGAGCAGGAGTGGAGTCTTGTTCTGGAAGGCTGCTCTTGCTTGTATTTGTTATTCTGTGAGATGACCATAGACACTCAGTTAGACAACGTGAATTGCATTGTTGCTTATTATGACTCATGGGATTGTTTCGTAATAATAAGAGTCGTATCATACCAAAACCATATACTCTAAGAAGTACCTGATTATCCATTATTGTATTCTTCCATAATCTTTATACCCCCTCTATGATGACAAAAGATTAAGTAAACATATGTCATCCTGGGCTGTCAAAAATGGTAATTAAATTGAGCAGCCTCAATTATCGCAATGTAAATGGTTGAGTGGGCAGGCATGGCTGCACAAGTTACCACCCCTGCACAGAGAGAGAGAGAGAGAGAGAGAGAGAGAGAGAGAGAGGTTGCAATGTTCCTAAAAGGCCAAAGCACTGAATAAGAAATTTTGATCACATGCTCATCAGTGTCCTGAAAACACTTTACAAAATGTGTTATAGTTGACAGTTAACATAATTAAAAAAGAAGCATACTTAATGGGGTAATCCTTTTACACTGTCAGATGCAAAACTGTAAAGGGTAGAACAGACCCATAACCGTTCGAGATTTTCATCTGACTTATGATTTTTCCTTAATTAAGGAGATGAACGTTTTTCCTATTACAAAAAAATCAGAGTTTAGGCATAACTTCAGAACTATTGGGCACTGGTGCGTGATTGTATCCATGCGCATGAATTGGCATACTGTGTGAATGCTCCTGTTTGGTACCCCGGAAGGGCTTTGTTCCATCACCGACAAGAATAAGTACCAAATCCTCGAATTCTCGCCGATTCCTAACCTGTTCTTCACCTGCATCATGAGCATGCTTAAGTTTGTCTCTCTTGACCTGCATAGTTTGTAGTTCCTTATCCTTTTCTCAAATCCAAAGGCATGCATTGTGTATTTGCCACACAATTTCTGTCGGAGATTTTAATTCAAAAAGATGCATCTTTTATGAATGTGGCTTGTGTAATTCATCGTTAATATTTCAATCAAACGTGTCTCTCACAAGATATAAATTTTAGTTTGATTGTTACAAAAAAAAGATGCGGTCACAGAACACAGTTGTTGCTATTATACCATCTTCATGTGTCTTGACTTCGAAATCCATGGCTGGATTGGATGTGGAGGGCAGTTCAAGATGGTTAACATGGGATTCCCTGGAGCTGTTCTGCATGGATGACAAGTTAGAGAGATTAACTCTGACGCTTGAGTTACCCATTTCCTGACAGTCAGGACTGGGTGTCCGTGCGATCAACCATCCCATAACTTCTTCCATATCTGCTTGACCATCCTTGGGTGAATTAGTAGAATTCACGTTTCCATGGTCTCTCACCTAGCAGCATCAACAAAATCATAGCGGCGGCTAGTTTTAAACTGTGGTCTAGGGTAGGACATCCATAGAGAAGTACAGCTTGAATGCTGCAAGAGAGTGTTTGTAAAATAACAATAGGAGAGTTGAAAAGAGAGAATCTCTAACCTCTTGCATAAACGAAATCATAGGTTTTTTATTACCCCCCAAACCTGCAAAATGAGAAGTCTTTGAACAAGTTCCAAAAATATTTAGTACCTTTTGAAAGACCTGTGTGAGTGTCTGGATTTTATATAATAGATGAGATAAGTGAGCAATGCATCCATTTTGAGGTCCAACCAATCCCTTTCAAAGCATATTTTCCTTGAGTTACCAGCAAGAATCAGGCGTCATGACAATGGAAAGAGCCGGTCGTCAGGTGGATTTTAATTCTGTTTGGCTGCTGTTCCTGCTTTGAAAATCTACCTTCTTGTATCAATGACAAAATTTATGGATGCACTGTTCTTCTGATCAATGCAGCGTTTATTCCAATTAAGACTTGTAGGCAGAGGTCTAGAATCAGGCCATAACACACGATGCATTGCAGAATGGTTTATAGAAGTGTATCATTTTCGTGATACTGCTATAAACTAATGCGTTTGGCAGGCTTGAGTCAATAACCTTTTTAACCACTCTTGTGGACTCACTCAGTGTACAGCAATAATAAAATAATAATAACGTGCAAACATTTTCTATTTTTTATGTTTTTAAAGGATGACAAACTTACAAACAAAATCCCCATCTCGGGGAAGATCTATAGACAATCCTTGCCTCATGAAATCTGTTAAAGACATGGGTCCACTAAAGCCCAAATTTCCTCTGCAACACCATAATCATTATTGCTTTTAGGTTAAATGTGCAAATGATAACCTAAATCACTTTCCCCCCCCCTTTCTCTCTCTCTCTCTCTCTCTCTCTCTCTCTCTCCATACAATGACACCTTTTTGGTTCTTTTTTTGTTCAGATTACAAATAAAAGGGTATAAGAAACAGCCTCTTTTCCTCAGCCACAAACCCCCTTGATGGCTTATTATATCAAAGTGGGTTGGGAAAGGATAATATGAATTGTGAAAGAGGATCCAAACAATCAAAAACTTGTAATTGGAAATCAAAATAAGGAGAAGTTAATTTTTAATTTGCACCTCCTCATCTCCTAACTACAACAAAAACAGATTTATTTTTTCATCTGGGAAAAGGCATTTAAGAATACTCCACACAAGGAATGATTATTATTGAAGGAGACCTCAACACCAAGACAGGTTCCAAACAGGTCCCATAACAGGTGAAGGAAAAGACCCACATTGGATGGAGAAGATTGACAAAAATAAGGGCCCCTGTAATTGATTACCTTCATGCAGCCCATCAAGTGACACAGTTCAAAATTGACAAAAATAAGTGACCCTGTAATTGGATGGAGAAGATGGAGAAGATTGACAAAAATAAGGGCCCCTGTAATTGCATGCAGCCCATCAAGTGACACAGTTCAAAATTGACAAAGCATTGGAATCTGACTGTAGGGAACTCTCCCTTTTGATAGGCAAGATAACATAAGAAGAGATTATTCAATATACATTTAGCACCCTTATGTGAGTGTTAATGTGCATTTGTGTATACACATGCAAATGCACGTGCGCACACTTTTTTGTGTGAAAAGTACTCTTTTTTTGAGGGGTGAAAAGTACACACACACACACACACACATGTTTTTTTTGGGTAAGATCCATACAAAAAACAGTCCCAAGAAAAGGGATAGCCAGTTACGATCATCTGACGATATCATTATACGACAAGAAGATAGGATAATCTAGATACCGGGCATGTAGATAATCATAAAAAGATTGACTTAAGGTGGCCTGGAAGAACTAATATTTAGCCAGGGAGGGATCACCAAAGACTTGATGGTTACACGTCCTTCCATAGCATAGTGCCCAATAACAAACCCAACAAGAAAGTAGATCATATCCCTGCCTTACAAAACCAAGCAGTGAGAATCGCTTGTCAAAGCAAGCACTAGGAAAATGAGCCTGAAGCCTTTGCCTTAGCATGTGTGTGTGTGTGTGTGTGTTGGCCTCAGTGGTTGGCGCATGCGTGCGCACACACGCGCGCGCGCACATACTTATTAGTGAAGTCTATTCACACACAATTCTTTGTGAAAAGAAAAGTTTCATATATAAACAAAAACTACATCTCAGTTGCCCCAGAATGGAGCAGCTATACTCGAAGAACTAGAAACAGTAGTAAAAGTTGAGCTGCAAGAAGGTCCCCAAGATAATGGGCATCGTGGAGGGATATACGCAAGGAAGAAGTATCTTTCAATGTGAAGGACACCATAAGTCTAATGTACTATCAATATAATGGAAGATGACATTTAAAGGGCACCCAATTTGAATGAAAGAAAGCATATACATCCGCTGAAGAGTACCCCAACAGCCGGGTATTGCGGCCATGATATAGAGACCACAAAGTCCGGTAGCGGCACCAGTGAAAGAATTGAGCATAATATGGTGTAGGAGCATATCTACCAAACAGCCAGAAGTGACTACCAAAGGAAATCGTGGGAAATCTGCCACAAGAAAAGCTGCCAATCTTGGAAGAAAAGCACGAGCAGTCTGACAAGTCCAGAGAAGATGCATCAGAGTCTCCCTGGGATGCAAAAAAGTAGGGCAAATCGAGGAAGCAATAAACCTGGCAACCATCTTTGTTCCCACAAGTAGTGCTTCAACTAAACAAGGCCACAAAACTACCCTCTGCTTGAGAGGAAGTTTACCATTCCATATACGTCGGAGACAAGTCTTCCATCAAGAAAGGGACTTATCCAAACACCAAAAATGATTCCCATATTCCTGAATCCATGGCTATGAAAGTAAGAAATCATAAGTTTTTTTCGCCAAAAAGATCTACAAAGGAGAATGAGGAGAAACCGAGAAGCCTGCAATCAAACTTACAATCAAAAAGAGAAGATTGGAAAATAGACAGGGTACAGATAGAAAGGTTGCAAAAGAGTGGCAATAACATAAACCGATGATGCATTCCCAAATGAGGGAAAGAGATAATGCAGCCCGTTGATCAACCACATCATCCACTATAGACATACCCAAACGATGCAGGAGATACGCCCTACGAGGCTTGAGGTGAGCAGAGGGAATATCAAATATACAGCTCCAATGGATATTTTGTAAGCAGAGGGTACTTCCCAGGATCAAGAGGGCGACCCCACCAATGTAAATTAACTAGGAGCTGCTGCCAGTCATGCACTAAATGGTAGAAAAAGGATAGTAAGGAATGCGGGCACACAAATGTCCGAAGATGACATCTGGATAAGTAGGAGTCCAATGCCCAAAAGGGCTTTGTTTGGAGAAAATCAATCATATGAGAAAGCATTAGTATCCAGGGCTGATGTTGCTCCAAAAAGGTGGGCAGCAGCATAGCCTTGTGAGCCAACACATAAATATAAATATTTAGAATGTTCAAGCCCTCATGCCTCTTAGGCGAACAAACATAACTGCTCTTGAGGAGACAAACTACCTTATGATCTATCTTGCTACATGAAGAGGCCATGTGGACCGTTTCCAATGATCAACCTTATGATAAAGCTTTTGTATCACCCATAGTTTCTCGTGGCAACGAAATATGCCAACCAAGCGGGTAACACAAATAGTGCACAACATGATCACAGGAGGGTGACAAAATGCCAGGCCATAAGAGTCAATGCCAATTACACTCATG
This sequence comes from Dipteris shenzhenensis, assembly GCF_047967505.1. Lineage (NCBI taxonomy): Eukaryota > Viridiplantae > Streptophyta > Polypodiopsida > Gleicheniales > Dipteridaceae > Dipteris > Dipteris shenzhenensis. Next base: position 17,256,461 of record NC_141602.1, on the reverse strand, counting down.
CAATGCCAACAGTTTGGATTTGGTAAAAAAATAATTCAAACAACACTACAAGACCAAAGAGATCAAGAGTATGCATAATCTGCTGAACGTCCGATTTTGAGTTCCATAAAAAGAAAAAAAGGTCGTCTGCATATGCCTGGCTTACAAAAGGAACCCCTCCAGGAATATATATACCATGTAATTGTTGTTGCAAGACCAAATCATCCATATGAGAGTGGATGAGTAGCAATGGCAAAGAGAAACACACTAAGAGCACAACCTTGGTGAACAGAGCGGCCTAAAATGTCCAAGAAGAAGACAGGACATTAGACAATAGACAAGATCTTGTGCTGTCTTCATAGAGCCACTAAACCAGCCTCTGTATTTTGGGACCAAAGCCCAACCGAGCCACAACATCTGCAATAAAATCCCAGTGAATGGTAACAAATGCTTTTCCAATATTCAGCTGGATAATCAAAACATCTTGATTTGTGTATTTGGCATATTCAAAGCCAATGTAAGCATTTACATTATTACCCATAACCTTCCTTCGGGGCATGAGACCATACTAGGCAAGGTGTAATTTACTGAACAAAGGCGATACACGCAATACCAACATTTAAGAAATCATCTTATACACCATGGGCATTATTGTGATCGGGCACCAGTCTGATTGATGTTCACATAATTGCTTTTGGGGAATCAAACACAGCAATCCCTTTTCCATGAGGAAGGTAGAATGCTAGAACGCTAAGCATAATTGATTATACACAACAAAATAGGGCTGAACCCATCCCAAAATTCACTGAAAAACTTAACCATGAGACCACCCTACCCGGATGATTTCAAACTTCCAAAGCGCGTCAAAATCAATCTCAGCTCTTTTTCAGCAAATTGGCAACTTTAATGCATGGGTCTCATCCAAGGAGAGAGATGGTTGGATCTTTCTGAGAAGCACATCCAGGGTATTCATCTCTATGGGTGAAGAGGGAGGAGGGGCTGCAAACAAATCAGCAAAATAGTCGTGAACCACAGCTGAATGTTTTTCATCCATGAACCATCTGGGTGTAAGACCCTTTATAACGAATGCATTCGCCAGGAGGAGTGCAGGCTTTTTAAAAAAGCCTTAAAAGAGCAACTTGTGTCCTACAAAGCCAAGAAGAACATAGCTGCCATTTCCTCAACTTGTGAGATCGATGACTACTATTGTCCACTGGAGCAGGAGAACTGTTAAAGTCCCCACACAAAAAAACATTTCCCCTCCAGTGATAAGCAAACAAATGATGCCACATTTCAGTCTGAACAATTGAAGTGCGAGAGGCATACACTGAAGCAAATTCATATATTTTCCCATTTATCCTGCATTGAAAAATAAAATAGCCACCATGCAAATCGTCTAATGCTAGCTGAGGTTGCAAATTATGATGTACCAACATAGCAACTCCTGAAAGGGAGATAAGACCATAAAATATGTGGAATCCTGCAAAGAAACCTTCATGGCCAGCCAAAAAGTGCTCATTATGTTCTTGCAAGCAAACAATATGCAGCTTCTGACTATTGATGAAGGATCCTCCATTTACTTATATTACAAAGGGCTTGAACATTCCATGTGAAGCATTTGATCGGTATATACATCCTTAAAAACAGAGTATGTGTGTTGCAATATCAAATTTCAACCTACATGGCTATGCTAGGATGTGGCGAGCCATCATAAACCTCCCAAGCATTCACTTGCTCATCATTTGAAATAAAAGCAGGACTATCTGTAGGAATGAGTGGCATATTTGATGGATACAAAGCATCTGCACAAACCATCACTTCCTTGGTGACTAACAATCCAATGAAGAGTCTTTCTCTCTAGTTAATATTGTGTCCCTTACCTTAGAAGTGTAACCTGCATTTTAGCCTTGCCCCAAGGAGAAGACGAACCATGATGTGTGTCAAACAAGCATCATTTGGGCGTGCAGCCGTAGGGGGAGGTTTCAATAAAACCTGTGGACATTCAAATTGCATAGGTCCAAAATTTCCACATTCAAAACAAGAACCTGCAAATTTACCCCATTACAATTTGAAAAAACCCAGTAAGGACGGCACTCCTGCCATAACAACCTGAAGAGCCACATGTGGAGGAGTGGGTCTATCAGTGTCCTACAACACACAAACACGATTGACATTGGCAGTAGAACGTGGGGGATAAACCACTTTCCCCAATGCTTCAGCCAGGTCAGGCAATGCAGGCCTACAGTATAAAATCACCCATACAGGCATGCGACGAATATTAAGACTGTGATAGTCCTTGGTAGGCATCCATGGATAAACCTGTACCAACTGATTTCCAAAAAAGAGAGGAGATTTTTGCAAGAGTTGCTGCTGCTATTGGGCATCTGTGAAAATGACATCATAGAATCCTCTATTTGCCTTATAATAACAGACCTAAAAAAACATCGCTCGAGTAGGGCCATTTTGCTATGTCCCCTGCATCATGTCCTCCAAGAATAAAACCACTGCTCTTGAGCCAAGCTTATGACAGGTGCATATAGGACCTGTCACGAGATAGAAACTCGAGAGTCTGCGACAGGTTCATCAACCCAAGCATGATTTATTTCTGAAAAACCTTCTTGCAATTATATATACATATATACACACACACACATACACTTTTTTTTTGGTGAAATCTTTGATTGATTATATTATATGAGTAGCAACCTCAAAACAAGGTGCTACAGTTACATCAACTGAAAATTTCAGTATATGCCAAAAAGACCTCATGATCTATGCAGCGGGTCTGCAAGCAATTAAAGAAAGATTGCTGCAGAGAACACCTGAAAAAGCCAAACAGAGAGAAAGTAGGATTACCAAAGACTTTAAAATTCCTATATGTCCATAAAGTCCATAGTGCCCAGTAGCAAACCCAAACGAAGAAAAGATGAAACTTTGGTCTGGATGGATAAAACCCAAATAGCCAGAAGAACTTCCCAAACGGAACAGATGGGAATCTTGCTCGTAGGCGCTGTCGAAGCAGATCAAAAAACTCACGAGAGCACGGACAATGCCAAAACAAGTGAGGCACAATCTCCGAAGAAGCAAAACATCTGTGGCAAAGTGCAGGAGTAATGTGTTGATGAGCTAATAGCTGTCTAGATGGAAACACTCCCAAAAGAACTCGCCAAAAGAAAACCTGTTGCCGAAGCGGTACTTTATAGGCCCAAAGTTGCTGTAATCTTTTCCTCCACCACTTGGCTGGGCGATGCATTCGCCAAACAGAATCACCTCTCTCTGAAACTCAAGGTTGAGGCAAAAGGATTTTATAAAATGCAGGCACAGTAATCTGAGATAGCCTCAAAGGATGAGAAGAGGACCCCGGAGAAGTCAATGTTCAGTCTTCCAGCCAGTCCTGGAGTTCCAAAGGAGGAATCAAAATAAAAGGCGAAAGCATAAAAGTAATTTGTTGCCACAAAAAATGATAATGAGAGCCCAATCCATATCTGGTGGCTACCAGAGAAAAGGAGAGCACAATACCAGCATCATCTATAACATCAGAAACCGAGGTGATGCCTTTAAACGAGACAAAGTAGGAACGTCGAGGTTCCTGTAAAGCCAAGGGAGGCTAAAAGACTTTCGACCAGTGAATGCTTTCAACTCTCAAAGAATTCTGTCTCTCTCTCCTTCTTCCGTTCTTGCTTCCGTTGAGAGCACTCTCAATTGGTATCAGAGCCCGGGTGATCTAGCTGAGCGTGCATGAATGCTTGAAGCTCAGCAGCTCTGTGGGAGGAAGGAGAAGCTCTGTGGGAAGCTTTGTGGGTGACTTTACTTGCATTCGAGTGTGTAGAGACCTTGGAGGAACCTTTGGAAAAGTTACTTTGGTTTTGCGAAGTGGTTTTGAGAGCCTGTTAAAGTCGTTTTTTGAGCTTTTCCCTGTTCCGTTCGATGACAGAGACTCCGTATTGACGAAAGGGCAGCCCGGCAAAGTGCCATCGGTGCAGCGAAAAAAGAAATCCCATTGATCGAGTTGTTAATGACCAAACGTAGAAATACTGATATGCGTACCAAAGTTCTAATCATAAGAGCCCAAGGCTAATCACCTTGCATAAATTGCAGCAACATTTTTTCCCTGTGCGCAAGGATATGCACATGAATATCCATGATGTTCAATCCACCATGCATCTTGGGAGAACAAATGTGATGCATCGAAAGCAACCTGAGACTTTTTCTGCCATATTTGGATTGCCATAAGATTTCCATAAAGACAGACATGAAAGATGTAAGATCTGCCTTAGTGAACATGATCAATGGAAAGTAAAATTGAATATATGCCACAAGGATGGATTGCACTATTTGAAGACGAACGTGCAAAGGCCAGGTTGCCAGTTTCCAATACTCAAGCTTTTTTTGAAGCTTAGCCAAAACCCAATCAGTTTGTTGTCGGTGAGTGAGTTCCCACCCCAAAGGGTAACCAAGATGACGAACAAAATAAGTAGGTGAAATGATATCCTCGGGCCATAAGACTATGCTAGTCTTTGGAATGCAAAGGGAGCAGCTTAGAATTCTGAAAATTAACATGAAGACCAGCTGCCAAACCATAAACAGAGAGGGCCTGCATCAAGGCACCAAGATCATGGGGCGTATTCTTCGGGGTAAAGAAAGAATCATCAGCATAAGCTTGAGCAACCATGCTGCGATTAGCATCCAATTCCAAGCCATGAAGTGATCCTATGGCCACAAGATGATCAATATATTGCAGCATAGGAGGATGAGTAGCAATGGCATATAGTAAAGCACTGAGAGGGCATCCCTGGTGGACCGAACAACGAAGAGTCCACTCATTAGAGATATCCCCAGAAAGAATGCAAGCCGCATTGCTATCTCTGTAAAGCCAGTAAATAACCTACTGCATTTTTTGTCCAAACCCCAAAGCTTGCATAGTTTGCGAGATGAAATCCCATTGAACTGTGCCAAAGGCTTTTGCAATATCTACCTATAAGAGTATAAGATCTTGCTACGTGTATTTGGCATATTCAATCCCAATATAAGCATTGGCAATGTTATTTATGATATGACGACATGGAACAAAGCCATATTGGGAGGGATGCAACCCATCATGCAAATAACCTTTAATACGATCAACCACCATTTTGGCAATGATCTTATAAATTACTGGCATGAGCGTGAATCACTACGTGAATCACATAGCTGCTTCTTTGGAATCAGCTTGAGAAGACGCTTTTTCCATGACACAAGCATCTGCTGATTTTGCCATGCTGTATTTACCATTTACAGCAAGGTGAATTTAAGAAGATCCCAGAAAGCAAGAAAGAATTTAACAGTGAGACCATCCCATCCTGGAGATTTCCATCTGCCATAGGATCTCAGTGCATCAGATAATTCCCTTTCAGTAAAGGGATGTTCAAGTTCCAAAGCCTGAGCATTAGACAAAATTGGATGAATATGCTGCAAAAGAAGCTGACATGCAGACACAACCTGAGGAGAAAGAGTATCCACATGTCCAAAATGAGTGGAGAACTGCTGCACACATAAATCAGCAAGCTCTGAACGAGATGTTGACCAAGAACCATGAGGCATCCGGATCCGACAGATATTGGCAGCCTGTCTTTTGTAGTGTAAGCTCTTAAAAAATTGCTTGGAAGAGCAACCTTTATCCAAAAAAGCATGTTGTCTGGATCGGGTTTCCCATTTAGCAAGCTTTCTGCGATCATTGGATTGAAGAGAGAATTGAGCCTTACATAAGAGCATGCTTTTCTCTGAAGACAAAGGGTGAAGATGAGCAAGCTCAGTCAAACTCTTACAAGTAAATTTGGCATGTGCTAAAGTCTCCCTTGTGGCTTGCATATAGGATTTGCCATAATCCCGAATAACTGCTTGCATCCCAGCAACAAAAGCCTATCATGCGTAATCCAAACCAATGTGTATCTGACGAGAGAGAGGCTGAATAGCATCAGAGACCAAGGCTTTAAAGTCAGCATGCTCCAGATAACTATTATTAATCAGCAAAAGCCTTCGGCAAGGCAATCTGTCAGTGGGAAATTCATGTAAGGAAAGCCTCAATCAAAGAGGAGCATGATCCGAATGTGTGAAAGCATGATCAACCCAAATTTGACAAGTAAAGGCATCACAATGCTGTGGATCAACCTGATACTATCTATCCAAGCATGCCCGATAAGAAGATCGAGCATTGTGCTGAAAGGTATAGCTCGGAAGCATGGGCTGTAATTCCTTCCAGAGATCAAACAGGCGCAACTGAAGCAAAAAATCAAACCATGCTTGTGTTTCAAAAGCCAACATATGAGTGTGGCCTGAGGTGTTGTCACCCGATTGAGGGGCATTATTAAAGTCACCACAAATGAAGGCATGTTGTCGCCATGGATAGCTATGCATGGCAGCCCAGATCAAAGCTCTATCACGAGAAGATTGGGGGGCATAAACCGATGCAAATTCAAAGATTTTCCCTTGAACAAGACATTGAACAATAATCCATCTACCATGGCGATCATTGAGAGCCACAACAGGTTGAAGGTTGTGCTTTACAAAAAAAGCCATCCCAGAAAAGGAGTGCTCTCCAGCATAGAAGATATCATAATCAACAAAATGGCCTATTTGACCAACATACATATGCTGATTATGCTCTTGCAAAGCAACTATATCAGGTTGCAATTGTCTCATATACATCCAGACCAGTTTCCATTTGCGACCATCACACATTCCCTGTACATTGAGAGTAACACACTTCAGATGATCAAGCATATTTACAGTTATGGGACAAGTATGTACAGTAACTAACGGCCTGTATTCCAACCAATGGGAAAAGGGTCTGCCTAGACTCCAGAGGAAAGAGGAGGGAGAACCAGTGTGGGGAGACACCATTGTTGTATTGGAGAGAGTAGAGAGGAGGTTGAGTGCTGTGAATGAGAAGAAGGGAATCCGTCTGGCAGATGGAATAGGAGTCCGCCTAGACTCCAAAGGAAAGAGGAGGGAGCACCATTGTTAGGAGACACCACTGCTGTATTGGGGGGAGAGAGAGAGAGAGAGAGAGAGAGAGAGAGAGAGAGGAGGTTAAGTGTGGTCAGGATTGAGAAGCATGCAAGGGCTACTAGCTCATTGCTTGAGTGCTTCAGAGGAGACACCACTATTATATTGGAGAGAGAGGAGAGAGGAGGAGTGAGAAGCAGGCAAGAGCTACTAGGTCATTGCTTGAGTGTAAATGGTTGTGGAATCCTATCGGTGTCTACTTATCCATAAATGGTTGTGGAATACATTGCTTGAGAAGCAAGCAAAAGCTACTAGGTCATTGCTTGAGTGTGAGTTTCCACAAAGTTGCAAAGCCTCTTTACTTGAGTTGTCATTTGATATGTAGCAGCATCCTTACTAAGTCTTATGCAAGCTATTTCTTGTCTTTAGGGAGAAATCAATCTAGAAGAGTGATGATGGGGAAGTACTTGTTGAGTGTATACACGACACCATATCCTTGTTTGTACACATAGTGCATCTACTCCCCACAATGAAGCTACTCTTGAGGTTGCGAGAGATATCGACTTTAGGGGAAAAGTAGTTGGATAGTCTTGATAGAAATCCCAAGTAGTGGTGGGGAGAGAGATTTAGAAGTGGAAGAGGCAACGACCAAAAGCAATCCCTGCCTTGGAATGCAACATCAAAATACCTAGGCCTGTACTGACTTGGTATGAAAAAGTAGTGCAGAAGAATCCACTGGTAAACTACCAAAGGGCCTAAGTCCATCAAAGAATTGGACAAGAATCACTCGACAAGAATCATTCAACCTTGTAGCTGGTCAACTCTAAAAAAAGGGCAAGGATTATATTCTCCGAAGGTGTGTGTTGCCACATGAGATTCCTAATATAATGGAAGAAGTGAATAAAATAACGGGAGGTAATCACACATCTTCTGATGCCATGGCAAGAAGATTATGTGGGCAGGATACTGGTGGTCTAAACTCTTCAAGGATTGCAAGCCCTATGTCTGAGCATGTGACGTTTGCCAATGGGGAGGTCCCAAACTGTCCCACACGAAATTCTCCCGTTGGCACGATTTTGATATTATTCAGCTTTTCTTCAGGTTGGTTTTGGATTTTGTTGGTCCTATAACTCCTCCCATGAAGATGGGGAAACTGGTACATTTTAGTGGCAATAGACTTTGGCACCAAGTGGGCGGAAGCCAAAGCTGACCGACTGCGCGGCCAAATATGTTGCGGCATTTTTATTTCAGAATATTATTCCATGCTTTGGATGTCCACCAGTGGATCTAGTGATAGATAGGGGTTTTCACTTTATCGATGGGATAATCCAGTGTCATTGAGTAGTTGCAGATCGTCTACACAAAGTCTGCTCTGTATCACCACTGATGCAAGGGCCAGGCAGAGAGCACTAACAAGGTGTTATGTACTACTATCCCTAAGATGAGTATCGATGGCATGGCAGACTAGGATGTTTTGCTGCCTGCTGTTGTCTGCTTATCCCACAAGCTCTATAAGATCCTGAGTGATAGCATGGCACTCCAGCGAAGGCAACTGTCTGAATACTCTCCATGCACCCACTTTGGAATTTTTTTCTCTCCCACGTCACCTACTGCATGTGACTTTAGAAACCCAGAGGAGGTCATGTAACCTGAGAAATCAAGAACAGCCTCATTTCATATGATGGGATGTTTGTCTGTCTCATCCTACTCATCTAGAAGAACCCAAATAAGAGATCATCTGATCTGGTACTAAGCTTTGACAACCACTGTATAAAGGAGAGGAAGGAAGCCATGTCTCAGCATCTGTGAAAATCCATCTAGTGCTAGTTGTCCAACCATTCTCTAGAGGAAATGCAGCTTTGAATTTAGTGAGTGAAGTCCTTCCATGGCTAGTTGCCAGGAAGCAAACCCGTAATCACAAGGCTTCCATAGGAGAGCTTTGCTGGATTAGGCTGATCTCATTCTAGGTTGGATGATGGTACTCCATGTCTCATCCGAGGTTCTAGAAACCAATTCTTCAAGAAAATTGGAATCACGGAGGGGAGATTGAGAGTAGGTGACAAGCAAGCAGGTGAAGACCAGGTAGAAAGGAGGAGGTCATTTGGAGACAAAGGGAGTGGAGTCGTCAACAGAGGGAGCTAAGGAGAGCTACGAGGTCTATTTTTGTAATAGCTGGTTGTGTGTGAGATGGGAGAGTGAGTATGAATGTGACAGCTATAAGCTCTGTTTGTAGCGCATTGTGACTTCAAGGAAGGGAAAGTATCGGCCTTCAGAGCACTTTTCTAGGCTGTTTCTGGCCTGATCATCTCTGTGTTGTGCCTATCATTCAAGTGTACCTAAAACCTGTGTGGATATTTAACGACATTAGTAGCTCACAAGTACTAGACCCAAGTACTCGACACTTCCACAAGTACTCGACCCACCGCCTAGAACAGGAATAGCAAAGTTTAAAAAAATGTGCATAATGTCCCAGGTTTCTCATTGCATACAAATCTTCTTATTTAGTGCTACAATATAAGCACAATCACCCAATGAAAATATATATTCTTAACATGACTAGTGCTTTAATCTTTTTCTTGCCTGTCCTGTCTTAATCCTGCATTGGTTTTGGTCCTTTTGGTTTCTTTATCTGTAAGGTCTGCAATTTCTGAGGTATCAAGTGGGTTTGAATGATTTGTATTTGTTGACTTTGCTTTATGAGCACGTTTTTTGCACAGAGCATTGAATCGATTCTTGACAGCATTATCCGTCCTGAAATTTTTTAATTTACTTATGACATTACTTCAACAAAAAGAAGGATGATGATATTTTTTTTGTCATGTAAGAGTCTTTAATGTTCATTCTAGATCAAGCACTTTCAAACATAGCTTATTTCAGGACTATCAGACTGCTTATTGGAAGAATTTCCTAAGAGTAAAAATTAAAGAATATGCATTCGAATAATGAAGCAGTGAAATGGTAGTTCATCTCTGACTTGAAGACAATAATATGTGGATAGCAGTTTGTATATCAGATACCTGCCAGGAACAAGCTTAGCTATCTCAGTCCAACGATTCCCAAAAGTATTATGGCCCTATCAATAAGGAAAAGAATTTAGGAATATGTTGAGCCAACTTTTTGACTCCCTTACTCTCCAAGAATGAAGATGCATTGATCGTTTTATGAAGTGAGTCTGTAACCTCAAGTAAGAGGCGATCCTCATCTGCACTCCAGCTGCTCTTATTCATACACATGTGAAGATACGTCTGCCATCTACCAAGTTGTTGGGAATATGGTAAGCAAGAAAACTTCTTAGTGTATCAATTGTTACCTTATTCTATGAGCAGGTAGTTGTTTCTAGTAGTTTTTAAAACCTCGAACTACAAAGCTATACAATTTGCAAGTAAGATGAATACGTTTTGCATTAGTGCAGAGAGGTAATATGTCTGTTGAGTGAAAAGGAAATGGTAAAATTCATATCAAATTTGGGTTCTTTTCTATGCTTATATTTTAGTGGAACATTATCAAGCTCCATGGTTTCACACCTTTTCCTGCATTCACGAGGGGTTTTGTTTTGCATTTTTGCTGAAATAATGTGCCACCTGTATAATAAATATTGCCATGTCATAATTGGTCTTATTTATGTGATTTTTAGGTACATACACTAATATCTAGATAAGCATGGGTACATACACTAATATCTAGATAATTGGTCTTATTTATGTGATTTTTGGGTACATACACTAATATCTAGATAAGCATGGATCTCGAAATGCCTTACTTTTTAGTCCCATGTCGTTTTACAAGCTCTCTCAAAAATTCGTCCTCCTGTAGTTGGAGAGAAACAAAGAGGAATTGAGCTTTGGGTATTTAATTAATTAAATTGAGAAAAATTCAGCTAGATTATTCTTGATGGTGAGAATGCTCATGATCTGATTTATTGTTCACCACAAATGTCTTAGGGTGGATTGCCTGTTATTATGGCTGCCTATGTCCACTTGTATTCCTATAGAACGTGTATGTGTGGAAAGAGTAAGAACACTCATTAAGCAGGTGCAATAACGGAAGGATAGTGCCTACATTACAAAACCATCAATTGATATGCCATGTTGTAGAAGACAAAAACAACAGCTTGTAATGACACACCAAGATGCAAAAGAAGAAAATTTTATAATTTTATTGTACAAGGGCATAACAACTTAGGTTTACAAGTGAGACAAGCTCATAGATCCAGGCTTTTACTTCACTCCCCTCTTCCTTATCTACTCTCTCTCCACTCTCATCTCTCTTCTTTCCAATCTCAATTATGGGTTCTTCTGGTTGTTGTGCTCCCTTGATCTCCCACAGTACACCTATGAGAAATTAACCTCCTTGTTTCGATTGACTGTGTATCTTGATCATCCACTCTTAAATATTCTTTGAAGCTTTTACATGCATCATTCATTATGTTCCATAAACACACCCTCTCCCCTCTTCCATTTGTTGCCAAAGCATGTAGAGGTCAGTCATTTATCTTTTCTGTTTTTGTAAAAATAGGAACTTAAGTCTATAGCTTTGAAAAATTGGCTCAATAAGGACCCATAGCAATGCAAGGAGATAGGTATAGGGGGGTATACAATTAAAACATAACTCCTTCAATGAATTTGTAAAAGATCCCTTGAGGCTAGGCTCACAAGATAGATAGGAGGGTTATACAATCAAATGATATCTCCTTCCGTGAACTTGTAAGAGACCCATTGATGCTACACCTTATAGAAACCTCAAAATGTTCAAAGGGCTCAGATTCCTTGTGGCATCACTCTTCATCTATCGCCTAAGAAGAGCAAAAGGTGCAGAAAATATTGTAACCAATGTCTACCAAGAGGATGCCAGTACGATCTCACCTTATTTTCAAAATGAGAACCTTTATTAAGTATGACCAAAATCGAAAATTTCATGAAAACATACCAAAATTTTCATAGTTGGAAAGGAATTGGATGGGGATTTCAAACTGCAACAATGTCTTTGTTAGGAGGGCATCATGCAAAGGTGGTCAACTGCAAGCAGTTATATAGAAAATACGATAGAGGTTATTGAGATGTCTGAATCGAAAAGCCTCACTCCTTGTGATCTTGCTAACCCTCCCAAAATGATTGGCCCTCGCCAGCCAATATGTAGGATCCAAGATGTTGTTAGGATTTGTACATCTATTGCCTCGTGCTTCCCAAACCTACCTACCAAGATTCTAGATTCCACTCAATGCCACATCCTCATTGGAACTCTTGTCTAAGATGTAGGGGAAACTGCTCTCTGCACTCCAAAAGAGTGGCAGCATCATTCTCAAGCATTCCCTTATTCACTCCTCTCAGGTTCAAGAGACTCCCAACCTTTGATCTGCAGCCAAAGGCATGATTCTGCTCCACGCTCCAAACGAACCAGTTGGCTCATGCCCTATTTGGGCAACCAACACATGTTATGATCTAGACTTGATCCTCTGGATGCCAAAGAAGGGGTTGTTGCTCACTGAAATGCGGGCTGGCCTAAGAGAGCTCTAAACAACAATGTTTAAGGGAGGAAAATTGTAAATATTTTTTCACACTTCACAGTTACATGAGGATAGGCACTATGCACATATTTGTATAGGTATGGGGGTGTTTGGTTTTGCCAATGTGACTAGCATCACATGTAACAAGGTTGGCTGTATTTAAAGATACTAAAAAAAGTTTTTTTGCAGGGACTCCTGGGAAGTGATGAAATGCAGCGTGGCTGCACACGCACTCCAGAGCATAGTATCCCATATGTTTCGGTGTTGGTTATAAATGACATATGTTTATCATTGTTGTCTTTTGCCATGTGTTCATATGGTCATATGTGATTCCTATGTCGTCATCATCTCATGTGGGCATCTCTGAGTGGGTTTGGCTGTTTTATGTGATTATAAGTGGCATGCATGCATTGAAAGCTTTGCATGCAGTCTTTGTGCAAGAAGTGTGCCTAAGGTTTGGGATTTTGGGCATTAATTGCCTTGGTGTACGATTTGGGGGAAAGGAATTGGAGAGTGGTAAAATGGAAGTGGTGATGTGGCTGGAATTTCTGGAAAGGTTGGCATGTGCATGCAAGGTGGCTGCGTGAAGAAGAGAATCGTGGTGCTTCTAGATCGATGAGCTGGCAAGGTACGTGGAATGGTGGCTGCTGGAGAGTCCTAGAAGAGAGCTTGGTAATCACCATGACAAGGACGGTCGCACAAAAAAGAGGAAGAGGGGATGAGCAGAAAGCTGTTTGCTGGCTGAAGAGAGGTGAGGGCTACTGACTGGTCGACATATGGACCGCCTACGACTGCTACACGGTTCATGAGCGGAGAGCTTAGTTGCTGAGTACGGGTGTACAGGCAGAGTGGATTGCATATTGTAGATATGCACACAGAGTTTGTTACGCAGAGAGGGAGATCCTAAAGGAACTGGACGTGCTCATGCTAAATTGAAGATGTGTTGAGTGTGGGCGATGTTCGTGAACGATTGAGTTGCTGGAACGTGGTCTACTTGTTTGGTGTTGACATGCTGGTGTCTTCAGGATATACGACCATTGGAAGAGTGTCAAATGTTGGTCTGAAATTGTCATGGTCTTGGGAGTTTCTGAAGGATCTCTGTGAGCTTGTGTGTTTTCTTCCAGTCAATTGTTTGTGGGGAGTACCTTGAGTCTTGTGATATGAATATTTGCTCTGGATGTTGTGCTCATCCTTCGACTACAGGAGTTCTGTACACTGCTATCTGATCCCGTTGGAGACCCGGCTTCAGTTTGCCTCTTAGATGCAGTTAAAAAAAATGAATGATGATTTTATCTCTTGAGCTTAGGCCAGAGGTACTTGGTGTTTTCTTTGATGGTTTTCACATAGAGGTTGTGCTATCCTTGGTTCATGGTGATTATTGGTCTCTGCCTTTGCGTGTGGTAGATGAACAGTGGATGCTTAGGATGCTTCTTGATGAAGAAGATCTTCCAGAGTGTATCCATCATATGGAGTTCTCTGATGAAGATGATCTCAACTGAGTGGGTGTTTGTATTACCTGAGTGTGAAGCCGGGCGGTCTTAGAGTGCTTAGTTGTGTGCTTCTGCCTTCTCATATTTTCATCCATCAGCATCATCACAACCTCATCAAACTTTTCATTGATGAAGAGATTTATTTTTAGGGTGTTCTCAAAGAACATCCATCAGAATGAGGTGTGCCATGTCCGCTAATATGGCAATGTATTTCTCAGGAGAGCTTCTCTAGCAACTGCTTCCAAGGCTTCGTGTCAATTCACAAACAATGACATGCCTGGTATGGTTTCGTTCTATATCCCGAGGTCAATGATTGCAATAACCCTCAGCTTGGGGAAAGATTCTTGTTTGCCATGCTACTTGCCCCGAGCATCTTGGGTCCCATCAAATCCTACCCGAAAGCTTATGGTGGATGCTCTATGGTGACTTGCTACTACACTGAAATGGCAATGCTTATTGAGAAGCCAAGATATTGTGTGTTGTTTTTTGGGAATCCACTCGCAACTCTTAACGTGCCTCTAAATCAAAAGCACTGCTAATGCAAGAAGGAAACCAAATGACTTATGCCAACTTGAAGCAATAAACTATAGGTTAATGAGGGAGTACAGATGCTTGAGGCTTGGAGTCAAGCCCTCCACAAACATACAATGCTGTATCATGTAATCTTCATCATCATCTAGGTTAATGAGGTAGTAAACATGCTCTAGGCTCGGAGTCATGCCCTCTGCATACAATGCCGTATCATGTAAGATTACATGATACAATGTCGTATCATGTAATGTTCATCATCATCTACCAACTCATGATTCTAGTAAATCAAGAAACCGCTTGAAAAATTTATCTGAAGTAATACCCATGATTTTAACAAAGAAAAGAGACACAGAGGATAGGGAAAGACTCTCTCATAGTGCCTCCCAATGAACACTTGGATCGAGCTCCTTGCATAAACTGCAAGCATGCCTCAATTTTCTCTCTCTAAGAAGCCCATTCCCTCTAGGAATCTCCAAAGGTAATGTCCGAAAGTGTCGAACAAAGATCCAGGTACATCAGAATAAATTCATCTTCACCTAGAGACTTCGGGCCTGGGAAGGCCTACATGGTCTCAAGCATCTCTAAACTTGTTAAGCAAGCTTCCAACCTACACAACATTGCTGGCATGATTACTAAGGGCATCTTAAGCCACACCTCTGTCCTAGCTACCTTTTTCCCCAATAATTATTTGGCTTGGACGATCCCAAGGCTTCAAGCATTCTAGCTTGTTAAACGGGCTTCTAGCCCTTACATCAATACGGGCATGACAACTCAGTGCACTTCAGGCTGCGCCATTCCCTTGCACCTACCTACAAAATCTCAATATACAAGGCTATGGTCATCTCCACCATCATTTGTGGTTCAAGTATATTTGGTCTGCAGAATATTGAAGTTTAGTTCTTGTGAAGCTAGGCTCATAATTTGGAAAAATAACCATTTTATCTGCTCCCTTGCTGTGTCCATAAGTCTCGTGCTAGCAGAAAAAGTAGGTCGCTGCTCTCTCACCAGCTCTATGAGACCAAAACATGCCTAAGTACTTGTTCTCGGTTCTTGACCATTGGAGATACCAAAGAACATGTTCCTAGCACGTAGCACTAGAGATTTCGATACCCTCAACTAAAGCTACCTAGCTCTCCATAGAATCTCCCTTGTATGACCAAATATGAGTAATGGCCTCCTCCATCTCCTCCTTGAAGACGTTATTTTTTACTTTGTAGCCTTGCTAAGGTGGCCTCCTCCAAAGCTGCTCTAGCTTGACGATAGGCGAGTTGTCTAGGTTGGTGGTGTAAAAAAAAATACATCCGAAGTCTCCCCTCTACATGATCCAGTCACTCAAATAAAGCCATTTAGGCACGGAATTGTCCCGTGGTCCATGAGATAAGGGAGGCATCCCATCTAGAGATGGTGGGATGGAATTGCAATGGTTCTATATACTATGCCAGGGGACTTGAATTAATGCATTGGATAGTGGGATGCCATCTCCTTCATAAACACACATGAAAGTTTTGCGAAGGGACTACCGACGTCTCACAATATGTGTGGGTGTCTTTACTCTTCCCTTTAAAGTGCATTGATTCATCAATTAGAGGTTCAAGAGGGATAGCATGACTTTTCAAATGCCAATTCAAAAGGGATATCACAGTGGGCAAGAAAGGTGTTATTGTAACTATCATTAGACTTTGTCGTCCCATCAAGAATAAAGAGGAGCTTCTTGATTGTGACCTTGAGCACGACACACATTCCTAGAGGCCTCTTCAAGAATTTATGATGATTGTGGCAGGTGCACTCATCGACTAACACACTACCAAACTCAAGAGTGCCCTCCACATAGGGACAATGATTGGTTTAAAAGTTCGATACACACTTTTATCTTCTCCCCTTTTGGAAATGCTTATCAGTGCCTAGCGTTACATCACGAGTTCTCCCTCACACTCAAATGAGAGGAGTGCAGCCCATAATGTGGCTTCTTTGGAGGACTTTTGCCTCATGGTAGGTACGCTACTCGACTTTAAAAAATCCATTGGATTTTGTGTCAATTATGAAAATATGGTAGGATGGGGATTGAGCATGGATTTAAACATATAGAGTCGGGTACCTCTACTGGGATGCTAGATAGGAGTGAATGCAACCAACATTCAACAATTTGCTCTGGTTATGGAAAACATCCAAGAGTAATTTGCTCTATTGGAGCTCCACTACTCAAGAATAAGCCCCCGAAAGCCATATCATAAGGTTAGATATCCTCCAACTCCATACATCTCAGACTTTTTCTTTGGGGGGGGGGACATTATGCAAAATGAGTACTTTGTTGATGACTTAGGACATCCCTTGTACTTTTTTGAATGTATATGTGGTCAAGATGGGAGAGCGGGAATCGACCTCAATAGTAGGCGCCTAGAGAGTTGTTAGAGAGCTGCTTTCACCAGAGTGACACATTCCCTAGAGATTTATGAGGCGTCATAGACATACTTTACAGGTAACAGATTGATAAAGCAATCCCTCTTAACTGACCATGCATAGTAGGGACTAGGTACTACAACATTCCCACCAACATTATTAATGCCCAACAGTGGGTGTAGACCATAGTGTAAACATATTCTCTCACACATACATATCCATGCAGCCACACATTTACACAAAGATCTTCGTAATGAGTTTCTGTTAGCACTTTAGAGGTAAAGGGCAAACTCAACTATGTCAAAGGCTAGCACAAAATGAGAAGGCTAATCAAACAGTAGTCCATATTCTCTTCATTCAAGCTACAATTGCTTGTGAAAACTATACAATTTCAATTTAGTCTCTCCTAAACATTGAGGTGGCACGTTCAGCCTCCACCTTGGATTTTCTCTAGCTGTCTTGGATGACAAGTTATTTGCCCTCTTAGGGTGTTTGCTTTCTCATGCTTAGGATGATGTACATCTACCATGAGCTTGCTCTTGGTATTTCCTTCATACTTAATAAAAGTCTTTTTCTTGAACCAAAAAAAGATTAAGTCCAAAAAATCTGGCGTAATGTCAGAAGAAATATTCAAAGGGGTACAAAGAGAAGTGGGTACAAGAGAACTAAGAATGGAGATACAGTGATTGTGGACTCTGTGTGGGACATGTTTGGTGGATGTGGTCATAGCAGTGTGAACCTAAAAAATGTTCATTAAAATTTTCCATAATTTATCAATCATGCTTGAGGTAACGGTAACCATCCCACGCTCTTGATGTTTCCCACATAACTAGAGCCACATTGACTTTCTGTTGCTTAATCCACCACCTATCCGAAGCTTCAGTAAACATATGTGTGGCCACTGGGATCATCATTATATTGTTGTGAACTTCACACATGGCAAAGGCCTCATCCCATTTGTAAAGCCATGCTTCGATGATGCCCCGCATATCTTTCAAGCTTATGATTTGATATGTTAGGCCTCTCGACTTTATGCTTTTCCAATATACAGAAGCTAGACTCTGGTTCCATTATCCCTTTTCCTTTTTCTTCCCTATTTTTCCAATTTTTGTGGTGTCTTTTGGTTTATTCTTGGGATTTCCATTGTGTGAGGTAGAGAGAAAGCTGAGTAGAAGGAAAAGCTACAAACATAGCTTTTGAAAGCTTACAAAGGGATAGCTGTGGCTTGTTAAAGCTTTTCATAAAGCTCAGGAGAGCTTTATGGAAGAGAAATTACTTGAAAGAAATTATGAGCTTTAGTAGATGGTAATCTTGTAGACCCTAAGCAAACCAAGACTACATGTGACAAGAGTCAATCGGGTCTCAGTACTTTGTGCTCATCATTGACGATGGTTGTGCATGGTGAATCCTTCCCTTTGTTGCTCCACATTTGTTCTTTGGGTAAATCATTTTAATCAAGGTTCAACTAATAGATGGGAAGAAACAGAGAAAGTGGGGAAAGGCTTGTTCTGTATGTAGATATTCACTGTGGGCAGCAAGACTTGTCCTTGTTTTGCAGCAGAATGCACCTCTCCCAATCAAATCGCAACTGTTTTTGTTGAGAGAATTCGGTTTGGTCCCCTGTCTAGACTGCAAGCATGAGGGAAGAGATCAGGACTAGGGGCTGGATGAATCGACCAAAGCACCATTGGCAATAGACTGCAATGTCTGTAGGTCAGATCGTGGCAGAGGCAGCTGAGTTAGGTGCCGGGTTTTGGTGCAGAGTAGATCGTGGGACAGATCTGCAAGCTTGAGCAGATAGCAAGAGGGCTCCATGACTGCACGCTTGGCCCAAGGACTTGAACAGATACTCAGAGCAGCATTGGGGCAGCACACGGATCAAAATAGCCTAAACAGACTGTTGAAGGGCCTGCACAACTGTGGATCAGAACAGACTATTTAAGCAGCCCTTGGGCTGCACACGAGTTGGTAAAAAGAACCTATCATTTGGGTCAAGCATATCTTTTGTTGGATGCAAATGACGGTGTATGTCGAGGACTATGTGGTTGAATGTCAACATCTCTATTGGAGCTCACTCTAGATCTACAAATAGCCTGTCTCTTGTACATGGAGATATGCTCCTTGGGGTATTGTTGCTCATTGTATGTTAATGTGGAGTGGATCTCTTTCTTGTAAAACTCCATTTTTCCATTGCATCCTCTCCACAAGTTCTCCACCACCTTTTTCTGCACAGAGTCTCTTATGGCCCCTTTCTTCTTAGGCAAATCTTGGCTTGAGATATCCCACCTTTCCAAAGTTAGTATGCCTCTTTGAACAATCCTTTTCTCTTATCGCTTCTGTCACACTATTGGGCTTTTCTCATCGCGAATAGATGACACAATCTCTCTCTCTCTCAGCCCCTCCTTCCACACCCCCTCCCAGTCGCGTCAGTATCTACAGCTATTATCACGCAAATGAAGCTCTGAACAAGGACCTCATGGAATCCAACAGTCATTGAAGCTGCCCTGTGACAATAGGCGCCTCCCCCGCAGCTATTCCATGCTCCAGAAATGCTGCTCGTACACATGATCAGAGGTGACACCCTGCTGATGCTGTCCCGTGACCATCGGTACACCACCTGCAGATGTCCAATGCTCCAGACCTACTGCGGATACAAGTGATCAGAGGCAACACCCTGCTGTCAGCAACCAGTGAACTAACGCCCCACAATAGATTCTGTCAAACCATGACAAACGGTGTCAACTCTGCTACTGTCAGACCACAAAAATAGCCACATTTTGATGCTACAAACTGATGCCTGCAGTGTTGCTGAATCACAATAGAAGGAGCAGATGCTATACAGAAATAGAGAGAGCGAGGGACGGGGCAGTTTTTACAGCATGGTCAACCAATTGGAGGAGAATAGCTTCGATTGTGATAAGCTGTAAACTCTGCACCACCACCACCACGGGAAGCTGTTTAAATGCATCAGATATTGTCAAGGCTGAACAAGCTGTTTGAATGCATCAGACATTAACAGAAATTTACTGAAAGAACTTGGAGTTGCTCAGCCAGAGTTTTAACAGAAATATGCATAGAAGAAGAAGTGCATTTGCAAATATGTTCACCCCAAAAAAGACCCTGAGCATTATAACTCCAAAGAAAGACCAACGCTTACAGGACCTCTAACAAAAAGATGTATGAGGCAATGGTCAAGATGCAAAATGCTAATACAAGAGGTCGAGCTGTTAAAGGATAACATGAATGAAATGGCTCAGAAAATGCTCTCTATGGACAGCAATATAGAAAAGGGATATGCCAAAGTAATCAGCATGGAACAGAGAATGGACAACAATATAGAAAAAGGGTACGCTACGGTTATGAGCATGGAACATAAACGGAGAAAAAGACACAAGTGCAGAAAGGGTAAGGGGAGACTAAGATGCAGCAAACACAAGATATCATTCGCAATGTTGATCATATCGTGAAAAGTAAAACGGATGAAATTACATTCACTTTGAGAGAGGTGAAGGAGCAGAAGGAGAAGGCATTGAAGCACCTGATTGTGGGAGTAGAAAGAAAAAAAGGATGAGGATATAGAAAAGGTTCTAACCAATGTCTTTCAAAAACCAAAGCACATCTCAGCCACTAAATACATATCTAGATGAATCCAAGAACATGCCCAAACTCATCCTTTAAAAAGACAATACATAGTGCAGTTTCAATCTCATGATAGTCACTCATAAGGTTGAAAAAGATAAACTCCATATCATGCATAGGGATGAATGTGGAACTCTATTGTAAGCATGCTGCATGTATCCAAGATAGAAGTCCCAATTCTTGAGCCTGTGGTGACAACAGAGTCTGATCAGCTAAACGAAGACCCTATTAACCAATCAGTTTAACCATCAATAGGGAGATGCCAAGCTGTGGAATGTTTCAACTCATGTCCATAGACTGCAACAATGTGGTCCAGAAAGTGGAGAGAAACCTCGAATCCCTATCAGGCACAATAAAAGAAGGCAGCCCAAAATGGGACCGAAACATGTTGGAAGAAAAGATGGGCTGCTTGGACTGCATCACATGTCGTGCATTTTTATTCAAAAAATATCCATTTTTAAAATCTGTCCACAACCACAGAGATTCAGTCATGTTCCTTCTTGGTTGTGGGAAGTCCTGAGAGAAAATCTATAGGAGGGAACAAGAAGAGGGTTGCACAACCCATGTTTAACTTTCTGGTTTTTGTTTTGTTGGCAAGACCCACAAGCTTTGATGAATCTCTCTACATCATGTCTCAGATGTGGCCAGTAGAAATGCTTGCAAATGCAAAACTGTCTTATTCACTCCAAATTGTCCAACAGTAAGAGAGGAGTTGATGAGTTGGTGTCTCCAAGATCCTTGGGGGACACACAGCTTGTCCAATTCGTAGATATAGGACTGCTTGATTGTATGTTCCAGAAAAGGTTCTTTGCTTCCAGAAGTTGGATGAGTTACCAGCCAATAGATATGAGAGAAATCTCTGTCAGTAAGATACAGATCTGCCACTCAGAAAATGCTGGAATCTAAACAGAAAAATTTGAGAACATAGCATGAAATGGGGGGCTTGGACAAATAGTCAGCCTGTGTCTTTTGGCAGCCAGCTTTGTACTTGATGATGAATGAAATTGCTGCATGTAGGCAGCCCATTTGACATGCCTGAAATTTCCAATGGAGCTCTGAGTATTCAAGTACTGAAGAGGTTGATGATCAGTATGAACAATAACTTCCTGGCCCAAAAGGTAATGTCTCCAATGCTTAAGGACTTGGAGCAGAGAATACAACTCTTTGTCATAAGTAGGATAATTCAATGTTGCATTTGAGAGAACTGAGGTGAAATAAGCAATTGGATGACCTTCTTGAGAAAGCACAGCTCCAATGGCATAAGTGCTTGCATCTACTGAATTTACTTCTTGCAAAAAAAAAAAAGTGCTGGCATCTATTTCAATGTCAAACACTATGCTGAAGTCCAAAAAGCTTAGAACTGGAGAAGAAGTCAACTTTTCCTTAAGGAGGGCCATAGCCTGATCTTGAGCTGGGCCCCAATAAATGGTGTCTTGCCCTTGGTGAGCTGGAATAAAGGATAAAGAATCTTTGCAAAATTCTTTATATGCTTCCTAAGCCAATCCAAGAAAGCTTCTAATGTGAGAAACATTAGTGGGAGTGAGCTAGTTCGTAATTTCTTGAATCTTATCATCATCAATGGCAATGCCTTCATGTAAAATGACCAAACATGACACTTCAAATGAATGAGGGAAAACTCACACTTCTTGGGATTGAGATGAAGAAAATGTTGTTCCAGTAGAGAAAAGACTTGTTGGAGATGACCTAAGGGCTCTTCATATGTCTTGGAGTAAATAAGAATGTCATCCATATAAACAATCACAAATTTATCCAAGAAAGGCTTGAATATGTCATTCATTGCTCTCATGAATGTGGCTGGACCATTGTTGACTCCAAATGGGAGCACTACCCACTCATAAAGCCCTTGCCTGGTCTTGAAAGCTTTCTTCCATGTGTCAGCATCCTTGATTCTCACCTCATGATACCCACTCTTGAGATGATGCTTGGTGAAGAACCTTAATCCTTGAAGTTGGTCCGCAGTGATGTTGTTCAAAGCTCTGTAATCAATGCAAACCTGTATGAACCATCAGATTTGGCCACATAGGGAAGAGGATGGCTTGATGTAGCCAAGATCCAAGAGCTCCTACAGTTGCCTCGTAATTTCATCACTCTCCACAAGGCTGCTCTTGTAGAGAGGCTTATTTGGAAGGGGACCCTGGAACCAAATCTATGACATATTCCACCAACGTAGGAGGATGAAGTCCATTTGGAGGTTGCCAAATTGAAGGATATTTCTGCATCAAAACTTGAACTCCCTCTGGAGCTGTTCTTGGATGAGTTGCTGCTGTAGTAGACCCGACCTCAGATGTTGTCGTTCAGATGCTAATTGAAACAGTTGCAATAATGCCAGTGTATGGGATAGCATCAGCAGCATGTTTAACAGCAGCAGCAGCAGCCTTGGACAGGAGAAACAGAGCTGGAAGAAGCAGTATTTGGAGCAGCAGAAACATTTGGAGGAGCAGCAGTTGTATTTAGAGCAGCACCAGCATTTGGGATGGGAGCAACAGAGGGGACAGCAGCAGCATGTGGGACAGTGGGGCCAGTAGCATATGAAGTGACAGCAGTGGCTTTTGGAGCAGCAGGGAGAGCAGCCTCTGAGGTGACAGTAGCAGCCCCAATGTATGTACCAGCAGCAACAATAGATGTACTAACAGATGGAACATGGTATGCAGTAAATTGGAGTTGAGACAGTACCATGATTGCCAGGAGTAGTGGCAGCACAGTAAACGTAGGAACAGCAGCAAATGAAGGAGTGGATGTTGCATTAAAAAGTGCATCAACATTTCCACCAATAGATGGAGCGTAGGAGGTTGCAGCATCAGAGAGTGAAGATCATGGACACATGTAGGAACTGAGGGAGATTGTGGGGTAGCTGGAACCGAGGATGTATCCAAGATGGTATCAGAGGTTCTAGCAAAGGAAGACATATCTGAAGAAGAGGCAAGATAGGGCTCTCTTGATAAAAGTAGCACACTGTTTTGTAGAGACAATTAAATTTTGGGGCTGATTGTTGGTTGGTTGAAAGGAGAATGTCCTCCCATCTTTCACCAGCTTGTAGATGTTTTTTCTGGCCATGTAGACAGCTGATATGTCATCTTGGTATGGCTTCCCTAAAATAATGTCTCAACAATCAATGGGTACCACATCTCCATGTACTTGGTCTTGATAAGCACCAATTGCAAACTTAACAAGACACTGCTTAGTAACCTTCAAAGATTGACCTTTATTCATCCACACGAGAGTATAAAGATGGGGATGATTCGCTTCTTGACAAGCGTGGCATTCACCAAATTCTTTTGACTACCATTATCAACATGAATGAAACCAAACTCTGCTTCACTTGACCTTTGGTTATAAACAAAGATTCCCTTTGAGGGTTGTGAGTGCCAACACCTTGAGAGAAATATTTTTATTGATCTAAAGTCCAAATAATTTTACCTTAGTCTGCTCCTTGAATCCAACCTCTAACAGAGCTGAATGTGCAGCGGCCCTTTGCCTTCTTTCTATATGCGATCATGCTTGTCACAGTTCTTGGATTTCTGCTTGGCATACTCCTCTGGTGGAAGCCGTTTCTCAGCTCCCTTATGATGTTGATTTTGATGTTGCTGAGGCTTAGACTCGTCAAGAGGTTTGGGCGGAGATGGCTTGATGGACCCTCCAGATTCATTGAACTGTTTTCTCAAGTATCTCAGCAACAAAATTAGGTTCAATGTTTGGGGGATGAAGAGATCCACCTCCTGCTTGATATGAGTGAGCAATCCCCCAACGTACTTGATGTTAATCTTGTCCTCACTGTCCTCTACTTTGGCCGTCAACATGAACTGATGGAAGGACTCTGTGTATTGTAAGACAATTTGGCCTTGCTTTTGCTTGAACAGCTGCCATATGTGGAGCATCTTCTCTTTCTACCCAAGAGGAATAAACTGCTTCTTCATGCTTGGACTAACTCATCCCATGCGTTGATGGGGGTACAGAGTCCTTGTTGGATCATACTCTGGACTAAATCCCACTAATGTAGGGCACCTTTAGTGAGCTTGATGGTTGCCAAAAAAAGCTTCTCTTTTTCAATAAATGGTTGAGACTGAAAATAGAGGTTGATCTTTTTGGCTCATTGCTCTAACTTCTCAGGATTGAGGGAGCCATCAAAGGCTTGCAAATCTAAGGATGTATCTGCCTTGAAGCATGTGGATAGGTGCGAGCCTAAGCTTCCTTGAGGGGATTGTGTTCCTGCAGAATTACTATCTGAGTTAGTCCCTCCATGGGTTTCAACATTGGGACTTGAATTCCCTAGCCCTTGCAAAGCTTGGTAGCTTGGGCTATGCTCTGAGAAACTCGAAGGGTTGTTATTGGAGTTGAGCACTGCTCCTCCTTAGTTCATCAAGCTCTTGATGACCAGCAACTTCAGTCTTCTTGGGAGACATTTTGGGATTCAGAAGGATGATCAAAGGCTATTGGAAGAGAGGGAGAACTTCAGAGAGAAAGGGGCAGAAAGAGTGGACTGTGCAGGAATTGAGAAGGCTAGGTAATGTGGAGTCTTCTCCTCAAAATTCAAGCTCTGATACCAATAATGTGCACCCGGACCACAAAACTCACTCAAAGAAGCTCTCTCATACACCTCGAGTGGACCAGAAAAGATAGATAGAAAGAGAAAAGGAGAGGACAATCCCTCAATACAAGCTAGGAGGACACAATGGCATCAACCAGCTGAGGAAGAAGAAGAGTGTGTGCATCAAAATGAGTCACCCATTGCAGTAGGAAGTCGAGAATCTCTTTGAACCCCTCAATTGAGGTGAGAGGGGCATTGACATAGACTCCTCAAGGTGGGTAGGAACCTCCTCCACAGTTGTCCACTACTTGTCTCACCAAACCCTAGATTATAGCAATCTGAGGTTGGTGGATTCCAGAAGATCCCCCCTCCATGATCCAAATCCTTCCGGTGCGGATGTAGAATGAAATACAAAATACAAGCTTCATTTCATGTCAAGACATCAACCATATCTGATGGTGCGATTTGGAGGTAGGTGGCCTCCAGTCGCGGTAGGTTTGAGTGACATCCTACAATCAAGGAGGTAGCTCCTAGAACGCAGGAAGTCTCTGGCAATGTGGCCTTATTACAATCATGGACCATATGAACCCTTCTGAAATCATAAAAACCAATGATGGATCCACATTAGGACTTCAATGGGAGAACGGGCTCAATGGAAGGCATCATTATAATGGTGGGGAGAGGACCCATATAGATGGAAGAGAGAGAAGAGAATGATAAAGAAATGACTAGAGAAGAACATCAAGGGATGCCGGGGAAATCATTCGAATAGGGAGGCACCTCCTTGCCTTGTGTGGGTGCTTTGGAATGCAAATTTGCAATCGGCACTTCATATTTCAAAGAAACAGAGGGAGATACCTACAAAACTCCTTGGATCAAGTGTAATCGACTATGAAATCATGAGTCCGCATGCAAGGCACATACCAGAGTACCTCAAGATTGAGGGGGAGACTCTCAAGTCTGACCATAAAACAATGTCTCTAGGCATCATAGGAACAAAAAAATGCTGTTAAAAAACAGAGAATACTGTGCAACCGAGGCTGAGAATGAATTGAAAAAAAGCTCATATTTACGAGAGGGAAATAGAGACAGCACTATCACAAGGTCAAATACCATCTACTTGCCACGAAATTAACAAATAAATAACAAATTTGGTGCAGATAACAGCCCAAAAATGCTTCGATAAAAGCAAGGGAAGGAGCATTGGAATGCCATGCATCACTGGTATGACCGGGAAAGTAAAAATGCAAAATAGGGCCTGGAAAGCAGCATTGACAGCTGAGAAAGAAGGAAAATCTTGAGCATACAAACAGGGTGTGAGAAACAAAAGAGATTATTTCTTAAAAGCGTTCTGCTTGAAAGTTTTGAGGAGCAAAAACAAAACCCCATGAAGTTTTTTCAGAAATTACATAGGCAATAAACCTCAAGAGAGAAAAGCAACATGGGAAGACATGATACAATTTCTCAAAGACCCTACAACGAAAGGGAGGGGGATGAAAAGTAAATCATGACTTCTCCATCAAAGCAGCAAACAACATAAGGGAGGAAGACGTAGGGAGAGGGCTGAAAAAGCTAGCAAATGGGAAGGCTCCAAACACCCAAGGGCTAGTAGCGGAGATGCTCACGTGGGGGGGAGAAGACAGAGAAAATGCTCACCAAGCTTATGAATATGGCCCTAGAGGAAGGATTTACCCTAGAATGGCAACTCAGCACGATTGTGTTGATCCACAAGGGAGAAGACAGCAAGATGGCGAAAAACTACCACACAATCATGCGGAGCAGCCTATGGCCAAGTTGTATAGCACTATTCTTGAGCAACATCAGCACATGGGTGGAGAAATAGGGGGTCATGGCACCATCCCGGGCAAGGTTTTGCCCCAAACACTCGACAACAGTAGAACATTGGTCGCCATAAGAGTTGCATCAGAAGGAGCCAAGCATAAAAAAGAGGCTAGATTTGTAAATTTCAAGAAAGCTTTATTACTTATTTACGCAAATGATGTAGTCTTCTTTTGCAAAGAGCAAGCAAAAAATGCAAGCATGGGGGACTTTTGCAGATACTCGAAAATGCAGTCAACATAGCCAAGACAAAAGCCATGGTGATTGGGAGTCGCAATAATAGATTGATGTCACTTTCGAAAGGAGGCATTTGGAAACAATCAACTGATACAAATATTTAGGGCTGGAATCTGCCAACAGCTACAAGTGGAATGCACGTATAGAAAGAAGAAACTTGGGGGGGTTTGAAAGCTTTGTATAGCTTCCAAAATAAGTGTAGGAATGCCTGTGGAATTGGGAAATGAGAAAGTTTGTATACACTATGCTTGTACAAACAACAATCCTTTATGGGTGTCTAGCAAAGGCTACCGGCTCTCTAGGAGCTATTGGAAAAGAGTATAAATTTTACACAAAATATTTCTCATAGGGCAATTGGGGGTTAAGGCTCATGCACCTTACCCCATCCTACTGGCTGAGATGGGCATGATACCTTGCCTCGAAGCAAGAATCCTTGCACAACTTCAAGTCGAAGAAATTTGAGCACATAGTTGTAGAAGTTTGAGTTTATACGATAGAATTTTGACCAAATGATTGTGTAAGGACTTTCACCTATGAGTATATATTGTAGAAGTTTGAGCATATGATCGTGCAGGAACTTTCTAAAGAGACACGGTAGCTAGCTAGGAACAAAATGGGAAAGCATAATGAAAGGAAAAATGGAAAGGAAGGAAAGTACAAGTGCAAGGCAATAACCAAAATACTCACAATGTATTGATAGCTTGATGTTGACTGATTTTAAAAGACTCAAGACAAGTACAACACTATATAGTGTTGTGACACTAGACTCTAGAAATCCATAGTGTATATGGGATAGCTCCCAATATGACACGTGGCATGTCTAGGACTCACTAGACTATAAAACACCCCCTAGACACCTAGAACACTCATTTTTTACTCACTTTCGCTTCATATTCAAACACCCCCCCATGAAGGCAAGGTGAGAGACTACTGGAATGGAACCAAGAACAGAACATGACGATGACGGTCTAAGGTGAGGGACTATTGATATGGAACCAAGAACAGAACATGACAATGATGGTCATCAAACTGTGCACCCCATGTAACTCAGAGGCTAAAGTCTGAGCGTGTTCAGAGGTTGATCCAAGCACTCTCATGGCTTGAGACTCAACATGCTTAGAGGCTCATGTTATAGCATGGCTACATGACCAGCTCATAGATCTAGGAATACACCAACATCCTGGAACTCGGCCAGGCCTGATAACGAGACCTATCAAAGCCAATACATGGCTCCCACAATACATCCCTCTCTAAACCTATCAAAGCCAATACATGACTCCCACAGTACATCCCCCCTTGGCTTCATAACAGGACATGTTAGGAAGCCACACACCAATATAGGAGAACCAATACATCTTTTTAGGAGGACTATCCAAGGCAGAGGACCTTTAGACTCAATGACAACCAAACACTTAATACATATCATTTTAGGGGGACTACCCAAGATAGAGGACCCCCAAATACATCAAGCTGTATGAATAATAAAAATACATCTCTTACGAGTAAGAGATGTCCTCCAAGTAGCCACTGCACATGTGTGCACATCCCTGCGAGTCGATGACGATGTCAATGAAGCACTAGGCATGGATGCCCCAAAATATGTGTTGGTGAAGGCCATGGGATAGCTACATGGAGCGGTCATGGCATGACTCTCAAGATAGAAGATGGAGAGTCACCTAAAAACTGATGTAGAGGCCGGAGGTGCCACAAGGACTAGTAGAGTCACTCAATGTGCAAGCCTAGCACCACGGGCAATCATAGAAGTAATCGAAAAAGCTGGGAAGTAACCGTACCTCACATCAAGATCATTTTTCTTTATCTTCTCGCTGCAAATTAGTGTGGACTCTACACACCGTTATAGAAGAGATGTGCAATGTGGCAGCTCGAATGAGCTTCGTGGGTAATAGGAAAAGCGTGAGCAACAGGAGAAGCAGCGTGGGCAGCTAGCAGCAACATGGGCAGCTAGATGGCGGGCAGAGAGGATAGCTACGTGGGTAGCAGGAGAAGCTGCGTGGGCAGCTACAGCTTAGCTTTGTGGGCACCAACTGGAGCACAAAAAGATGGAGGTGGAGATCAAGATAGTGACAGTAGGCTGGAAACTATCATCTCGTGAAATCAATAACAAAATCCGCGCACAGGAATAATTTTCGTCACTTTTTGCAGGAGCTATATCTTTTCATAGAAAACTCGGATTGCAATAATGTAAAAACAAAAATTGTAGTGCTCAAGGTCCTCTACAACTTTCCTAAGGACACAAAGTCGTGATTCTATTTCCAGATCCAGATAGAAGCGTCACATCGTCCGCAGGTCATAGAGAGAGCAACAAAAACAGCACCACTCCAGAACGTCTTTGTAGCTGAATGAAGGAGAAGAGCTCACTAAGGAAAGGGAAGAGAGGTGGCAGAAGCTCAAGTTGGAGAAGACAACGTTGGAGGAGAATCCCAATGTTGATGAAACCTTCAATGGAGAAGAGTAGGGAAGGGGAGCTCCTCCAAGAGGAGAGGGCAGCTTCTCTTTTTGGCCACCCTCTATCTCATGGAGAAGCAAGGAGGAAGGGAAGGGCTAGGAGAAAGGCTCTGAGACCATATGAAGAGACATGGTAGCTAGCTAGGAACGGAATGGAAATATGGAAAGCATAATGAAAGGCAAAATGGAAAGGAAGGAAAGTACAAGTGCAAGGCAATAACCAAAATGCTCACAATGTATTGATAGCTTGATGTTGAATGATATGAAAAGACTCAAGACAAGTACAATACTATAGAGTGTGACACTAGACTCTAGAAATCCATAGTGTATATGGGATAACTCCCAATATGACACGTGGCATGTCTAGGACTTACTAGACTATAAAACACCCCCTAGACACCTAGAACACTCATTTTTGACTCACTTTGGCTTCATATTTCAACACTTTCCATTCCATTAGAGATCAAATCAAAACTTGGGTGGCCTTAGAGAACAACTCTTACATGCCCCTTCAAGTTGAATTTTAAGCATATGATTGAGAAAGAACTTTCACCTATGAAGATTAAGCTAAGAGAACGAATACCGAAGCTCTATAGTGTCAAAAACCAAGACTCTCCTAGGAAGTATTAGAAACAAAAGGGAAGCCTAAAAGAAGACAAAGATAGATGACAACTGGCACATATCCAAAAACACTTCTTTTCTTTTCATTATTCAAGAGGTTGCATATATAGTGGCTCACAAAGAGCATCTCGATCCATAAGTCCACTCCATGAATCTCTCCATCAATCTCCTAAATTCTCTCAGTCACACCAACTCATACTCTTATGTCACAACCTAGGTCATCCTCACATAAGTCACCACTCTGTCTATGCACACACGCAAACACACACATACGTCACACAGACACACTTAGGAGGTTCCGAAATACCCAACAAACACCCCTTTCTAGTGAAGGTGGGTGTTGTCTAAGAAACCTTCAATAGGGGTGGTGATTTGGGCTCTAAGATTGTACCACCACTTCAGACTCAGAGGCGTGTGAGCAAGGCTCAGAGGCATAGACAAGCATGGCTCAAAGGCTCAACAAAACATGGACTTTGCAAAACGTTCAAAGAGCAAGTCACTTTTAGGAGACAAATGGAACCAAGACCTAAACTCTCAAGTCAACCTTGATAAAAGGGCTTGCCCAACATGACAACCTACATCAAACAAAATCCCCTTGTTGTTTTTTTTTTTGCAAAGAGAGACTTCTATTAAGTATTAAAGAAAAACCATTAGAGCAAGCTCCATACGGGATACATCATGCAATGCACGAAAAGCTCAAGAGCCAAAAAGAAAGGATTGAGGCTGATAGTGCCATCTCAATCTGGTAGAAACCTTCGAGAAAAAGGGAGAACCTCTCCAAACTCGAAGAAATATAGTCCTTCTAGAAG
Organism: Dipteris shenzhenensis; assembly: GCF_047967505.1. Classification (NCBI taxonomy): domain Eukaryota; kingdom Viridiplantae; phylum Streptophyta; class Polypodiopsida; order Gleicheniales; family Dipteridaceae; genus Dipteris; species Dipteris shenzhenensis. The sequence continues at coordinate 17,225,420 of NC_141602.1, read as the reverse complement.
AGGCTGCCCGTGAAGGGCCCTGCATGCTAGCCCATATGGCTATCGAAGTGTGAACCGTGTCAGACCAAATACCCGTGAACACCTGTAATGGGTGTATCTGGGTGCCATCCAAGACCTCAGTACATCTGGCTCTCCAAATGTGCGAAGAGGAAATGCTAGCCAAAATCTCCCAAGAGGTGTCCACTGAAACATGAGAAGCTCTGAAGGGAGTAAGTGGTACATCCTGTAGAGAGCAGGGCTCTATCACCTGCCGGCGGACCGAGAGTGCCCAAGAAGAAGGCTCACCCTCATAAAACACCTGGGGCCCGGTAAGAGATAACCATGCGACCAAGTCATGAAGAAAGGGGAAGTGTGAAAGATGCTGAGTATCCGAGCAACCCCTTTCCAAACAGTCCTCGCCTGACTGTAGTCCCAAAGGCAATGTCGCACTGACTCCTCTGCAGAATGGCATCGAGGACAAGTGGGATCAGCCCCAAATCGTGATCTCCACAGGTTCACTGCAATCCCTCCATGAATAGAAAGCCAAAAGAAAAGAGTGATCTTTCTATTTCTGAGGGATTTCCAAAGCCTCCTCCAGAAATTTCTACACAAGTCTGCGGTGATGAAGAAGCTTTCCCAATGGGGGGCTCTGGAGGGAATCCAACCCCTACTGTTCAGCTGAAACCTCCTGGCATTACCAACCGTGAAACGAAAGAAGGGAATCCCCTCTCTCGGTGCCCATGATCTATCCATTCCCACTCTCCTGGGTCCCACTACAAGCACCTAATAGGTGCACCTCCATATAACCACAACCTCCAGGATCCCAAGGCCAAGAGCAGAGGGTCGGGGTCTAAGTACCACTGCAAGCCCGCTCCAAGGTCCACAAAACTAGCAATCCTGACAGGCTGAAAGGCAACCTCAAGAAGAATGCCATCCTTGGATGTAGAAAGTAAACCTCCATCCCCAACATCAAAGACCAGTGCGTCTTCCCCGAGACCTCGGAGAGCGATCACCTATAAAGGAACCGATGTCCTCGAAAAAGCCCCCATCCAAGTGGTGGAAGTAATAGGCAGCTCAACTGTCCATTCCACCGGGATAGCTGCATCTATCTGCTGAATCCTACATGCTACCCCTCTGAGGTGACTCACCGACTGCAGTCTCTGATCCACAGGTAGCTTGATAAAAGATTTCCAAGTGCCTACTGTGTAGGCGGGGCCTCTCTCCCATTTAGACCACTGCATGTAATGGGAAGTGCCCAGTGGTCTTGCATGCTCGTCAAGAATACTATCATTCCAAATGATCGGCTGCCTATCAATCTCTTTGACGGTAGAAGGTGAAATCCTTCAAAGAGGAAGCTCCCCCAAGCTTTCAGGATGGCAGTCATGAGAGGAGAGGCAGGAGATCTGAGAGGGGCTGATGTGAAAATCCATCGAGGGCTGTCCACCCAATCATCTCCCAAGGTTGGTGTGCAAGCCTGAATGCGTCCAAGAAAGAAATCCTTCCAAGGTTCCTGCCCAGGCATGAGTCCCCTCACCACCACCTTACAAAGCAAAGCCCTACACTGCAAGTCCGGGTCAATGACATTAAGACCCCCTTCACATGTAGGGAGAAAAATAGTCTCCCAGGCCACCCTTGCTGCAACATCTACTGTGCCATCAAGTCCACTCCATAAAAAATTCCTGACTGGTCTGATGAGCTGAGTGATGCAATCCCTAGACCGGCACCAGCAAGAACACACGAACCAGGAGGTGGCCAAGAGAACCTGGTTCACTACCACAACTCTAGATGTAATCATAGCTTCTGCCACAAAAAGAAAGAGGAAGGAGGCTAAAGGGCATCCCTGACGAACTGATCTGGAAATCTGAAACCTATCACCCCTTACCCCTCCAATCAAAACCTGGCTGTGAGCTGATCTGTAAAGGGAGGCCACCCCTCTGATCCAAGCATCTGAAAATCCAAAACGTAGAAGAGTGCCCTCAAGAAAACCCCAATCTACTTTGTCATAGGCTTTCTCGAAGTCCAAGAGTAAAACTGCTAGCCTCTGTCCACTCTACATAGCCCACTCTGTGGCTTCCCAAAAGGAAAAGATATTATCAAAAATGCTCCTGCCATGCACAAAGCCTGTCTGAGTATCATGGATGAGATCTGGAAGAAGGGGCTGTAGTCGGATGCTGATCGCCTTGGCAAGGATTTTGTAAAGAGTGCCCAAAAGAGTGATGGGTCTCCAATGGGATACAAAATTCCTGTTGCCACCTTTCGGGATAAGGTGAATGAGTCCCTCGATCAGTGAGTCAGGCATCTCGCCCGAGTCCCAAATGCCCTACAGGGCTGAAGTAATATGATCAACTATCATATCCCAAAAGGCTAAAAAAAAAGAGGGAGTAAGATCATCGGAACCAGGGCACTTGCCCTTATGAAGGACAGAAAGAGCAGTCTTGAATTCTGTGCTGGTAAAGCGTGCATCAAGTGAGCATAACATCTCTGGGGTGACCAACACAGGTAAACTCTGCCAAACTTCATCTCTAGCCACCTCTTTGGCCTGTGAGTTCGGATTTGCAGAAAGAAGGGAGGTATAAACTTCTGTCGCTAAATGCATGACGGTCTCCGGATGGGACTGCAAAACGCCGTCAGAGTCAATAAGCTGCCTGACACTCTCTCTACTATGTCTGGGGCCAAGTGTAGAGAAAAAGTGTTTATTGACTCTCCCTCCCATCTGTATCCAAAAGGACTCCCGTGCATGGAAGGCATACTCTGCTCTCTGATCAAGCACTCTGATCAAGCAAGGTCTGCAAGTGAGCCCTTGCTGTAGCAAGGCGCTCCTGTATCCAAGCATCTGAAGGTCGTTTCTGCTCCTCCCTCTGAAGGGCTGCCAACTGCCGGTGGATACCGATCTCTCGCCTAAGTACCTCACCTCGCGGAGCACTAGCAACTGAGTGATAGAAGTCGCTGATACTGTCAAGTGCTGTGGCCACATGTGAAGGACCGGCCACCCCCCCTGCATATGAGAAACCCAGATCTCCAACACTGCCTCTGTGAGAGTCTCATCCGTGTATAAGGCGTCTGGGATCCTGATACTGTGAGACCGTCCTCTCAGTTGAGGCTCTGAAATGGACAAAATTACCGGAAAATGGTCTGAAGTGGAAACACCGGGTGCAATGCAAACTGTCCCCCCTCTATCAAGAGCCTAGTCACCCACATAGAATCTGTCAATCCGAGCATGAATAGGCATCTGCACCCTATGGTTCGACCATGAAAACAAAAGTGACTGAGACTGAACAAGAAATGCATCATCTGACCAAACATCTCTACCAATGAACCTGAACAAGAAGGCATCCCAGGCTGCTCTCTCAAGGGAGTGGATACCACCTTCTCTGCCCCCTTTCTTATCCGAAGGTGCCTCAACCATGTTGAAGTCACCTCCAATAATCCATGAATCCGCAATGTCAGCCCACGAAAGCAACTCTTTCCAAAACAAAACACGGTCCCCTTTGTTGTTCGGAGCATAAAGATTGAGGAAACCAACCTTACGTCCGTCAATCAGAAGTAAAACCCACTGGGCCCTGGAGGGGGTTATGGTACCGTGTCCAATGACCAGAGGGAGAACAGAGTCTGAAACTGAAATGCATGTACCTCCTTTGGTTCCCAAGGCAGGAAGCCAAAAAGTCCGGCTTGAGAGCAGCTTATCTGACTTGGAGCAATCTTTGATATCCAGTTTGTGTTCCTGAAGAAAAAGAATGTCTAGGGAACCACCTGAAACACCTGGATGGAGCTGATTCCTGATCAGCTGTCTGCGACGACGATGAGGGATGCCGCCTAATCCCTGTATATTCCAATTGGCTATCCTCATCAGCGGGAGGAAGTGGGTTGGAATACCTTACCCGACCTGGTGGCGGAAACAGAAGCCTCTACCGGAGCAGACCTCCTGCCATACACACGAGGTCCGAGGGGAGGAAAGTCCACAAGTGAGAGAGAGAAGGATCTCTCAACAGAGAAGCCGATAACTGGCTCTCCAAAAGTAGAGGGTACAAAATCATCATCTAGGAGGCTAGAGAGATCCTCCAAAGCGGAAAAAGAGTTCCGCTGAGCGAGTCCTGGGGAGGGGGTACGAAGGATTCTTACCGAAGCAGGAAGAGAATGTAAAACCCCCTTCCCTGTCCAAAGAGGGAGGCACCTGTACTGAATCCTGATCAAAAAGTGGTGCAGACGAGGTGCCAACAACCTGCGTTGCTGAGGAAGGTACAGCCTGATCCATGGGTGGAGTCGAACAAGGCTCCTGAATAGTAGTCTCCTCCTGAGGCTCCAAGGGGGTAGCCTCTGAAGAGGTGGAGGAGTGAACTAGAGTAGAGGGCCTAGCCGCGACTGGAGCCCACCGGGGGCCAGAGGTGGTGCGGGGTGCCGACGGGACTCGAGTAGCCCTAGGAGAGGGGGGAGCCCGTGTTTGAGGCCGTGTCTGTGGAGCGGTATGTCCTGCTCCAACTCTCTGTCGTAAGCTAGTACGAACTGGTTGCTTTGTGGGCCTCTTTTTCTTCTTTGGGCAATCTCCCCGAGGATCTGCAAATCCTGCATTGGTCCTGCCGACCTGCAACCTCAAATCTCTGGCGGAAGAAAGACCCATCGGGTCGCTGTAGCATGATGTGGTCATCTGAAATATTGGGGTCCTGGACAATGACCCTAACCCTGGGAACCCCGTCCATCTTGACCGCCTCAGCAGCCGAAGAGGGCTCGCTAGGGAGAGAGGGGATCTCTGCCACCACACCAAACCTCTCGCCAATAACTGAAAGAAGCCGGTGATAAACTGAGGGAAGACCAGGGAACCTGATGAAAACAGAAACTCCCTGCTTGTCCTCTTCAACTGGGTCAAATCCCTGTTGGAAAGGAAACAAAAAGATCCTCCTGTAGCCTAGAAGTAGAAACCCGGCCTGTAGCAGGTCTCTCGTGACGTCCGGGGAATCTAGGCACACCTGAAAGAAACCCCGTTTCAACAAACGAACATCCTTGAGGTGGGAAACGAGGTCCTAAGGAAGCGCCGACAACATCCAATCTCTAGCTTGTAACCTGGAGGGGTGTGAGCCTTGTTCTCAACATGGATGTGAAGCAAACATTGGAGTCTTTTATAAAAGCAAGGCATTACAAAAGAAAACACACTTAATTAATGAAATCATTTTGAGGGAAATCCTAAGGTAGAGAACCCTTGACACTCACACAAAAAAAGAAAAGGACTAAAACAAACATTATATGGCTCTCATGGTCATATCAAATACGTGCAACACTTTGCACATCTCTACATGGGTTTCACATGGCCCCATCAATGCACATGCCTCATCATGGGCACTCCAACATGAGCTCCACATGGCCCATCAACATGTCATCTTGATTATTCTTGTGGTCCATCGTGTGACTCACCATGGTCACAATAAAACATATATTCTTTTTAGCCCTATGCCGTGGCGCAACACCCATCGAAAAATTGCCAAGGATGAAATTCCAAAACCATAAACTGCATAATGTTTCTTTAGCTTTGTTGTAATAGGTCACAAGGGCTCTTGGAATAACAAGCATATAGACTTGCTTAGGAGTTGTCCAATATACACAAGGCTTGTATGATGTCCCCAAAGATTCGCATACAACACAATCTCTTGTATTACCCTCAAACCTTTTCACGCAGATAATCTTCATAGAACATGATTCATGGATTTTGGACTGTTGTATGTTCACCTCACATAGAGCTTAATCTACTAGGCTGCTTGTTGTTTGTGTAGAATGGAATAACAAATAATGCCCAACAGTGAGAGATGTAATCAAAGCATTTCATTGGGCCATTCGCCTCATGTAAAGATTCAGGAAGTATTCACATATTGTCACCAATGCGGGAAATAATTGGTGTTGCACAAGCATGAACCTAGGGCCTTTCCCTATCATGATGATTTGCACAAAGAAACTAAACATGGATCAAGAAGACAATGGGTTAAGCATTTGCCAGCAGTATAGAGATCACCACCTTCACTAACTCCTAAGAGTGCTGTGTGGAGGTTAGTGTCTTCAATTCGAAACTTTTTTTCCAGCCTCTCCAAGTGCTGCTGTGTGTATTTCGGAGCAGACCAAGCCATCGAATTTCTGCTACAGGCTTCTACAACTGCATTACTTCAGCCGACTTTGCTTTTGGACTTGCCTGTGGAGGTTTTTGAGTGGTTCCAGCCTTCGACCAGCTGCTCCAGCAATCTCTAAGACCATTTCTTCAGCCGACTTATCCATGTGAGGACTGCTCGTGTTTTGGAGCCTTCTGCCAGTAGCCGCCATACTTGCTGGTCTCCTCAGCTTATTGCATGCATTCTGGAAGCCCTCTTTCATCATGACTTCCTTCTCTTCAAGTTCCCTACTCGTGGAGAAGTTCGAGTGGGAAGGCTTTCCTACGTGGCAAACCAAGATGCAACTATTGCTGATGCGTGGAGGAGTTTGGGATGCCGTTGAGTAAGAGCGTCTTGAGACAACTGATCAGCAACAACGCAAATCATGGAAGCGACAGAATGCCAGGGCCATTGCTCTTATTGGTCTTTGCTTGGCCAACTCTCTCATTCATCATGTGGACTTCAAGTCAACTACTAAGGAGATTTGGGATCGCCTTGAGAACTTCTTTGGTAATAAAATCACCAACTCTAAAGTCTTCTTGAAGCTCAAATTTAATGGAAGAGAGTGATGAGTTGAGTGATCATCTAGCCCGGTTTCAATCTCTTGTTTAACAACTCTCAAGTTTGAAGAGTGTTCCTGATGATGAAGATAAGATGGCCGTCCTTATGAAGAGTATGCATGGCATTTCTCGCTTTGAGCACACTCTTGAGATCCTTCTCTTGCTACTACCACGTTTGATGATATGGTGGCCCTCCTCATTGAGAAGGATCATCGCAATAAGGAAGCTGCTCTTGCCTCTCCTATTGATCATGCATTTGCTTCCACAAGCAAATGGAAGACCAACAAGAACATTATTTGCAGGTTTTGCAGAAGGAAAAGACACATTGAAGCCCATTGCTTCAAGAAGAAAGCATAGGAACAAGAGAAGCATCATGCCAATCTTCTAGCTGAAGACGAAGCTGAACCTAAAGAGCCCCAGAGGAGATACATGCAGCTACAGTAGAGGTTCATGGCCTCTCTCTTGACGACGAGGATCCATTTGACCAGGGTTGGGCTTTCTAGGCCCCTATGCTATGTGTGTTTGTGTTGAGTCACATTAAGGTTCTTAGCCTTGAGTTGTCCCTCTAAATTGAATGTATTTGGAGTCAATAAGAGGTACTCTACCCTGGGTTATCCCCCAAAAATGATTGTATTGTGTTTCACTTTGGTTGATGGTATTGACCACCCAATTCAGAGTAAGGGGGGATGACGAGTGATGGTTTGCCCTTGCCGGTCGCAAGCTGACTGAGAGGTCACTATCACACGGGAGGTGTTGGACAGTTGGACTTGCTCTTTGCAGTATTGCCGTGAAGGGGGGATCGGTAGTACTAGTTCATGTGAGTCATGTGTGAGTGCCATGTGTCACTATGGGACTTATCCCATATGCACTTGGTGCTAGTGTGTGAGTGTGTAGCCTATTTAAGGCTTGTACTTCATTTGATTTTATACAGTTTTCATTATGTCTTCATTTGAGTACCATTTCTTCACACCCTAGCTTCTCTCTCTCTCTCTCTCTCTCTCTCTCTCTCTCTCTCATCTCCATGTTTCCAACAGCTTTGAGTATCAGCCATTGACTGTGGATCACCTCCAAGGCGTCGTTCTTGGCAAAAGCTTTAATGTCAACTAACAATCATTTGTTTTGTCAACAAATTTAAGCACTAGTGTCATCAGCACCCAACAATGGGTGTAGACCATAAATATAAACATACCCTCACACACATACAAATCCACACACCCACACATACTTGAGCATCCATTTATACAAAGGTCTTCGTATTGAGTTTCCATCCACACTCTAGAGGTGAAGGGCAGACTCAGCCATAACAAGGGCTTGCACAAAATACCCACAGATCCTACACATGTATAAGGAAGCCTTTCAGTTGGGGACAACTAAATAAAAGCTGAGGGAACATCATAAAGCCATAATTCTCCCCAAAAATAAAGATAAATATTTTATTTTGACTTTGGTCAAAGGTTATTGACTCCGATCAAAGGATAATGACTTTAGACAAAGTGAGTTGACTTTTGTCAACTAGAAAACTTTCTATCTTTTCGATTGTGTTTGCTTGGTTGCATGGTGGGGACGCCCACAATGGACTAGGATTAGTCCAAAGAATTGAATGCATGCATTGGCTAACCTTTAACGGGTGCAATGTGCTTGGTGGTGTTTTATTTGTGTGCAGGTTTTAGGAGAGTGCAAAAATCCCACCTTTTTAATGGGATGGGGCATGCAGAAATGGACATCTTAGTCCTAAAAGCACATGTGCAAAAAATAGCTATTTTTAGCTGAGCTGCTAAAGTTCGAAGGCAGTTCACTTTTACTAGCCAAGAGGCGATCTTTGAGATTCATTCAACTTGTGGTACCTCTCTCAGCTCTGCGTGAACTGAACTTTGTCACAGACTATTGAATTCTGAAATAAAAAACCTTGGGGGGGGGGGGGGCAGCCCTTGGTTCTGACCCCTGGTGTGTGTGTTTTCTGCTCCTTTCCCCCTTTCAGTTCTCTTAACTCCCTAGAAGCAATTCACTGCAGTTCCCTCTCAAAAGAGTGATTAGATACATGCCTATTTGAATGTGCTCAACAGAATCAGTGCTGGTCAACACACAAACAACGATCTTCGATACTTACACAACAATTTCATGCGATGCCCATGAGAGAAACACAAGATTGCTCACCTTTTCTACACAAACGCAGCAAAGGACATACACAACAACGAGGTCTTCAGCTTGCTAACCTCGCAATCACACATATTACGAGCAACGCATGTAAGACACAAAACATGCATCAAGACAATCAAAGTCCATAGGGGGCCTGCACACAGAACTAAATCTAAAGCTAGGCATGCTCATAGAGATTTGCTCTAGAAACCTAGACATAGAGGATGGCATAGTGAACGGAGCAGACGGTATCTTCAAAAAATGAAACACCGCTACTGAGCATCCTGTTGTTTGGATTGAATTCCAAGATAAGAAGTTAGGTAGTTGAGCACGTGCTCACTACAAGTATCTCTACAAAGACTGTCACGGGGGCCTGAAATTCTAAGTACTTTAATGTACTACAAGACCGTGACAACTTTGGTTTTAAAAATCCAAGCGTGGGCTTAATAATGTGTAATTAAACGCGGCATGGTGCCTAGCACATAAGCGTAATTAATCCCTAGGCCCAAAGGCATTCCAAGGAATTAAAAGAGTGGTTGTTGGGAAATGATGATGTGGCATTTTTAATGGGCCCCCTAGAGGGCCATGTACCCTTCAGTGGCCCCCCTAAAGTTCCAGGTGGCTCTAGTGCCTTTACATGCTCCTTTGCCATTCTTGGACCTTCCTGGGCCTTCTAAACTTCACATGTGTGGTTTTCTCTCTCATCTTCTCCCTTTGTTGAGATTTTGGACTGGTTTTTCAGCCTCCTTCAGCTGAATTCCGTTTTTCTTCATAACTCCTCACCCGTTTGGATTCCTCGACTTCCGTTTGGCCCGATGGCTTCCCCTTTGCCTCCCCTTTGTAGTGATACGCCTTTCCCTCCGTGCGTTTGGTAGAACGGGCAGAGCTGAGCACTTCTTTTGCTGGTCGAATTTGCAAAAGTGGCTTTTTCTGGACCTTTTTGCTTCTACCGCCTCCTGGGCCTCTCCTCTTGCAAAGCTACAGCTTTCTGTTGAATTTCGAGTGGTCCCACGTGCTGGTTGACTGGTTTTTCTCAGTTTTGGAGGACTTTCTCGCGATGAAACTTCTCCAAAACCTTCTCAATGCATTTCTCTCTGAAGCACGCTTCTTTTGAGCCCAAGAACTCCCATTTCTTCACGACAGAAGTGCTTCTTTTCGCATTTTTCAGTGGAATTCTTGCTGGTCGGCTCTTGTAAATGCTCTTTCTTCATGCCTTTGCACTCCTCTTTGGCTGAGAATGCAATTGGGCATTGGCTACTATGTCCTCTTGGTGATTGAGGACTTGGTTCAAGTTTTCAGGATTTGGTGAGTTGTGATTTTGCTGCTGCAATTTCTTTTTGCCATAAGCTATTGGTTGGCCTCGTGTGCCGCCTCTTTCTTAGCTCACAAGTACTCAGGCAGTGCTACATGAGTCATTCTTTGGTTGGGTACTTTGCTGATTTTATTTTGGAGCTTTGAAAAGCTTTGTGAATGCCATCTGGAAACCACTCAAAGAGAGTGCAGCTGGGGTGCAGTGTGATTGCATTAGTGTGATTGCATTTGGACAGCCAACGGAATTGCACTCGGAAAAGAGAATGCCTTTGGGTTGAGCCTATGGGTTAAATGCACTTATGTGATGGTGTTCTATGTTTGAAAGCCTTGCAAAGGCTTAGTGAATTGGGGCTACTTGCTCACTTGCAAGGAAGGTCTCCCAGATACAACTTGTAATCATTTCACTGTGAAATATAAAGAAATACCGAAAGGGGTGCCACGGTGTTTGGGGCCAATCGGGTGCACTTGTCTATGTTTGTTGAGCAGGGGCATTCTGGCCTCCATCCCTTTTTCAGTGGTTTTGTTTGTGAACAAATGGGTAAATGCCAAATGCAATGGTTAATGGTTGTGAGATATGCTTTGTGAGCTGTAAATAAGTGCTGAAGTGATGAAAGGTTTAGTTCCACTGCCCTCTGAGTGATTAGCCACACATGAAGCTACAACTGAGCTCAACGGTGATACTAGTTCTAGCAGTGAGTCAGATGATGCTACTATGTTGAATGCATAGCTTGCAAGTGCAGTGACTGCTTTGACTCAGCTAGCTCAAAATTTGGCTCAGATTGTGCAAACAAATGCCAAGAAGAAGAAGAAATCAATAAAGCACAAGCACGGAAAGAGTGAGCACACACATGCATCAGCTTCTCATGGCGGACCGCACACTCATGCATCAGTTTCCCATGAGGGACAGCCATCAAGAATGACTCAGAAAGTGACTTCCAAGAGAGAGGAATCACCCAAAAGAGCACTTGAGAAAGAGGTACAAAAAGTACAGCCAGTTCAACAGTATGAGCAGCCAGCACAAGGCCTTGGTTTGGGTACTTCTACTCCTCAAAATAATAATGTGCAGTCTATAAATGTGGCTCAACCACCTCAGCCATATTTGAGGCAGCAACCTGAATATTTTGGTATAGATTCTATCTTTGATGCTATGTTGATTTCACCGCCAATTGGGCATAGAAAGCAAGCCATGTATGACAATGTGGGAATGCAGCCAGGCATGCAAGCCACAGCATATGCTCCCATGCCTAATGTTCAGCCAAGCATGGCTCTCCCTAGTGAAGGGAATGTTGCAAATATACAGCCATCTTTGGGACAGCCAATATCAAATGTATATAAAGAATTTAAGGATGGTGGCTCTCATGTCAAGTTTGATACATATAATGGAGTACAAGACAGGTACAAAGCCCTCACATTCCTTCAACAGTTTGATGCTGCATTTCTTCGGGGTTTGTTTACAGAAGCATCCAAGATGAGGAAGGTCGCCACATTTTTGAAAGGCAATGCACTTAAGTGGTACACCAACCTTATGCTTTATGGAGATGCACCTGCTACTTGGCTGGAATTTAAGCAAGTGTTCTCTTCTACTTGGCTTACTCCAACTTTTGAAGTTGAAGTACTTTCACACTGGCATGACTTGTCATACAAACTTTGCAAGAATCTTGATAATTACACCAAGAGGTTTTGGGATGTTTTGCTGCCATTGAGCTCTTACAGGCATGTTTCTTTGAAAGAGCAAATAGAGAGGTCTGTGAACTACGTGATTATTGCATCAAAACCAAGGTGGGTTCTATGACTCAATTTATTGAGAATGCAAGGACAGCATATGCATGGATGCATGAGAAGAATTTGGGCTTTATGGACAGCAAGAAAGAAGACAACAAACACCAAGATAAGGACATCAAATCTGAAAATAAAAATTATGGCAAGCGACTGTTTCAAAAGGGAGGAAAAGCCCAATTCAAAGCTGGTCAAAGGCGTGGACAGCCTAATAAACAACCCCGTACCAAGTTATCTGATGAAGAGAAAAAGTCCCTCATGGAGCAAAACAAATGTTTTATATGCAAAGGAGAGGGACACTGCTCTTATGATTGCCCATTCAAGAAAAGAGACAGGTTAGATGATAATAAGAATGGTGATAAACAGGCTGATCGGAAGGGCAAAAGGCCTAAACCCTCCGCAGGATTTCTTCCAAATGTGATTGGGAGTTTGCCACATGCACATGATGAAGAGGAAATGAAAAAGACTAAGATGTGCAGAGCATGGGGAAAAATCAGAAATCAGAATTGTTTGTTTTTCTTTGATTCTGGGGCAAAGGCGAATTTCATAACTCCTGATATGGCAAGAAGGCTTGGCATCAAGCCTGAGGAAATGGGGCCATCCGGCATGTGTGATATGGCCAACCCTGAACTCAACACACCTGTCACTCCTATCATTGGCAAGTTGAGAATGCATATCCAGGGATATCAGGATGCAGAGGACTTCTACATAATGCCTTTGCCAGAGTGTGATGCTTTGCTTGAGATGCCTTGGATGTACAGGGTGGGGGCTGATGTGCAGATGAGAAACAAGAAGATTTCTTTAACTCATAGAGGCAAAAATCATGTACTTGATGTAAAGTTGAAAGGGGAGTCCATCCATGTAGTTTCAGCTTCTTGTATTTCCAATGTAATAAAGCGTCATATTTCAGCATACTTGATTTTTGTCAAAGAGGACAGCCAACTAGTTCAGGAAGGCTCTACTCTTTCTGCTTTAGATAGAGAAAGGGCTGCTTTTATTTCAGATTTTCAAGATTGTTTCTCATATGCACTTCCTCAAGAATTACCTCCCAAGAGGCCCGAGGATCATCAAATCGATATAATTCCAAGAAGCTCACCGCCTAATATACCTCCCTATCGTGTCAGTAAGGCACAACAGGAAGAGATAATGTCATGAAGGAACTCTTGGAAAAGGAATTAATACAACCAAGTAATTCTCCTTACTGTTCCCCTATGTTGCTTGTGCAAAAGAAGGATGGCAGTTGGAGAATGTGTATTGATTATAGGGCTTTGAATAAAGTCACAATTAAGAACCGTTTTCCAATTCCACGCATTGATGATATATTGGATCAGTTGGAAGGTTCCTCAATGTTCAGTCGTATTGACCTTAAAAGTGGATACCATCAGATAAGGATACGGCCAGAAGATGTCTACAAGACTGCCTTCCGCACTTCATTTGGCTTATATGAGTTCCTTGTGATGCCTTTTGGTTTGACTAATGCACCTGCCACTTTCAATAGGATGATGGACAGAATTTTTAGAGCGCACAGAAAGTTTGTGGGCACTTTCTTCGATGACATCATTGTGTTCTCTAAAAATAAGCAGGAGCACAGGAAACACCTCACTATTGTGTTTCAAGAGTTGAAAAGACACAAGCTATTAATAAACACCAAGAAAAGTGAGTTCTTTATGCATGAGATTCATTTTCTCGGTCATATAGTGTCAAAGGATGGAGTCAAGATGGATCCTGCAAAAGTTGAGGCCATAAGGAGTTGGCCAATTTTGAAAAATCTGCATGAAGTCAGAAGCTTTCTTGGGTTGTGTTCATACTATTGGAGGTTTATAAAGTACTTTGTAGAAATTGCTTCTCCCTTGCATGCTTTACAAAAGAAAGCTGTACTGGGGACCAAAGGAAAATGCAGCTTTTGAAGAGCTGAAGCAAAAGTTGTGTTCTGAACCCGTTATTATCTTGCCAGATCTTGCAAAACCCTTTGCTGTAACTTGTGATGCATGTGGGAACAGCATAGGAGGCACTTTGATGCAGGATGGCAGAGTGGTTGCATATGAGAGTAGAGTTCTCAAAGATGCTGAATTGTACTTGCAGACATACGAGAAGGAAATGTTAGTAGTGATACATGCTTTGACGACATGGAAACATTACCTTCTTGGAGCTGATTTTTACATGCAGACAGATCATCAGTCACTTAGATATTTTCTCACGCAGAGAAAATTATCTGAAAAGCACATGAGATGCGCTAACTTCCTCTCAATGTTTCATTTTCAAATTGTACATGTGCTGGGTAACAAAAATGTCGTGGCTGATGCACTTTCCAGGAAACCACAGCCTGAAGCAGTCTCCAAGAAACCCAGTGTTTCAGCAGTGAGCATTGCTTACAACAATGTGTTAGATGTGATGAAAGATCAATATGTTAATGATGAACTATTTATGATAAGCTTTCCGATGGTCAAAGGCATGATCACTATATGTTGAAAGAGGGTTTCATTTTGATGCATGGACGACTCTATGTCACTGATCAGATGCAACAGAAAGTCATAATGGAAAGTCATGCTCCTCCATATGCAAGACATAGGGGAATTACAGCAACAATTACAGCAGTGGAGCAATACTTTTATTGGCCATCTTTAAGGAAAGATGTGGAAGAATATGTGAGAACATGCATGGTTTGTCAGGAAGTAAAGTTTGACAAGCAGAAGGCACCTAGGTTGTTACACCCTTTGCCAATTCCGGATAGACCATGGCAAAGCATAGCTATGGATTTTGTGTTTGATCTTCCACGTACTCCTACTGGACATGATGGATTGTGGACAATAATTTGCAGGTTTAGCAAACAAGCCCACTTTGTGCCAGTAAGAAAGAAAATTACAGCAGATCAAATGGCCAAATTGTTTCTGCAGTATGTCTTCAAGTATCATGGGATGCTTGAATCCATAATCGGTGATAGAGATCCGAGGATGACCAGCCTCTTTTGGAGAGGGCTGTTTGAAAATATGGGCACTACGCTGAATTTTTCATCATCTTTTCACCCTCAGTTTGATAAACAATCGGAGCAGGAAAACTCTACCATCTTGGATATGTTTAAATGCTATGTCTCAGACCACAAAAGCAAAAGGGAGCATTATTTGCCTTTGCTGGAATATGCTTACAATAATACGGTATACACATCCACAGGTAAAGCACCTTTTGAAATAGTGAAAGGTGCCAGGAAGATACCTCCCATTTTGCATACAAAAGAGAAAATCTTCGAAGCTGATCGTTTTGTGGAAAGCCTTGAAGAGGCTTACAAGAAGATCAAATATGCCTTGCAAAGAAGTCAGGACAAGCAAAAAAGAGCAGCAGATGAGCACCACAGGGAATTGGTATTCACAGAAGGTGATTGGGTTTCGCTGCGTTTTCAGAAGGCAAGGCTGAAAAATAAGAAAGGCAAGGAAAGGTTGTACAAAGTTGAACATGCGTTACTATGGTCCTTTCCAGGTTTCTGAAAAGATAAACGAGGTAGCTTACAGGTTGAAGTTGCCTCCGCATTGGAAGATACATAATGCCTTTCATGTGAGCTTATTAAAGCAATATCATGGAGATATTCCCGAGGATTTACCTGATGAGGTGCAGCCTGAAGTGGAAGAACAGGATGAACTTCTGGTCCCAAAGCAGATTCTGGCACACAGAGATAGAAAGCTCAAGGGTAAAGTTATCCGTTGCTACTTAGTAAAATTTCAAAAGTACCCATCACTTGATGTGAAATGGATGGAGGAAGGTGAACTGGCAAATTCACCTGGGATATTGCAGCTTTACCTTGATGCTTTCTAGTTAGAGCTGACTGTGGTCCGGGCTCCTACAGGTAGTTCAGCAGAGCGAGCATCTAGAGCATTACTTGGTGTTCGAGAGGGGGGTAGCACCTCCACTCCCTCAGTACATACAGGCTCACCATGATTTCATGAGGTCGCTTGATGACACTGTATGTTTCATCCGAGATACTGAGATGACAATATTTCTGCTGTGAGACTTCATGATATTGATGCATCTTGACTATTGATCGCCGAGGATCACATAGATTTTGAGCAGTATATATGGATGGATGCATGCCTCTCCTAGCCATATTTTCACTGTCTCTGTATACTATAGCTGCGGCTTTCTTGTATACTCTTTTATGCTATATTTCATGCTCACTCCTGTGTTTTGGGGCAGCAAACTGTGGTTTGCTGTTTCAAGAGAGGGGTATGTTGCGTGGGCTTAATAATGGCATTTTTAATGGGCCCCCTAGAGGGCCATGTACCTTCAGTGGCCCCCCTAGAGTTCCAGGTGGCTCTAGTGCCTTCTAAATACTCCTTTGCCATTCCTGGACCTTCCTGGGCCTTCTAAACTTCACATGTGTGGTTTTCTCTCTCATCTTCTCCCTTTGTTGAGATTTTGGACTGGTTTTTCAGCCTCCTTTAGCTGAATTCCGTTTTTCTTCATAACTCCTCACCCGTTTGGATTCCTCGACTTCCGTTTGGCCCGATGGCTTCCCCTTTGCCTCCCCTTTGTAGTGATACGCCTTTCCCTCCGTGCGTTTGGTAGAACGGGCAGAGATGAGTACTTCTTTTACTGGTCGAATTTGCAAAAGTGGCTTTTTCTGGACCTTTTTGCTTCTACCGCCTCCTAGGCCTCTCCTCTTGCAAAGCTACAACTTTCTATTGAATTTCGAGTGGTCCCACGCGCTGGTTGACTGGTTTTTCTCAGTTTTGGAGGACTTTCCGGCGATGAAACTTCTCCTAAACCTTCTCAATGCATTCCTCTCTAAAGCACGCTTCTTTTGAGCCCAAGAACTCCCATTTCTTCGCGACAGAAGTGCTTCTTTTCGCATTTTTCAGTGGAATTCTTACTGGTCGGCTCTTGTAAATGCTCTTTCTTCATGCCTTTGCACTCCTCTTTGGCTGAGAATGCAATTGGGCATTGGCTACTATGTCCTCTTGGTGATTGAGGACTTGGTTCGAGTTTTCAGGATTTGGTGAGTTGTGATTTTGCTGCTGCAATTTCTTTTTGCCATAAGCTATTGGTTGGCCTCGTGTGCCGCCTCTTTCTTGGCTCACAGGTGCCCAAGTAGTGCTACATGAGTCATTCTTTGGTTGGGTACTTTGCTGATTTTATTTTGGAGCTTTGAAAAGCTTTGTGAATGCCATCTGGAAACCACTCAAAGAGAGTGCAGCTGGGGTGCAGTGTGATTGCATCTGGACAGCCAATGGAATTGCACTCGGAAAAGAGAATGCCTTTGGGTTGAGGCTATGGGTTAAGTGCACTTATGTGATGGTGTTCTATGCTTGAAAGCCTTGCGAAGGCTTAGTGAATTGGGGCTACGTGCTCAGTTGCAGGGAAGGTCTCCCAGATGCAACTGGTAACCATTTCACTGTGAAATATAAAGAAATACTGAAAGGGGCACCACGGTGTTTGGGGCCAATCGGGTGTACTTGTCTATGTTTGTTGAGCAGGGGCATTCTAGCCTCCATCCCTTTTTTAGTGGTTTTGTTTGTGAACAAATGGGTAAATGCCAAATGGTGATCATGCAATGGTTAATGGTTGTGATATATGCTTTGTGAGCTGTAAATAAGTGTTGAAGTGATTAAAGGTTTAGTTCCACAAGGTAGTCCTTCTTACAGCTCCTGCGAGCTTCCCTCCTCCCCCACCGCTAGCTCTACCTCCCCTCCCTAGCTCCCCCCCTCGCCGCGACCACCCCCGCCCCCTGCCTCTCCGCCCTCGCCCCCCGCCTGCCCTCCCCCTCACCCGCCGCCTCTCCATCGCCGCCCCTCGCCTCTCCATCTCGCCTCTCCATCGCCTCTCCACCTCGCCTCTCCATCGCCGCCCCTCGCCTCCACTCCCCCCCCCCTTCCCTCGTCTCACCCCACCCCCCCCTCGCTTCACCTCACCCCCCCCCCTCTCGCCGCTCCGCCTCTCCCACCCGACCCCCCTCGCTTCACCCGCCCCCCCCGCCTCCATTCCGCTCCCCCCGCCCCCCGCTTCACCCCTCCGCCCCCGCCACTCCAACCCCGCCCCCCCGCCCTTCCGCGCCCCCCGCCTTCCCCGCACCCCGCACCCTTCACCCCGCCCCCCGCCCCGACCCCCCCGCCCCCTCACTTCACCTCGCCCGCCCTTCCGCTTCACTCCTCCACCCCGCCTCCACCCTCCGCCTCCGCAACCGTCCTCTCCACACCCAGGCTCCACCCTCCCGCTTCGCCCCCCTTTTTGGGTGGCAGCCTGTTCCTCATCGGAAGCTTGCAGTTAGTCTTGGCGGTATGGAGGCCCCCTGCCCGGATCCGGAGGCCCAGTCGGACCCTCCCTCTCCAGATGCCTACCGTGTTATCCTGACAAAGCAACAATCATCTCGTGTTCAGGAGGTTGCCATTGACTTTGCCCGTACCTCTGTTTACGGTAGAGTCATTGGACACTCTCCCTCCAGATCAGCCATCAGGGACTGGCTCCAGTCCACTCTCCTGCTAGAGGATGGCCATATTGAGGAGGTGGCCCTTATGGGAAGGGGCATCTTCTGGCTCAAACTCTCCAATGAGAAAGCTGCGAGCAACCTGATTGCCGGTTCCCCCACATCGGTGGATGGAAAGATTATCATGATAGTCCCGTGGTACCGTGGATTCAGCGCAGCAGATTTCGATGTTCGGTTCCGTATACCTCGCCACCCAGTGACACTAGTTTTTCCAGGTCTTGCTGCTGAGCTGCGGCCGATTGTCAGGGACTTGGGCTCCCACTTTGGCTGGGTTATGCACGACACTTTTGCCGACGCGGTGACCACGGCAGGAGCCCCCCGAGTCCGTGTGGCTGTGGCAGATCCTGCGACTCTCCCTGCAGTGATCGAGATTGTGACAGATGCCGGCAGCATCACCCAGAGCATGATAGTCACCGGACAGCCAGGTCAGTGCCTGAGGTGCCACGGCTTTGGGCACTTGGCGGCTGCTTGTCCACGTTTCGCCAGCTCATCTCGACCCCCCCCGCCCCCGCCCCCTCCGCCCCCGCCCCCCCCCGGACAGCCACGTCAGGAGGAGCCGAGGCAGTCGGAGCCCGGTCCAGAGTTAGTGGGTGGTTGGACCGAGGTTAGAAGGAAAAGAGGAAAGAACAAGAAGATTTCGGATAAAGGCAAGGAGGCAGAGGTTACCCTTCCTGCAGCAGCACCCCAGAGACCTGACAGGCAGCCGCCCCAGGGACCTGGGAGAGCTTCTTCTTCGACGGCAGCCCGCCCTTCACAGCCTCAGATCCCCCTCTCTCCCGCTCCCCCGCCCCTTTCCACTCAGTCCCAGCCCCTTCCCCAGGTTCCCCCCCCTTCGCCCGACCCGCAGCTTCACAGCCCCCGCCTCTTCTTCCTCAGTCTCCTCCTCCTCCTCCCTCTCAGCCCCAGTTCCAGATGCATCCCCATCCCCCCCCTCCCCCCATCCCCCTCGACTCTCCTACAGAGTTAGCTGCACCGTCGGCTTCCTAGCCGAGGGCAGCCCCCGCTCCGTCTCCTCCACCTTCTCCGCCAGTCGCCTCCGTGGAGTCCGAGTCGCCTACCCCTCAGCCTCCTCCCCCTCCCCCCCCGCTGGCAGGACACCCGGAGTCTACACCACCACTGGAGCAGGCTTCCCTGGCCGCTAGCCCCTCAGTGGCAGACTCTGATGGGTCTCAGCTTCAGGAGAGAGAGCTTCCTCGAGAATTTTACAGATCTGGCCCCTGGGACTACTTGGATGTGGCCGACCTTGGGACCTTCCCGGCTTGTCTCGACATCAGTATCTTCCTGCTCCGCAAAGGGGCGGATGGGAAGATTGTCGCCTTGGCCCCTAGGGATGGCCCTAGCTTCGCCTTCACGTTCCTCAGCGATGGCACCGAGACCTGGACAGACGACTCGGTTTGGGAGGCTCTCAGAGAGCAGACACACGCCCAGGTTTGCTCCTGGATAGGCCCGTCCGGTGGGCAACTTCTCGAGACTCAGTGGTCCGAGGGCGATGTGCGCCTACGGTGGCGTTGCGCCGCCAAACGCTTCCGACTGATTGTGATCCTCAGACCTCCCCTGTCATGGCCTCTCCCCCAGGATGTCAGAGCTTGGTCCCATCAGAAACTCCGAACCTTCTATGGGATGACCACTTCAGAGATCTCGAGCTGGCTCGAGAAAGCATTTGTTCATGGCACCAAAGGCCTCTCGCCTTTGCTGAAGGTGTTGAAGAACGGGCAGGATGACCCCGTCTCCCCCTCCAAACCTTCTCATAAGCGGCAGCGCCTCCATTCCGACATGTCTGATTCTTCATCGACTTCGACCGCGAGCAGACAGTTGTTCGCAGCCCCCCATCCCTCTCCATGAGCCTACACCTCGTATCCTGGAATGTGAACGGGTTTCACTCTTCTGGCACCCGTGGTCCCAGGAAGCTCATTTTGCGACAGGAACTTCAGCCTGCAGTGATTGGTCGTTTGGATGTACTTCTGCTCCAGGAGCACAAGCTTTCTGCGGCTCATTCCCGTAGCTGCGGGAAGGTTCTCCCTGGACGTTCCTACACTTACTGGGAGCCCTCGATCGGCGCACAGGGGAGGAGTGGGGGTGTCTGTACCTCCGTGTGCGAGCAGTTAGCCCAAGGAGTTTTCGGTCATGGCACGTTGATCCCAGGCCGAGCCCTTTGGGTAGGCCTGGATTTGGAGGGATCCAAAATTGGAATCCTCAACATTTATGCTCCCACAGACCTCCGATGCAGAGCCACCTTCTGGAGGACACTTACAGGGATTCTTCCAGACATGGATTCCTGGATTGTTGGAGGTGACTTCAACAATCTGAAGACCTTGGAGGACCAGCAGGGCAGAGGTCCGGAGTTCACAGGTATGGCTCAGGCAGAGCAGTCAGCTTGGGACTCTTTCATCTTCGCGACAGGAAGGAGGGACAGTTGGAGAGACCCGTCCTTCCGGCGTTGGCACGGGAGCCTGGACTTCTCTTGGGGCTTCCGCAGGGAAGGAGGCAGACTCCTAGAGAGGCTTGATAGATTTTATGTCAGTGATTGGGCCATCAGCAGAGGCGGTCAGGCGGGTATAGTTCCAGGGACGACACTTTCCGACCATGCGCCTGTGCTCCTTTCATTAGATTCGGCAGCCCAGACCCTTCCCCCCCAGTCATGCAGGATTCCCGACTCCATTTTCTCGAGGGTGGACGTGCGTAGCAGTATTTGCAGTCTTTGGGACAGAGACTGGGGGGAGTGCGTGGATCTGGTGGACTCAGTTGCGCAGGCTCTGCAGGAGTCCAGCCAGATCTGCCAGCTAGCAGCCCTACAGGTTCGGCAGGATTGGTGGGGCAGAGAGAGAGCTCTTCGGAGGGACCTAGCCTCCATTCAGCGACTCCAGCAGGTTTCCCCGGGCTCGGAGGAGCTTCGGATCCAGGCCCTTCGAGCCAGAGCCCTCCTGGAGGAGACACTCCAGCGTCGCTCAAAGTTTTCCTATCACGCCTCTCTCTCCTTCTGGGCCCAGAAGGGTGACCGGATGTGCAGGGAGTTCTTCAGGACGCATGGCCAGAGAGCTGCAGGTGATCAGCTTCGGAGTCTCAGGACAGCGGATGGTCACATCGTTACGGATCCGGGGGAGGTCCTGGGGTTGGCCACTGACTTCTACAGGACCCTCTTCCAGCAGGAGCCGCTTGCCCCTCGTGCTAGTCGTGCCCGTGAGGAGGTGTGGAGGCACATTCCATCCCTGGTCCAGCCTAGCATGCAGGCGACGTTGTTGGCACCGTTCACCTTGGATGAGATGTTGGAGGCCTTGATGGCTATCGACGGACAGAAATGCCCAGGTGAGGATGGGCTATCCCGAGCATTCTTCACCTCCTTCTGGGACCAGATCCATCAGCCCCTCCTTGCAGCTCTGCAGGGGATTTTCAGTAGCGGTCAGATGCCAGAGAGCCTTTCCTCGGGACTGATTTGCCTCATCCCGAAGGGAGGAGATAGACAGGAGATCCGCCAGTGGCGTCCGATCACTCTCCTTACCACTGCCTACAAAATCCTCGCCAAGATGATCAGTGCCAGAGTTCGGCCTCTACTCCCAGACCTCATCCATGACACTCAGACAGGCTTTGTCCAGGATCGCAGTATCCTGGATAATGTCTTCACCTTTTCAGAGGCGGCGGAGTGGGCTCAGCACAGCGGATCACACCTTGCCATTCTACTTCTCGACTTCGAGAAGGCCTACGATCGCGTGGACTGGTCCTTTTTGGAGGGGACTCTGGAGCGGCTAGGTTTCCCGGCAGGTTGGATTCAGGGTATCTCAGCTTTGTACAGGACAGCATCTAGCAGGGTCATCATTGGAGGCAGGATGGGTGAGCGCTTTAGCTTGGAGAGATCAGTGCGTCAGGGCTGCCCCCTTGCTCCTTACCTGTTTCTTTTCTTCGCCGAGGCCATGACTTACTACCTTCGGGCGAGGTCCACCGGGATCAGGGGTGTTCGCCTTCCACTCCGGGAGGACACGGAGCTTTTGGACTCGGAGTACGCAGATGATACAGCCCTTTATGTCCAGGACGATGAGAGAATGCTAGAGAGGGTGCGGATGGCCCTGGAGGTCTTCTGCTCGGCCGCTGGTGCGAAAATCAACTGGAACAAATCAGTTGGTTTTCTCACAGACCCTGGGGCGTGTTCTCAGTGGGGGCGATTTCTGGGTTTCAGATGGATTCCACGGGGACAGACAGCTAGATACCTTGGCTTTCAGGTTGGCCTAGACATCACGCCAGCTCAGCAGTTTCTCCCGGTGCTAGACTCCATCCGACGGAAGCTGGCTTTCTGGAGCACTGCTAAGCTGTCTCTTGCAGGTTGTGCCCTGGTAGTTAACCAGGTCCTCCTAGCCACGGCTTGGTATGTGGCTTCCTGCTGGTGCTTCTCGAGATCCAGCGTGGCACAGCTCAGGAGGTTGGTTCGGAACTTCCTTTGGTCTGGGGAGGATGGTCTTAGAGATACCAGAGCCAGGGTTGCTTGGCAGACAGTCATTCTTCCGCAGGCTGAGGGTGGCCTGGGGGTCATCGATCCAGAGCTTCAGAGTCAGGCCTTGTTAGGCAAGCTTGTCATTCGCGGTTTGACCCCGGGGGGGCAGACGTGGAAGATGTTACTTCAGCAGGGAGTCGGCTCTTGTGTCCCGCGCCGAGGTGGAGAGTGGCTACCGTCCCTCAGGTGGATCTTCACTTCCGCCCCGCTCACTCAGCCCCGTTCCCCACTCGTTCGTAGCCTCCTCATGGTTTGGAGGCGGCTCCGCCTCAGTCTCATTCAGTCCCCTCCCAGCTGTCAGGAGGAGATCGATCGCCAGCCGCTTATCTGGAACGGTCAGGTCAGAGATGCCGAGGGCCTTCAGTTGGGGGAGAGATCACATATCAGGTGGGACGGCTGGATGAGGGGGCCAGCCCGGTCCCTTCGAGTTTGGAGGGATACGTACAGACATCTGGAGATGGCTGATCTTGCAGACGCAGCTGGAGGTGCACGTGGAGTCCAGGCGAGACGCACGGAGATCGACGGTGCGATCCCAGCTGTTTGGTTGGTTCCACCTGAGCCTCAGGTCCTCATGCCTGGTGACACCCGCTGGCTGGGACAGTTCACCCCCCGTGGCATCCCACTGGTGATCGCAGGACGTATGGATGACTCCTCTATCTCCTTCTTCGCGGTTTCTAGGGATGGACGACTCAGGAGAGAGGATGCGCTCATCGACCCCCTACTCCCGTGGCAGAGGGTTCGGGTCGTAGGCCTTTTGGGGAAGATCTGGCATACCGACCCTAGCATCGAGCAGGACCAGTTGCAGCTTTGGCGTCTTTGGCTCTGGGAGGGGCGGGCCTTGTCAGAGCTTGATTGGGACCCAGGAGAGTGGTGGTGGCCAGAGATTGTGACAGGACAGGGGCCGACTTCCTTCTTCGCCTACAGCACGACTCTGGGCAGGCGAGTTCTCGGGAGGATGCAGAGCCGCCCCCCCACCCAGCGACCCAACTGGTACGCACAGGGTATTTCCAAGTTCTTTTTGCAGGCATTCTGGAAGGCCTTGTGGGAGAGCTGGCGGCCGCGGAAGATCTCATACTTCCTGTGGCTTCTTGCCCACAAAGGTGTTCCAGTGGGGAGCTGGTTGAGGCAGATAGGCCAGGACGGATGCTGCCAGATTTGCCATGCGGATGAGGAGTCACCAAAACACTGCCTGTGGAGCTGCACTCGCGCCCAGGAAGTGTGGAGGTGGACTTTCGGGCTTCTTACTCGCGCAGCACCAGAGCTAGGATTGATCACTTGGGGCGCGTTCTGTTGGTGCAGCACCGCACCTGGTCTTCATCACTTATTCGAGGCATGCCAGCAGGACCCCACTTTCCTTATCACACAGGGGACGTGGGGGCCGATCGAGGGTATCCCGCAGCACCTAGCAGAGGCTGATACAGGAGTTCGGGAGAGGCAGCCAGTCTGGGAGATTATCAGCAGCATTACAAGGTGGCACATTTGGACCTCGCGCTGCGCGCAGATCCTCGGTGGCACCTCCTTATCGACTGCCCAGATCATGGCGGAGATTTGGAGTGAGATTATTCATACCCTCAGAGGCCAGTGGGACCAGATTCAGGGAGACTCCCGGGCCGGTCAGGAGAAGCGGAGATGCTTCCTCCGGGCTTGGGACACACAGGGCCTCTTCTTCGAGCAGACTACGCAGGGCCTTCGGTGGCACTACTCACCACCCCGATGGCTGTTCATTCACACTCGTCATATCCCTCCGTGAGAGTATGATTTATTATGCTACCTTTTAGGGCTGTGTCCGATTTGTGAACGCAGCCCGTCAGCTATAAGCTGACCTCTTGTATCTTGTTCTCGAAGTAATATAATTAGCACTGTTTTTTCGGCAAAAAAAAAAGGTTTAGTTCCACTGCCCTCTGAGTGATTAGAGGCCGGTTTCAAAGACCATGTGGAACACACATGGACACCATTGCTACAAATCAATAGGAAGTGCTACGTCACGGTTTTTGGGCTGATTACAGATTCGTTTTAGTTTTTTCAGGCTGATCACAGTTTCGTATTAGGGTTTTCAGGCTGATTATAGATCCGTTTTAGGGTTTCCAAGCTAATTTCGATATGGCAAGTTGATTGCTGTCAACCTTTTGGATCACCGCCACAAATTGATCCTCGAGGACCTTCAATTTGTCCAAATGGTCGTTTACAAGTTCCCCCTCTCCCAATGTCATCGTGAATAGTTAATTCCGGACTATTCGTGCTACGTTATTGGTCTCATGTAGAACCTTCAAGATCTTCCAAACCTCACATGTGGTCTTCACCAACTGAATGTGTAGAAGCATTTCATTTGCAGTCATCCCAAGGAACATTGATAGTGTCTTAACATTTCTGAGCACCTAGTCTCTAACTTCATCTAAATTTTTCTTCATGATTACGTTGCCCACTGCATCCTTCTAGTGCTCGGGCTTGGTCTCAACATCTTTAGTAATCTCCTTGAAAGGGTCTTGCCACCATGTGACTCCTTAGCTTTATCTTCCAAGATGGGGCAATTGCTCCTATCTAGCAACCCCTTCTCTCAGAAGTTAGGGATAGGTAGTCTAGATGCCGTGGATGCTTCTGAAGGTTCTGTCAACCTTGAATTCACATCACTGCAAAACTATCTTGGTCAAAGCACATCTCCTCACTTCAAGTCACCTTTCTTCCTTAAAGCAAAGCCCTCCACCTCCTGTCACCTTCAATCGTCTTCAAAGGAGATCTTTAGAGTAGGCTACCTTGGCTTTGCCACCAAGGATGTTCACCTATTTAGCTTTGATACCATGTTGGTGTTAGAATTATTGGCATATTCTAGGCAATGACCAATGTAATCCATAAGTGAGTTAGGGGCACTTTTCCCTCACTAGAGGTTTTTCCCCCTAACCATAGTTAGTGGGTTAGTATGGTTGTCACTTGGACAAAACCATCTCCTCACTTGTACTCACCTTATCTCTTCTATTGCATTCTACGTTTTACTCTTGCTCACTCTTGCTTCCTGGTCCCACATTCTCACATTTGGTATCAGAGCAGCTTGAGCTCCTAGAGCTGCTCCTTACCCGCAAGCTCCTTCAATTTGTACTGCTCGTGCTTCTACTACTGCTGCATTCTGTCCGTACGGCCACAACATTCCGTACAGCTCCCGTCAAAGCTTGCCATCCGTACAGTCGTCGTCCGTACAGTCCGTATGACTGCACAGAATTGCAATGAGCCTGTCCTTCCGTAGCACCAACGCACATCTGCCGTACAAGCTCGTGGGGGTGGCTGTTGTTCTGTATAGTTACCGTACGGTGCCGCCCGTACTCTATCCACAGCTCGTCCGTACAGCCTCGCACTTTAGTCCGTACGCCGTACTGCTCCAACCCGTCTGTACAGTCAACATTCTTGTCATCCGTACAGCCGTACATTCCTGCGTACTTTGCCGTATGCATTCCGTACAAGTCTACACATTCCGTACAACCATGCATCTATACTGCGTCCATACACACAGTCCGTACATTAGTATGGATTTCGTCTGTATAGGCCGTACTTTTGCATTGGACTCTCGCAGTGGTTCTTCCGTGCAGGTGAATCTTGCAGGTGATTTTTGATAGGCGCATTTTGCAGATAGCCATTGTTTGACTTGTATTCTGGAAGCACATTTGGGGCATTCTATTTGTTGCAGGCATTGCAGTCAAGTTGCAGAATCTACTCCAAAAATTTGAGGCTTTTTGGTTCTGCTTGCAATCTTGCAGAAAAAATTTGGGGCTTTTGCAAATAATTGCAAAATTTGGGGCTTTTGGTCGATTTGCCCTCTTTCAGTTGCAATTTCTTGAAGGAATTTGGGGCTTTTGCATTCTGGATGCAATTTGGCAGTGGACAGATCATTTGGGAGCTTTGCAAGCAGTTTTGGACTCAATTTGAGTCACATTGCAGACATTTGCCATTTTTTGCAGATACATTTTGCAGATTTTGGGTGTTTGCAGAGCATTTTGGTGCATTTTTAGCCTTTGATAGGCTGTGACAGCAATTGTCATCTTGGGCAGAAGTTTTGGCAGACTTTGATTGTGCATCTTACATCCCAGGAAGGAATTTCACTTGTCTAGTTTGCTGCATTTTAGAGTTGTCTGGCAGATATGGCTCAGAACAATCCCAATGAGGTCTTTGGAGTCCTCACACAGGAGGATAAGTTGGATGGCACCAGCTACTCCTTGTGGAGTTTTATGGTTCGCAACATCTTGGTTGGCAAAACATCTTTGGGATTATGTCAATGGAGATGAATCAAGGCTAGAAACTATGGCTGCACCTGTCACTCCCACTCAAGGTGGAGGTAGGGGTAGAGGTCAAGGTGCAGGACAAGTGATAGGAGTAGCAGCTGCTACTTTGGTGGCTCCCACAATAGAACAGAAAAGGTGGGATTCATGGGATACACAAGCTCTTTCAGTTAGTTCCCTTTCTATCAAGAGGTTTATCATTCCTCACATTCGGTCATTCAAGACATCGAGGGCAGCTTGGGATATTTTAGAGAGCATGTTTGCAACAAGAAATGATGCCAAAGTCTCATTCCTAAAGAGAGAGCTATCCCATACACACATGGATGAGGGAGATTCCATGAATGCTCATCTCACCAAACTTCAGGATTTGAGGGAACAGTTGCTGAATATAGATGAGATTATTCCAGGTTCAGAGATGATTACCATCACTCTGAATTCTCTTCCCTGAGTCCTATCTCGGTTTCCATACCTTGCTGAATTTGTCATTGAGGGGGGGTAGTAATCCTCTCTCTTTTCATGAGTTGGTAGGACCCTTGTTGTAGGAAGAGCAAACAAGAAAGAACATGGCCACACGGGCTGGTGAGCATGCCATGCTTTCTTGGTGGTTATCTGTATTATGTTACATTTATAGATGACTATACAAATTATACTGGTCTATGGCTTGAAGAAAAAATCAGATGTGTTTATGCATTTCAAACACTTTGTGGCCATGGTTGAAAATGAGACAGGACTCAACGTGAAGACACTTCGCACTGACAGAGGGGTAGAGTATATGTCTCATGAATTTCAGGTAGTTTTGAAGGAGAAAGGCATCACACATCAGCTAACAGTGAGGCTTACACCTCATCAAAATGGAAAAGCTGAGTGGAAAAATCGCACTCTCATGGAGATGGATAGATGCATGCTCACTAGAAGAAGTTGCCTCACAGATTTTGGCTCGAAGGCCTAATGTGTGCCAATTATGTTTTGAATCGGGCTCCCACAAAGGCTTTAAAGACAATCACTCCCTATGAGGCTTCGCATGGGAGAAAGCCTTCAGTGGATCACTTTAAAGTTTTTGGTTGTGTTGCATATGCCCACGTACCTGTGGAGTCTCGACATAAGTTGTCAGATAAGGCACTTAAGTGTATCTTTGTTGGGTATAGTGCACAAAGCAAAGGCTATCGTCTCTACAATCCTGCCACATGTAAGATTTTTGTGAGTAGAGATGTTATTTTTTCAGAGAATTCAGCACATATACATGCTGAATTTACTATTCCAGCTTCTTTAGATGGTGTTTTTGAGGGGATGCTTCCTATAGCTTTTAGTTCCCCCCAGCTGAGGCTCATGCTGAAAATCAGAATTTATAGCAACCTCCTCTTGGTCCACATGCCCCAATTTAGCCACATGCTGATTGTTCCTCCACAGGCAGTGGATGATGTTGTCAGGCAAGAGATTCAAAAGATACATGCAGCCAAAATAGTTCTGAATTGGTTGCTACAGACTCTCAGGGAGAGTAGAGTTGAGGCACCTTTGCCTGGCAGGACTTGTAGTGCAGTAAGGCACACAGAGGGGGCTCTTTCTGTTGAGATAGCTTATGCAAGCACTCTTCTTGATGCAAGCACTCTTTTGTTGAGACAGCTTATGTAGGCACTCTTCTTGATGAAGAAGAACCTGACTCTTTTGAAGAAGCCAAGGATAATGTGCATTGGATGAATGCCATGCACAATGAATTGCAGTCCATTGAGAAAAGTCAGACTTGGGATGTTGTGGATTTGCCACCAGGAAAACATGCCATTGGTACCAAATGGGTTTTCAAAGTGAAAAGGAAGCCAGATGGGTCCATTGAAAGGTAAAAGGCACAGCTGGTTGCCAAAGGCTATGCTCAGAAAAAGGGCATAGATTATGAGGAGACTTTTGCTCCTACATCCCGGATGACCCATCAGATCAGTTATTGCCATGGCTGCAAATTTTGTTTGGATTGCCCATCAGTTAGACATAAAAACAGCTTTCCTTAATGGGGACTTACAGAAAGGGGTTTTGTCAAACCACCTCCTGGCTTTGAACTTTCGGGCAATGCACTTCAAGTTTGCAAGCTGAAGAAAGCTTTATATGGGCTGAAACAAGCCCACGTGCATGGTATGCTAAGATTGATGCCTTCCTGGCAAGTAAGGGGTTACACAATAGTCCCACGAAAAGCACCCTCTACATCAGAAGGATGGAGGGGATATTTTGGTTATCATTCTTTATGTAGATGACATGCTGCTCACAAGGTCGAATGAGGAAATAATTGCAGATTTAAAGCTCAATTTGAGATGACAGATTTGGGCATGTTAAATTTCTATTTGGGGATTTAGTTCATACAAGACAAGCGTGGCATTGTTATGTCTCAATCCAAGTATATGCAAAAACTCTTGGATAGGTTCAACATGCAAGATTGTAAGCCTATAGCCACTCCCATGGAACCAGGGCTGAAGCTTACTATGTATGATGCAGGTGAATCAGTGGATGCCAAACTTTACAGCCAAGTTGCTGGATGCCTCATTTATTTGTGCAATACAAGGCTCGATATTCGGTATGCAGTATCTCAGGTGAGCAGGTATATGCAAAGCCCAAAGACAACACATTGGCAGGCTGTAAAACGGATCTTCCGTTATTTGCAAGGCACAAAGTCTTATGGCTTGATGTTTCCCAGGGGGGATGACTTACAGATGCATGCTTACAGTGACTCAGATTGGGCTGGAGACTAGGATACCAGGCAGTCCACTAGTGGTAATTGTTTCTTTTTTGGCAAAGCTTGTATTTCTTGGCTAAGCAAGAAACAATCTAATGTGCTTACTTCCTCACGTGAAGCTGAGTACAGGGCAGCTTTCACAACGACAGTTGAATGTGTTTGGCTGCATCGTTTGTTTGCTGATCTTCATCTCTTATTGGAGGGTCCGTCTCCAATTCTCATTGATAGTCAGAGTGCTATAGCAGTGGCAAAGAATCATGTGTTTCATGCTCACACAAAGCACATTGAGGTTCATTATCATTATGTCAGAGATAAGTTGCATGCATGGGAGATCAATATGATCTATGTGTCAACACATGACAATGTTGCAGACATCTTCACCAAAGCACTTCCACGTGAGAAGTTTGAGGCATTTCGCAGTGCCCTGAACTTATCTCCTTTTGGTGATTGATCACTTCCTTGTACATCACATTGGCACTGCAGGGGGGTGTTAGAATTATTGGCATATTCTAGGTAGTGACCAATGTAATCCATAAGTGAGTTAGGGGCACTCACTAGAGTTTTTTCCCCCTAACCACAATTAGTGGGTTAGTATGGTTTTGTCTCCTCACTTGTACTCACCTTATCTCTTCTATTGCATTCTATGTTTTGCTCTTGCTCACTCTTGCTTCCTGCTCCCACATTCTAATAGTTGGCAAACTAATCTACACTTGTCTCTAGTTCAAATAATAAGTAGGTAAACCAACGACCTTGCAATCACCAACGAACGATCACAAATAATCTGAAGAAGATATGCCAAGGTACTACACCCACTTTATCTGACTTCAACATATGCATACACAAGTAAACGGCACTTCAGATCTGGAGAAAGTACTCACACATGTACAGTCAAAGAAATATATAATAGATGCCCAATCCATGTACAAAACCTGCACAAAAGCTGTACCAACTCTTGCAGCAAACAAAATGCTGAGGTATGGCACCAAAACAGGCTCTATATGCTGAACTTTCAACTGTAGCCTCCTAGATCACCAGATGCCTGTCACACGCTTCAGTAGCGCTTCAAGATGCGCCTTTAGTGTACACTATACTCTGCTCCTATGCACACCTAGATGACGTCCAACAGCGTGCTGGTCTGCACTCTACTGTGCCATAGGATCAAACCGCTAAGAGCTCCTGTAGAACAGACTATAGAATGCCCCCCAAGGGGACCCTTTTCTGGGCTAGGGAGCCCGGGATCTGGCCAATGAGATCCACAGACTGGCCAACCAGCCAATCTGTCAGTGAATCAGATCAGGCTGACCCCACCTCCCATGCAGGACTGTCAACCGTGCCATGTGGCAGTCTCTGTCAACTTGCTTTGTGGGTTCCGCCAAACTGTAGGCACCCATCCAGCCTATATAAGGCCTTACTACGGGCACCCATTGCTACCTTTCCAGGGCCTGCAAGCCAAAAACTTCTGCTGGGTTTGGTGGTCCATATGGCTGCTCTTCAATAAATTCAAGAAGGACAGTTCGTTGCTACCCATGTGGCAGCCATCTGCTGCCCACATGGCTGCCTCAGTCCATTCCCCCTGCTGATTGCATATTCTGAATGCCTGTATATTAAGGTGTCAAGCCCCATTGCTCTCCTCATTTGTGGGGGCATTACCCCATACCCTATACTTCCAACACAAATGTGCCACTTGTCTCATGGTCAATGAAGGTCATCATAAACGCAAGATGGTTCCGTGCATATATGCACTGCATATTCTTTCCCTCTGGCATTCAAGTCAAAGCTTCTCACTAAAAGCTCCTCATCGTTGTCCATATGCCAAGCAAATCTCGGTATCACACTAGCACACATGCATGCACGATAAATATGCAATCAGAACATGCCCTAGAGATACTGGAGCACCTCTTCATTTTTTGACGAGCTGTACTTGTACTTGCAGCATATTGAACTCTTTGACCTTGGTTCTGGTTCATCTAGCAACGTGGCTTTTCCATAGGTTTCTGGCCTATCAAATTCCTATCTTCTTTATATTTTTTAGAAAGCGAAGCCTAGCAACATACCATGCTTCCCTGTTTCAGTTCTTTAAATAGCCCAAAAGACATCATGGACCTCTCTTTCAAGGATGGTAGTCTGAATACCATGACCCATTGCTCTACTCATTTGGGAGGGAGGGAGGGGGACGGGCCTATACCCTATACCTCTGACACAAGTGTGCCACGTTCTCATGGGTAGTGAAGATCATCATAAGTGCAAGATGGTTCCCTGCATATATGTGCAGGATATTCTTTCCCTCTCACATTAGAGTCAAAGCTAAAAGCTTCTCATTGTTATCCATATGCCATGTAAATCTGGGCCTCACACTAGCACACATGCATGTGTGATAATATATGCGATCAGAACATGCCCTAGAGATACTGGAGCACCTCTTCATTTTTGACAATCTGTACTTGTACATGCAGCATATATCCTGGAATTGAACTCCTTGACCTTGGCTCTGATTCATCTACAATTGAAACATGGGGCAACAGTCCTTTCCATAGGTTTCTGGCCTATCACGTTCCTATATTTTTTTATCTTTGCTAGAAAGCTGAGTCGAGCAACATATGTACTTCCCTGTTCGGTTCTTTGGATAGCTCAGAAGACATCATGGGTATTTGTTTCAAGGAAAGCATGATGAATAGCATGACCTTGATTGCCTTACCCATGCAAGGAGGGTAGTTATGCTCACTATCAGAATTCAACTCCCTTCTTACACCTCTCTTGCACTTCATACTCATAGTTGCAGTGATGGGCATCTTGATCCCTGAGCTCTAACCAACTTCCTTTTGTTGTCTAGCACTCTCCAAATCACTTGGGAGTAGATGAGTCTGCTTAATGCCAATACTTGCTTGTTAACTGTTGCCTAAAGATAACCTTGAGCTTGTTTGGCCAAAATGATGAAGTTAAAAAACTATTGAAGCCATCAAGCAAACTTCAAGTAAAGCCAAAAGTATATGTGTTTCACTATTGCAAGAGTCGAGAAAGGAGAAATTTCACAAAGATCCAAGGCAGTTGCAGGTGTAAGATGTCATTTGTAGTATAATTAGTCAAGAAGCTGGCCCAAAAGGGCATCGAATAGTGCACAAATCGTATATACCAAACTCACACTGATGCCAAGTTCACACTAAAAACACACCAATCACAAACTCTCTCTAAACTCTCACCAAACTTGCATTACACAAAACTCACACCAAATGCAAGTTCAAGCAACTTGTTTATTTCCCGCCTAGCCATAGATACTATCACGGCAATAATAGCTGCTGAATGGCGAAAGCTCTCAAGCCATGGAAGAACAATCCATGGACAAGTCTCAAAGGCAGACGCTAACTCCATAGCCAATTGTGTCATGTGGTGGGACCTTATTTTCTTGTGTCAGGTAGCAATTGCGTCATTGCTGGCTTGGCATGTTAATCATCACACTTCATTGCATTACTTCTAACATGATTGTTCATTAGGGGAGTATTTGTGCTGTTGTGCT
Organism: Dipteris shenzhenensis; assembly: GCF_047967505.1. Taxonomy (NCBI): domain Eukaryota; kingdom Viridiplantae; phylum Streptophyta; class Polypodiopsida; order Gleicheniales; family Dipteridaceae; genus Dipteris; species Dipteris shenzhenensis. The sequence goes on along the minus strand of NC_141602.1, from coordinate 17,192,098 downwards.
CTTTGAGTGTTTCACTAGGGGTTGGAAGGCAACATACAGTGCTAGCTAGTATTTTTTGGTTCAAATGTAACATATATTTTCATACTAACATATTCTTTCACTAGGGTGGGTGATGTGGAATTTTGTATCGAATAAATTTCATGGTTTAAGTAGAAGATAAGATGCGCTCACCAATTGAAGGCATGTTGTTTACCCCTTGCATGCATGCGTGTGTGTGTGTGTGTGTGTGTGTGTGTGTGTGTGTGTGTGTGCGCGCGCTTGATGCTTGCCATCAAGGAGATCTTCCTCAGTCATGCCTGGAAATAGTTTTTCTTTGCTTTTGATTTCCTGTTGAGGCTCTCTACTTTTTTGAGACCCTCATGTAAATTTTGCTGATAATATAATCATGGATTTACCCAAAAAAAAAAAAAAAAGTGTGTGTGTGTGCATATACTAACTATTTTTTTCCTATAAATATCTGTAAATATGCTTGCTCATATCAAATGCCTTATCTTAAATGTTCAGGGGATGTGCGACAATAGGAAATGGAAATCTGTGTGGCTGTATATCAATCAATTTCAGCCTGATATAGTGGCATTACAAGAACACAATCAACATATCTATGCAGGAAAGACAAGTCATTACTGCGGCTATGATATCTTTTATGCTGGGGAGCACTCTTTCTCAGGTGTAGTCATTCTGATTAAGCATGAGCTTCAGCCAGTTATTGCTTTAAATGACAATCAAGGCAGATGGATTATTCTTCAATGCATCATTCAAGGTGAGGTGTTTGAATTTGCTTCTGTATATGCACCTCAATCTTCTCGGGATAGAAGTGCAATTTGGGATGCCATGCAACGATATCCATGGAGATATCATGCCTTTATATGTGGGGATTTCAATAATGCTCCGTAACAGGGTGACAATACATCAGGAAATACCCATATGTAAACCTCTGAAAGGCATGCATGGTCTCAATTACTGATTCATCTTGATTTGGTTGATCTTTGGAAGGAATTGCAGCCTTTGTCACCTGGATACACTTTTCAACATAAAGCCCTTTCTTCTTATCAGGCACGTCTGGATCGCTGGTATAGTGTAGCTCCGCAACAAAATGATGATTTTACATGCAAAATGTGGGTTGACTATGCCTTTGTGCATTCAGATCATGCATCGTTATGGTTGAGGCTATCTTTTCATGATATGCCAGATGATAGACTGCCTCAAAGGCGACATCTGATTGTGAACAATAGCTATTTGCAGCATGTTGCTTTCAAGCCAATGGTTACTGAAGCCTATCAATCTTTGTCTTCTCAGAGCCACTTTGATATTGATAATGCATGGGATTCTTTTGTTTCCAAAATGCAAGTCGTAATTAGAAGTTATGGCAAGTCTTACATGAAGACTCGGAGGGGAACTGTTGCTCAGGCTAAATTGACTAGCCAAGACCTCACTGAACTCAGTCACCTTCGTCCTTTGTCTTTGCATGAGCAAACAACACTATGCCAAGCTAAACATTGTCTCCAAATCAATGATCACAAGAAACTTGCTAAATGGGAGACCAGAGCAAGACAAAGAGCTTTCACAAATAAAGGTTGTTCTTCCAAACAATTTTTTAAAAGCTTGCATTAGAAGAGATTAGAAACAAACATTTGTAGGGTGCTTATGCCTGATGGTTCATGGACTACATCACGGTCACAGCTTGCTTCTGTCTGTGTACATCATTTCTCTCAGCAGTTTGGTTATGCAGATTCTCCCCACAGCAGGTTTTGTCTGCAAGAAATTTACTTTTATAGCATGTTTCTCCTATTATCTCCACTACTCAAGCTTTGGAATTGGAGGAACCTTTTACTGAAAGGGAATTATCAGATGCAATCAAATCCTGTGGTAGATGGAAATCTCCGGATGGGATGGTCTTACAGTTGAGTTTTTTTTAGAATATTGGCCTCTTTTGAAGCATACTTTGCTGCATATGGTGTTTTCTACTTGGCAAAATCAGAAGATGCTAGACACATGGAAGAGAGGTCTTGTTAAACTCCTTCCAAAAAAACAAATCTGTGAATCTTTGGCTGATTGGATACCTATCACGCTTATGCCAGTCATTTACAAATTTACTACCAAAATGATTGTTGATCGGATAAAAGGCTATTTGCATGATGGGTTGCATCCTATGCAATATGGTTTTTTTCCTCGTAGGCATATCACAGACAACATTGCTAATGCTTATGTTGGAATAGAATATGCCAAATATATGCAGCAAGATGTTTTGCTATTGCAAGTTGATATTGCAAAAGCTTTTGATACTATTTAGTGGGACTTTATTTCACAAACAATGCATGCCTTGGGATTTGGCACAAAAATGCAACAAGTTATCAATTGGCTGTATCAAGATAGTAAAGCTGCCTGCATACTTTCAGGGGATATTTCTACAACCTGGACTCTTGGTTGTTCTATTCGGCAAGGCTGTCCCCTCAGTGCTTTACTTTTATCATAGCCACTCATCCAATGCTTCAATATATGGACCACCTTTTGGACACTGGCATGTTGCATGGATTGGAAATTCTTGGCAGCCGTAGCATGATCGCTCAAGCATATGTTGATGATTCTTTCTTTACCCCAAAAAATACTCAGAGCGATCTCTCATTGATTATGTAGGCCCTTTCCACATATGGCTTAGCTGCTGGTTTTCATGTGAATTTTCAGAAATCCAAGCTATTGCCATTGCATGCTAAAGACTGGCATAGTCTTTTGTGGCCTGGGGCAATTGTTCCACCTTCTCAATTGATTCGACATCTTGGCTATCCTCTAGGTTGGGGGCTCACTCGTTCTCAACAAACTGATCGGGTGCTCACAAAGCTAAGGAAAAAACTTGAATATTGGAAGCTTGCAACTTGGCCATTACATGTTCGTTTGTGAATAACGCAATCCATTTTGATAGCATACATACAATTCTATCTGCCCCTCATCATGTTTACTAAGGCAGATCTGGTTTCCTTTATGTCTGCTATCATGGAGATTTTCTGGCGTACAAAAAATGGGAAGAAAAGTCTCAGATTACTCTCTATGCATCGTCTCTGTTCTCCAAAGATGCACAGGGGTTTGAACATACTCAATATTCAAATGCATATAATTGCTCACAAGGGGAAAATGATGTTGCAGTTTATGCAAGGGGATCAGCCCTGGGCTTTTATGATCCGCTCTCTTTTGTTGCATATTGATACCTCTGCTTTTGGGCATTGGCAGCCTACACAGTGGGATTTTCTATTTGGCTCTATTCAAGGCAAGATCAGAGGCTGCCCTTTTGTCTCTCGTTTGCTTCTTGATTGGAAGCATATTTTATCCCACTTGGAATGGAATGGTAGGGATTCTTTGTTGGGAAATTCCTTGAGGGCTGAGAATATTTATTGGTCCAAAGTATTCCACCCTCCTTTGGCTATACAAGAACCCAGGCGTTTTTATTTTATATCTTTCAAAGGTATTGCCTCTGTGGCGGATGTACCTCAGGATGATGGCACTCTTTTATCTTTTTCTGCGGCTGCTAGCAAGTATGGTTTGGAAGCTCATTATCGTCCTTTATGGCACAAAATTTCAGAAATGCTTCAACCTTTCTTGCCGGTACCTCGTTTGGAACTTCAGGATAGGCTTGAGGATTGGACTCTCCATTCTTCCTCTTCTTCAACCTGTCCTTTGAAGTTGTCACATCTCACAGTGCCTTCTCTGTATAAAGTGTTGTTACCTCCATCTTGGGTTTCTAACAGAGCCAATTCTGTTTGGCATATGGATTGCCCATCAAAGTGATGGAGAAAGCGGCTGCGTCTCCTTTGGCATTATAAAATCACTCTTCGGCAACAGCTTTTCCTCTAGCGAGTCCTACTTGGCATTTTTCCATCTGGGCAATTACTCATGCATAGACATATTGCCCCAGCTGCTTGCCACAGATGTCTACATCCTGTTGAATCTGTCCCTCACATTTTCTGGCACTATCCACATACTTGTGATTTCCTTGCTCTCATTCGTCAGGGGCTTCGAGCGAGATTTCCTACTATTACTTTTAGCAGGTTCTTTTGGTTATTTGGTTTTCATCCCGCTAGACAAGGTTTTGATTTATTTTTTGTTTGGGTGCGCTATTGGGCACTTTGGACTCTATGGATGGACAGAAATCATAGAGTCTTTGGTGATCCTACTTTTTCATCTTTCGTTTTTTTCAAACGATCTCTGAGGCAATCGTTTTATGACTGCTTTCAGACTCATTTGATTGATCATGATGTATATATGGCTTATACTGAGATTTTCGGTTGAGTAGTAGTTACTCCGCTTTTGGAGTAACTATGAATGTAATTAATAAAATATTTCTTCTCACAAAAAAAAAAGTGTGTGTGCATATACATATGGATCTCCTCCAAGCACAAAAAATAATGCCAATATGATTTTGGTTGCCAAGGATATTTGTAAATGACATGAGCGATAATTTTGATCCTCACACATCTTTAACATACTACTGCCCTTCTTCAAATGAGTTTTGAATTCATTGGCCCCATGAAACTGCCAACCATGCAAGACAATTAGTACATTTTGGAGGAAATAGATTATGGTACTGAATGGGCAAAGGCCAAAGAATTACCAAACTCTTCTGCACGTTTGGTGGAAATATTCCTATTCGACAATATTATTATACAATTTGCCTGCCTTGTAGAATTGCAACTGATCATGGGACACATTTTGTCGATGAATGTATCTAAAACCTCACCTCAGGAACTGCGAATAGTACAAGCACGCTATTGTCTAAGTTCTAGTGACCACTAAGGTATTACAATAATGTGCCTCGACTGCAGGTTCGATTGGGACGTCCTGCTCCCTAGAGCCACTTACAAGCAAAGCATTAGTCACAAGCCCATGGAACTGGTGTACAGGATGGAAGCCATCCTACCATTCCAGTTGGATCGGAGGATAATCATTTCATCGGTGCCAACTATAATGCTAATGTCAATAACAAGCCTTTGAAACTTTAAGAGCTACAAGAGCATCGAACCAGAAGTTGCTTGCTGACTCATCAAGGCAGCGTTCCTTTCTCTATCCTCCTAGCATTTGTTTTGGGTAATTCACCCCATATGGGAGCTCACCCAAGAGCAAGCCACCCCAAGCCCAGCGGCCCATGAGCTAGCATACCTTGCTGTAGGAAGGAAAGCCTCATTAAGAAACGCACAACCCCCTCAAAAAAGAGCGCTTTCTTCCCGAACCCACTTCGTACCCCTCCTTTCTCTCCTTCTTAAATTCGCCCCTCCTCCTCCCCTGCCCCAGATGCAAAGGGATGGTTGTTAGGCGTCCACCTGTTCAGTGAAGACGGCCGGTACATCGAGGACGCCCGTATCCGAGGGCGAGCTGGGAGGCGAAGCTGCAGTCGTGCTGAATGGCAAATCGGATTGCGACTTGGGCAAGCTGCCATGTAAGACGTCGAGATCGGGGGGCATGTTGTTCATGATGCCTGGGCAAGCATGGGAACAGTGTCCTGTTAACGGCTCGCCGTTCTAATTCGAGCCAACTCCCTCGTTTTCAAGTTTCACATGAAGGAATGAAGTACATACAACACACACGTAACACACATTAACTCTTAAAGTCAACTGCATTTTCTAATTTTCATTTAGGAAGGGGGGTAATGACGTGCAAAACTAATTGAGTCTTTTGCCCTTTTCATCATGTTGTCCATGTCTCTTCGCATTGTAGTGCGTCCAATGTCCACTCCTGTGAGACTGTCTCCTAAAGGAGCATCCTTTTGAGAGGATCCCCCATGCTTACACTCTTGGGACACCATGGATCTTTGTCAACATTTGGTACATTGATTCGAGTTTGCACATTTTCTTTGATAGCTCTACTACATTAGCAACAAAGTAGTCTTTGCATTTGCAGTGGATACTCCCTTACATGTTTGTTTATGGGGGCCTTAGGAATGTTGTCGCCTTACCTAGCGAGCTAGGACTTCACTAGTTTATGCAATGGCCTAGCGGTAGTTGCCTCTTTTGCACTATTATTTTGGTAATATTTCTACTGGCCCTTTTAATGTAATATGCATGAACCCTCACTTCAATTTTTATTTTCAAAACAATACAAAAATCATTTTTTTGTAAAAGACATGAACAATCCTCAACATGTCATGCCAAGAATATACTTACGATGTAAGCAACAACTATGTAAAAGCCATCGATGTGTGCACATTAGTTGGGGAAGTGAGAATAGTAAGGTTCATTTAGGACATGCTATTGCCGCTACCCACCCTAGCTCATTGCTTGTTTGTAGGCACAATATTGGGCCAACGATCTAGATAAGGTGTGTAAACACTACTTTGGTTGGAATTACATTTAGTTTATGTAAGTGAAGGTAGCACCTTCGCCCCCAAAGACAAGGAAGCTAGCATAGTCATTATCCCCCCTCTTGTACACACAGGAGTGTTCATAAAGTAGGAGTAAAATTTTCCAACAGCTCACTGTTAGCACTGGGATTATGAGACTTCTTTGTCTCTTCACACATTGAGTTTACTTTAGTATGATTTGGCAAGTAGCACTTTCCTTACATTTTTGTGGAAAAGTGTCCTCTTAACCGCTCCTCTTCTAATTCAAGCTTTTCAGCCTCTTCTTCACCTAGGGGTTATCCATGTTCCATTATTATCTAAGGGAGTGCTCAAGAGTAGTTGTACTCCCTTGTTTTCTTTTCACACGAAGGTAAGAAGTACATTAACTCAAAGTGAAACTCCATTTTTTATTAAGCCATGCAAGGCATAAAACTGTCAGTAGTTAAATTGCATGTTGTAAACGTCTCGTACCCCAAAGATTTATAGCCATGTCTGTTGACCTCTCTCGCTGATTTTATATGCTTGAGCAACCAAGTCAAGCACCAATAGTACAACACACTATTCAAAAATTTTGGACTTGTGTAAAGTCCAATTTGAGAAATGGACTAAAAAATTTTGAATATACTAGTAATGTTGTTTTTTGAACTAGATTTGACAACTCAAAACAAAAGATTTGATGATTAAGTACTAAGAACATCAATGCATAACCAAATCTCTTACAAAGGTGGTCTACATAAACATCTTCATAACTTCATAAAAATCTCTTACAAAGGTGGTCTACATAAACATCTTCATAACTTCTTATGAATTGAGCTACTATCACCTAAGAACATCAATAGATGACTAATAATAGATGACCAATTCTCTTAGAAAGGTGGTGTAAATAAACACCTTTATGTATAAGTGGTGTGCACACACCTTTATGACCATTTCTTTTAGAAAGGTGGTGTACATAAACCCCTTAGAAATGTAGTGTAGATAAATCCTTTTATGTGTAAGTGGTGTACATATACACCTCACTTGGTATTAAAAAACACCCTTAACTATGCAAATACATTTGACATAAAGTTTAAAATACACCATTAAGTATAAAATGGACCTCATAAACAATCTTTATACACAATAATGAGAGTAAAGAAATCAAAAAAGTAGTAAACTTTTAATTAGATATTCGCTTTACATAGAAGTTCAAAACTTGTGATTACAAAGCCGTTAGCCATCATGTTACTCAGTACCAATGTCCTCAATGCCAGGCCCTTGACTACCAGGGTCCTGACTAATAGGCTGCTTTAAGACTGGAGTCTCAGTAGCAAGGTCCTCAGTATTTTGCTCTTCAGTTCCAAGCACCTGACTTGTAGGCTGCTCTAGAGTCTCATGACCAAGTTCTTGGTGAGTAGGGACTTGGCTACTAGGTTCCTGACTAGTAGGCTACTTTGGAGTCTGTAAGGTCATGGTTGAAGAACCATCTATGCCTCCTGGTAACTCCTCCTGGTCATGCTTTGCCTCGTCCATACCTTCTTTGAGTAAGGCTTCCTTGCTTGATCCACTTGCATGTCCTTCACCCAAGATTAAGGGCACCTTCCTCACTTTTAATTTCAAAGGAAGTACTTCCACCTCTTTAGCCTTACCTTTTCCTGTGACGTGCTGTACTACTACTTCTTGCTGCTGCGAGCCTTCCCGTATGATGAGTGGAACCTCCTTGACTGTAGTTAACAATTGATCACCCTTATTCTTTGTGCGGATTTCTTCTTGGCGTAAGTCATTGGATGCAGAGCTTTCATCCTCATCATCACCTGAGCTAGAATCATCACCCTTAAACTCACTAACCTCGTCTTCGACATTATTCTCACTACCCTCTTCTTTGACATTTTCCTCTTCAAAGAAGGTAGCGTAACTATAATATGTGTCAAGGAACTCAATTTGATGGGGGGTATCAATGACATTTACATTTCTACCTTGGTGTAGCAATTTCTCAGCAGTAAAACCCATTCGATACAATGCTACTTCCCACCCATCATTCAGTATATTCTTTGTCATCTCTAGTATCACATCAGGATCCATCGGCTTTCTGTAATCCACCATTACTGCATCAAGCTTAACCTTATTGTCCTCAAAGTAATGAAGCTCGAGAGTCCTTAAAGGAATTTTGATTAGATTGCCACCACCCCTAGATAAGAAGCACATCAAGAAAGGCTGCAAGACTTGAATGGCAGTGCCTTCCAAGACAGTCATATGATTACGTAGGACTATACCATGGTATACTTTTGAAAGTAAATACCCAAATGCAGATGTTAAACTCGCATACAAGGCATCCCTTTGTGATTCTGTCACGAACAGGACTAACGTTGATCTTTTCTTATCTGCCATAGGACCTTCTACGATAAACCGCACAAGTTCAACTATCCGTGACACTGCAAGGTCTTGCAATTCATCTATGAAAAATACGCATGGCTTCTCCCAAGCATGACCGCTCATTGTTATGAAATGCTCTGTATCAATGCTATTGATGTGTGCAAATTTTGTATCATTATTTGATAGCAGGATATCATAGGAGAAGCTGAATGGAGAACCATCATCTAAACCACCAATTGCTCTACCTTGGGCAGTGGACTGCAAGGCCTTTTTCTTGATGTCCATATATTCTGTCTCAACAACCTATGGCATTTTAGCTCTTAGATCCTTTGTTGGTGTGGCATCTGCATCCATTGAAGCCAACCACTTTCTAGCCCATGTCTTATCAAGGAGTTGACCTAGGCTAAGTGCTTTCTTCTTATCCACATCAATTGACTTGTGCCAACTAACTCATCAGATTTCAATAAAAATAATAGTGCCGAGAGAGCAGCCTCACTTTGAATCATTCGGGTGACCACTTCATCCAAGTTGCTATGCTTGCTCTTCTTTCCAAAGAAGCAGTCACCACTTAGGATCTTCTTGCATACTTCTTCTACTATTGCATTTGGAACAAACCTTAATGCTCTCCACCAAACAATAGACATCGGTTTCTTTATTTCTTTCCTCTGAGTTGCAGTGTGCTCTAGTGCCTCAAAGGATATCTTCCCTGATTCATATGCTTGGCAAACATCCACCATGCTCTGAAACACTGAGTCCTCGCGGAAGACAATGTAAGTAACATCCCTGTATCTTGCAACGGCAGTGTTCAAATCCTTTGCCTCAACCTTATTACTTGGTATGCCTTGCATATTGCTTACAACACCTTTCGAGCATCTATAGAACCGAGTCCTCTTTGCCATGTACTCAGATGTAGGTCTCCTACCCTTCACTATTTGTGGCTTTCCACAGCCCATCCATAACTCCCTTGCCTTTATCAAGATCTCAAAAAAAGAAGAGCTTTTTTTCAACCTAAAGGGAGTAGAATTCAGCCTTTCTGATTCTAGAATGTACTTCGAGTCATCGTTAAATATGCATATATGACAAATGACCCATTGAAACTTTTCCATCCACTCAATCTGTGGCAAGTTTCCTTTTCTTCCCTCATCAAGGGCGATCCTGCAAGCTTCACAAAAGTGTTGCCCATAAATGGGCTCAAACCTGCATCTTTCCAAGAATCTATTCTTTGCCAGCATGTATCTCTTCTTGATGTCAGTCCCATATCGGCTTTGGTGCAAAGCCTCTCCACGAACAAAGTCACTCCTTCTAAAGCTCTCAAAAGCATCAAGAAAGTCCACACACTTTTGAAATGTGACATCAGGCAATGTAGGATCATCTTCTTGAAGTCTCTTAAACGCCATAGGATGAAGAGTGATATTAGTCACAACTGGAGTTCTTGTTTTCCTCGTATCTTCATACAATTTGCATGCAAAGCCTCTCCATGAACAAAGTCACTCCTTCTAAACTTCTCAAAAGCATCAAGAAAGTCCATGCGCTTTTGAAATGTGACATCAAGCAAGGTAGGATCATCTTCTTGAAGTCTCTTAAACGCCATAGGATGAAGAGTGATATTAGTGGCAACTGGAGTTCTTGTTTTCCTCGTATCTTCATACAATTTGCATGCAAATGTCTTATCTAGCTTTCTTTGATTTGTGAACAACAAAGCTCGATCAATAAGCATTGTGGCCATGCTGAATTGTGAAAATCCCCAAATGTACCCCTCATCCTCTGGAGGATGTAAGTCTGCCACACTTATAGAAAAGTCTTTGAGACTTGTATCTTCTTCTTGCGGATTCTCCTGTTCATCGCTATCCGATTTTTCGCCTGGTTTTAAATAACTTGCACTTGAACGATCTGCACGTGGAGTAGGAGTTATTTTTGCTCTCTTTCTGGGAATAGCTGTAGAACTTGAATCTGCTCTACGATCACTCCTTGTTCCTGTAGTTGTAGCAGTCGATGGTGTAGGTACAGTTGGAGATACTGTAGTTACTGCCACAGATATTGTAGTTACTCTTGCCGGAGTTACCGTAGTTATCACCACAGATATTGGCGGTAGTTGAGGGTTACATGTTATAGATGGCGTACTTACTGCTGCTGAAGGTACAACACCACCACTTGGAAATGCATCCCATATTTTCTTCAATGCTTCTAAGGCACTAAGTAATTCTTGAGATCCCTCAATTGAATCGGGTAAGGGCTTCAAGAAGTGCTTGTGTGTAACTCATAACTTGTAAACCACGTCGTCATTCTTTTCTTTGCACACAACTTCTATCAAATTGTTTTCTTTAATGTTGATGTTTGAGACCATGCCACCATTTCTTACTGCCTCTAGAGAATATTTCACGCTTGATTCATTCTCTGTAGTGATCACCAAAAAATACTTTGATTTGCGCTCCACAAAATACCAAGCATGTTCAAGGTATTTGAAAGACACCTTGGAACCAAAACCGAAAGCCATAGTTTTCTGAAAAACAATCAAAAATAAAAAATGAGAATTACTATGATTTTCAAACTCAAAATATTAAATAAATTTCTAATTAAATATTATTTTAAGTTTTATTTATTTTTAATTTTTAAAATAAAATAAAATAATTTATTTTTTGTCTTTTTTTTAATTATTTTATTTTAATTAATTAATTTATTTTTATATTTAAAATTTAATTTAAAATTTTAAAAATGTTTAAGTTTTATTTATTTTAACTTTTTTTATTTTTTTAAAATAAATTAAGTTAATTAATTTTTTTCGTCTTTTTTTAAAAATTAAATTAAATTAATTTTTTTTGTCTTTAAAAATAAAAAAAAATTTAAAGCCCTTTGGGGGCTTAAGGTAGGGGAGGGATTAACCCCCAACTTGTTGCGTGCGCAATAGGTTGGGGGTTAACCCCCTCCTCTCCTCCCGCCTCCCCCCATCCCGCCTCTCCCTTCCTCTTTCTTTGCCTCCCCTCCCGTCTGCGCCCTCCCGTCGAGCCCTTCCCCTCCCTCCTGCCTTCCCCTCCCCTCTGTGCCCTTCCCGCCCTCTCACCTCCTTGCCTGCCTCCTCTCCCTCCTCCCTCCCACCTCCCTGCTTGCCTCCTCTCCTCCTCCCTTCCGCCTCCCCACCTGCCTCCTCCCTCCCGACTGCCCTCTCCTCTCCCTCCTCCCTCCCCTCCTGTCCTCCTCACTGCTCCCCGCCTTAAAAAAGCGAGAGAAGGGGGAAGCGGGAGAAGAGGGGAAGGGAGCGGAGGGAGGGGGCCGACGGGAGGGGAGGCGAAGAAGGGGGAGGGGGCGACGGGAGGGCGGGAGGAGAGGAGGGAGGGGGGGTTAACGACCGGGGAAGGGAGAGGGGAGGCGGGAAAGGTAGGGCGAGGAGCAGGCGAGAGGGAGGGGAGGCGAGGAAGGGAGGGTGAGGAGGGGGCGAGAGGGCGAAGGGGGTGGTTTACCCCCCATGGGGGGTTTTAACCCTCCCCCTCCCTCCTCTCGTCCCCCCTCCCCCCGCCCTCCCGCCTCCCCTCCCCCTTCCGCACCTCGCCCCCCCCACCCCACCAGTGCACAACAGCAGGTGGGGGGAAAATCCCCCCCCCCCCCACCTGTGCACAACAGGTGGGGGGAGGGTTAACCCCCGCCTCCTCACGCCCTCCGCCTCCCTTGCCTCCCCTCCCCCTCCCCCTTCCCTGCGCCCCTCCCCCTCCCCCTCCCCCGCCTCCCCGCCTCCCCTCCCCCTCCCCCTTCCCCGTGCCCCTCCACCTCCCCCTCCCTCGCCCCTTCCCCGTGCCATGCAACAGGTGGGTGGGGGGAAAATCCCCCCCCACCTGTTGCGTGTGCAACAGGTGGGGGGGTTAACCCCCCCTCCTCGCACCCTCCCCCTCCTTGCCTCCCCTCCCCGCGCCCTCCCCCTCTCCCGCCTCCCCTTCCCCTCCCCTTTCCCCGTGCCCCTCTGCCTCCCCCTCCCCCGCCCCTTCCCCGTGCCATGCAACGGTGGGTGGGGGGGGGTTAACCCCCCCGCCCTACACCCTCCCCCTCCCCGCCTCCCCTCCCCATGCCCTCCCCCTCCCCCGCCTCCCCTTCCCCTCCCCCTTCCCCTTCCCCTCCCCCTCCCCCTCCCCTGCCCCTTCCCCGCGCCCCTCCCCCTTCCCCTCCCCGCGCCCCTCCCCCTTCCCTCCCCTGCCCCCACCCCTTCCCTGTGCCCCTCCCCCTTCCCCTCCCCCGCCCCCGCCCGCCCCTTCCCTGTGCCCCTCCCCCGCCCCTTCCCCACACCCCTCCCCCTTCCCCTTCCCCGCGCCCTCCCCATCCCCCTCCCCCTTCCCCTTCGCCAGCAGGGAGGGGGAGGGGAGGGGAAGGGAGGGACGACGAGGAAGGGGAGGGAGGGGCTGCGAGTAGGGGGAGGGGGAGGGGAAGGGAGGGACGATGGGGAGGGAGGGGCCAGCGGGGAGGGGGGGCGGGGAAGGGAGGGGCCGGCGAGGAGGGGGAGGGGGAGGGAGAGGAGGGGAAGGGAGGGGCCGGCACGGAGGGGGAGGCGGGGAAGGGGAGGGGAAGGGAGGGCAGGGAGGAGAGGGGAAGGGGAAGGGGAGGAGAGGGGAAGGGAGGGGGAGGGGAGGAGAGGAAGCCAGAGGAGGGAGGGGAGAAGCGGGAGGAGAGGGGAAGGGAGGGGGAGGGGAGGGCAAGGGAGGGGAGGGAGGAGAGGGAAAGGGAGGGGAGAGAGGAAGTGGGAGGAGAGGGAATGGGAAGCAGGAGGGGAGGGACAAGAGGGAGGGAGGGAGTACCTGGGTGGAGAGGTGGTGGAGCTCTAGGAAAGTTGTGAGAGAGAATGAGGAGAAGTAGAGTTTTATAGGAAATGGGTAGCTTTTAGGTCAAGTAAGCTTTTTTTAGTTTTAAGGTTTTTTTAGTTCTTTTAGGTTCACTATAAGTAGAACATTCTTCATTCTCTCTTTCATTCAAAGATCATTCTTTTACACTCCACGCTTCTCTCCTCTCATCAACCTGTTGCAGGATTCTCAAAAATTTTCAAAATGTTGCAAGAGGTGAGTTCATTTCTAACCTATTGCGTACGCAAGAACTTCTAAGAATTAAGTTTTTGTAAATTTGATTTTTTTTTCAAATCCGATTCTTTTCTCAAAAACTTGTGTATACGTAATTCTTTTCTCAAAAACTTGTGTATACGTAACAACTTCAAAAAACCATTTTTGCATTAAATCTTTTTTCCCACAAATTTTCCTCTTTACCTCAAACTCTCACAACCTATTTTCAGAAATTTCTATCCTAGCCTATTGGGCACGCAACATTTTTAAAAAAAAAAAAAAAATCTATTACAAATTTCTCTCTCAACCTCAAAACCACTCAAACCTCCCTACCTATTGCGTACGCAATAACTTCAAAACAAAATTTAATCATAAATCTCTCCAAAAAACTCCTCAAAAAAAAAAAAAAAATCTATTACAAATTTCTCTCTCAACTTCAAAACCACTCAAACCCTACCTATTGCGTATGCAACAACTTTAAAATAAAATTTAATCATAAATCTCTCCAAAAAACTCCTCAACAAAAAAAAACAATCTATTATAAATTTCTCTCTCAACCTCAAAACCACTCAAACCTCCCTACCTATTACGTACGCAATAACTTCAAAACAAAATTTAATCATAAATCTCTCAAAAAAACTTCTTTAAAAAAAAAACAATATATTATACATTTCTCTCAACCTCAAAACTACTCAAATCTCCCTACCTATTGCATACGCAATAACTTCAAAACAAAATTTAATCATGAATCTCTCCAAAAAACTCTTCTCACGACACTTTATTACAAATTTCTCTCTCAACCTCAAAACCACTCAAAGCTCCCTACCTATTGCGTACGCAACAACTTCAAAACAAAATTTAATCATAAATCTTTCCAAAAAACTCTTCTCATGACACTTTATTAATATAAGAAATCCATTTATAATATTTTTACTCCATAATATAATAAATTTTTATTAACTAATGTTAAAATATAATTTTGCTAAATATATATATTATTAATCTATAAATTAATATAAATATTATATAATTACTATATAAATAAATATATAAATACATTAATTAAAAAAATATAACTTAAAAGGGAGGTCTTCTAGCATATGTGCTTTATATAATACTTATTCTTAAAACAATGAAGAATTAGTGAATATATTGCTATTCTATACATTATTAACTTAAAAACTAATATAAATATAAATTAATTATTATATAAATTTAAATAAATATATAAATTATTAATATTATACATTAATAGCATTTAAAATTATGTAGATTATATACTAATAACCTTTCAATTTTAAAAAGTAGTCAATCAAAGAATTGAATTAATTTAAAAAATAAGAAAATATTAAATTTTACATACTTACTTTTAGCATGTATGCTTTTCTTTCATGTGTATAATACTTATTAGTTAGTCGAAGAATGAAAAATTAGATAATGTATTTGTAAGGTAGATATTTAAAACCATAGAATCTAGAAGAGGTTTAGCATACGTACTTATCTTTATTACTATGTGTAATACTTTGCAAAAACCTTAAACAAAGTTTAAGCTTTGCACAAAACTATAGTATCATTGCATCCATATCATTTTTTAACTTTAGCAACCACCAGATATCCATGGTATCCATGATATGGAATACATATTTCTTCGGAATATTTCTTATCACATACTTTTTCATTTCTTTTGATACACCATGCAGCATGAATGTAAGAAAATATGAATCGGTGTGCTTTTAGCCTATGTACTTGTCCCTAATCAGTAGGATACTTTGACTAGGTAGACTTATAATTACTTAAAGTAGAGTCTTTGCAAAGGATCATACCATCTGATACACCATGCAGCATGAATGTAAGAAAATATGAATCAGTGTGTTTTTAGCCTATGTGCTTGTCCCTAATCAGTAGGATACTTTGACTAGGTAGACTTATATTTACTTAAAGTAAAGCCTTTGCAAAGGATCGTACCTATAAACAAAACACTTTAGAAAGCATATAACATATAGTCTATATATATCTAAACTAAATACTTTGGAATGCATATTTTATATAGTCTATATACCTTAAATCTTACACCCTAAATCTTAAATCCTAAAGTTTCCTAAATCTTAGGTTATACAATCTAAGCTCTTAAACTTATATAACAGTTATAATCCCTAAACCTTAAACCCTAACCCCTATAACTTAAATTCTAAAACCTAATTTTCAATTCTAAACCCTAGATTCTAGACTCTAAGCTCATGATCTTATATACTAAACCCTAAACCCTAAACCTAAAACCTAAATCCTAAATCCTAAACCCTAAAACAATAATCATAAACCCTAAATGCTAAATCCTAAACCCTAAACCCTAGATTTTAAACCCTAAACCCTAAACCCTAAGCCCTAAATCCTAAACCCTAAACCCTAAAAACATAATCATAAACACAAAACCCTAAACACTAAATCTTAAATCCTAAGCCCTAAATCTTTAACCCTAAATACTAAACCCTAAACCCTAACCCTAAAATACAATCAAAATTTAATGATTTTTTTCAATTTGTGCAATAGGTTTGATATATCCCCCAAACTGTTGCAAGTGGAATAAGTTAATCTAAGCTCTTAAACTTATATAACAGTTATAATCCCTAAACCTTAAACCCTAACCCCTATAACTTAAATTCTAAAACCTAATTTTCAATTCTAAACCCTAGATTCTAGACTCTAAGCTCATGATCTTATATACTAAACCCTAAACCCTAAACCTAAAACCTAAATCCTAAATCCTAAACCCTAAAACAATAATCATAAACCCTAAATGCTAAATCCTAAACCCTAAACCCTAGATTTTAAACCCTAAACCCTAAACCCTAAGCCCTAAATCCTAAACCCTAAACCCTAAAAACATAATCATAAACACAAAACCCTAAACACTAAATCTTAAATCCTAAGCCCTAAATCTTTAACCCTAAATACTAAACCCTAAACCCTAACCCTAAAATACAATCAAAATTTAATGATTTTTTTCAATTTGTGCAATAGGTTTGATATATCCCCCAAACTGTTGCAAGTGGAATAAGTTAATGGTGCACTCAGCCTATTGCAAAAATCAAGGAATTTTCTTGATTTGTGTAACAGGTTGGATATACCTCCCCCAACCTGTTGCTCAAGCAACAGGTTGGGGGGTATATCAAACCTGTTGCAAAAATTGAGAATTTTCTTGATTTGTGCAATAGATTGGATATACCCCCCAACCTGTTGCTCAAGCAACAGGTTGGGGGATATATCCAACAATAGGCCTTGGTTGGGGTGACCCCAACCTGTTGCTCGAGGGGGGTTTCTTGACTTGTGCAACAGGTTGGATATACCCCCCAACCTGTTGCTCGAGTACCCCCCAACCTGTTGCTCGAGCAACAAGTTGGGGGGTATATCCAACCTTGCA
The DNA here is from genome assembly GCF_047967505.1 of Dipteris shenzhenensis. Taxonomy (NCBI): domain Eukaryota; kingdom Viridiplantae; phylum Streptophyta; class Polypodiopsida; order Gleicheniales; family Dipteridaceae; genus Dipteris; species Dipteris shenzhenensis. The sequence continues at coordinate 17,174,976 of NC_141602.1, read as the reverse complement.
CAAATCAAGAAAATTCTTGAGTTGTGCAATAGGTTGGATATATTCCCCAATTGTATATCGAATTATTGCACAAATAAGAAAAATTCTTGATTTGTGCAACAGGTTGGATATATCCCCAACCTATTGCTCAAGCAATAGGTTGGTGGTCGAGCAACAGGTTGGGGGTATATCCAACCTTGCACAAATCAAGAAAATTCTTGAGTTGTGCAACAGGTTGGATATATTCCCCAACTGTATATCGAATTGTTGCACAAATAAGAAAAATTCTTAATTTGTGCAACAGGTTGGATATATCCCCTAATGTGTTGCTCAAGCAATAGGTTGGGGGATATATCCAACCTGTTGCACAAATTAAAAAAATTCATTGTATTTTAGGGTTAGGGTTTAGGGTTTAGGGTTTAGGATTTAAGATTTAGGGTTTAAGATTTAGAGTTTAGGGTTTAAGGTTTAGGATTTATTGTTTAGGAGTTTAGGATTTCGGGTTTAGGGTTTAGGAATTAAATGTTTAAAGTTTAGGATTTACGATGGTTAAGATGTTTTGGTATTAATTATTTAAAGTTTAGGATGTAAGGTTTAGGTTTAATGCCTTCTCTGCTAGTTTTGATATAGAAGTTATTAAGTAATAATAAGCTCAATGATTATTTATTATGTTCATTTTGAGTTGCTAATCTATTTTTTGTACATAAAACAGGTATTCACCCTAATAGAGGTTATGGATGTGGTGTTATATAAGAAGAATGAAGTGGTGGCTTTTGGACGAATTCATAGTCTTGATCCTATGAATGTGTGTCATTTCCAATGTTGTGGTGAGAGAAGATGTGTAGTGATAATCACCAACGTTGTAAATCCTGAAGTACATTTAAAATATCCACATGGAGACTTTGAAACATTGGGGGGTGGTAGCAAGCTAAGGGTGTCTACTTCCGGACCACTTTCGAGTGAGTGTGACACCCGCTCGAGTGAAAATACAAAGGTTTTGCTTCGGTCTGCAATACCTCGATCGAGGTATTATCTTTAATGAAAATCACACACGAGGACAACCGAGCCAAGCCGATACTCGATCGAGGTGCTGGGCTTTTTTCACCGAACCGAGCCTATACCTCGATTAAGGTCTGCTGGCATGCCACCTATACATGCCACATATACCTCATTCGAGGTATCGTGGCAATCCAGCTACACCTCGATCAAGGTAGTGTGGCATGTCCAGCTATACCTCGATTGAGGTATGTGCCATCCGACAGGGCAGCTGACATACCTCGATCGAGGTATGCTGGACCGATGACTTGGCCGCATGTCGAATACGTCAATCGAGACATGTGGCATCCGGTTGCTGCTGACATACCTCGATCGAGGTATCGTGGCATGTCAATACCTCGATCGAGGTACATGTATTGATATGTATGGGCATGTCAAAATACCTCGATCGAGGTATTATGGCATGTCTATACCTCGATCGAGGTATGATGGAGCGATATGTATGTTGCATGTGAAATACCTCGATCGAGGTAGGAAAATCCTAAATTTTCTTATAAAAGGAGAGCGACCCCCCTCATTCTTCATACCTCGATCGAGCTCCTCCTCATCGACCGATTTCGGATTTGTGGGACGTCGACGGAATTGCGACAGCGACGGAGAGCGACCGACGGACAACGACGGAGATGGACGGAGCAGGAGAGTCCAGGTAAGGTTTTTTTAATGTAGCATTTTTTTTAAACTAAAATTTATTTAAATTTTAGTTTATAGGAATAATTATAAAATATTTCTAAATTTCAAATGCATTTTAAAGTTTTTTTAAAATTTTTGAATTACGACATTTTTTATTTAAAATGTGAAAATGTAAAAATTTTGTTTTTTAAAATCATCTTTGAAAAAAAAGAGATTAAAGTTATTTTTTAAATTAGAGCTATTTTTATTTAAATAAAAAAACGTTTAAATTTTAGCTCATAGGAATAATTATAAAATATTTCTAAATTTCAAATGCATTTTAAAGTTTTTTTTTTGAATTACGATATTTTTAATTTAAAATGTGAAAATGTAAAAATTTTGTTTTTTAAAATCATCTTTGAAAAAAAAGAGATTAAAGTTATTTTTTAAATTAGAGCTATTTTTATTTAAACAAAAAAACGTTTAAATTTTAGTTTATAGGAATAATTATAAAATATTTCTAAATTTGAAATGCATTTTAAAGTTTTTTTAAAATTTTTTTAGAATTACGTAATTTTTTATTTAAAATGTGAAAATGTAAATATTTTGTTTTTAAAATCATTTTTTAAAAAAGAGAGATTAAAGTTATTTTTTAAATTAGTGCTATTTTTATTTAAATAAAAAAACGTTTAAATTTTAGTTTATAGGAATAATTATAAAATATTTCTAAATTTGAAATGCATTTTAAAGTTTTTTTAAATTATTTTTGGAATTACGTAATTTTTTATTTAAAATGTATATATTTTATTTTTTGAAATCATCTTTAAAAAAAAAGAGATTAAAGATATTTTTTAAATTAGTGTTATTTTTATTGAAATAAAAAAATGTTTAAATTTTATTTTTAAAAATGCTTAAAAAAAAAAAGAAAATAAGAGTTTAAGGTAGCTTTTATGTTATGTAAGTTATTTAAGTTAGTGAAGTTTTTATTTAAATGTCAAAAAGTATATAATTTTTTTAAAAAAATAATCTATTTAAAAAAATTTATAACTGAAGATTATAAATTACTGAAGTTTTGAATTAAATATAACGTTTAAATTTTATTTTTAGAAATCATGTATTAAGAAAAAGAAAATAAGAGTTTAAAGTAGCTTTTATATTATTTTAGTTTATAGGAATATGTAATCTAATTATAAAATATTTCAAAATTTCAAATGCATTTTAAAGTTTTTTCAAATATTTCTTTTTAATTACGTAATTTTTTATTTAAAATGTGAAAAAATATATATTTTGTTTTCTAAATTCATCTATTTAAAAAAAGAGAGATTAAAGTAGGTTTTATGTTATTTTTGAAATTGGTGCTATTTTTATTTAAATAAAAAAACGTTTAAATTTTAGTCTTCAAAATCATCTTTAAAAAAAAAAGAAAATAAGAGTTTAAGGTAGCGGTGTGCGTTTATCAATCTTTATGTGAATATTATAGATTATATAGTTGGTTAAGAGTTGTTTCATAATTTAGGTAGAGTAAGTAGGCTGTATAAAACACCACATGGGCATTATCCCTAAAACACCACACCACATGGGCAAAGACCCCAACACTAGAGTGGTTAGATGCATAAGCGTATGGCTAATTGGATCTTCTAAATGCATCAGCGCATGGAAAACACATACGTAAATGATTGTCCAAAGGTCTCCTCTCTCCCCAGGCATGGGAACCAAGTGATGATCTATAGGAATGGCCACTAGTTGAGGTGGATTGCCCAACCAAAATAGATAATATTGAAAAGGCCTAATTATTTTCTCAAAGTTCTCGCTTTAAAAGGTCTGTAGTGTCAACTCGCTCTCTTTTTTAATGTGTAGTCTGAGAAATACTAGATGCGCCTTGCTTGTATATCGTTCAAAGTAATGTATTAGATATCCTTCTATCTCCTCCATATCTATTGCAAACCCAAGGCAGTAAAGCATTCAAAGAAGGTCTTATTAACCAAACCTCTCCACTATCTATCCTTAGTATAGGGGCCATAAGTGGACAATGTCGTCCTTACACCACATGTGGAAAAGTTTCCAAAGAGCGAGAAAGGCATTAAAAAAAATACAATTCTCCTTATTTTGGAAAATAAGTTAATCAAGTATAATAATACTTGCCCCAACCATGTGTGTATGTGTGTGTGTGTGTGTGTGTGTGTGTGTGTGTGAGAGAGAGAGAGAGAGAGAGAGAGAGAGAGAGAGATTCCACAAAAAAAAAAAGTGTGTGTGTGCTTAGATTAAAAAGTCCCATCAATAATTGATCCATACAGTTAATTCCATCAATTGGATAAAAAGTAAAAAAAGGGAAACATATAAGGAAAAAATATTTGAGACATCTAAGTTTAAAAATGTAACAACTAGAGTTTGAAAAAATTTTAATCAAAATTAAGAATTTTTAATAATATTGAGTTTGATAAACATAATATTGAGCCACACATTTGGCCCATCTACCGGTAGGTGCATAGGATGATCCCAACAACATCCTACCTCATCAAGGAGTACGTACAAATAGTTTTCATTACGTAAATAGATTATAAGTCATATTGAATAGAATATTATTTTCATTACCCAAATAGAATATTAATTTCCATGTGTTTTTTTTGTGCATGCGCTAGCCAGCGCACAGGTTCTGGCACCACTATTCGTATGCAGATAGAGATTCTGAGAGCTGAGATGAGGGCACTGCAGTATGCTAGGGCACCCCCTCACTTGGTTGCGAGTTTAGATTCAGTTATTGAGGCTCTAGGTCGATTGGACACAGTTGAGGACATTGTGGATAGCTTTTAGGCATAGGCTGAGGCAGAGATCACTGGTGATGGCTTGGATTGGAGAGCCATTCGACAGTTGTTTGAGCGTGAGTCACATCACAGGCAGGCCTTAGAGGATATGTTTTAGGATGGTCACACTGAGGCGATGCGACCACGATCAGGGCTGCCCTTGCATATTTTACGTTGTAGGCACCCCATCATAGCAGCACACATTTATCCGAGATATCTCCCTGTGAATGGTGGTCGATTGCCTCACAACCGTTAGATAGCCAGGTCATTTGCCATGCAGCTATACGCTGAGTTTGTGCTTGGTCATCGGGTAGACTACCTTAGTACCCGTTCAAGATCAGGAGCAGGACATGGCAGGATGTTGCGTCAGGAGCGTCAGACTGCAGGTGTTTGGTGTCGACGCGAGGCACACACGCGACATCTTTGCATTGCAAGCACATCTATTACGACAGGATATGGAATCTTGTGTACGACTGTTGGAGGCAGATTTGGAGGAGTAGAGGATTCGGACACGCATAGCATACCATCGTGCGGAGCACTATATTTTGCAGTTGAGGCATATTAGTCATGATCCATCTTGCCATAGGATCGACCCCAGTGTGGCCCTATACCCTGCTCCTCCTATAGATGTCCCAACTAGGACACCCATAGATGCAGCAGTCATAGCCAGGCTTCCTACTGCCACTTGCGTCCTTTGCCACGAGGAGTTTGACACTATAGGGTGATTTGGACTAGGGTGTGGCCACATCGCACATCTCCATTGCATGACCCGCCACATGGTGGCACGATTAGTGTGCCCTGTATGCTTTGCTGACATTGATGTGGCCACATACAGAGGACTAGGCATGGATGATCTGTATCCTGGTCATCGTCAGGCCATTGATCCATTCGCCCGCGTGGTCATGACAGAGCACTACAGGGAGGAGGCACAGAGAGCTTTGCTGATGCAGGAGGGTGCTGATACATCTGTGGTTGCAGCGTGTGTTCCACGACACTTCTCATATGGTGATTTCATGCCAGGTGACGAGGCACGAGCAGAGGAGGCACGCTGTATTGAGTGAGAGGCAAAGCTGCAGACATCATTGCCGCAGTGGGTGGAGCAGCAGCAGCTTAGGCGGGGCCGAGACCAACGTCTTCTACATGTAGAGATGATTACCCGCGCTGGATTTGAGGCACGAGTATTCGTAGATGCACGACTATGGGAGCTGAGATGTGCATACATAGAGGGGCGAGGGAGGTAGAGATGGCAGCGGTGGCTCGTGTAGCATGCCCTTCTCTTCATCAGGATGAGGCTGGCCCATCTCATGCAGGAGATGAGGCTGGCCCATCTGATCCGGCTTTGCTTGAGGGCACACAGTGGACAGTTGGGCAGCGGGTCATACAGGAGCCACATCAGAGGATGACTAGAGGATCATATGTGGAGTTATCAGATTCTGATTCAGGATGATTGTTTAGGCTTCACACATTTCTTGTTTAGGGATGCACTTCTGCACGATGATGATGATGATGTACACATTCATTTTGGTACTTTCATGATATTGTTCTTACTTTTATGATGTATGAGCATTTTCGTACTTTCATGATGTTCTTCACACTTTGTTTATCTCAGTTTATAGTTTGTTCAAATCTAACATAAACATTTAAAATTAGGAGTATGATTTTGAATTTCGAATATCTCAATTCACACATCTAATACATAAGGTATTTAAAAAAGAATGCCATGTGAAGTAATTATAAACATTAAGCATTGAAAAAGTGTTCAAGTATAAGGTCTCTCTCTCTCTCTCTCTCTCTCTCTCTCTCTCTCTTTCTTGTGCTATGAACTTTATCATTTTGAATATCATATTGAATTTCGTATATATCAATGCTTGCAATTATCACACTAAACCTAAGAGCCATGCGAAGTTTCATCCCCATGTGCATATTTAAAATTAAGAGTATGATTTTGAATTTCAGATATCTCAATTCACACATCTAATACATAATGTATTTTAAAAATAATGCCGTGTGTCGTAATTGTAAACATTAAGCATTGAAAAGGTGCTTGCAAAAATGTATGCATTATACCTTCCACGTGGCGCATACCAAATCAGTTGGAGACCAAATCTTGCATGGATGTACGTCTAGGGTAGCCTAAGAGCCATGTGAAGTTTCATCCCCAACAAGGTTTAGGATTTAGGGTTTAGGGTCTAGGGTTTAGGGTTTAGTCATGCTAGTAGGGATTGTAAAAATGTATGCATTATACCTTCTACGTGGCGCAAACCAAATCAATTGGAGACCAAATCTTGCGTGGATATATGTCTAGGGTAGCCTAAGAGCTGTGTGAAGTTTCATCCCCAACAGGGTTTAGGATTTGGGGTTCAGGGTTTAGGGTTTAGGGTTTAGTCGTGCTAGTAGGGATTGTAAAAATGCATGCATTATACCTTCTACGTGGCGCAAAACAAATCAGTTGGAGACCAAATCTTGCGTGGATGTACGTCTAGGGTAGCCTAAGAGCCATGTGAAGTTTCATCCCCAACAGGGTTTAGGGTTTAGGGTTCAGGGTTTAGGGTTTAGGGTTTAGTCGTGCTAGTAGGGATTGTAAAAATGTACGCCTTATACCTTCCACGTGGCGCATACCAAATCAGTTAGACACCAAAACTTGCGTGGATGTACGTCTAGGGTAGCCTAAGAGCTGTGTGAAGTTTCATCCCCAACAGGGTTTAGGGTTTAGGGTTTAGTCGTGCTAGTAGGGATTGTAAAAATGTACGCATTATACCTTCTACGTGGCGCAAACCAAATCAGTTGGAGACCAAATCTTGCGTGGATGTACGTCTAGGGTAGCCTAAGAGCCGTGTGAAGTTTCATCCCCAATAGGGTTTAGGATTTAGGGTTTAGGGTTTAGGGTTTAGGGTTTAGTCGTGCTAGTAGGGATTGTAAAAATGTACGCATTATACCTTCTACGTGGCGCAAACCAAATCAGTTGGAGACCAAATCTTGCATGGATGTACGTCTAGGGTAGCCTAAGAGCCGTGTGAAGTTTCATCCCCAACAGGGTTTAGGGTTTAGGGTTTAGTCGTTCTAGTAGGGATTGTAAAAATGTATGCATTATACCTTCCACGTGGCGCATACCAAATCTTGCGTGGATGTATGTCTAGAGCTTAAGAGCCCTATGAAGTTTCATCCCCAATAGGGTTTAGGACTTAGGGTTCAGGGTTTAGGGTTTAGGGTTTAGTCGTGCTAGTAGGGATTGTAAAAATGTACGCATTATACCTTCTAGGTGGCGCAAACCAAATCAGTTGGAGACCAAATCTTGCGTGGATGTATGTCTAGGGTAGCCTAAGAGCTGTGTGAAGTTTCATCCCCAACAAGGTTTAGGGTTTAGTCGTGCTAGTAGGGATTGTAAAAATGTACGCATTATACCTTCCATATGGCACATACCAAATCAGTTGGAGACCAAATCTTGCGTGGATGTACGTCTAGGGTAGCCTAAGAGCCGTGTGAAGTTTCATCCCCAATAGGGTTTAGGGTTTAGGGTTCAGTCGTGCTAGTAGGGATTGTAAAAATGTACGCATTATACCTTCCACGTGGCACATACCAAATCAGTTGGACACCAAATCTTGCGTGGATGTATGTTTAGGGTAGCGTAAGAGCTGTGTGAAGTTTCATCCCCAACAGGTTTAGGGTTTAGGGTTAAGTCGTGCTAGTAGGGATTGTAAAAATGTACTCATTATACCTTCCACGTGGCGCATACCAAATCAGTTGGACACTAAATCTTGCATGGATATACGTCTAGGGTAGTCTAAGAGTCGTGTGAAGTTTCATCCCCAACAGATAAGTCCACGTGCGTATTTCATTAGTATGTGCGCCATTTTTCATACGTAGTCGTGCTAGTAGGGATTGTAAAAATGTACGCATTATACCTTCCACGTGGCGCATACCAAATCAGTTGGACACCAAATCTTGCGTGGATGTACGTCTATGGTAGCCTAAGAGCCGTGTAAAGTTTAATCTCCAACAGATAAGTCCACATGCATATTTCGTTAGTACGTGCGCCATTTTTCATACGTACTCGTGCTAGTAGGGATTGTAAAAATGTACGCATTATACCTTCCACGTGGCACATACCAAATCTGTTCGAGACCAAATCTTGCGTGGATGCATGTCTAGGGTGGCCTAAGAGTCGTGCGAAGTTTTATCCCCAACAGATAAGTCCACTCATGTATTTCGTTAGTACGTGCGCGATAGCTTTGCCGCAGTCGTGCTAGTAGGGATTGTAAAAATGTACGCATTGTACCTTCCACGTGTTGTATACCAAATCAGTTCGAGACCAAATCTTGCGTGGATGTACGTCTAGGGAGTCTAAGAGCCATGTGAAGTTTCATCCCCAACAGATAAGTCCACGTGCGTATTTCATTAGTACGTGCGCCATTTTTCATACATAGTTGTGCTAGTAGGGATTGTAAAAATGTACGCATTATACCTTCCACGTGGCGCATACCAAATCAGTTGGACACCAAATCTTGCATGGATGTACGTCTACGATAGCCTAAGAGCCATGCAAAGTTTAATCTCCAACAGATAAGTCCACATGCATATTTCGTTAGTACGTGCGTCATTTTTCATACATAGTCGTGCTAGTAGGGATTGTAAAAATGTACGCATTGTACCTTCCACATGGCGCATACCAAATCAGTTCGAGACCAAATCTTGCGTAGATGTATGTCTAGGGTAGTCTAAGAGCTATGTGAAGTTTCATCCCCAACAGATAAGTCCACGTGCATATTTCATTAGTACGTGTGCCATTTTTCATACGTAGTCATGCTAGTAGGGATTGTAAAAATGTACGCATTATACCTTCCACGTGGCGCATACCAAATTATTTGGACACTAAATCTTGCGTGGATGTATGTCTACGATAGCCTAAGAGCCGTGCAAAGTTTAATCTCCAACAGATAAGTCCACATGCATATTTCATTAGTACATGTGCCACTTTTCACACGTAGTCGTGCTAGTAGGGATTGTAAAAATGTACACATTATACCTTCCACATGGCGCATACCAAATCAGTTCGAGACCAAATCTTGCGTGGATGTATGTCTAGGGTGGCCTAAGAGTCGTGCGAAGTTTCATTCCCAACAGATAAGTCCACACACGTATTTCGTTAGTACATGCGCCATAGCTTTGCCGTAGTCGTGCTAGTAGGGATTGTAAAAATGTACGCATTGTACCTTCCACGTGGCGCATACCAAATCAGTTCAGACCAAATCTCATGTGGATGTATGTCTAGGGTGGCCTAAGAGTCGTGCGAAGTTTCATCCCCAACAGATAAGTCCACACGCGTATTTCGTTAGTACGTGCGTGAATTTTCTTAGTCACATTTTTAAAATATCCTAACTCACAAAACAATATACAACATTACTACTAATAAACAATTTTTTGTTTTACAAACACAAAAAATCCCATTGAGAAGACATCGGACATCATGTATAAAATAGAATCTAATACAATGATGTGTATGAATGTGTATACAACCATCAGAGTGAAATACAAAATATGAGTCCATGAAAATTACAATGGTACGGTCACACAGTGAGCCTATACATATCGAATACAAAAATGTGTAATCAACTAGTGATACCCAATAAAAATCAATCTGATCAACTGATGATCCCACAAAATATGATATGTAATGTGCTACTCCTCAGGATCAGCTCTCATGCCAATAGTTGCAAGTATGGTCTCGTGATCCGCCACTGCAAGGCGCCATCGTGGAGTGGACGTCGCCTTGCGAGTGCGAACACGACTCAAAGTAATCTTGATCCCAACAACAAGATGAGAATACATGTATGCCTCCTGATCCGCCATGTACTCCTGGAACTCAATATAGTGACCACGCCTCTGTATCTGCTGAAAATAGTGGCCACCTATGATCATGCTATGAGCATTGAAGTGCATCCCATGCCCATCCACTGTATCCTCATTCAACACACTCTTCAGCATAGAGCATCACAACAAGTAATAATCCACACCCTCCTCATTGCCCTGTGAAGCAATAACCGCGAAGATATCACCAATACGCAAAATATCTATAAGCTGGTCATAATCTCTAGAGGAACTGAATCCCGCATCTTGATCATCATGTACCTCCTCCCAAGGCTGGAAGGGAGAAAGCACTCGCCGTACCCATGGATCGGCCCATGGTATCATGGAGCACCCTCCCCAATCATCATCAATGCATGCAGAGCAAAAACATGCAAACCGTCGAGAAAAGATCGCGGGGTGAGACTCACCTACACTCCTGATGGAATGGAAATCAAGAGTGCCAGGCACAGAACGACAATCAAAAGGCCTAGACCGATCAAGACTCCAATGTCCACGCACCAAAATACCAGCTCACCACCCTATCGTCACACGCGACTGAAACGAGGAGATAGCACTAGTGGATAAGTGTTGGCTACACCACCGGATTGCTCTCCCTTACCATGCCCTGTCTCGAAGTAGCTCCATGTGATTGGAATGCCTGTCTCACGATGCCATCTACAGAACCAATAAAACTGTCTAGCAGATTTGAATTGACCACCATAGCCGTCTGACCAGATCCAGCACCGCTGCCATGTGACACCATGATCCCTCAAGAAACTATCATGCAAAGTGAAGCAATGCTGCACAAAATGGGCATCATGTGATCGATCATCACTAATGTAGAAGTGATACTCTCGCACAATGATGCGTGAGTCCATGGTGCTATCAATGCCATCCACATGAGCCTGTGCATGATGATAGCTAATGTGCACAAATATAGCAACCTGCAATATGGCATTGAAAAAAAATATGACTATTGAAATAATTCAATATAATGAGGCGGGGAAAAAATCAATACTCAATCACACCTCACCTGTTCAGAGAAATAATACTCCGATTGGATCTCATGCTGTGGTGCAAAGGTGTAATTCTCCGCAAAGTCCACCACTGAGACAACCACCCCTGTAGGAAATGTCCTCAAACATGCACGGAACTGACAATCCTCCCATTTCGCAATGTGCGAGTGGCATATGTAGCGGTACAACTTCCCTCGAAAACTGTTTATGAATACAACACGTGGTGTCTCCTTCCCCACAAGCTACAACCTCCTCGACTGTGAACCACCATCTAATGTCAAGGTACTGTACTCATACTGCTGCCAACGAACCATCTGCACATCACAAGTATCTAGTGCAACTCGTGGCACTCTAGCAAAGTCACCACACAAAGTACACGTGCCTTCCACACAATCAAGGGAGTGGAATAAAGCATCACCATCTCGTGTACATAATATGGAATGAATGAAGTCGCGAGGGCTAGTAGGAACCACTCCCCTATGACCATCAAGGGAACGGAATACGTCATACATCAATCCAAAATCCACATGGTAGTGACAACAGCATGTGTTATGCTCCTGAGAGCATCGCACAAACCATGGCCTGCATCGCTTAAATGACCTCTACCCAATCTTGAACTCCGGGTACGCCTCTACAAACTGAGTGTACAACTCAGTCTGGGTACACTCCAAAAAACATGCACCATGCTCAATGTACACACCGCGTGACACCCTCTTCTGCAATGCCTTCTTGAACACCGGGGATGCTCTACAATGCTCCTCCCAAAACTGTTGTATGAAGGACCTACTGGAATCATCCAACAATCAATCGCTACGAGGTGCACGACCACTCGAAGCCCAAAGAGCATTAGTCTCACTATACTCTGCCTCCTAATGATGCCTACTCGCAATGTGCGTGGTGCAATCTGAAGAAGACGTGAAGCGGTACACACATGGCATATCATATGAGGTCTACTAATGGTAGCCACAATAGCACGACATGCTGTCAAGGCATCACTAGAATTCCTATGCTTAATAGAAGCATAGGAACGTCGAACACTGCTAAGGACCTCGCTAGATACAACCCTATCTCTACGTGCACCAAGACTAGCAAGCTTCCTACACTCTACCAAGTCAGGGTGATCAATCAGGGACATGAGAAGAGAAGACTGCGAAGCTGGCGTGAGGTCACAAAAAAAAGACTGCACAATATTGCTAGTACGACGATGGATAGTGGACTTCGGCAAGTCACATCGTGAAGCAACACTACTGCTGCAAGTGGGGCAAGGGGATCAATGGGAGATGGTAGGGTGGACGGGGGAAGGGAGGCGCCAAGGGGAGCAGGGGGAGGGGGAGGGGGAGGGGGAGGGGGGAGGGTGGAGGGGGAAGAGGTAGAGGTGGAGGCCAAAATGTAGGTGGCTAGGGGAAGGGCGGAGGCTAGAGGTAGGGGAGTGGATGAGGATGGGGGGACAATGGAGGTGGGGGTGGGGGTGGGGGTGGAGGTGGAGGTGGAGGTGGGATGTAGAGGTAAAGGTGGAGGTGGATCAGTGGTGGCAGTGCGAGCTCTAGCTCTAGAGGCTCTCTTGCGCTCACGAGCCTTCCGCTTGCACTCCTCGTCAATGAGATTTGAGGGGGGGTTCCTACATCTTTCACGTCTACTAGCTCTACGGCTTTGAGAACCCATTCTCAATGAAAGTAGGATGGAAGATGTGACAAAGTGATGAGGAGGCAAGAATGGCTAAGAATGGGTGAAATGAACCAAAACGTGATGTCTTATAGAGAGCCTCAACTCATCCACTAGATTGCTCTTAGATTGCTCTTCATTATTATTGGTGGAGAGGTGCTAAGATTAAAACTAATTGGCTAAGTTTTGTACCTTCAAATACCTCAATCGAGGTATGCTATGCCCAGATCATATACCTCGATCGAGGTATTCAATGCATCGCGCAGGTATAAACCTCGATCGAGGTACTCAATGCATCACACAGGTATAAACCTCGATCGAGGTACCCCTCGGTCATAGCACATACCCCTCGGTCATATACCTCGATCAAGGTATTGTATGCCTCACGCAGGTCATATACCTCGATCGAGGTATTCTATGCCTCGCACATCGTGATGTGTATACATGTGGTTGATGTGGCACCATGCATGGTCATGATGTGGCAATACAGTCTCTTCCATGACGTGGAAAGGTGATGTGGCATGATGAGTTGGCATTCATGAGGTGGTAGATTGACATGACAAATTGAGGTGGAGGGATTGGTGACGTGGCAAGGTTGACGAGGTATGCCAAGGTGACAAGGTGTGATGACATGGCTCATGATGTGGAATGATGAGGTGGCACATGTGGCAGCATGTGTGGCAATGTAAGGTGACATGGCAAGGGTGATGTCACATCTCCTTGATGACATGGCACCACGTGGTCTAACAACGTGGCATGGTTTTGATGACTCAGCCTTCCGCATGGGCAGCATGCACACTCCAAAGGCTTGCCACTAGGGTCGGTGATGCTCCTAGCCTACCTCACCAAGCCTAATACCAAGCCTACCTTGTCTTGGTATTAGGCTTGGGTGGCCCTTTTTCCCCAACAAAAGGGAGATTTTACTCTTGGAGGCCATATCGTACGTTTCCCTTACTCAAATTTAACCAAAATTTTTTCCTCTTATTCATCATGCAGAGGACTAAAAATATTGACATTTTTGAAATGTTTGGTCATGTTTGAGAATTACTAGATTTATTTTTAATATTCTTTGTTGATCCTCTAAGGAGTAAAAGTAAAAATTAAACTTCAATCTTCCTAAATCTAACCGTTGGATTTGGGATTTGATGATTCAACCACACACCCTTATGTGCCTACTAACCTTCCACCGAATTGGATTTGCTTAATTATTCAAAATACTAAAAAATTGTGGTGTGCTACTAAAATGCATGTATTTTATGACTTTATTTATTATAAATAATTATTTACAATTAGATAAATCATTCAAAAAATTACCAATAAATCAAGTTAAGCTCTACATAATGCAAAGAGACCACTTACAAAGTTTCAATAACATTTAATCTAAAATGAGTGAGAAATTTAGAATTTAATATGACACTCTCTGTTCGTGACAAACGTGTGACCACCCTGGAACCATGCCGTGTGACACAAAGAAATTTTTTGTGTGTGCATTGAATTTTTGATTAGACTATACGATTGTGTGCACAATAGCAAGTGTGATGTTGTGTCAGAAGACTTCAAAGACTAGATCCATAGGGAAGTAGGTGAGATTTGCATTTTTGTGTGCTAAAAAGCTTGTTTTTCCACCTCCTAAGGATTGGGGAGTGAACAAAAAGTGGACAGCCTTAGCTTGCTACTTCCCTAGGAGATATCTTACAATGTGACATATTTGATATGCAAGCACATAGAACACTCTGGGACCAAGACGAAATTGTTCCAAAGACATACTTTCAAGATATCAAGAAAACTTATTTTGAGGGGGAAAAAGTAGAGATATTATCTTGCTCCGGAGAAGTTTTAGCAATTGGCAACTTTAAGGGCTATGCTCAGAGTTTTCTGTGTATAGTGGAGATAATTAAGTTGACTAGTGTAGGTGTCATTCAAAATGCAATGGATAGTACTTCACATTTAGATGTCCATAATACTACGTCTCAACTACAAGTTCATAGTACTTGTAAATGGGGGTTAGCTTTCTTGAAATCAAGTTTGCCCAAGACAGTTTCCTTCAATGTCATGGAAGACACAACAAAATATTATCAGAAGAAAAAGACTATAACACAAATTGGATCCAAATTTGGTGCTCAAGATTGTATGAGCAAGAAGAAAGGCATGTATTTGGGTGCACAAATGAATTTCACAGGCTTGGGAAGCAAGCCTTATGTGGAGAGAATGCCCAGAAGACATTGTGTTGCAAGTGACTCAAACATGCTTACTGATATAGAAGACTTGTCTTGTGTTGAGAATAATAAGATGGGACCACAAAGAAAAATACACGCAAAGATCGATGGGATAAGTGATGCAATAATAGGAATTGATGATATTAGTGACAATGATCATGATGTTACCACTCGAACACAAGGCAAAAGGGGCAGAGAATCTGAGATTTGTCATGTTGTTCGTAATATTGTTACTAGCATGCCAGAGAATATAGATGGGAGAATCTTGAGTTACAAAGGAGAAACAGTTCAACCACAAAATTCAAGAGGCATTGGCAACAAATTGACATCAATGTACATGTCTACCAGATTGCCATTTCCAAGATATTATAAGGTATCAAATAATTTTCAAGCCCACACAGCATTTGATTATAAAGATGAAGATTCAAGGGAAATGGATTCGAGGTTTGATGGTCTTACAACTAGAAAACGCAAGACACTATTTACAAAAAGAAAGTATGTGAGTGTGAAGAGGCGAAGAATCATGGCATCAATTCCAGAACCAAAGAGACATGTAATGCTATCCGAGGAGAATATGGAAAGGATGCTTATGCGAGTTTGTTGCAAGAGACTTTGCATTAGAAAAGTTGGGAAAGATGATTGTACAGCCATACGCCTTGGTATTTGGAGTAAGACAGTGCCTAATAGACATAACTATCTTCTTCAAGAGTTTTCATGCTTTCTTCATCAAGGCACTAATCAAGACACTGTAAACCTAGATTGAAACCCATGGTTAATGGGAGATCCATTTGCAATCGAGGATATCAATGGCTAACTGGACTATCACATGGCACATACTGGACCATTTGGGTAGAGGTGAAAGAAAAGTTGTTCATACAATTCATGGAAATACCTACAAGCTTAAATGCCATGGAAGCACTATAAATGCAACCGCAACATTAAAGCAAGTTCTCGAAGACTATGCATTACCACAGCCTCATCTTCAACAAACAATGCTAGATGGATGTGTCGGATGCCAACAACATCTTCCTTTGGGAATGACAAAGAAGGTCGTCCTAGAAACTGTCAATAAAACTTTACAAGACACAGATGAGAGCATGATTTCACGATCAACCTTGTACAAAATTGGGCGTAGAGATTTTTGCCATGTCAAGACACCATCAAAGCAAAGGATGTCAAAATGTAAGACATGTGATGAATTAAAAAATGCCATTGAATATAGTAAATGTGAGCATCAGTGAGGAAGATATATTAAATGGCGATCAATCCATTTACGTCATGTGCAGGATGCTCGAAAGTTGTATGCTTCTTGGAGAGAGGAAGTTATTCCACATGTCGATAAGTCCATGTGCATCACCATTGATGGCATGGACCAGAATACAACCACTGTGCCATGATATAGACGTATCCCACCGGCATTGGAGGGCAAACGTGGACTAAAAACACACTTGTGTGGAGTATTAGTACATGGATACCGAATCTTTTGTGATGTATGGATCGATAGTTTGCATGACCATGATAGTAACCAGGTTGTTACATCAATCATGAAAGCAATAAAAAAGGTCAGAGATGCTCACCGATGTTTACCTAATACATTGCGAATACAAGCTGATAATTGTTGGAGAGAGAACAAGAATAAATATATATTTGCTTTATGCTCTATGCTGGTTGGTTTGAAAATATTTGAAGAAGTGGAAGTTGGCTTTCTTCTTGTCGGCCATACACATGAAGACATACACAGAAAGTTGACTGAAAATTGTGTTAAACTCATTTAAATGGCTAGACATTGAAATCCCTTCTTCCATGCAAAAATCTATGAGTTTCTTTAGCCAATACACTTGACAAGCAGCACTCTGCTTCTCATAAAGATCATGCAACTTTGTCCACACACCATAGGCACCACCTATAGTATCTTTCACATTGAAATACACCGATTTATAAAGTGTGAGCATGATCGTGGAGCATGCAAGCTCATTCAATTCCTTCCACTCTTCATCATCTTCCCAATCCTCTGGCTTTATGCCTTTGTGTTTCATAGGCTTTACTTGCTTCTTCTGCACCTTAACATTGTAGATTTGCTCCTTCCAATAGGAGAAGTTTGTGCCATCCAACTTCTCAATGTTAAACAATGCATTCTTTGATGCTGAAGCCATCACAATGGATGATAAAACAACCAGGATACACTGCACTAATGTACCAAACTCAAGCCCAAAAAATATCAACTGCAATGACAATAGCCACACTGTCATTGTCACAAATACATGTTCTGCCATAAGTGACCTTAGGGCATCCCAAAACTAGCCAATAGCTTTTGCATGGTAGCTCCTATGCAAGAAGTGTAAACAGAAGAAATGTAGCTTATAGAAAACTCTACAACTTCTCAGTTTACAACAAGTCCAAAATCCTTACAGATTTCCTTATATTTGCTGTTGGAAGCCACCACCTACAAACTTTTACTGCTGCAATAACAATCTGCAACAGTTTTGGCCTGTCTTGAACTGTCAATATCTTCCCAACCGTAACTCGGTTGCCTTTGCTATA
Organism: Dipteris shenzhenensis; assembly: GCF_047967505.1. Lineage (NCBI taxonomy): Eukaryota > Viridiplantae > Streptophyta > Polypodiopsida > Gleicheniales > Dipteridaceae > Dipteris > Dipteris shenzhenensis. The sequence goes on along the minus strand of NC_141602.1, from coordinate 17,157,252 downwards.
AACACAAATATGTAGACAACCAATAGATCTACAAACTTCTAGTTTACTGCAAGTCTGAATTCATTATGGATTTTTTGATATTCACTGTTGAATGTAGGCCCCTGCTCACTTTTTCTAGTTGCTGTCATAAACTGTCAAAACTGTAAATCATGGGCATATCGGGCATCATAAATTTTTCTTTAAATCTCGAATGGAAACGCTTTCAAAAACAAGATTGTAGATTGTCCAAAAAACTAAAACTTATTAAAGTTCAACTCAGAAGACAATTCCTCATGGATTCTCTGATATTCACTTCTGAAAACAGCCACCTACTTACTTTTTACTGTTGTCACAAGACTGCAAACTGCCAATCACCAACTTTTCCTGAAGTATTTGAGGCATAAAATCCAATGAAATAGCCCAACAATTCTGAAAATTATTGTCCAAAAAACTCCCTTAGTGGGAAGAGTATTGCACTCACAAAAATAATCCCTTCATGGGATACAAGACAGCTTCAGAAAAACATTGCTCACTTATGCTCACTTTCTCAGCTAAACAAAGGCTCAAAATGCATCAATTGTAAGCAATCACTTTCAGCCAACCTTTGGCTTAATATGCATCAACTTGAAGGCATAATCCCAACTGAAATCTGAATGTACCAGCCTCCTTTGATCAACTGGAGTCCACCACAAGCAAAATACTTTTTTGCTTTCGGGCCCCAAAAAAGCAACTTTTTGTGGTTGGAATTGTAGAGCAGCAGGTCGTTTTTGACCATAGATAGATAATATTCCTTCTCCCCTGCTCAAACAAGGCAATAAATTGTTGGAACAATTGAGTCAACCTAATATATAAGGCTGAAATAGTAAAAACGAGCTAGTATATGTTAAAATACAGCTCCTAGGGACAGCCCACGGGCAGTAGGAGACTCCACGTAATAAGTTCGGGCTCTTGGCACAGCAACACCGCAATGCTACAATCTCCTTGTTGGCTTCGCTCAACCAAGCTCTGATACCAGTTGATGGAGAGGAGGTCTTATCGGAAAGCAACAAAGAAAGGGAGAACACCGAAATTGTGGGTGCTAGCTCACCCAAATGAAGGTAAGCTCTTATTATGTATGTATGGTACAAAGGGGTATAGACTGAGCCATTGGCCTTTACCCCAACACTCTCTCTACTACCGTCAATGCTCAATTTAGTTGCTGGAGCGACAAGAGAGGTCAAGACATGGGCATTAATTTTCAGAGGTATGAGATGTGCCAATCAAACCTTGTCAAGTTTGTATAAGTCAATTTTGCATTTTTTTAATATGATTGTTTTCCCCTCTTTTGTACTTTACATGTTGTAAATTTGATTTTAAAAATCACCTCTCTACATATACATATCGTAATTACATTAGATAAGTGTTTTTAAAATCTCCCCTTGAATGGCCCATAAGTCCCTCAAATTTAAAAATCCCCTTCCATTAATGAACCTACGATAAACCTTTAGGACTCCTAAATTAAAAAATCACCTTCCATTCATGAACCTAAATAAGTCCCCTAAATTCAAAAATCCTATTCCATTAATGAAGCTACAATGTTACATCTTGTACAAAGTGACCACATCAAGAAATGGAGCAAGCAGTGGAAGATAAGAAGGCATCACTTACAACTCCTCCACATGTCTCCTATGCATGTTGCCAAGAGAGTGTTGAGCTCATTCTATGATTTTAGGGATCTAAGTTTGCAATTTTTAGGATGCATGCAACTTGGCTACATATGATGAAGAGGAAGAACACCATGCTTGAGACACATGTAAAGAATCATCTAAAACTTCACTTGACTATAAGACCAAGGCTAAAGATGCACGAGTCACGGTGCTAAGTTGACCCATATCATGTAATCTTTCCATCCATGTATTAATCACTTGTGTGTTTCTAAAGTTTGTATATAGCATCTTTGGATTCCTACATTTATTATGTTGCTTTATTGACAGCGATGATGGGGGCCCCTATTGACAGCGTTGGATGGGTTTTGATCTTTCGATGCTTATAATTTCGAAGCTAAAGTAAAGCTCTTATAGAAAGAATGCCGTAAATGCTAGCAACTTAGATGGAAGCTTTCTCATGCATTGAAACTCCTTACTTACGAGGAAACGCATAAAAAAACCGGCAGAAGCAGCTCGTACCAAGGAAAGAAATATGCAAGCGTGAAGGAAGTGCTCAGGAAATTTTTGTGGAATATTGAGACGCTTAAACGAGCCTTATGATCGAAAGACGGTGTATATGAAAACAGACGATTAGATCGTCAAGCATTGCCTGTTCAATCTGCTCAACCCAGCTACACCTCTTAATGTTTGAAAAATGGTATAGATATGGTCTCTTTTGCAAAAAACTTTCTGATTCTTATCCTCCTCATAGGCAATGCTAAGAAAAAATCATCTGTGCTTCGGCCCTCGCTGCATCTTCCTCTTGCCATTGTACGGGTAATTGCTGCGGCCAGTGTAGCCACATCTCCCAAAGTAACACCTTTCATTGTATGCGCATTGCTGCAGGCAGTTTCCACAGTGATTTCTGTTATATTCGAGATCTACGCACCTCCCGTGGCAGCAACTTAGACCTTCCTGACAAGTATTTCCGCACCCACCACAATGGTTAAGATCCAAACTGGTATCCTTGCAAAACTTGTTCCAGCAGCAAGTCGTGCCTCCGGATGGATTTTCGAGTTTGTCCAGGCAGATGCTGGCATTGTGAGCACACCCTGTCACGACCTGAAACTTGCTTCCAGTGAAGTCCATAGCTCGCTGAAAACCCGAGCGAGTGGGGAGCACATGGCGATGCAAGATTTGAGCTCCACTTTGCTGTAGGTTGAAGAGCAAAGCGAGCACTAGTATGAGTACCATCATGGGCGGATAAGAAGGCAAAGGTAGAAGTAGCCTCATCGAGGCAGTACAAGACCAGCAGCTCTAAGTATAAGCGAAGCTTTTGTTGGTGCGCGACTGCGAAATGCGCATTCCTGAAGCACTGGTGGCGGCGATACGCATTTCGGCCGCACTACGCAAGATGAGACGCTAATATTCTGACAAAAATCTGAGCCTTGTTTCTGTGTAAAGGAGAAAGCCAAAGGATACCAACCAGATGCCCAGAAAGAGGCGAGTGACGAAGGGGGTGGTGAGTGTACGATGAGGTAGAGGAAGGCGTAGAAAAATGTAGGGAGAAAGAGTGAGGAAGGTGGAGGGAAAGACTGTGGTAGTGTATCATGAGAAACTGCAAGGGAAAAAGGTGACGGTGACATGAATGAGAGTTGTATGATGCTCGTGTATCAAGCTCTTCACGGGTCTCTTGTGAGGGCACAAATAGTACACTGTTCACGAAATTTTCTTTTCCATGGGTCTTGGGGAATAACATAAACAATTGCTTTGGGATCCACGAGGAGCACAATGGATGGACTTGGAGGAGCTAACGAGAACATACCAATTGTCCATAGCAGAAGGGAGGTTCATGCAAGGTTTAATCAACAACTTGAAACTGGATTGGCCAACGAGCCTCGCCTTCATGGAGGCACAAGACTTCAAGGGATTTTTGTGATGAACAGCGAAAGAAATCCTAAATTAACTCTGTAGGATTTCAAAGAAAGACGAGGCAGCAGTGTTGCGCTGACGGCAGAAACCCACTGGAAATTCCATGCACCGATGGACAATGAAAACACATGGTTAATGAGGCTGAGGAGAAGCTGGAAAGCGACTCCGTACCTTTCGGTTTGGAGGGTTCTAATGGGAAAGCTCCCAACCAGAGTGAGACTTGCCAAGTGGAACCCGATAATTTCTCCACAGTGCCCGCCCTATAATAACTTCAGGGAGACCCACATGCACCTTCTATGGGAATGTCTGATTGCCCAAGAATTGTGGAAGGAAACAGAGGCAAGATTAGCAAGAATGAATGTGTAGGTCAAGATCAATTGGAAAACTGCCTTACTAGGTGACAAGAAAAAGCACGACGACTTAACCCATCAGATGCTACAAGTAATTAGAGCCCTAGTTTTAAATACCATTTGGAAGCATAGGAATGATATCGTATTCCACAGAGCACCTAGATCTAGGATCCCAATGGAAAAAAGCTTCGAGGAAGTGTGGGCGCTCACTGCTCTTTTTAGAAAAAAAAATGAAGCTTGTAAGCCTTATCAAGGCTGTGGGTTTAAAGCTAGTACCTCCACACTCGAAGGTGAATTGTAATTATTTCTTTTCTTTAATACATTAAACTTTACCATAGAAAAAAAGAACATAAACAATTGCCTACAATCTTTCAAAGATTACATACATCAAATGGGAGGAGAGGAAAGGGTTAAAAAGGAGGAGAAGAGAGACTTCTAAGTTAATTCATGAGAGAGGAATTTTCCTAAATGGGGCTCTCCAAAAACTCTAAATCAAAAAGTTAGGAAGTTTTTATGACCCCCTCTAAAACATTTTGGAATCTCCCACCTCCCAAAACTTTTTTGGCCTGCCCCAAGAGGGCAAGTTGATGCTCAACTTTCTATTTTCTCTCCCACTTATTTTGCCTCACTTCTGCATCTCTCTCTCTCTCTCTCTGCCCCAAGAGGGCAAGTTGATGCTCAACTTTCTATTTTCTCTCCCACTTATTTCACCTCACTTCTACATCTCTCTCTCTCTCTCTCATCCCCGCATCTTTTGTGATGCATCTTCAAAAATTCCTCCACCAAACTTTTGGGCAGCCATGAGTACACCCTGCTAGGATTCTACTTTGTGCCAAAGTTCCTACATTTGGAGTGCCTTGCATTTGCTTTGTGGTTGGAAGGCCTAGTGAATGTACATTCATCTTGGTTTTAAATAATTTGTAGGTACAAAATGAAATTTGCAATCAACCTGACACTAAACCTTGATCTTTTGTAAACGCTAGGTGGCTACATGCTGTAATGGAAGAGATATATATGACATACAAAGCTAGCCTAAGGATTTGTTATATACGTGGCTCTATAGACTTAAGCTCTAATATGGTGCTATGGATACTTCTTAGTGAGGTGATTTCTTGAGTGAGCAGATGGAGGTAAGTTAGGAAAGTGGAAAGGACTCACATGGCATAAAGAATCTTGGGTAATAAAGAATCTTGGGTCAATCTCCACTCCCCACTCCCCGTAGGTGAGAGGTAAAGGGGTGGGCACCTTGAGTAGATAATAGGGAACTAGTAACAAGATATTCTCTTGCCTTTTTAGTGAGAATCAAAGGGTCAAAACTATGGGTTTTGTAAAATCTTAGGTCGGTGCATGCCTAAGTCAGGGACTTGCATTAAAGGGGGTGCTTAGGGGGTGATGTAGGTGTCAAAAGCTCATTAGAGTGGTCAGCCAGGGGTACAGGGTTCGAGAAGGACTCGATGAGTGAGCCAGGTGGTGGAACCTAAAGAAGGAGTTGGCATGCAAAAAGTTTCTTCCAAAAAGAAAGGTATTACGAAGCCATGTATGCCCTTGTATGCCAATGCAGTGCTTCACAAACTCTAAATAGGTTCCTCTCCACTTTAGGATGAAGATTTTGTAGATTAACATGACGGGCTAAAGAATATGAGAAGAAGGGCTAAATGCAATATTTATACAAAATGATATTATATTATTTTTCAATTGGTTCAAATCTATCCAAAATTATACTATCTTTAAAAAACAGTGTAGATATAAATATTAGACTCCTATATGAGATTCTCACAGATGAGCTTGAGGCCATATGGGATGGAGTAAAAGTATGTTATGCAAATGAAACAAATCCAAAAATTTATTATTAATAATTTTGTTTTGAGAGTTGTAATTTTTTGTGTGAGGCGCTTACACCCACTAGACATCTCATGGAGAACTCTTTCCCCCCAGCTTGTTTTATTTGGCAAAATCTTGTTCTGAATAATCCTTTTTAGCTTATGGGCTCATTTTTGAACCTTGCTATGCAAAGGGATACAATGCTTGCCGTATTTGTGGCACCAAATCTCAAGGAAGATTTTCATCATGCCTAAAGAAGATAGAATATATAGGCCATATGCATGTTCTTGCAATGAACCAAACCTTGGAAATTCAAGATTTCATTTGGTGGCTCCATTGGATATAAGAGCATTCTATATGTCCTTGTGTAAATGAAATAAAAAAACTTTGTACACAGAGAGAGAAGTGGCCATTGAAAAAATGATCAAAGTCCTAAAAAAGGATTATTGATTGAGTGGAGAAGATTGTTAATAGTTTATACATTGATGCGTTGGGAGCTAAGCACCCATGGTTTAACATTATTAAATATTTTAGAATATCTTTCTTCTTTTTCATGTGTAAATTTGGAAAAAAATCCCCCTTCGCACAACACTTTCTTATTTATAATGATCTTAATGTGATGCATGTGGAGAAAAACTATGGGATACGCTTTGAAACTCACACATCCAAAGGATATGGAATGAAAGGAAGAGGAACCCTATCTAACTATGGACCTAAAGTCTCTACCATGATGTTGATCTGTAGAGGGTAGGGAGAGAGTATCCATTTTATCTTAATGCTAAGAATATACTTAATTACTATATGGAAGATAAGCATATATGAGATCACCTTGATACCTTTGTGATTTAAGATTGTATAGGATGTTATTCAAGTAATCCAAGTGATATTGGAGATGATCACATTTCTAAGACAAGATTGGTAGTGCCCACAAAAGGGTAACTTGTGGTAAAAAAAACATCACAATTGGTGATTCAAATGCCTCAATTCTTGCCGCATTTGTGGCACCAAATTTCAAGGAAGAATTTTCATCATGCCTAAAGAAGATCGAATATATAGGCCATATGCATGTTCTTGCAATGAACCAAACCTTGGAAATTCAAGATTTCATTTGGTGGCTCCATTGGATATAAGAGCATCCTATATGTCCTAGTGTGAATGAAATAAAAAAACTTTGTACATAGAGAGAGAAGTGGCCATCGAAAAAATGATCAAAGTCCCAAAGAAGGATTATTGACTGAGTGGAGAAGATTGTTAATAGTTTATACATTGATGCATTGGGAGCTATGTACCCATGGTTTAACATTATTAAATATTTTAGAATATCTTTCTTCTTTTGCATGTGTAAATTTGGAAAAGAATCCCCCTTCGCACAACACTTTCTTATTTATAATGATCTTAATGTGATGCATGTCGAGAAAAACTATGGGATACGCTTTGAAACTCACACATCCAAAGGATATGGAATGAAAGGAAGAGGAATTCTATTTAACTATGCACCTGAAGTCTCTATCATGATGTTGATCTATAGAGGGTAGGGAGCAAGTATCCATTTCATCTTAATGCTAAGAGTATACTTAATTACTATATGGACGATAAGCATATATGAGATCACCTTGATATATTTGTGATTTAAGATTGTATAGGATGTTATTCAAGTAATCCAAGTGATATTCTCGTGATATTGGAGATGATCACATTTCTAAGACAAGATTGGTAGTGCCCACAAAAGGGCAACTTGTGGCAAAACAAACATCACAATTGGTGATTCAAATGCCTCAATTCTTGCCATATTTGTGGCACCAAATTTCAAGGAAGATTTTTCATCATGCCTAAAGAAGATCGAATATATAGGCCATATGCATGTTCTTGCAATAAACCAAACCTTGGAAATTCAAGATTTCGTTTGGTGGCTCCGTTAGATATAAGAGCATCCTATATGTCCTAGTGTGAATGACATAAAAAAACTTTGTATACAGAGAGAGAAGTGGCCATTGAAAAAATGATCAAAGTCCTAAAGAAGGATTATTGACTGAGTGGAGAAGATTGTTAATAGTTTATACATTGATGCGTTGGGAGCTAATCAATGGGCATGCATACTTTCTTATTTTCCACCATGTCTCATACATGAGTATAAAATAATATGCATTGGAGTGATCCTATCACATATGCCTTTGTCAGATGGATACGGTACTTTGCACACACCTTAATCTTATTCACTTTAAGTCTCGTGCAAACTTTCATACCCATCCGATACCATTTTTGCATCGTTGGGCATGCATATTTTCTTGTTTTCCACCTTGTCTCATAGATGAGTATAAAAAAATATGCATCGGCATGCTCCCATCGAATGTCCCTTTGTCTAAGGGGTATGATACTTTGCACATGCCTTAATCTTATTCACTTTAAGTCCCCTGCAAATTGTCATGCCCATCCGATACCATTTGCATCGTTGGGCATGCATATTTTCTTGTTTTCCACCACGGCTCATACATTAGTATAAAAAAATATGCATCGGCTTGCTCCTATCACATGTGCCTTTGTCATATGGGTACAATACTTTGTACACGCCTTAATATTATGGGATACTATTAGAAACTCACTCATCTAAAGGATATGGAATGAAAGGAAGAGGAACCCTATCTGATTATGCATCTGAAGTCTCAACCATGATGTTGATCCATTAGAGGTTATCCATTTTATCTTAATGTTATGAACGTACTTAATTAATATATGGAAGATAAGCATAGATGAGATCACCTTGATATATTTATGTTTTAAAATTGTATAGCATGCTATTGGGGTAATCCAAGCTATATTGAAGATGATCACATCTCGAAGCCAAGTTTGGTAGTGCCCATGAAAAGGACAACTTATGGCAAAACAAATTCACAATTGGTGATTTAAATTCATTGATATATGAGAAGACCAGTGATCTACAAAGAAAGCTTAATGACAAAGATAAGGCTATGAATTCCTTGTAAGAGCCACTTAATGATTTGAGAAGAAGCACACATTTGGCAATTTTCTCACTTATCTTCATAATATTTGTCAAATTAAAATATAATCAATTTGTAAATTATGCTAAAAAATATAATGGATAATGGATTGGACTAGAAAAGATAATTAAGCTATCCAACCCCATGCAAAAGTCTTTTCATGTCAAACAAAATACACAAAAAGGAGAGAGAGATAAAGTGATGATGTTGATATAAAGTCAAAGTAACAATATATGTTTTTAACCAGACAATACAACCTTTTTCCAAATAAGAAAGTTGTATATAGATTGTTGATGGGATGCAAGCAGTAGGATGAGTACATTACACACATGCTTGATGCAAGCTAGTAAGATTTTGATTTCCAATGTCTATGCTAGTTTCTTTTCATTCAAGATATCTTGTAAATGCATTATGGTTTTGATAGATAGATAGATAGATAGATAGATGGATGGAGAGAGAGAGAGAGAGAGAGAGAGAGAGAGAGAGAGAGAGAGAGAGGAATGAACTAAAGTCTTTTAAGACATGTTGGTTGAAAAGACAAGATAGATAATGCTAATGAGCCTACTAAAACTACTACACCAACCAAAAATAGTGGATGCCTTTGGCTTGGTTATGGAAAGGAAGGAAACCATGAGGGCTCGAGAATGCTTGCACTAATGCAATTAAAGGGGAATTCTTATGTTTAGGCATTAATAAAAGGGTGCACTAGAAGTATCATGAGAGGGCCTAAATCGAGGGGTCCATGCACAATAAGGAGAACACAAAAATGGTAAGTATTGGGTTTAGAGGTGGGTTCTAGACAAAAAGATCCACATCTCTCAAGAATTCACGAGAGGAGAGACAACAAGAGCACTTCTCCAGGTGGAGCAAGATAACCCATGGTTGGGTGGTACAACAAAATGGGACTGCGAGTAATGCTATTACCTTGGTATATAAATGCATTCTTGTAAAAATAGAGTTTTGAAGAGGCTGATAAGTCTCCAAGGTATTGGTTTAAGTTTGACCAAGCTTTCCTAAAAGAATTCTTACGTGAAAATGAGCTTGAACAGGCATGGAAAGCTTGGGATAGTTGTAACATGTATATAAACTCTATAGTCTAATAAGTAGCTAATTATAGAGAGTATTCCTCAAATAAAAGGCACTAGGGGGACTAAAAGACAATTATATGGTGGATGTGAGAAGAAACTATCCCAAAGCCTTTGAAGAAGCTGTCAAGTATGCCTAGATTTTTTATGATACAATGGGGAATCTAGATGTGCTATTGAATTCAATAGATGTCCCAATTTAAAAAGAAAGGGGTAGTTTAAAAAGGGAATTTTAAAGACAAAATCCAAAATCAATGGTATCGACTTTTGAAAAATAGGGGTTATAAAATGCTAAGCAAGAAAATCTTTGCTTTATAATTTTAGGCAAAGATCGTTCTACCTAGAATTTCCCAAAGAATTAAAAAATGGGATCTAAAGCCCTAAATAGACCTCAACAAAAACAAACACATGTAGTATAGGTATTATTACTTAAAGAACACAAAAGTAGGGGTTTATCATGTAGGTAGATTCATGTGGTGTTGCTTATGATGATCAATGTGGAAGTTTGATTTTGGTTCTTATGAGGATAGAATCCATATGTGTTGCTATCATGAGCAATGCGGCATGCCACTTTTGGTCTTCATGATCTAATGAGGATGCATGGAAATATTAAGGTGAACAAGTAAGAATAATTTTTTATGATTACGCCACACATAAAAACAAAGGACCCATCTAGCAAAGCAACAGGTGGAAAGGAGGATGATACATCAGGAAAAGACAAGGTGAACAGGACCACTACTGGAACTGAAAAGATGGGAAAGGAGGAACAAAAACAAGCTGTAATGATAGGGAAGAAGGTATAGACGAAGCAGGAGCTAAATCTGTAGTAGGCTAGGACTGAACAGTCGACCGTACAGACTGTACGGCTAGCCATATAGCCTATATGGGTAGCCATATGACTAGAACAGTAGCATCAGATGGAAAAGGCACTTGCAAGTCAGGTATGGATAGCAATCGAGAAGCTATACAAGGTGGCTGAGATGAAACGAGCTAACGAGAAGAAGGTATTGATGAAGTAGAAAGTCATACGGGCAGCGGCACCTATACGAACGAGGATAGAGAGGGACCAGAAGAGGGCATGGGATGTACAAGGAGGCATGGAGAGTGTATGGATGAGGGGGATGGAGGGCTCCAAGGGTACAACCAGGGAGGAGGAGGCAAGAGGGCTCTCCATGGCACAACCTTTTTTCACCACACACACGCACACACACACACACTGACACTCACACTCACACTTTTTTCCTTAACCAAGGTGGTTAGGTATAAAAATGAGTATTTAGCCTTGTGATCTCTATGCCCCCTATCCCCCATTGTGATTATCTTTAAATTCAACCATTACAACATTAAAATAAGCTTTATGATTTGCAACAACATCAAGTAGAAGTTTGCCTTTTTCAATTGCACAAGAAACAAAATTATCAAAAAAATAAAAACACAAATATACACCTCATGCATTCTTGTTGGTATACAAGTCGTTCCAATTTGATTAAACAAATAAAAGGAGAATTAGGCACATCATGTTCCTCTTAATCTAGAAGGCTCTACAATGCTTTTCACATAGAATGAAATTATCTAAATAATTCCATTGTTGCAATACCTAAGGCTATAACTTTATAGGCTCCACCCAACACAACATTTGTTCTACTAAGATGCATAATATAGAAATCCAAATCATCTTGATAGATCCACCTCTATAGCATATATCATGGTGCCCTAAACTTTCTTATCACTACCGTTTACAAGAGAGACTTATATCACTACCGTTTGCAAGAGAGACTTAAAACTTTGGATATTGGCAACTTCAATATCTTAACTAATGATCAGTTTAAGTTCGACGGAAGCATGGTGGTCTCCTTGCTTCGTGTTTATTCAAATTTGCAAAGCTTGATCTGGCGGATGGTCCTTCTTCTTCCCTCTAGTTGGATCTCCTTCGACAACTGTGTGCTGCTTCCATCACAGATGCTCCCTCCTCGGGTTCTCCTATGGTTTGCACTTTGGATTTTGCCCTCTTCGTTTCTGGTCTTCAACATGCTCAGCAGTTTGGGATCTGTCTATATTTTATGGGTAGGATTCTTTCTGCAACTCAGCCCTGTCGCTAGGCTAAAGTTGCAGTGGGCCTCCATTTGGTATTTCCATGTGCCATAATTGGGGTTGTCTAGCTTAGTAGATGCCTCCAAATTGAGGTTGCAAGTTGTAGACATGGTGCAAGAAATGAACTCAAACTGTCTATGAAATCAGTGTCTGTATCAACTGCAAAACACTGACTGGAGCAAGTGAAATCTGAACTGTTGGTGAAGGTGGAATTGCAATATATAATCCAATCTAAACTACAAGGCTTGTGGCAAATGATGCCAGAAATAGCCAAGAAGCTTAACAAGGCTCAAAATGATGTGTAGAAATGCCATAAAATAGCTTGATTGAAGGCTTTACAACAATGGCAATGTGAAGTGCACATGTGCAATAGTCTGCAATCTGCCCATTGATACAATGTGCCAATACCATTGAAGATTGCTCAGTGATCCGAAGATGGTAGGGTTTCAGAAAATGTAATAAGTGTGAAACTACATGTGAGCATAGGGATTGACTTCGAGTAGGAACTAGTCAAGAATTTCGAGCATGGCTTATATTAGCAACTTGGAGAAATTCAAATCGTCTCCACTATGGCGATCTAGTCTACTCTGATCTAGATCTAGACCAACCATCGATCAAAGAAAAGAACAACAAATAATTTCTTTTGCTTTGGTTCTTTATATGTGTTGGGGCAGATGCGTCGATGTAGAGGTTGATGTGCATGTAGGAAGTGGATTTGTCTCAATGAGGCTCAAAAGTGTGTGAAAATTGCAATGAAATGTGCGCGTGATATGACAAGTGTGTAGAGCACAAAAAATCTTTTTGGAGCACCCTCAAATTCTTCCTGGATCAAGAGATATGACTTGATTTAGGTGGAGTGGCAAAAAGGGTGAAAATGTGCAGTGATGATGTGGCAGTTGTGTGTCACATGCAAGGGTGTGCCTTTGGGGCAATGTGTGATGAGGTGGCAAATGGATTCACATGCAGTGCCTAACAAGGGGTAATAGTGACTGCTAAGGGACTGCCATGTGGTAATGCTAATGTGGCAATGTTGACTAGGCAGGTGAGATGGCACTTTGATTGGTCAACAGATGACTTGGCAGCTGAGGTCAGCTTGGTGATGTGGAAGATGATGTGGTTGACTTAGCTGAGACACGTATCAGATAAGCTGACATGGCACAAGTGGGGCCATTGATGACATGGCCACTGGGATCCGAGATGACATGGCAGATAAGTGCTGAGGTGGTAGCAGCTAAATTGCCATGTGGAGGATAGGGTCAAGCTAGTGAGGGCCACATGTCATTTCACCGATGTGCCATGTGTCTCAAAGTTGTTGATAAGAGTCGATGGAATCTTTGAGATTCCATCACTGTGAGATTCCGTCGGGAGTTCGATGTCGGAGGCACCCATCTCGTGAGTAGAGTCGTGGCTTGAAGATGCCTTGGAGAGATGCAGGGAGCCCATGAGCTTTGGACGTGGAGCTGCAAGAGCTAGTCATCAGAGGCGCTCGAGGATATCTCTGCATCCCTCGTCTCTATATCACTGGCAATGCTCCCACTCACGCCATAGAGACTGCTTTTGCAATCCAAGCACAACTACAAAAACATGGAGATAAAAGTTCACATATAGAAATCTGGATAGATTGCCCACCTACCAAACAATTGTCACTGCAAAGAAGAACATAGGGGAGATAGAGTGGAAATGACTCCAATAAAGACAAATAACAAAGCTTCAAACCGTAGCCACATATGCATCATCGAAGGGTGTTCAATGGCAACATAGAAGCAATGGCATGAAGCAGCTGGGATTCAAGTAGAGGGAGACATGTGTTGGGCCTCACTTTTCTTTTAAGATATAGAAGCAAGGAGCATAAGGAGATGAGAGAGTGTGTTCGCGTGCGCGTGCGAGAGAGAGAGAGAGAGAGAGAGAGAGAGAGAGAGAGAGAGAGAGAGAGAGAGAGTTTTATGTTGCCACCGAAGGAGTACTGCAAGTGAATTAAAGGTGATCAACTCTAGCAAAGATACGCTCAAATGGCACAAAACAAGGATTCAAGTGGAGGGAAACATGCTTCCTTATGCGGGGAGGCAATTGTGAACTATGGGGGAAGGCGACTTGGCCAAGGGAAGAGCAACAAGAGAGCAACCCTTTGCAAGACACGTGGCACAACCTTTGAGTGGCACGTAGTTCTCCGAAATAAGTAAATATAGAAGGGTAAGAATTTAAAACCCTTTCACTATGCTTCTTTGATAGCTTCTTCATGTAGCCTATGGGAAGTCGCCTATAACTAGGTTAAACTTGCATATTGACCATAGCTTAAATGGACTATCTCCATGTTTTCACCTAAGAAATCAATTGACTTCTCCAAGGAAAAATAAAGGCCTTTTCAATTACTTGTATCCTTAGGTCAAGTTGTAATAATTTGTTGAGATTACGAGCCTTTAGAAAAGGCTAATGGGAAATATAGATGAGCAACTAATAATAATTTGAGAAAAGGTCAAGTTGTAATAATTTGTTGAGATTAAGGGCCTTTAGAAAAGGTTGATGGGAACTATAGATGAGCAACTAATGGAGGAATTATAGTTATATGTGTGAATAATTTTTGGAGATTAAGGGCTTTCGGAATAAGTAATAATATATTGAAATTAGTGGCCTTTAGAATAAGTGGATAGGAGTATAGATGAGCAAACTAATGGAGGAACAATTGAGAGCCATTGCCATTATGAGAGTTGACTATCCCCAAATACGAGACAAGCTAAAGAATTCTCAATGTTATCAATTACTCTAGTGGCCAACTATGGAGGAGCCCAATTGGCCTACTATCACGAACCAATTGTGCATAAAAGCGATTGGTTGGGTAAAAGTGCTTTTTATTGTCTACTAATTGTAAAATCGACACCATGGTGGTTTCTCTTCCCTCATCCTTGCACATGGTGTGATAGGCCTCTCCATTAATCAATCGACCTCAGGCTAAGCAAGAATCCATGATCATCTCTCTAGACCTCTTCCTTGTCATCCTATGTCCACTCACCATGCAAAAAGGGGGGTGCCCATCGTCATGGCTACTCCCTGTCAAATTGCTCGCCCATCGTTTAACAACAGAGCCAACTGTTTCTTTGTCATCGATTGAAGCAGAATATAGAGCACTCACTACATGTGCATGTGAGGCTATATAGCTCAGAAGATTATTGTCAAAAAGAGATTACTTTGATGAATCAAAGCCAACAACAATATACTATGATAATCAATCGGCTCAAGCATTGGCCAAGAATCTAGTATATCACTCCAGGACAAAGCACATTGATGTCAAAGAGCACTTCATCAGAGAAAGAGTGTTACTTGGTGACATCACACTACAACATTGTGATAACAAAGAGAATGTTGCAGACATCTTTACCAAACCACTCGGTAAAGAGCTTTTCAAGAAACACCGACAAGCTCTTGGTTTGAACCAAAGGAAGGACATTCCAATTAAAGGGGTGTGATGGAATGTAATGCTCAGTCCTTCTTCAATTTCCCAGAATCATTATCTTGAGGGAAGGCCTACTTCATGATGTTGATCTTAAGGGAAGGTGTTGAGAGACCACACTCAACATCACGTGATTACATGTGCATAGCACTAACACATATAGAGTGTTATAAAGGAAAGGGTTAGATGCCCTAACCTTAACTCTAAATGGGTTTGTATATATTCTACATTTTGATTTAAATCTAGTGTACGGTTAGTCATTTATGGTGTGCTCTCTAGCTGTGCTCTCTCTCCTCATCTCCACTCTTTTCCTCTCCCCTCTTCATATTTTGTCAGACCACTCAATGGACAATCGACGCCCAAGGGTTTGATGCCATCTAAGTCCAAATGATTGAAGCTGAAAGTAGGAGAGGTTCAAACACACGAAAGAAAAACCTCGATAGGAAATAAGTTATCCAACCAAGTGCAAGTTCGGATCATCTCTCACTAAGTCAAAGAACCAAGAGGTTCAGAAGGCCCGAAGTCAAACACAAAAGTTAGAGCCGCACTGTCTAAAAGCGTAGGTTGTAGAGGCTATGATGATAGACTATAGTGGGTGGTACACTCTGAAGGATTGATGGCCATTTGAAGAAACAATCTATCTTCTACCTTTGCCACCTGGTTGATGCTTCAAATCCCACTAACTGTGGGGAGAGTTCTTTTAGGGTTAGCCACATTTCGCTTCTTCAAGAACCGTTGCAAAAAACATTTGATATGCTTGCAATGATCACTCAAACCAAAGTTTGCCTAGAGCATTTTTTCAAAGGAGGAGTTGCAAAAAGGTGCCGTCATGGGAGTTGAAAAGGATTCCTTGAGTTTGGTGATTGAAGTAAAAAGGTATTTATTCGACTGGGACCCTTCTTTTAAAAATCCAGGCTTTCAAAAAGCAATCTAAAAATAACCAAGGGGATGCAAGTTGCAGATTGTGGAATGCTTGGTTTGGAAAGACAAGCCTCTTTGAGGCATCCTTGGTGAAATTCCAAAGCTTTTGGGCACAATAAGACACTAAAACCTTTGGTAGTGGCTTGAACTAGATCTTTCATGCTTATGCAGAGGGAAATGTTCTCTACTTAGATGTACTTCAAGAGGGATCAAGCTAGCTTAAACCTTCATGAATATGTTGTTGTCATGCTCTACCATGGAGACAAATTATGAGGGACCCAATATAATTCGGATCCGCAATTTTGTCCAATGGGAAAATGTGCATGTTGGGATATCTATGGTGGAGATTTAGCAATCATTTAGAAGTGAAAGGAGAAGAAGAAGAAGCTCCCAGCTATTGCAAGAGATGATGGTGGTGGAGGGCAAAAGTTAAGAAGAGAAGAGAGCAATAGGCAAGGCATGCTCTACCAAAGGTGGTTTCCTAACCCGTCATAGAAGGTCGAAAGGCTACTCATATAAATAGTAGGGGTCAAGTTCCCTCCCCCCCCCCCTTCTCTTGCCTTTCCCACCCTTCCCCTTCTCCCTTTTTCATGTATTAGTACTTTTGTTAATTCTTTTCAATTAAGGGGACCTATTCATTTACATCGTATATTTTTTTCCCTATTTTCAATTCATGCCTTATCTTGATATTGCATTAAACTATACTAAGAATCACTTACTAGCAATACAAGACACATGCACACACGCACGTGCACACACACATAAAGCGAATAAGAAAAACATCATCGATCTTGAAATCATCACAACATGATAAGGGAGTTCCAAAATAGATAAAGAGGCACTTTGTAATGATGTGAAAAACAAAGTGAATAGACAAGTACCTAACAGGTCTCAGATTCATCATAATGTGAAATGGAGTTTTAGAGTCGATGGAGGGCCCCTAATCACATTGTCATGATCATAATAAAAATGCGAATAGTAAAATTTGACTATGTAATGATCTAAAAAACAAAGCGAATAGAAAAGGCATGACTGGTCTCAGATTCATCGTCATGTGAAGGGAGTTTTAGAATCGATGGAGGGGCCCTAATCACATTGTGATGACCATAACAAAAAAGAGAATAATAAAAATTTGACTACGTTCTCACTCCCCTCTCTCCTTTTCCTTCCTTCTCTCTCTCTCTCTCTCTCTCTCTCTCTTTCTCTCTCTCTCTCTCTCTCTCCCTCCCTCCCTCCCTCCGTCCCTCTCCCCCCCCCCCCCTCTCTCTCTCTCTCTCTCTCTCTCTCGGCATTTCTACAGCTTAAAAAATTTCCACCTAGGGAAAAAAACTTTTCGATGGCCAAAATACCACATGGCATTTTGACTGCCAAAATTCTATAGGGTAGTTTTCTTTTATAATATAAAATTAACGCTTTTTGGGGGAGAAAGGGGGGGGGAAGAAGGGGGGGTGTCGATGGGGGAGGCGGGGGTTGTTGGCAGCTATGTGTGTGTTAGAAAATTTTTAAAAGGTAATCTTACTTAAATGGATTTCAGTAGGTGGGCTCAAATGTATAGTCATGCCTACTTGTGTAATTGGTCAACGTCATCCTTAGGAACATGACCAATCACTTCAATATCTTAAGCAAATGTTTTTACATATGCTTATTTTTTATATTTCATAGATATCCTGAGTCCAAATTTGATCTACTTCACAAGACAAATATTCAACAAACTTCTTGCACCTCTCGCAAGTTTTAAAAGAGAGAGAGAGGTCGTGAAGGGAGATGGGTAGAGAGAGAGAGAGAGAGAGAGAGAGAGAGAGAGAGAGAGAGAGAGAGAGAGAGAGAGAGAGAGAGAGAGAGAGAGAGAGAGGGGGGGGGGGGGGGGGGGGGGGGGGGTAGAGGGGAGTGGAAAAGAAGAGAGAATTTGCACCCCAAAAAAAAAGAAAAGAAAAGAAGAGAGTGAGTACATGCAAGATGAGAGAGAAGGAAAGGGCATTTCAAAGAGATATGAGAGAGAGAGAGAGAGAGAGAGAGAGAGGGAGAGTTGAGGGAGAGCTGGTCATTTTTGTGCATGCCCTCAAAAAGATGCTTTCCAAAAAACATCCCTCGCTAGCTTATAGTTTGCTTCTACTACTTCACACCCCTAAGGAAGGGGTTCCTCTTGCAAGGGAAGGTTATCATTGGAAAGAAGAGGGATGAAAAGAGTCATGGAAGGAAAACCTATCATGGAAAGGAAAGGGGACTTATGCAAATAAGTTACTCTCTCTAGCCCTTGGTTGTTACCTCGACTCAAAGGTGGCTACAAGCCTTGAGTCCTTGAACAATAATTGCCATGTTTCTCCACCTTTAAAGGAACTATTTGTCTGGCCATTAAGGGCTCTTTAACATTGTTGACAAATGGATTTGCCATGTTTCTCCTTTAAAAGAACTTGTTGTCTTTCCATCTTTCATGGTCTCTTTTCTCATAAAGTCTTGAAAGATATGGGATCTTTTAAAACCCTCCCCTAAGCCCAATGCATGCCAATTTTGGGTTGTCCTTTTGGTGCCATGTGTCTTAAATGTACACTTCACTTAGGGCCTTCTCATGAGCATTCCATTGCACCCTTTATTAATGTGTAGACTTAGTAATTCCCCTAGATGATAGCCCTAAAACTCCATATTGCAAGCAATGTCGAGCTCTCATGGTTTCTCGCCTTTCCATAACCAAGCCATAGGCTTCTAAAATTATAGTTGAGTAACATTCCCTTCTCCTAAAAAATGGTTTACATCCTCAAAAACAAAATTGGAAAACTCCCTTTGTAGATTGCTTACTCTTTCCCATGTTGAAACCCTCCTTAGGCAAATCCTTCCATTTAATTAGATATTTTTATATATTGCATGTTGTCCTCTTTTTTTGGTCTATGTCAAAAGAAAGTTGGCTCATGTGGGAAGAAGATATGGGTGCTGAGATAGAAGATTGGGGTCTTATCAGTCTCTTCAAAACTCATCCACCATTAATATGGCTTCCACAACTTGAATTTTGGGAGGTGTATTCCTAATTATGTGGAAATCTTGCCATTTTTACAAGATCATATTTATATAGCAGGGTAAGGTTCCTCTATCTAGCATTAATGGCTGTCCCTTTTTGCTATACTACCCAACCATAGGTTCTCTTGCTCCACCCTGAGACGTGCATATTCTCTTGTGGTCCCTTCTCTCATAAAGTCCTAAGAGATGTGAATCTTTTTTTTAGAACACCTCTAAACCCAACGCTCACATTTTTTGGGTTCTCCTTATGGTGCCCTATGTCCTTACATTGACCCTTAATTAAGCCCCTCTCATAATACTTCCATTGCACCATTTTGTTTTGCACCCTTTTGTTAATGCCTACACATAGTAATTCCCCTAAATCCTAACCATTCAATCGCACTAGTGCAAGCATTCTTGAGCCCTTATGGCTTCCCTCCTTTCGATAACCAAGCCATAGGCTTCCACAATTATCGTTGGTGTAGCAATTTTGGTAGGCTAGTTAGCATTATTGAGCTTGTCTCTTCTAACCAACATGTCTTAAAAGACTTTAGTTCATCTCTCTCTCTCTCTCTCTCTCTCTCTCTCTCTCTCTCTCTCTAATAATCAAAAATTCATTTCCAAGATAACCAAATCTAGCTTAAATGAAAAGAGACTAGCGAAGACATTGGAAAACAAAATATTACTATCTTGCATCAAGCGTGTGTTTAATGTAATCCTATTGCTTGCATCCCATCAACAACCTACATATTTTCTTCTTGTTTGAAAAAATATTGTATTGTTTGGCCAAACACATATATTGTTACTTTGACGGCATCTCAACTTCATCACTTAATCTCTCTCTCTCCTTTTTGTGCATTCTTTTGACATGCTAAGCCTTATGCATGGGGTTGGATAGCTTTGATTTTGTGACTTTTAACTAGCATTGTTGTTTTTTCTATGATCGATTCAATTATCCATACTATTTTTTAACATAATTTACAAATTGATTATATTTCATTTGAAAAATATTATGAAGATAAGTGAGAAAATTACCAAAGGTGTGCTTCTTCTCAAATAATATAGTTTTACTCCATCCCATAGGCCTTAAGCTCATCTAACAGAATCCTAGACATAAGTTAAATATCATCATCTACACTTCTTTCTAAAGCGATAGCATAATAATGCATAGATTTGAACAAATTGAAAAAAGATATAAATTTAATATGTAAATTATTATTGCATTTAGCTACAAATAGACAATTTTTTTAAAAAAGATTTTTGTATTGGATTTGATATTAAAATTGATAGCTCTAGAAGTTCTTGGTTTCCACTCATGGTGGTGGATTATAGTTGCCAACCATGCAAGAGCTAATTAAACATTTTGTTTGTACTCTACAAAGTCTAGCCATGTACTATCCATATGCTTCCATGTAATGAATTCATTGGATGTCTACATAAACCATCTTTATGTCTTCCATTTTATGTGTGCATGCATACGTGTATGTGTGTGTGTGTGTGTGTGTGTGTGTGCTCTATGCATGTATGCACACACACGCACACACACATGCACATGCACACACACACAAACACACCCATTTCTTAGTGAAATCTTATATTTATGTGGGGGAAACCCCAAAAAGAGGTGGAAACCCACCAATAAGTACAAAGGAAAAATTTACAAGTAAAGCCTCAGAGCAAAAGTCATGAGGCAGCCAAGTAAAAAGTTGCAAGATCAAACTAAAGGAGGATCAAACACAACATCCTCCAGTTTAAGATTGTTGCTTTGTAAAAAGAGATGCAGTGAAGAAACTGCACCGTCAATAAAAACCACCTGTTTTTTGCCCTTGCGATTCTTTTTAATATAAGCAAAGAGACTGAAATTTTGAATCACAGGGTCCAAAACCTATTGCAACATAGGATGAAAAGACTCCAACGAAAAAGAAGCATCTGCATCTTGAACAGAAATAGACTCTGGCACAATCTTCACAAGCATGTGAACTGGATCACCATATGTACTCTCTAAAGAAGCAACATCTAATGAAAGAGCTACATCAGACAAATCATGACCATCATGACCCATCATGTTAGCTTCAGTGAGGGTATCAACTTGAGAGGTAGCAGGAACATCCTGTATAATCCCTTCTTCAAAAGGCACATCCATATCCTTAGGAGAAAGAGGCTGATGGTGCTCAATAGGAGAGGAAGCCTGAATTGTTGCAGTAACAAAAAGATCATACTTGGATTTATCTACCTTCCTCCAATAGTGCTTTGGAGCAAAAAAAGAAAGCTTATCCAGGGAAGCCATAGCAGACACCGGAGGAGAAGGTACAGGAATCTTGACAGCTGAGGAAGGAGTAGGAGTGTTCCTAACAACAAAAAGGCAAGCTTGTGCGAAATGACCAACCTGACGGCACTGATAACAAGCTATAGGAAAAGATGTAAACTACAGCCGGATGCGCAAAGGATGAACAAATCCCAAATCTAGATCCAGAGAAGAGGGCACCGAGTATAGCATATCCCATAAAATACAAATGCCAACATCTTGAGTGGCCTATAGAAACTCCTGTCTTGGAACATGTAGAGGCCTCCCCAAAAGCACTGCAAGGGTAGTAAGATGCGGAAGAAGAGGAACAAGCATCGCTTTTAGAGTAATCCAAAGTGGATAATGAGTGAGCAGAGAAGCAGTCGGATCAAAAAGTGGATCTGAGGGCATCACGTAGGCAAAGAAACCAGCCCCAGGAACACTAGCATGGCTAAGGCTCTCCACCACCTCAGTCAAAGAACACCAAGCATAATAAAAACCTTTTCCCATAAAAATAAAGGAAGAAACAAGATGTACTTCAATACAAATAGAGTATGTCAATGGATCTACACCTAGACCATTGGACGATTCAACCCCAACAGTAGCTCTACTCCACCTATTGTCACAACACCAGCAACGGGTTCTACAACGAGTTCTCTAGGTACACAAACAATTTTTGCACCTATAGCAGATCCTGCCATTGCATGAGCACAAGCAGAATGGGACAAGAAAGACAAGTATGCATATCATCTGATCAAGCAAAATGTGCAAGATGTCATGCTAGGACAACTCAACACAGTCAAGACATCAAAAGAAGCATGGGATATGTTTGCATCTCTCTACGAGTCCAAGAAGACTTCTGGGATTCTCACACTGAGAAACCAGATAAACTAGAGTTTTTGCAACAGTAGTAAAACCAGTGATGCTTACGTACTCAGGATTAAAGATTACAACAATCAACTCGCAGTAGTAGGAGAGACTATGAATCCCGTAGAAATGGTTCAAGTCATCCTGAATGGACTAGGAGAGGGATACGAGAATCTAGTCTAGAGGATTTCCATTCAAGGGCAAATTCCGATGCACTGGAAGAACTTTGGTCGATTTTAGTTGGTGAAGAACTCAAGACTTAGGCCATTCATGCACGCAAAGGTCATTCCAATGATCAAGCATTCACAGCTTTAGATACAAGCAGAGGCAGAGGTAGATCATTCCAGCGAAGTGGTCATCATCCATAACAAAATCATCATCAAAGTCAGAATCAGCATCAACATCATCCTCAGGGTCAACGTTTACTTAGGTGTAGCCAATCGATGTAGTTGACAAGCCAAAATAGCAAACTACTATGAATGAAGAAATGGAATCTTTGTACAAGAACAACACTTGGGAATTATGTGACCTTCCACCAAGAAAGAAGGCCATAGCAAACAAATGGGTATACAAAGTGAAGTACAATCCAGATGGAAGCATTGAAAGATACAAAGCCACACTAGTTGCAAAAGGAATTTCACAATAGTATGGTCAAGACTATGATGAGACTTATGCTCTAGTAGCAAAGATGGATTCCATAATTTCTTGATATCATTAGCGACACTCACCAGATGAAATGTGTACTAGTTCGATGTTAAGAATGCATTTCTCAATGGTCACCTAGATGAGGAAGTCTACATGCAACAACCAGCAGGATATGTTGAACCAGGATCTTGGTATTGAGTTCTTGAGAGATTCAAACAGCACCTTTATGAGTCAGCTCAAATACGTTGACAGTAGTCTCCTGAAGAAGTTTCATATGGTAGATTGCAAGATTGCAGCCACTCCCATGGAACAGAGTTTGAAACTTACAAAAGATTTAGAAAAGCCTACAGTCAATGACAGGTATTACAAGAAGCTCATCGGATCTCCTATATATCTGACTATCACACGGCTAGATATTTGTTAAGCAGTAAGTTCACTTGCATAGTTTATGGCAAATCCAAAATAGTCTCACTAGAATGCAGCCAAAAGAGTCTTGAGATACATCAGAGGTACAAGACTGTTTGGGATAGAATACATAGGAAGTCATCAAGGTTGCATGGATATTGTGATAGTGACTATGCCAAAGATCATGAGACCAAGAGATCGACACAAGGATATGCATTTTTCCTGATTAGAGCTCGCACCAACAAATCAGGAACATTTGAACTTGCACCAACCAATGAATAGTCCCTTCCCTCAAACAACATAGGTGTTATCACATTCTTGCAAAATGTAGGACTTGTTACTAATTTGGTGTGTAACATTGGGAGGACTTAAGAAGAAACATTTATTAGACAACTTAAAAACTGTGTATATGGTCTAAGTGGAAGGGCTCTTATTGGTGGGAAGGAGTTTGACGGGGGGGTTCACACCACCCGCTCAAACAACCTCGGAGGCTGACGGGAAGGTGCGTGCATCGAGTTGGACCAATCAAAACGAGGGCTCGGACTCTGCATGAGGCCGCCCGTCGAGTGGGCAACTGTAATTCAACGTGCGTGAAGTGATAATATTGGTGCCAACAGGCACACCAACCCAATGGCTTGGGGATGTAAAAAACGGGCAGGTCTGTCTGAAAATCTGTCGTTCAAGTGGTGTGAACGACGATTCGAGCGGACATAGTTGGGCGAGAGGGGGGTGCGGAACCTCCCTGATGCGTGCGCCATGTTTGGGCGACCGGATGAGTGGTGCTTTTGAAGTGCGACAAGGAGTGTAAGGACAAGTGGTGGGCAAACAAGCATAAGGGAGGGGGTGTGCGAGATATGAGACTCGTGTGTTGTATACGAGAATAGTGTGGAGGTTAGAAGGGGTGGGTTAGGGTGAAGCAACGGCTAGAATTCAAATGGGTGGTATGACTGTTGGAAATGGAGGTCTCTTTTTCTTCTTCATCATCTTCATCTTCTTCATCTTCGTCTTCATCTTCTTCTTTTCTTTGCTTTTTCATTTTCTTCACCTTCTTCATCCCCTCCCTTGCATCCTCTCCCATCCTCCATTTCCATGGCTGCTGCCAATATTGGCATCATGGACGGTGCCTACTTCGTTGGCCGTAACGAAATCCTCCACTGGATCAACTCCACCCTCCTCCTCGGCCTTACCAAAGTCGAAGAGGTTCTTCTTCCCCTTCTTGCCTCCCTTTCCCTCCCCTTTCGCTTCTGGTTTTGCCCTTTCATCGGTTCCTTTTCTCGTTTTGCGCACCTTCGATCCTCACAGCGAGTTCTTTGATCCGCAGGCCGCCTCTGGAGCAGTGTACTGCCAGCTCCTGGATGCCACTCACCCTGGGACGGTTCCCATGCATAAGGTACATTTGTGCGCTTCAGATACTGTCCGGCCTTTCTGAATCTCAGGCGAAGAATTGCTCTGAAATGGAAGCTGTAAGCAGGTTAATTTCGATGCGAAGACGGAGTATGATATGATTCAGAATTACAAGGTGCTCCAGGACGTCTTTAACAAGCTGAAGATAGGGAAGGTGAGGCTTGTAATCGAGTTTGAGAGACTGAATGCTTTTGCATCATCTTCAACAACTGCAGCTGATTTTGTAACTGAGCTGTTATTGTGCCTCTCGCAGCACATCGAGGTCTCCAAACTGGTTAAAGGAAGGCCGCTGGACAACTTGGAGTTCATGCAGTGGTTGAAGAGATACTGCGACTCGATCAATGGAGGACTTGTTCATAAGTAAGCTTTCATGTCTGCTCCGGCGAGGCATTCTAAAATCTGAGGAGCTGTGTTCTTCGTCTCTGCGTTGCTGAACTTTTGTTTGATGTCGCAGCTACAATCCATCCGAAAGAAGGGAAGCCTGCAAGGGAGGCAAGGAGGCCAACAAGAAGGCCCCTGCAGTAACTACAACAATGGCTGCATCCAAGGCGGCTCAAGCTGCTGCAAGGCCGATCGCAGCTGCTGCAGCAAGACGGGTTGAAGTACCGTCCTCTGGTAAAATAGATTGAAGTTTTAAAAACAGCCGACTTGTATCGATTGCGGAGGCTTTAAGCTGAAGATGTTTTCGGTTATACAGCCAGCAAAAATTCAAGGACGTCCTTTCCAGCGACCGCAGCGGTTGCTCCATCTGCTCCTGCTGTGCCTATGGTTCCTGCGTCACAATATGAGCAGCAAGCGGAACAGGTTTGCGTGTTTGTGTGTCTTGCGCGTGCGAGGGCATTTGCATTTTGGTTTGGTGTGCCTTTTCTGCCCAGCTTTGTTGTATTTGCCATATAAATTCGCAATGATTTTCTGTCTCATTTGATCGGCTGCATCAGGTTACAGAATTGAAGCTTTCCGTTGACAGCCTAGAGAAAGAGCGCGATTTCTATTTCACTAAGCTGCGCGACATCGAAATCCTCTGTCAGAACCCAGATCTAGAGCATCTACCGGTACTGATCTTTGCAGACACGAAACTGCTGTATCTTATCTTTTTGGTTGTCTAGACACCTTCGAAAATAAGCAAAGCCAGGTTCTTCATTCTGTTGGGTACTGTGTGCAATGAGGTAAGCTATGGAAGGGGCTTTGGCTTATGTTCCGGTTGTGTGCCGTACAGATTGTAACGGCAATCCAGAGGATACTGTACGCAGTGGATGACAATCCGAGCGTGATGGACGAGGCACAGGCGATCGTCAGCCAATCCCCGGGTCCTCCAGAAGGCAGGAGGAAGATGGAGGAACAAGAGCAAGCAGCTACGTCAAAGCCGAGGAGGGAGACGGTGAACAAGAGGAAATCGATGGTGACACTCGATATAGATGAGGATTTGCTCACTGCTGCGCTTTCTCCACGCAGGAGGAGGAGCTCCTGTGGAGTGTCGAACAGCACAGAGCTCTTCCAAGGATCTCCATTGAAGGTTCGCTGAGGAGAACAGAAGATTAGCATCTTGAGACATTTCCGTAAACATGCTGGTCTATGTGCCTGGAGAACAACATTCTAATTTCAAAAGCCCGCTCCTATTTGATAGAAGACAACAGGAGGAGCTGATGAGAATTGAGTAACTTCAGACAAACCTAGCATGTTCTGTTGCTCTCTGTCAGATGATTTCTGACCAAAGTTGCTTTCCCTATTAGACTACTTTGAGCTTGTTGTTGAAACAACTCCCTCAAGTAACAGACTTTCTCTCTGTTTCTCACCTTAATCTTATGGTTTTATTTATATATACTTGGACATGATGTTGGAAGTATCCCCAGTATACTGCTTTGAGCTTGTTGTTGCAGCAACTCCCTCAAACAACAGACTCTATTTCCGTTTCTGACCTCAACCTTATGCTTTTACTTACATAGTTGGACATGATGTTGCAAGTATCCCTACTTTGAGCATGTTGTTGCAACTTCCTCAAATACTGGACTCTCTTTCTATTTCTCACCTTAATCTTATGGTTTTACTTTTTTAGTTGGAAGTATGCTTGTTCTTTTTGTGTCTTTTCTTTTGTTCTCATCTCTGGTAAGGGCGAGGCTTTTATTTAGCTATCCACTCAGCCTCACCATATGGTTTTGTCTCTTCCAACTGGACTCTTATTGTTAATTCTGTGTGTTAATCTCACATCATTTTATTGTGAATGTCTTACTGATTCACTCTCGGTTACCTCAACTGCATACGATATGTTACCATTAGTGCATTACTTTGTTAAGGAGTGAGTTGATTTGAGATGACAGGAAGTTGCTCTCTTGTTTCCAAGAACAGAAAATGATGCCTTGGAGATGCTTTGGACGTTCTTTTGTGAATGTGTACACCTGAATGCTAATAATGAAATTTAAACGCAAGCAACGAAATTGACAGGCATGAGAAGAGATGGGCACATAGGAAAGGCATTACAGCTAATTATACCTCCACTTTGCATATGATCCTTCCAGAATGTTGGACCCAGGTCCGCACCCCCATTGGGCATGCGTGTTGGCACCTTGTTAGATATAGTTGTGTTCTTGCCTTGCCTCTTTTGTCTATATACGGCTCCGGAAATATAGTTGCACCATGCAACATGTGAGATGGCCCCTATACACTAGTTAAATTGTGAACCATATGACATGAGCCATGTCTCAAATACCTCTGATTGGAGCCACCTACAGTGGCCACTTGGAACATTTCTCACTCTTGATGCCCCCCTATGTATTTTTATTTGCAGAACATTGAGGATAACAGCAGGAAAGTAAAAACATGTCCTTTATTTCATTCAAGAAGACAAGAAGATAATGAGGGCAGAGGGCATTTACTGGAATGATGAGGCAAACAAACCAAAACTTCCCTCGTCTTTAAAGCTTCAACGGAAAGCAAGGATTGGTAAGGCAAACATACCGAACCACCATGATATCATATCCACCTTTGTATCTGAGAGAGAGAGAGAGAGAGAGAGAGAGAGAGAGAGAGAGAGAGAGGCCAAGCATTCCGAGATTGTGCACTCGGAAAAGCTTACAAGGTGCATCTTTGGTTGTTTGCTTACAATGTCTTATCTTACAATGTGGAGAGCGTCATCCCACATGGAAGTACTTATGCGCAATTTGAGAGAGAGAGAGAGAGAGAGAGGAGAGAGGAGCCAAGCATTCCAACTTTGTTTTCCTGTTAAGTACTCGTGTACTTCGAAAGCTGTCATGCACATAAAACATGAATAGAGGCTCATCTCTATCATTTGTTTTGTTTGCTATGTGTTTCCCCTTCACTGTTCGTTTCCAGCTGTGAATAGAGGTTTGTCTCTATCATTTGCTTTGATTGCCTTGCGTTTCTCCTTTGCTGCCCACTTGCTTACAATGCCTTACAATGTGAAGAGCTTCATCCGACACAGAAGTACTTCCACAGAAAAATAAGCTTAAATAAAATGAAAGGTCTGAAATGAAAAAGAAAATTAAAAGAGTTACTCTAGTTGGTTGACTCCTTTTGCTTGCACACATATCTAGCTATGCCACTAAAACGAAATACTGTTAACTTTTGATCAGGGTTTCACATGGCATACTGTTGATTTGGCCTATCTACCATGTGTCCCCGGGGGGGTATGTAGGTGACCTTATCTGTCACATGTCAAAAAACTGGCTAGTCTATCGTGCGACGTGGCACATGGAGACACGAGGCAAATTCCACTGTTAGGTTAATGCCACGTGTGAAGCTTCTCCAATGTGTGTGTGTGTGTGCTGCTCAGATCAGATCCCCTGAGGATGATCTCGGCGATCAGCAGCCTGTGCCTAGAATTCCCCCTTGAGCTGTCTACCAAACTTCTGACTTTGTGGTTCCCTAAGCATGGAAGAGCCTTCTTCTCAAAGAGGAAACCAAACTTAGTCTCCAAAATCTATTGAAGGAGTCAGGAAACAAAGCTTTTTGATCATCTCCTCCACAAGTTTTTTTGGGGTTTCAAGTGAAAATAATGTCAGACATTCTCTGAGTTTCAGGGAAAACATATCACTATTAGGCTTGCACACAGGTAAACATCTCCCCAGTCTGAGTCGTTGTGGATCGCAGCTTCTTCAGTGCCCTTAGGGGCAGAGACGGATTGATGGGCATGCCCCCCCCCCCCCCCCCCCGCATTTGATGTATTACTCTTTTCTGAAGCCAAAAGAAAATGTGCACGTTCTCTTGCTGTTCTCCCCTTACAAGTATACTAATCTTCTCATTTGCTTGTTTGAGATTCTTTCTCATATAGTGTCATTCATTCATTGCTTGCAACTCTTCCATACGCACCCCCCTTCTTGCCTCTCGAGACAGGGATGCAAGCAAGATACGTCTCTAACAATTGTGTTACTCAGCCAGGGCTGTTGGAAAAGGGAATTGGGTGAAAGCATCTTCATTCTTCTTTACTTCCTCTCTCTCTCTCTCTCTCTCTCTCTCTCTCTCTATCTCATGTCTCTTGATAATGCTGAATACGAAAGTGCTCATCCCCCAAGATGCTAAGAGTCCGATTCATTTGTACATATCGACTAGGTTGAACATCTTGAGTTTCCATGTTGTACTGTCCTCTAGGTAGGGTGCCTTGTGGCTTCATCAAGTGTTTACTCTTGAGTTTTTGATGGTGATGACTCATCCTTCCAATCGTAGTAAACCTTATGGTTTCCACGCCAAAAAGCACTCAGACACGATCCTAAGGAAACACACCGGAAGGGTTTCTCCCAAAATCTATCTCTAAATCTTGAGTTCTGGAGGCAATTTGCAAGCACAATTTTTCGAGAAGCAGTGGAAGAGACAAGATATTTTAGATGTATACCCCAATGCTCAAATTAGTAAAGATGGTGGAGTCAAGCTTTATAGCTTGCCAACAGACCTCCAAGATGTGATGAAGAAAACCATTCACTTCTTTCTTGATACGAGAGGAACACTGTTTGAGCGGCTAGTGGAGGTGGTGTTGCTGTGGGCTTGATGGGTCACAGGGTTGGCCTTAGGCCTCACCTCCACCTCCACTCCACCATTGAGCTTTACCTCCCTTTGAGCCTCCTCTTCCATCCTCACATCCTTTCCATTCTTCTCTTTCATTTGGCTCAATGAGGATTGAGCTCCCTTGGTGCTTGAGCGAGAGTGTCACACTTGCGACCTCTTATGAGATAGTATCCATTTGGTCTTTGGTTGTATGAATATGTTGAAGCGCATAACTACACAAGATTTAGGATTGCATCTCTCTAGTAGAAGGAAGGTGTGGTGAAATTGTTCCCATTTTTTCTTTGCAAAGTGGTTAGTAATGTACATCATTTGCAGGTCAGTTGGATAGAGCAACAACCTTCTAAGTTGAGGGTTCGAGTATTGGGCCAGTCCCTCACAGAGAGAGATGACTACGTTCGTTCTTATCAGAGGGGACCATGTATTTGAGAGTGCTTTCCTGAGTCTGCACTTGATCTAGAGAAGATGACATGGAAATAGCGCCTATGTTATTTTGGGTCATTATCCTTATGTGAGGAGCATGAACATGATATGTGATCGTGAGGCTAGGATTCTTTTGATGACTTTTGGTGCAATGTGTCTGGAGTAAAACAAGCCTTGCATAGGTTGAGTGATCAAGAGATCAAAACATAAAAATAGTATCAGAGGATTTACTTTATATGAATGTTTATATTTTGCTTTGTCCTTGTACTAACTAGAGCAAGGACGGTACTTCTCACCCTTCTTAGCTTTTCAATTTTATGCTCATTTTTAGCATTTCCCTATGGCTTCTTTGTTGCTGGTAGGTTTGCTTTATGGTCTCTTTCATTGGATTAATGAGAACTTTGGTGGCGTGGCATATGCTTCTTCCTCATGGTCTTGCGTTTGAGAGAGGGCATAGCTAGAGAGCACACCACAAATGACTAACTATATACTAGATTTAGTTGAAAATGTAGAATATATACAAACCCCTTTAGAGTTAGGGTTAGGGTATCTAACCCTTTCCTTTATAGCACTCTATGTGTTAATGCTATGCACACTATTGAACACATGATGTTGAGATGGTTTCTCAATACCTTCCCTCAAGATCAACATCATGAAGTAGGCCTTCCCCCTCAAGATCATGATTCTGGGGAATCGAAGAAGGATTGAACATTACATTCCATCACACCCCTTTAATGGGAATGTCCTTCCTTTGTCTCAAACCAAGATCTTGTCGGTGCTTCTCGAAAAGCTCTTTGCCAAGTGGTTTGGTAAAGATGTTTGCAACATTTACTTTCCTAGTATCACAATGCTGTTGTGTGATGTCACCAACTAGCACTCTTTCTCTGATGAGTGCTCTCTAACATGAATGTGCTTTGTCTTGGAGTGATATATTGGAATCTTGGCCAATGTTTGAGCTGATTGATTATCACAGTATATTGTTGTTGGCTTTGATTTATCAAAGTAATCTATTTCTGACAATAGTCTTTTGAGCCATATTGTTGTTGGCTTTGATTCATCAAAGTAATCTGTTTTGGACAATAGCCTTCTGAGCCATATAGCTTCACATGCACCTGTTGTGAGTGCCCTATATTTTGCTTCAGTTGAAGATAAAGAAACAGTTGGTTGCTTGTTTGACAACCATGATATAGCACCTTGACCAAGGAAAAATGCATATCCTTCTGTGGATCTCCTCGTCTCATGATTCCATGCATAGTCACAGTCACAATATCCATGCAACCTTGGATGACTTTCTTTGTATTCTATTCTAAATTGTCTTGTTCCTCTGATGTACCTTAAGACTTTCCAGTGAGATTGTTTTGGATTTGCCATAAACTGTGCTAGTGAGCTTACTGAATAATAAATATCTAGCTGTGTGATAGTCATATATATAAGAGATTCGATGAGTTGTTGATAGTACCTGTCATTGATGGTAGGCTTTTTAAAATCTTTAATAAGTTTCAGACTTTGTTCCATGGGAGTGGATGCGATCTTGCAATCTGCAATATGAAACTTCTTCTAGAGAATGCCAACATATTTTAGCTAACTCATGAAGGTGCTTTTCGAATCTCTCCAAAACTCAATTGCAAGATAATAGTGCATAAGTCCAAGGTCTTTAATGTTGAACTCAGTAAGGTAAGTCTTGTTTCAACTTCTTGATAAATCTATCATTGCTTCCGATCACAATTAGATCATCTATGTACAAGTGCAATAGTGATGTCTTCCCCTTGAACTTTGTAGTAGAGAGTATGATCTGCATTGGACTTCATGTATCCAAGGCTAGAAAAATACTTGTGGATTTTGCTGTACCAACTTCTGGGTGCTTGCTTTAAGCCATAAAGACTTTTCTTGAGATGGCACACCTCATTCTCTTTCCTTGGTTGACCAGAACCTGTTGGTTGTTGCATGTAGACTTCCTCGTCTAGGTAATGATTGAGAAAAGCATTCTTGACATCTAGCTGGTACACATTCCATCTGCTGAGTGTCGCTAGTGATATCAAGGACCGTATGGAATCCATCTTTGCTATTAGAGCATAAGTCTCATCATAGTCTTAACCATATTGATGTGCAAATTCTTTTGCAAGTAGTTTGGCTTCGTATCTTTTAATGCTTCCATCTGGATTGTACTTCACTTTGTAAACCCATTTGTTTACGATGCCCTTCTTTCCTGGTGGAAGGTCACATAAATCCCAAGTATTATTCTTGTACAAAGCTTCATTTCTTCATTCATAGTAGTTTTCCATTCAGGCTTGTCAACTGCATCTTCGAAGTACATTGGCTCTTTTGTAACCATGATGGTAGTCATAAGAGCATAATTGGTAGTTTCAATCAAAATTGCATTGGTAGTAGGCTGTCTGAGTTGCTGCTCTTCTCGGTTGTCTCTGGAAATTCTTGCTCTTCTTCATCAACCTTTTCTGTAGATGACTTTGTAATCCATGTGTCCATCTCTTGAGAATTCGATGTTTTCCATTATGATACTTCATCAAAAATTACATCTCTAGAGATAATGAACTTTCGGTTCATGGGATCATACAGCTTGTATGCTTTGCTTTCTTCACTATAGCCACCCATGATGCATTTGCATGACTTCACATCCAATTTTTTGTGATGATCGTCATGTATGTGGGCATATGCTATGCAACCAAATGTGCTAAGATGCCCAATGTGTGGCTTGTGTCTAGTGAATGCTTCATAAGGTGTCATACCATGAATTGGTTTGGTTCGAAGCCGATTAAGTAGTTTGCAGTGGCAATTGCTTCTGTCCAAAACTGATTCGGAAGATGCTTCTCACTGAGCATTGCTCTAGCAGTGTTTGCTAAAGTACCGTTCTTCCTTTTAGCTCTTGCATTCTGCTGAGCAGTATTCGCACAAATGAATTGTCTTCGGATACCATTACTTCTGCAAAAGTTCATGAATATTGAAGACATGTATTCACCTCCTCTGTTTGATCTTATTACTTTGATCATTCTACCGGTCTGGTTTCAACAATGGCTTTGAATTCTTGAAATCTAGAAAGGACTTCAGATTTCTCTTTCAAAAAGTAGACCCAACAATATCTGCTGTAAAGAATACCTTGTGCCCGAGAAGTGCTTCTTCTAAAATTGGTTTACTTTTGCTTACCGAAGCAACATGCTTCGCAAACTTTTCAAAGAAACAGTAGTTTCGAAATTCCAATTGCCATATTTTGGTTTTGGAGCTGTTGGGAAGTGATAAGTGTGCTTGACAAGGGACTACCACATGGCTGGACACATGGCAATAATGACATGGACTCTGTTGAGTTGGCAGGCTGACTGGACCTGCTGACGTGTATAGAGGATAAGGATGCTGACATGGCACTAGGACTGATGACATGGCACTAAGCTGGCCACTTCATTGATGAGGAATTGTAGGTTGCAGAGTTAAGCGGCTGAGGTTGTATGTAGTTGGTTGGAACTGGAGCTGGCTATTTCGTTGACGGCTACTGTGTGTCGAGGCTAGAGCATGGCGTCGAAAGCGTGGAGCTCGTACTGTGGTCATAGATGGGGCTGCCGCCCCACTGCTATGGAAGCCGTCATGATTTGCCAGGCTCGCTAGCTATCGGTTGAAGGAAGGCCCATAGAGGTTGTAGGGGTTGGACATTGGTAAAGATTCTACTAGGAGTCCCTGAGCCATTACGTGAAGACTTTGGAGTCTTATATCTTTTGCGCTGCTACAGTTACAATGCTGAGGCTTGTTGTTGAAGTCGTGGAAGCTGGGACGTAGGTGAGCTGCCTTGCTTTGTGTAGGCTATTTCTAGATGCTTGCTTGAGATAAGAGTCGACTCCTTAGGTCACAGTAGTTGTTGTTGTAGGTCGTTGCTGAAGCTTTCTATGAGCAACCACTTCTAGTATTATGAGTAGCTACTTAGAATACTACTTACTCTCAAAATTCTCTCTCTTAGAAATAGAGATGAACCCCTCTAAACTCTCTCAATCTCACAATGGACCTAATCTCTCAAGGAGAATAGTCTCTCTCTCTCTACGATCAATTGAACTCCTATATCTCCCTCTCGCGGACAATGAATCTCTCATAAAATGGATGGACTGAAATTTTCATAATGAATGGAATTTTTCTCTCACGAAAGAGAAGAAATAAACTCATGAAATCTCACCCAAGAACTCTCAATTGCTCAATCTCTCACACACTCTCATACGAATTGCAATGCCTTAGCGAAAGGCAACGGAGCACTGATACCATAAACAAATATGGAGAGAGGAGAGGAGAAGAGTGGAGACGAGGAGAGAGGGCACACCACAAATAACTAACTGCACACTAGATTTAGTTGAAAATGTAGAATATATACAAACCCCTTTAGGGTTAGGGTTAAGGAATCTAACCCTTTCCTTTATAGCACTCTATGTGTGAGTGCTATGCACAATATTGAACACATGATGTTGAGATGGTTTCTCAACAATCTCATCGGTGCTCGTAGTTCTTCTGCTCCTCATCTATCTTTAAGAATAAAGTCTGTGAGTTATGTTTCTCTAATTATGTCTTGTTAATTAATGATTAGCTAGAAGTTTTCTCTTCTTTTGTCTTAAATATAAATAAATAAATAGATGTGTATATACATACATGTGTGTGTGTGTGTGTTATAAATGTAAAAAGCAATATATATAAATAAATAAACACACACACACACACACACACACACACAGAGTTATGGATAAATTTGACCAAGGTAAAAGGCATAAATATGTGTGTGTGCTTGTATGTGTGGCAATATTATAATAAAATATGGTGTGCATAGGGCCCAGGGTTGAAGTGGAAGGGCATGACCATGTGCCACCCTTCCACGTAAGAGGACCTATAAGGTGTGTTGTACATAATCCATGGTAGTAATATTATAAAATGTTAAGGTGGCAGGTTCCTCCATGTGCCACCCCTCCACCTAGGCGGTCCCATGCCTGTATTTAGTGAGACATGGCCCAAGGACCATGGGAGAAGTAATATAAAATAGGTGGAGATGGATATTATATTGGATTATTCCCTCCATGTAGGATAGGCCCATGTGGGGGGGGTGTAGATAGTCAAAGAATGCGAGTTAAATAATGGGGAAAGTAGGATGAGGTGGCAAGACTCCTTATGCCAACCCTCTACTTGTCCCTTAGATGTTTGAGTGTATTATAAAATTGGAAAGAGACCAAGGGAGTATCTTAGACTTGAGATATGGGGTTTGATTTATGTGAAAAAATGAGGCAAAGGGTTGTCGCACACAATTGAGAGTGCATACCCACCTAGCCCACATGGGAGACTCTTCCACACACACCATGCATGTGGGAGGATGCATTTATTGAGAGAGACTCCCTCTCTTGGCTATAAAAGGACGGGACTATTCTTTGATGTAACACGCTCATTCTTGTAAAGCCACCTAGCTAGTACTTTGATTCCCCCCCCCCAATCCTTCCTTTCAAATAAAGCATGACTCTCTTCCCTTGATGTCTCCATCTCTACATTCCACCTCCCATCATGTACATGCTCCTCTTCTCCCTCTTCCTTCCCCCTTATGCCATAGTCCCCCTATTCATTCCCACCCCTCCTAATCCCTTTTCCCCACCCATGTTAACATTTCTCCCCTCATGTTCCCATTTCCTCTATGGCCCTCGAGCGTTGCCATGCTTAGCGTCTAGCCTCATGCCTTGATTTCTTTTCTAGTTAATAGAATTGGTGTGGCTGCTGGGATTGAAGTCTCCACGGCTAGTGGCATAAAATTCGTTACTCCTACGGCTGGGTATAGTACTGCAACACCTTTCCTGTGTGGTTCTTTGCTTCTGTGCCTCCAATCTGTGTGTCTTCTGCTCATGGTTCTCTATCTCTACGACTACAAAACTCCCCTGCTTTTGCGCTTCCAACCTGCGTGCCTTCTACTCGCGGTTCTTGCGCATCTACACGTATTCTGGCTGGCGAATCTTTTGGTCGTACCAAGCGCATCTATAACATCTACGTGCCCCCTGCTTGCGGTTGGCGCATGTGCGCATGCATTCGTGCATCGCGGATAGATTGCGATTGATTCTCTGGGTTCTTGTGTCTTTTTGGTCGCGATAGATTTTTTGGGCTTCTACAAAACCTGCATGCCCCCTGGTTGCAGCTGGCGCATCTGTGCGTGCATTCGTGTATCGCAGACAGATCACAACTGATTTTTTGGGTTCTTGGGCTCCTGCAAAACTGGAACACATCTCACGTCCCTATCCTTCCCTTCTTCTTCTTCTCTTTCTCTTCTCCTCTCCTCTTCTCTCTTCTCTTTTTATTTAGGAGTGAGAATTGAACCCAAGACCTCCCAATTCACAAAAGGAAGACTTACCAATGGGCCAACAAATAGGAAGTGATGAAAGTGTAATGATATTGCTTATATGGTGAATCTCATGAACTGTAACTTTCTAACCGTAGGGAGTTTCCTCTTGCTATAAAAAGCAAAAGTACTTCATTTCATGTGCTCTATTCATATCTCATACTAGATCGTAGATTCTGAACTTTTTCAAGTTCACTCCTTGGATGCACGCTACATGAGGAGGGTGGATATTTATGTCACTTCTCAACGAGTTCAAGGATTTGGTGCCTAGTCCTCCAGTCATTATGGCTACCAATTGGCGAGATCTCTTTCTTGATCTTCATGTCGATCTTCAACCACTAATTGTAGAATGCATTGCTTAAGGAGATGACGGGTGGGATGATACACCATGGATGATTCAAGGTGAAGAACTAGTGATACACTGGGAGGCTTGGATTCCAATTCTACTCACTGTGCAGTGATCGAGCTACTTGCTGCATCGGAGGTAATTATAAGGGTGACATTCTTCCAAGGGTGGGATGATCCACAAGCTTGGGGTGAGATTTGGCGCATCTGCTTGTTAATTCCTATGGATAAGCTCATCTTGAATGATTTCTTCTCGACCTCACTACAAAGGTTTCTAGGGCTCCAGCTATGGTTGGTGATGTTTCGAACAAGGAATCCCTTCACACACACACATGCCTACTTTTGCTATTTTCTTAATTAACTCACACTATTGTGATGGTAGGTTTAATGCTTACTCTCTCCCTTTTACACACACATAAGAAATTCATCGCTCTTACTACTCACAATTAATTTCATTTGATCTCATTTTTTCCTTGCACTAGTCCTATTACGTTCTTCTTTATCTCGTTTTTTCTTTACATACTTAAATCTTGTCCTCGTAACCTTTTAGTTTCACCTTTTTTAGTTATGAATTTTCTAAATTAAGCTAATGGTTATCATTTTATTCTAGCTTGAGACAAGTGACAATTGTACACAATTTTAATTTTTCTAATGGACGTGCCTAGTTCTTGAACCCCTTTCATTAACTAACCTTGTACTTACCTAACCCCTTTTATTTAACCCTGTCTCCACCTAACTATTTGCTCCACTGCTTGCCACCTCTTATGTTTTCTCCATCGCCGTTGTTCTTCGTGTGCCGTTACGCCACTGCTTATCTTCACTAACTTTATTAGACTGCTCCTTCTGACTTCCTTCATAGCTTACTTCTCAAACTTGGACTTCTTTATTTGCTTAGCTGCTCCCCTCGCACCTTGCTGCCTGCCAAAGACTGCACCTTGTATTCCTTGCCTCGTCGCCATCTCACTGATGCATCATTGTGCTTCCCTTGGTATCTTCCTTTGCTTAGCTGATAAGCTTGCTGAAGTTCTCTTCTCCCTTTCACCTTGGCAAAACGTAGTCATGCCACTACACTTGCTCCCTACCTTCCTTAGTTTAGTTTCATCGATTTGCTTAGAGGTACTCAGTGCCGATTGGGATATTCTCTACGTGCTAGACTTAGTGCCCACTTATCCATGGTAGCCTCTCAAGCAGATGCTTATGGTCGATCATCTCTCCAACTTTTGAAATGATTATTTGTGTGTGATAGCGAGCTACACACAGTATGCTACTATGACTATTGTGTCTTGCAACCTCTTTGGTAGTGCTCGGCTATGCATACAGTCCTCATTCTCTTACTACTTTGCCTTCGTTTTCTTGTGACATAGTATAGACCCTCGTGGCAACCATACGGGATTCGATTATACTCTGGCTCTCAAGAAGTGCCGTCATGATGAGGACTGCGGTTCCTTCTCAAGTCAGCTAGATGGTATGACCACTCAAGTCCTATCCTTTGCACTTATCATTGCAATCAAAGTCCCTCAACCCTCTATGATCCGTGCGTATCTTTGAGCATCGCTTCTCATCCCATTTTACTTCTTTTGCATCCATCGGTGGCTTCATGTCTGTTGCCCTTTTGCTGTCATTGTGATTATCACTATCTTGTTTTCGATTTTACCACACGTTCACCCTTTACCATGAGTGCAACTATGCTTGGATGTTACCTTAAGTGCGACTATGATTGGCAATTACCTTGTACTCTTCATAGCTTTTTTGTGCTCCCACATGCCCTACCTTATTCTTGCACCTCTCCTACTAAATCGTCTTACCTCTTTTGATAGCTCTCTTTCGACCTTGTGCTATGTCACCATGCAAAATCGGTTAGTCTACAGTATGTTGACTCGATGAACCCCCTTTGGCACTCTCTTGCTCTTTTGCTGTCATTGTGATTATCACTATCTTGTTTTCGATTTTACCACGCGTTCACCCTTTACCATGAGTGCAACTATGCTTGGATGTTACCTTAAGTGCGACTATGATTGGCAATTACCTTGTACTCTTCATAGCTTTTTTGTGCTCCCACATGCCCTACCTTATTCTTGCACCTCTCCTACTAGATCGTCTTACCTCTTTTGATAGCTCTCTTTCGACCTTGTGCTATGTCACCATGCAAAATCGGTTAGTCTACAGTACGTTGACTCGATGAACCCCCTTTGGCACTCTCTTGCTCATCATTTTTTTTTGGGACTCTTCTATGTCAGTAGACCTTCATGGTAGCTCCTTGTTTGCTATGCAACTGCCCTTTTCTCCTTACTTACCTCCTCTTAGCATCGGTTGACCCGATCTTAGCATCACTCCATGATGCTTGCTTGCTTCCTTTTTCAAACGGTGACACATATGTATGGGTTCAAAGCTTCTTTCTTATAGGTTCTCACTTATAGTCGTTATCCTTTATGTTTACACACACACACACACACACACACACACACACACACACACACATATATTCTTTTTTTAAAAAAGTTTTTCCTTTTTGATGCTACACTTTTTGAGTGTTCTATATATACA
This sequence comes from Dipteris shenzhenensis, assembly GCF_047967505.1. Taxonomy (NCBI): domain Eukaryota; kingdom Viridiplantae; phylum Streptophyta; class Polypodiopsida; order Gleicheniales; family Dipteridaceae; genus Dipteris; species Dipteris shenzhenensis. The sequence continues at coordinate 17,117,746 of NC_141602.1, read as the reverse complement.
ATTTAGACTATATGATTTAATATTATATGCTTATATATATGTATATAGGTTCTATATACAAATATATGTATTTTTAATTTTAATTTTTTGGCCCCCTTTTTTTGGCCCCCTTGTTTTTTTAATCCTTGTATGTTAACTTTTTCACTCCTCTTCCTCCTAATTTCAACTCTATTTAGAGTTGTCTTTTATAGTCTCCTTCTTAAATTTTTAATATATTCACAATTATATATGATATTTTTGTACAATTTGTTGATCCCTATATATTTTCCTTATTAAGAAAGGAAGTTATTTTAACTTTTTCTCCCTCTTTACCCTTGCAAACTCTTTTTTCCATCTTACTTGGCTTAGAATTGTAATAATTGATTCTCTAAAAGCCTTGTAATTTTTCCTCTTAATTTTGCTTAGGAGTGTACTCTTTTATGCTTTACTTCACCAAAGCCTTAGGCTAATTTTTAGGAATTTTTGTTTAGTTGATTCATTTCACTTTTTTTCATTTAATATTCCCTTGTCCTAACTATTGCTTATGTAACCAATTGCTGTTCCTTATGAAAACAAATGCTTCTCCTTTATTAAAACAAAATGTCTATTCTATTTATTTCCTTGAATCCATGGATTCTTAATCCTTTGTACTTCTTATTTCATAGAGATTGTTTATTGTTTAAATTAATGGATTACCCCATTTATTTTTACCCTTATTGTCATTGGTAAGGATATGGAACAATTGTGTGTGTGGATTAGAATAATGGAATATGATGGAGGTGTGGACTACCCCCCTACAATAAATTTGTGTGATTAAGATAATGGACTTTGATTATGGGTGTTGACTTACCCCCTTTAGATGTTGGCACATTCTTAATTGTTGCGGTTTAATTGCAATAACCAAGCAACCCCGCATGTCCATTTCTAACAAACCAAACTAGCTCATGCATTGTATGGAAAGGAGGCTTTTGGTTGGTCGGATCTAAAGAATACAAGGATCCTTCTAGCCAAAGGTCGAGATGCTTCTTTCCTTGCAAATGAAGACTATGGATTTTGGAAGCTCCCCTCAATCCCAGACTACATGTGCTTGCATATTCAGCCTCCAACTCTAAGTGCACCTGGTACTTGTTGGAGACGTCCTCGAATGGTGCCATGTGTAAAGGAGTGTAGAGAAGGAGAAGGTGTGGAGATGCAGGCTTGAAGGAGTAGCACACAGGAAGAGGGAGGGTGAGGATGAGGAGGGATGGGGGAAGGAGGACCAGTAGTTGAAGAGGAGGAAAGGGGGGCAGAATAGCAGGTGTGGAGGGTGAGGAGGAGTAGGCGTGGAGGAGGAGGGAGGGAGGGGGGAGGAGCAGGAGGGAGGGGGGTGGAGTAGTGGTGGAGGAGGAGGGAGGGGGAGGGGAGGAGGAGCAGGCTTAGAGGAGGGAGGGAGGGGAAGGAGCAAGAGGGAGGGGGGAGGAGGAGCAGCGGTGGAGGAGGAAGGAGGGAGGGGGAGGAGGAGGAAGGGGGAGGAGGGAGTGAGGAGGGGGAGGGGGAGAAGGGGGAGGAGGGGGGAGGGAGGGAGGGAGGGGGAGGAGGAGGGAGTGAGGAGCGGGAGTGAGGGAGGGGGAGGGAGAGGGAGGGAGGAGAGAGAAGGAGGGAGGGAATTTAAAATTCAAATTTTGAATTTTGAATTTTTTGGTTCCCACCTAGGAGTAAGAGTTGTGTAAAAGGTGTAAGAGGTGGGGTCACTTTTGGGCTTAACCCACTTGGTGAGGGGGGGTTAGGACTTTTTGGGACCTAACTTGGCCCTTTCATTAGGACTAATCCATTTCTTAATCCATTCCTTATGAGGCCCTTTTGAGACCCCAATTCTCCCCTAATGGAAGAGGGCGACAAAGAATTGTCCAAGAATTGATACTCTACAATTGGATGAGGTAGATATTTTGGTATATGCATTTCAATTAACACAAGTCAGGCATTTGCCAAAGGAGACACAATACATAATATCCCAAAAAATTCCAAAGACATTAATCGGATGCAGTGAACAAATGGAAGCCAAGACACGCCATGCAAAAAAGAGGGTGGCAGCTAAACTTGCCTAGGTTGACTCTGAAATATGTTATGCCATGGTCCTTTTATGTGCATTGGATTCATAGGACCTTATTGTATTGGTTTTAAAAAATTAATGTATTTTTTTGCAATGTTGGCATTCCAAGTATAGGTATTTGTGCTCGTTTTTCAAAAAAAGTTTGTCAGCAAAATTTCAAAAAAGCATGGTTTTTATGTATTTTTTCAAAAACTGTCACGGAAAAAGGCCATGTTTTTCAAGTAAATGTAAAATTCACATGAAAAAAAGGGAATCTTCAAAGATTCTCCTAGAGTTCTCTTTTTGAGGTTATAGTTCTCGAATTAGATGTTACACTGTTAAGAGCAAGAATTGCTAGTAAGACCCTAGTAGAGCCATAGCAGCTCTGACGGTCTACTAGGGAAAGAAGACCTCTAACCAGATTGATATATGCTCAGAAAGGCAAAGCAATTCAGGTTGAAACCACCAACTATGCTCTTATGACTACCATCATGGCTACAGAAGAGCCATTGTACTTTGAAGATGCAGTAGACAAGCCAAAATGGCAAACTGCTATGAATGAAGAAATGGATGCTTTGTATAAGAATAATACTTGGGAATTATGTGACCTTCCATAAGCTTCCACCAGGAAAGAAGTCCATAGCAAACAAATGGGTATAAAAAGTGAAGTACAATCCAGATGGCAGTATTCAAAGATGATGAGATTTATGCTCCAATAGCTAAGATGGATTTCATATGGTTCTTGATATCACTAGCAACACACAAATGGAATGTGTATCAGCTCAATGTCAAGAATGCATTTCTCAATGGTTACCTAGACGAGGAAGTCTACATGCAACAACCAACAAGTTATGTTGAACCACAAAAGGAGAATCAGGTTTGCCATCTCAAAAAGAGTCTCTATGACTTAAAGCAAGCACCCAAAAAGTGGTACAGTAGAATCGACAAGTATTTTGCTAATTTGGGATACATGAAGTCCAATGCAGATCATACTCTCTAGTACAAAGTTCAAGGGGAAGATATTCCTATTGCACTTTTGTACATAGATGATCTGATTGTGACTGGAAGCAAGGATAGCTTCATCAAAAGGCTAAAACAAGACTTATCTACAGAGTTCGACATTAAAGATCTTGGACTTATGCATTATTGTCTTGGAATTGAGTTCTGGAGAGATTCAGATAGCACCTTCATGAGTCGACTCAAGTATGTTGTGACAGTCTCTTGAAGAAGTTTCACATGGTAGATTGAAAGATTGCAGTCATTCCAGAGTTTGAAACTTACTAAAGATTTAGAAAAGCATATAGTTAATGATAGATACTATAGGCAGCTCATCGGATCTCTTATATATCTGACTATCACATGGCTAGATATATGTTATGCAATAAGTTCACTTGCACAACTTATGGCAAATCCAAAATAGTCTCACTGGAATGTAGCCAAAAGAATCTTGAGATACATCAGAGGTACAAGACAGCTTGGAATAGAATACAGAGGAAGTCATCCAAGGTTGCATGGATACTATGATAGTGACTATGCCGGAGATCATGAGACTAGGAAATCCACATAGGGATATGATTTTTTCCTTGGTCAAGGTGCTATATCATGGTTGTCAAACAAAAAACCAATTATTTCTTTGTCTTTGACTAAAACAGAATATAGGACACTCACTACAAGTGCATGTGAGGCTATATGGCTTAGAAGACTATTCTCAAAAACAGATTACTTTGATGATTCAGAGCCAACAACAATATACTGTGATAACTAATCGGCTCAAGCATTGGCCAAGAATCCAGTATATCACTCCAGGACAAAGCACATTGATGTCAGAGAGCACTTCATCAGAGAAAGAGTGTTACTTGGTGACATCACATAGTAGCATTGTGATAGCAAAGAGAATGTTGCAGACATATTTACCAAACCACTTAGTAAAGAGATTTTCGAGAAACACCGACAAGATCTTGGTTTGACATAGAGGAAGGACATTCCCATTAAAAGGGTGTGATGGAATGTAATGTTCAGTCCTTCTTCGATTCCCCAGAATCATCATCTTGAGGGAGGGCCTACTTCATGATGTTGATCTTGAGGGAAGATGTTGAGAGACCACACTCAACATCATGCGATCATATGTGCATAGCACTAACCCAATAGAGTGCTATAAAGGAAAGGGTTCGATGCCCTAACCCTAACCCTAAATGGGTTTGTATATATTCTACATTTTCAACTAAATCTATTGTATAGTTAGCCATTTGTGGTGTGCTCTCTCCTCATCTCCCCTCTTCATATTTTGTCATAATCTACTACAACAATAACATAGTGCTTGGGTAGTAGTGTGCCTAGTATAGGTGGCCAATATTTTGTATAATGGTCTTTTCTAGGGGATCACCTCCCCTTGAAATAAAATCCAGCTTGTTATTAAAAAAAAAAGATTTAACATGCCGATGATGAATCCTTGTCTAGTTTAGTGCTACCTGAGCATCAAAAAACACCCTTCAAAAAATGCATGTACCCTATTTAGGGTTTCATGGTTGCAATCACACTTTTGACATACCTATCTTGCATTGGAGTAAAAACCCATGGTGCCTTTGCAACTTCACCATTCCATTCATCTCTATTAGCAACATGCTCCTCTTTATCCCTTATTGTATTATGCAAATCTCTTTGGTTGCAATCTGAGCCATGTGTGCTCATTCGTAGTTTGCATTTGGCTACAGTGGATGCTTTATAGGCCATTTGGATGCATTTTGATCCTTGTTGGATGCATTGGTAGGCCCAGATTGCCTTGTGGAATGCTTTATTGATGGACATTTAGCACATAGATGCTATTTTATGCTGAGGGATAGCTTTGACATATTACAATGTTGTGCTATGATCTATTAGATGAGATTTTGTTGATGTACATGCTCATGGATAACATTTATGCTTGAGTCATTTTGGTACTTATTGGCATTGGGATTGCCATTATTTTGCCATTGCAATTGGCATTTCCTTTAGGGCCAAATTTGCTCATATAAATGCATACTATATGCACATGAGTCAGATGCATTTTGATCCTTTGAGCCTTTGAGGTTTGGTGATATTACCTTCCATTTTTACATACACATTTGAGTGCACCTAGTATTCGGTGTGATTTTTCTCTTGTAGGTACTAGCATTTGAGATTTTGTTTCCTTTGCATCATGGCATCCTCTTCCATGTCTGAAAAGGAGTTTTTCAACATTAAAAAGTTTGACAGGATCAACTTTTCTTTGTGGAAAGAACAGATAAGGGATGTGCTTATTCAAAAGAGGCATATTAAACCCTTAGTAGGGATTGGAGCTAAGCTTGCAGATATGTCTGAGGATGATTGGAATGAGTTGGATGCATTAGCAAAGTTTATTGTTAGACTTCATCTTGCAAAGTTAGTCTATTTCACTGTAGTAAATGAGCTGACTATGGAAGATTTGTGGAAGAAATTATGTGCCACTTATGAGAAGGAAACTACCTCTTATAAAGTTTACCTCATGAAGAGGTTGTTTGAGCTGCAGATGAAGGGAGGGGTCTCCATTTCTTCTCACTTGAATGAATTCAATATTATTTTTTGCCATCTTCAAGCTCAAAAAATGAATTTTGATGCAGAGTCTAAAGTAATATTTCTCTTGTGTTCATTGCGATCCTCATGGGATACCTTTTGTACAGCTATCAGTAACTCTGCACCGGGTGGAGTACTGAAGTTTAATGATTTTGTGGGTAGCTTGTTGGCCGAGGAGATTAGATGAAATTATATGGATGGCAACAAGAAGGATGCACAAATGTGCAAAGGTGCATATCACAATTCAAGAGGAAATCCCAAGAAAGAGGGTCTCGTAGCAAATTTAGGGCATAGAACATTGAGTGTTATCATTGTGGCAAGAAGGGTCACATGAAAAAGGATTGCTACAAGCTGAAAAGAGAGCAAAAGGATAAGAAAAAGAATGCAAATTGGGATGCAAATAAGAAGGAAGAGAGTCCAAGGGAGGACAAAGGAAAAATGAATATCGAGGAGATCAATGCAATCACTATCACTGATAATAGTGACAATGACATTATCTTCATGTCTAGTCTACTTGCAGACTTGATTACCACTTCAGATGATGCATATTCCCAGGATTGAATTTTGGATTTTGGTGCTTCATTCCATGTTACTTCCCATAGGGAGTGGTTCTCCACTCATGATAGTGGAAAGACAGGTTGTGTGCATCTTGGAAATAACTATGCATGTGACAGTGGGGGCAAGTGACATAAAGTTTTCTTTTGCAAATGGGTCTGCATTTGTTTTGAAAAATGTGAGACATGTGCCTAAGCTAATCAAGAGTCTTATTTCAGTGGGTCAACTACATGATGCTGGCTTTCAGACCACCTTTGGTTTTCAGAGTTGGAAAATTCAGAAGGGCTCTATGTTTTTGGCACGAGGTGCCAAGTGTGGGACATTGTATCCCTTACATGTATCAAGGGTGTCTAATCATGTTATTACAATAACTGAGCAACCAGTACTTCTTGGCATTGCTAGTTGGGGCACATGAGCCAGAATGGAATGAAACTCTTATGCTGTTTGGGTTATGTACCACATTTGAGTTTTTTTTATCTTGAAATTTATGAGTATTGTCTCTATGGGAAGCATACTAAATCAGCCCATAAAATAAGGGGAAAGAAAGAGCTTGAAAGGCTTGATTTGGTGCATTCAAATGTACATGATCCCATACCTACATGGTTATTAGGCGGGGCTAAATCCCGGGGGATTCACATGGGGGAACTTATGATATCACGTGAGTGTACAATAGGGGGGTTTTTTGAAATGAGGAATAAGCTTATACATTAGGGGTGGGGGGCCTTTTTATTTTTTCCCAATATTGAATTTAAGTTAGGGGGCCCATGCCATATTTAAGAGGAGGGGACATAGTATAGGCTACCTTGGGTAACTAGTCCGAACAAGTTTGGTTTTGTGTATGGTTTTAAATAGTGACAAGGAAAGTAATCTAAATTTTCTTATTGTGTAATCTAAATTCTTGAGAAAGAACGTAGATTTAAGGAAGGGGGGACATAATAGAATTTTGGTGGTATATTATAAGCTTAAATAGGGGTGTTTTATCATCCTACATGGATCTTAAATAGGGGGTTTTCTTGAAGTTCATGCACGCAGGTGACGTCTCCCTTTAATGAAGAGTGAATCCCCCGGGGGCTAAATACTATATGACATTCATTGATGATGCAACTAGGAAAGTGTGGGCTTATGCTATAGCTTGGAAGAGCGATGTGTTTCAGGTATTTTAAAAATGGTTGGGTTTGGCTGAAAATATGTTAGGTAGAACGCTTAAATGCCTACGGTCTGATAATGGTGGAGAGTATATTTCTCATGACTTTTAGCATTTGTATGATACACATGGGATCAAGAGGGAGCTCATGTCTCCTCATACTCTAGAGTAGAATTCAGTTGCAGAATAGATGAACCACACCATTTAGGAAAGGTGCAATGTATGCTTTCCAATGCAAGCCTTTCTAGTGGTTTTTGGATTGAGGCAATGAAGACTACATGTGATCAATAGACCACCTAGTAAGAGTTTAGATGGTAGTATTCTTGAAGAGGGATGGAATGGCAAGAAAGGAAATTTACATGGTACAACTGAAAGGTTTTGAAAAAAATGGCAAAGAGCATTTGATTTGCAAGCTGAAAAAGAGTTTCTTTGGCCTTAAGCAAGCGCCTAGAGAGTGGTATCAGAAGTTTGATGCTTTTATTTGATCCCAACTTTTCAAAAGAAGTGAGATTGATCACCGCCTCTACACTAAAAGGCTAAGGATAATAGACTGATACTCCTGGCACTTTATGTGGATGATATGCTATTGGCTAGCAAGAACACTTATAAGCTAGATGCATTGAAGGTCAAGTTGCATGAGACCTTTGACATGAAGGATTTGGACCTCCACATCATATTCTTGGTATGCGCATCATGTGTGATCAGAGTAGGAAACTCCTTTGGCATTCACAAAAGGAGTATGTTACAAAAGTGTTGTAGTGTTTCAATATGGAGGGGGGGAAGGCAGTAAGTACTCCATTGCCTCTATATGTGAAATTGAGTCAGGAAGATAGTCCCAAATCATATGAGGAGAGGGCCATGATGGCCAAGGTTCCTTGTGCATCAGCAGTTGGGAGTCTTATGTATGCTACGATAGCTACTAGACCAAACAGTGCATTTGCAATGAGAGTTGTTAGCCAGTATATGGCTAATCTAGGAAAGATGCATTGGGAGGCACTTCAGTGCATCATGAGGTACATGAAGGGTACCAAGGAGATGTGTATCTTGTTTGGCAAACGAGAGATGCATGTACTTGGGTACATGGATTTAGACTATGCAAGGCATGTGGACAGCAGGAGATCCACTTCTGGCTATGTGTTCACCTTTGGAGGTGGTGCAATGTTGTGGATGTCTCGTGCACAGAAGTGCATTGCTTTGTCTACCATAGAGGCCGAGTATGTTGCAGCCACATAGGATTGCAAGGAGTCTATGTGGCTTGATTGGCTAGTGGGAGATTCGGGGATTCATACTGGTGTACCAACATTGCATAGTGATTCCATGAGTGCTATTCAGCTAGCACAGAATCCGGTCTTTCATGCAAAGACCAAACACATTGAGGTCAGGTACCATTTCATCAGGGAGGTACTTGAGGACAAGCACATAGAGCTTGTCAAGGTCCATACAGGTGATAACCCTATAGATATGATGAGATTCTACCTAGTCAATGATTTGAGTATTGTCGTGTATTGATGGGCATTGGATAGTATGTCCATTGGTTGTTCTCCCTTAAAGGAACATTGGCCTTTAAGTGGGAGGTTATGGGGGTTAAAGGCCATTGTACCTTAACCCCAGTTATGTGCAATACTCAAACACACATATATATGGATGACATAGAAGATTAGGGTGTTCGGCACCCACCAAAAATTGGTGTGTCTCTCTTGTGGCTGTCCCTCTCTCTCACCTTCTTTCATTCCACTGCCGTTGTTGAGATCTCTCAATCTTCAAGTCCAGTCAGCTTGTGCAAATCAATTGACCATTAAATTAATAATTCAAGCATTTTCACAATTCACTCTGCATAAAAGCGACAGGCTATTACCTTAGTTGTCCTATTTAGGTCAAGAAAACAAAGGCCAAATCAGTAGTGCATTCCAATCCTTGTACTTCATTACTCTCGGACAGTACATAGCCTCAACAAGTGTAAAAGCTAACAATGGAACCCATATGGGATCAGGTTCTAGAAGGCTACCCTATATACATAGACATGTGTACCAACAATACAATGGACCAGTTGGAGTCAATTCCACAAGAACTTGATACATAACAAGATCCACTTGTATACCTACCTATGTTCTTAAGCAGAGGTAATCCTGAAGAATTCATTGCTTTGAGTGCAAATGGTTAGGAGATACCCCAAGGGAGAAGGACGATTATTGGAACATATTCCCATAATCTCTCATAGGAGAACCATTTGATTGGTACTACAAAATGGATGTGGAAATAAAAGCTCATGGCCTATGCTAGGATAAAATTTTATACAACAATTTGCAGTCACTCATGGAGCAATGATAGATCTCCATCAGAGTGTGTCGTTCGCAAATTTTGGCAATCATGAAAGTTTAGACAAAGGGATTCAGAAATCGACATCACCAAGGGTAGTTCAAAAGAATCAAGATACTATGACATTATTTCTACAAGCTAAAAAATACTATCATAGAGAGAAATCTATCACTAACAGAGCACCACTTATTCAAAAACAAATTCAAGGGCTTGCATGAAGAAATTAAAGAGCAATTGGTTCACGATAATTGCAAAACTATAATAGAGGTATATGATGCCGTAATGATGATTAAAGAATCAATTGAGAAGGAGCGGTAAAAATTGAAGCAATATTGGAAACACAAGTTTCCAAATCTAACAATGACACAAGTGAAGTCGCCTCTAACTCCATTGATGCACATAGCACAAAGCTTATAGATTCATGAAACAAAATAGATAATAATGATGGAAATTTGGCAATGGTTTCACTAAATGTTTCTTCATAATCAATGCCATATGTTTGTGCATACCCCTTGACGACTAATCTTGTCTTGTATATGTTCACATAACCATCTGCATTGTGCTTCACCTTATAAACCCACTTGTAGCCAATTGCATTCTTATCTTTAGGCAAAGGCACCAATTCCCATGTAGCATTTGCTTCCAAGGCATCCATTTCTACATCCATGGCTTTCTCCCATTTTTCTTTTCCCATGGCTTGCCAAAAGAAGTGGGTTCTAGTTCATGTATCGCTTTGACCATATAGGCATAGTGAATGGCTGTAAATCAATCATATTTCAGCCTATCCACAAGATACCTAGCACTGGTAGACCTGTGCTAAATAGGCTCACTACCAGGTGCTCTCAAAATATCCCTTGTCTTCCTTACTCCAGGTGTAACAATAGAAGGAATGCCCATCTCATCATCAGGGCTCTGTTTTGAGCCATTGGATTAACCGAATGACCTATATTCACATCAACCATGGGTTGATCTACTTTCTCTTTTCCTTTTCGTGATACTTGCATACCACTATCTCCATTGCTTTGAGGAGATTCTCTTGATCTCAATCTGCCTGCTGTCCATGGCAAAGTATGTGAAACACTGCTAGAGGACACTATAGGTCTACTAATATTTTGTGATTGCTGTTGTGAATTCTATGCAGCATTACCATTTTGTGCATCTACATCATCAATCACATTTACTGGTTTATACCAGCTGCTAATCTCATAAAAAACATCTATGCTCACTGTAAATTGATGAGTAGAAAGGTTATAGCATCTATACCCTTTTTGCTACGATCTCATAAAAAACATCTCTGCTCACTATAAACTGACGAGTAGAAGGATTACAACATTTATACCCTTTCTACAACAGAGAATAACCTGCTACGATCTCATAAAAAACATCTTTGCTCACTGTAAACTGACAAGTAGAAGGATTACAGCATTTATACCCTTTCTACTATAGAGAATAACCAATAAAGATGAAAAACCCCTATAACTAACATGTGCACAATGGACAGTCAACCAACAAGCAAAAAAAAGAAAAGAAGAAAGGAGCTAAGAAAGGTACTATGAATGTGCAATGAACTGATGTCCCAAAACCAACCCTCATAAAATTAGATTGCACAAGGGGGGAATAAATCCAAAGCATTACACTAGAAGATTATAACACGTCACTTGGGTGATGCAAACCCAAAGTGTGGCATTCAAGAACATCTTAGTCACTAGGGCTCTTCAAGTACAACACGTCTGCATGAAAAGGATGCACAAAGCATTCTCTATGATAAATCTCAAATATGGGTGCCAACCATGGAAGAAGAATTATATGAGGGCCATACACTAGAGGATTCCCCAAAGACAAGTCTACCTCAACAACTTTGCCATGGCAGAGCAAGAAATAGCCACTAGTGGATTTATCATCGATAGAAGAAAAACAAATGTTGCATGTGGAGTAGTTTGGTTTACTCTTTAAGATTAAAATTCTCTTTGGTGATCTTTCTAACAAAATGAGTGCCATTTAGTTGGAAAACAACCCAGTCTTTCATGATAAAACAAAACATATCCACATACAATATCAATTCATCAAAGAAAAGGTTATCATTAGTGAGAGAGATCTTGTTCCTCTTCTAACACAAGAATATGATGCACATATCATAACTAAGCCACTCTTCCTTGACAACTTCAATTGCTTTTGACATCATCTTGGTATTTTCTAGCAATAAGTGCAACTTAAGTGGGGGAAGCAACGCTTAAGTTGTACTCTTTGTACAAAATTTTTTCAATCACTCAATGCATCAAATTAATAAGTATGGGACCAATCAATATGTATATCTTAATATGTAAGTTAGAGATTACCATGTATTGTGTGAAATGATTCTTTCCCCAAGCGATTTCCATATTCTAGCTAAAGTCATTCACAACATTGATAAAACGGTGCACATCATCATCTTTGAACCTTTTCTTTTGTAGCAAAGGTACCAAGCTATCAAGAGCTAACCAAACTCGAGCTTTTTCCAATCTTTTTTTCCCCTTTCCCCCTCGTTCACAACATGCATTGTGTAACTTTTGCCATACATCAAACTCATCAGCCCACGTTTGAGCCTATCTTTCTTTTTCTTTGCAGAAAGAAATTTTAAAGCCTTGACACATCCAAAACTTGGCTTACAAGGAACATTGCCTGTTTTTCTAGATATTTTCTCATCTTTTGTGATCTTGACTTGCCCAGAGTGTAGTCCCATGCACTTTTTCAATTCCTGCAATCATTCTCTCACTTTCTTGTTGGGGCTTTAAGTTACATGCGTCAATGATATATACGTGCACTAGCTTTTCAATTATTCTGACAATGGCATGAAGGGATCAAATGTGTACTCTTTGAAGAGGAATTTCAAGAATTGTGCTCCACGATGGATCTTTCCCCGGAACATCACAATCTAGTGCCTTTGTCTGATCGATCTCTACAAGTTCACAAGCCCATTGCTTTTGGTTCTTTTTACCTTCCTGCAATGGTACTCTCTTTTGCATGCACAATGGACAAGGATGGCTTGTATTTGCTCCATGTGCCACATTAAACATACATTTAATAGTCTTGAGGTCAGCAGCTGGATGCCATTCTATGCAGTAGGATCCATAGCCCTCAACCTCAAGTAGCTCACCATTGTTATGACCTTTGATCACACTTGGGATATCTGTTTGGTCAAAAAACCACTTCAAAATTGAATGTGACTCCTTTGGCACTTGTAAAACCAACTCACATTCTATTTCAAAATATTCCAAGCATTTTCCATTATTACCAGATCAAAATTCAAATTTCCATGGTACCTCAAATGCAGCCGGCCACCAAATCTCCTGTTCTAATTGAACAGTGAACTGCCTTCCATCATCAAGCTCAACCTGAAGGTCCAATATTCTATTCATCAATGTCAAATTGACTCTTTCAAAATTTTGACCTTTGACAACCTCACTTTCATCAAGCTTCAGTACGATCTTTAGTTGACCAGTGCATTCTTCCACAGGCATATCATAAAACTTGACCATGGCCTGCAAAACTCTTCGAACATCCATCACAAGTTGTTATTGACTGTGAGTTCCAATTCTTTGGACTCTCCAGCCTTCCCTTTCATAGTTAGTGTACTACATACATGCTGAGGCTCACCAACTAAATCAAGTACACCCAAATTGAGAGCATGCCTTGCCTTATCAACATCGGTGGGTTTTGGAAGCGGGTTTTTAAATTTTGTTTCTATAGAAAGGCATGCTTTCTTTAAGCTCTTAAATATGAGATGATATGCCCTGGTACTTATCCCTATAGTGTCAAAAGCTCCCTGTGTATTAGTTGCATTGAATTGCTCCACAACTTTGCTCATGGAGTCAGATGTTATCTCTGATTTTAGACTTTTGAATTTGGGATGTTGTATAGTAGACTCTAATATTTTTCTCATAAACGCTTCACCCAGAGCACAAGACTATTAATCATGGATAGACATGAGTTTTGAAATAGTCCTACAAGCTCTCACCCGATACTTTCAGTGAGCACTTTTCTTGGATATTTCATCCATTGGATGCAATTTCCTCTTATGAAGTCTTGGAGCCATAGGAGTATCCTTCATGAATGCTAATATTCTTTCCAATTTCCTGATCTCATCCTTAAGAGATGTGTTTTGTGTCTGTAATTGAATTACATTTATAGTGTGCTCTCCTAACTGAGCATCGAATGTTTGAAGCTTTTCGTGTAATCATGATTTTTATTCTTTATGCCATCATACCATTTTTCTTTTGGAGCCATATGGACAGTTGTAGCTTGCATAGATAATATCAAATGTTGATTCCAAGGCTCTAACATTGAATCCTTTTGTCTCTTTTGTTAAGCAAACATTCATAGTGGGTGTGAGGGCTCCTTGCTCTAAGAGCAATCAACCTTTTACAATATCCTAACAAACCGTTCTCACCCTTACATAGAAAATTTATTAAGCTGGTCAACCCATGGAATTGAGGGGCCTAACAAGTTTGTGGATCTATTGGATATATCTTCCCATCTAGCCACAAATCCATACGAGTTTTTCCTTGATTTCAAAGAGCTACCAAATCACTTTCACTTGCTAAGGAGGATTCACTCCTCTTTAGAAATGGTGCATTTTTTGCATCAATATGAAAATGGATGTCTACCTTTTCCTTTTTCATAAGGGCCTCCATGGTTTCATACACTTTCCACCTAACACAACATAATATTGACATCAGCAAAGAGCATATATATTCAATGCATAAAACTAATACCACATACACAAATCACATAAATAATAAATAATAAATAATAATACCAAATCACTAAACTAATACCACATATACAAAGCACATAAATAAAATGACCTTGCCTTAGAAAAACATAGTAAGACAATTAACATAGTAAATTACACAAAACGACATATAGTATAATCAAATATCACAAACATAATTAAACTATTGTATGTAAAAGAAATTAGGAATTAAAACAAACATAATTAAACTATTGTATGTAAATTAAATTAGAAATTAAAACAAACTATATCAAACATGCTTTAAAGAATAATGAATATCAATAACATCAGCACATATACATAATAAAATGTCAAAAAACAAAACTAATATCACATACAAAGATAGCACACAAAATAATAATGACTTGCATAGCAAATTTAGAGGCACACTTGACTTTGTAAATCATAAATAAACAACACAAATCACATCAAAATACTATAGACATTGTTAAACTATCAAATGCAAAACATATCAAACACTTGAATGAACAATACCTGATTCTTGAAACATAGATCTTTGGAGAAAAACGTATCAAACTTATTCTCCTCACTGGACCCTTTTGTAAATATTAGAGGAGGCTGAAGTAGATGGATCTTACTCTAGACCAAATAATATGCTGCCAAACATCTCGATATCTATTTCAAAATAGAAAATTATACATAGTAAGAGTGTAGAGACTGCTCTTTTAGTGTTGCACTATGCTTTCTTGTAAGAAAGCCTTTATGAGCTCACTTTTCATGAAAGTTCTTTCAAATGCTAAAAAAACAAAAACTTGTGAATGAATATTACCTGATTCTTGAAAAAATGTGATCAAACTTGTTCTCCTTAATGGCCCCTCTTGTATTCTAGGAGCTTGAAGTTGATGGATCTTGCACCAAAACAAATTATATGCTCCCAAACATCTCGAAATCTATTTCAAATAATCTTTTATAGAGAACTACACATAGTAAGAGTGCAGTGACTCCTGTTGCACTATTCTCTCTTGTAAGAAAGCCTCTATGAGCACACTTTTCATGAAATTTCTTTCAAAACAAACGAATCTTTTAGCATTTTCAAATAACATAGTAAAAGAAAACAACACAACTATACAAAACGGACTACAAACTGGTCGTTTCTTCAAACTTGCATCATTGAATCTAAAATCTCATCATTTCCACTGTCTTGCATTGTTCTAAAGGATATCTCACCTCAACATCCATGAAAGCTACTTGGATAGACTCCAAAACTTCACAAGTTCTTCAAAATCATGCCCCCTTATAGACCAGTTTTTAGAGATGGGCAAAAGAAAGATTGATTTTCATGCATAAGCAAGTGCAATGCCTGAGAATCAATCTTCTTTCATCCTTTCTCAAAGAAACTCATCCAGTATCTCCTTCTAAGCTCAAAACACCTTGCATCATTCATGGTTCATCCAGAACATTGATTGCCTTGAGTTTTTGCATGAAAATGGTTTGAGATCACAAGAGAATCTTAGATGAGAGAAGAAGTGGCGGGATTTGAAAGAAAAGCGCCCAAGATAGAGCAAGAAGAAGGCAGGGTGAATCTCGATAAAAAATATTGGAAGTTTTAAAAGAATGAAAGTGAAATGGGAGGGAAATGCAAGGAATGAAAGGAAATGATGAGATTTTGGCATGAGATTCCATCCTGTAATAGGGAGAATAGAGAAAGAAGCTTCCTACTCAACAGAAATGAACAGATTTGAAAAAAAGGTTGGAGCAAGAAAACTTTAAAATGGAGCTCAGAATTGAGGGAGGGAAGAGAAATGAGAGAGAATGAGAGGAGTGTGGTAGTTGGATGGGAGGATTTGGTTTTAGGACAAATAGTGCCTGTTTGGTTGGGAAACTAGGTTTTTCAGTTTGGTTATAGTTCAAAAACATGATGGGAGAGTTGAGGTAGCAAGGTGGAGGCCTACATCAAACTTTGGTCCATTTGAATAAAGAAATAAGAAAGCTAGGCCCTTTTCAATATTCTATTGCTCTCCACTAGCCAATATCATACTCAGTTATATTCACCTCATCCTTCCATGTCACTAGCCCAAGGGCTCTCTTACAGGGCCGCTTTTTTAGTCCAAATTTTTTGTAATGAACCTTGTCACTACTAAAAATTCTATGTGGTATATTATCTTCAATTATTACTCCTATATCATTTTCACCCAACTCTTGGAAGTTTACAACCTCATAGGGTTGTACTAGAACACTACTCTTGTTTTAGGTGTTTGTCTCCTATCCTTTGCCCATAGAAGCACTTTTTGCTCTCTCCATGTGTCCCATAGATCAAATCCTTCTGATCTTCTATGTTGTATACTGATATTTTTTACATGCATCTCATCCACCTTTACAATGCTATCTTTATCATAGAGCTTTAATTCTTTCATTTCCCACCTAATAGTGCTTCCCACTCCATTCCACATTTGCTTGTATCCATTGTTGGAAATGATAGTTCAATGTATGCATTAAAATAAAAATTTCCTAACGTAGATACACATGAAGATCCATTTTTCACACCCTGACACAAGCCACTTGCATCATTGTACATCATGCAACAATAGTGCCATTAATAATCTACTCCATCATATTACCATTGATGATGATGAGCATATTGCCTACAAATTGTTCATGTCTATAAAATCATTCTCTTATATAATTCACATACTCTCTCTCTCATTTTTTGTTGATATGGATTGGTCTATGAGTGATACTTCTCATTTTTCATGTAGGTGTGTTTCAAAATCGACAGTGGCTCAATGAAGCTTGGTGGAGGATGAGAGGCAAAGATTGGTTTTAAAGCCAATCTTAGACTCTCATACCCGATGGAGGATGAAAGTTTCATGTTTTTAAAGCCAATCTTTGTCTCTGATGCCCGATGGAGGATGCAAGTTTAGGCATGTTTTTAATGGAGGATGAAATTTTAAGATTGACTTTAAAATGGATCTTGATCTCTCATGCTGCGGTGGATGATAAAAGTTCAAGATTAGTTTTAAAAATGATCTTGATCTATTATGCCCAATGGAGAATAAGATTGGTTTTAAAACTAATCTTGGTGTCTCATGCTTGATGGATGATAAAAATTCAAGAACAATTTTAAAATCGATATTAGTCCCTCACGTCCGATGGAGGATAAAATTTTAAGATTAGTTTCAAAGTGGGGTGACCTTTAGAGTCCCTCTACAAAGTGGGGGGACCACAAAAGTTATAGGCTTCTAGTGTTTCTCTCTGTAGTTTTTGTCTTTCTCTCTCTAGATCCTATTTTTGCAAGTATGAGTGGATCTTTTCTAGAGAGGATTTTGGAAATCCTCATCCTTTAACATTCATCATACCATATTTTAGGCTCAAGATATTACAAGTGGAGCTTTGCCGATGCTTTGCACACACAACGATCTCATCTTCATTGCTCTAGACTGTTCTTCTCTCCCTTGTTTGCTGTGAATTGAACACTCCCCCAGACCGACTTGGTTTCCTTTCCTCGGGTGCCTGATGATTTGAGTGGGCATATTTTTGAAATTTGTTCCTTCTGTGGAGTTGTTTGGTTGTTGGGGTCAGTCTGATGTACCTTCTCTTGATGTGATTCTGTCATCATGGTAGTCCTTGCCTTGTTGTTGAGTGTATGCAAAGTTTCTCTTCTCTTGTAGATTGCATGTGTGCCAAATTTTTCCTCTTGATAATGCTTGGAATTTCTCATCTTGTCTTGTACATGGTATGTAGATGCACTTGTTGAGCCCAGCCTTGTGTTTGATTACCTTGTTTGGCATCGAATTTGGCTCACAAAAACATACTCTTTTGCTTGATGTATTCTTTTTGTATAGAATGTATGTCTTCTTCGATCTTGGAATTTGATTCATTGTTTTTCGAGAGGAATGCTTAAAAGAGTAAAGGATGAGGTGTTCAATGATGAGTTTTAGCACTTGCATGTCTAGCTTTGGAGCCCCATCATTGAATTTTTGCTATTGACATGTCAATTACTTGAGTTGAGTGTACCTAGTTTTGTATTAATTTGCATTAATATCATATGTGGTGCTTATATCAACTTCCTATTGTCACCTAAAGAGTGTGAAAGTGCATTGTTGGGTGTCTTGTGCTGCCTAAAGTAGATATTCTATATGAACACCTATTCACTCTAAGGACTCTTGAGGACTGTGTCTTGATTTTGAGATTGAGTGCTTCACATATTGGTGTCTTTCCTTTTCAATGGGATTTTATTTGTACATCTATCGTGTCTAAAGTGGAATAACTTGTGCATGTGTATGTGGACCTAACCTATGTGTCTAGTTGCCAACTTAAAGGTTGTAGTATTCGAGAGAATCATATCTACAAATTTCATTCATTGATGCCATGGTTGAGAACCCATGATATTATTCATGGTTAGGTCCCCAAATGGATTTTTACTAAATGCCACTCCTTTATTTTTTTAAATCCTTATTTCTTTCAAAGACCAAAATCACATATTTCTTGGAGAAACTTTTGGCATGTTGGCCTTTGAATTTTGTTGAAGCTTTTCTATCCTTGGTATTTGAGCTGATAGGCATGTTGGCAAGCTGGAAGACTATAGGGAGTTGAGATTTGAGTTCATATTTGGATATTTGTTTGGAAAAATTTCCACCTCTTCATTTTGTAAGGTGGATTTTTGGATTGTGTTCCATCTTTCAATTAGAGATAACCTTGTAGAATTGGTTTTATAAAAGAAATGAATGATGATAGAAATATCGTGGTGTAAAAGCGGAAAGGATGCTTTCAAATAATGATATGGCCTTGTAATGTAATCGAATCTCATGTATGTTGATATTTGGTTTGTCCAAGTGGAAGAACATTGTTAGCAAAGAGATTAGCAGTACTTGGTGGCTCTTGCACTGATGCATGATAGCTACTATTAAACATTTTGCTTCATGTAGGATGTACTAATCCACATGGCATGAAAGACGTTAGAATGTTTAAAAGTCAAAATTGTGTTGCATTAAACTATAAAAAATGTACAAGACACAATGTGTCAAACCTAGATGAACCACTTATCCAAGCAAGGGCTGGATACAACATGTCAGAATGTTTGAAAGTCAAAATTGTGTTGACTATAAAAAAAGTACACTTGAGACACAATGTGCCAAACTTAAATGAACCGTTCACCCAAGCAAGGGTTGGATACAAATACTATACTAATGTATTTCCCTGCAATTGTTGTTATTTGAACACTTCATCTAAATGTATATTTCCCAAGCAAGGGTTGGATACAAATGTATATTTCCCAAGCAAGGGTTGATTACAAATACTATACTAATATATTTCCCTCCAATTGCTATTATTCGAACACTGCATCTAAATGTAGTGTTCCCACATTTGACATACATGTTTACTCAACTTGAAGAGCTTGGAATTCAAGATTTGTCTCATTACAAGGCATAGGCCCTTTTTCGACAAAAATATCGATGCTTTTTACATTAATTTTTTTTTTTCATGAGCACAAACATCGTTATTAAAGTCATTAAAAGCATCAGAAAAGAACCATCACTATAAAGCGTCGCTATATAGTGACACTGTTAAATGTCGCTATATAGCGACATTGATAATTGTTCCTATATAGCGACATTGGTAAACATCACTATATGGCGACGATTAACAGAACTAAAAAAAAGGATTAGTGGGGCTAAACAGGGCTTGCTATGGCCCTATTTAGCCCCACTAATCCTTTTTTTTTTGTAATTACAAAAAAAAGCTTTTATAACAAAAATTCCCTTGTGAAAAGGGTGATACAAAATTGCTCAAATGAAATGATCGAGCAACAAAAGCATATATATGTCGAACATATACAACATTGTTTGTTACAAAATTACCCTTTCAAAAGGTGATACAAAATTGCTCAAATGAGCAGATATACAAAATGACATACATGGCGAAGAAAATGCAAACTGCTACTACTACTACTACTACTACTACTACTCATCTGAAACGTCCTCGTCCTCATCCTCATCTTGTTGGCCTGATCCTTGGTCCTCGTGAGCTGCGCCTTCTTCCTGATCCTTGTCACGTGCATCTGATCCTTGGACTTGGTGATCGCTCGCCTCTGATGGTGGGACGCTTGAGCTTTGACCCTAAGAGTGAACCATATAAATTGAAAATTAGATTGGAACTTGAAGAATAAAACAATTTAAAAAGTGAGATTACAAGTAGGAGTAGAATTATACCATGCGGGCAGCCACCTTAGCCCAATCGACTATCGCTCCCATTGCCTCTTGCTCAATAAATGATGGCTTTGTTCCTATGTGAAATACACATCGCGTCTCTGCATCTGTAGGAAGATGACCCATCATAGCTTGCTGTGGATCGAATTTATGAGAGTTAGAGTTAGATAAAGTGCATGTAATATGTAGTACAACAAATAGAGCAATACATTAAATGAGAAGAAGTAGACTTACCATGGTTGCCTCGAATGCCAACCGTCCGCCTGCACCAAAGTGCAAAGTACCTACAATGTCTAGCCATCTCTTTGCAGCATTGCTCTAACCCTCGAACATTTTGGGATGGTCCCTATTCTGCTTCTTGAAGAACTTCTAATCAGCTTTGTCTACCCAGTTGGGTTTGGCCAATCCCTTTGTGATGGAAGTATGCAAGGTTGATCTACGATGCTTCAAGACCAAACCCATGCACTCTTGCATATAATCCTCATTAAACTCCCAATTTGGTGGGTTAGGGTATTTTTGTTTTAATTCATTGATGACCACCTGCTTCTTTTGGTCATCTTGATACCACCAATCGATAGCAATGCCGCTCTTGAAGTGATGGCTCATCAACCGCCTCATGGTGGCCATCACTGCTTTGCCCTTTCTATCTTCTATTCTCTCTCTGGCAGCCATGATTTGATAGGAGAGATTCCCTGATGAGTAAGGAGGACTGATGGTAGCAGAGTCAAAAGGAGTGGAAGCTATGCGAGTGCTTCCAAAGTGAGGGGTAGCAGTGGAGTAGGAGAGGGCAAGGGACCTGACTTATATTGTGTCTCCAGACCAAGTGGAGACCTGTAGGAATGTGAGTATGCTGACTCGTCTACATCTCTCGAGTCAACACAACATACGCTGCCCTTCCTACTCTTCCTTCCCTTACAAGAGGCATGCGCATGTGATGACCCCTCGATCGAAGGGGCACGAGAGGATGGCTGGGCAGTACCTCTAGCCATCGATGTAGGGGAGGGAATTGCTGAGGTCCTTTGAGATAGCAGAGAGAAGAATCTCGCTACCTCCTCATCACTCCTCTATGCTACAAGCTCATCAGGACTCCCGACAAAGCCATGCGGGGCTAGCAAAGGAGTTCCTCGAGGGGTAGTCATAGTGCTACGTCCAAGAGGAGTCAGATCAGGGGTAGTCACAGTGCTAGGTCCGAGAGGAATCAGACCAGGGGTAGTCCTCGAGGTAGTCGCTTGAGAGGAATCAAAGTCCTCTGGAGCATATAGATCGTGAGCTCTCCTCTTGCGAGGTTGTCCGTACTCATCAGATGTGCGACTTGATCCCATGTCTAACATAGACACAAACACGAAAACAAAAAACAAAAAACAAACATAAGCATAGGCATAGGCATAGGAAAAGGAAAAGAGGAAGAAGAGGGAAAGGAAAAGAGGAGACATATGCATGATAAGCACAAGCATAAGAGACAGAGATATATGCTCATGCTTACGCTTATGCATGAGCATAAGAGAAGGGGGAAAGGAAAGAGAGATTGGAAAAGGGGAAAGAGGGAAAGAAAGAGAGAAGAAGAGGGAAAGGAAAGAGGGAAAAAGAGACATATGCTCATGCTTATGCATGAGCACGTGTCTACTTCTCTTATGCTCATGCGTAAGCTCATGCTTATGCTTATGCATGAGCATAAGAGAAGGGGGAAAGAGAAAAGAAGAGGGAAAGGAAAGAGTGAAAAAGAGGGAAAGAAAGAGAGAAGAAGAGGGAAAGAGGGAAAGTAAAGAGGGGAAAAGAGACATATGCTCATGCTTATGCATGAGCATATGTCTACTTCTCTTATGCTCATGCATAAGCATAAGCATGAGCATATGCTCATGCTTATGCTTATTCATGAGCATAAGAGAAGAGGGAAAGAGAGAAGAAGAGGGAAAGGAAAGAGGGAAAAAGAGACATATGCTCATGCTTATGCATGAGCATATGTCTACTTCTCTTATACTCATGCATAAGCATAAGCATGAGCATATGTCTACTTCTCTTATACTCATGCATAAGCATAAGCATGAGCATATGCTCATGCTTATGCTTATGCATGAGCATAAGAGAAGGGGGAAAGAGAGAAGAAGAGGGAAAGGAAAGAGCGAAAAAGAGACATATGCTCATGCTTATGCATGAGCATATGTCTACTTCTCTTATGCTCATGCATAAGCATAAGCATGAGCATATGCTCATGCTCATGCTTATGCATGAGCATAAGAGAAGGGGGAAAGAGAGAAGAAGAGGGAAAGGAAAGAGGGAAAAAGAGACATATGCTCATGCTTATGCATGAGCATATGTCTACTTCTCTTATGCTCATGCATAAGTATAAGCATAAGCATCATGCTCATGCTTATGCATGAGCATAAGAGAAGGGGGAAAGAGAGAAGAAGAGGGAAAGGAAAGAGGGAAAAAGAGACATATGCTCATGCTTATGCATGAGCATATGTCTACTTCTCTTATGCTCATGCATAAGTATAAGCATGAGCATATGCTCATGCTTATGCTTATGCATGAGCATAAGAGAAGGCGGAAAGAGAGAAGAAGAGGGAAAGAGGAAAGTAAAGAGGGAAAAGGAGACATATGCTCATGCATAAGCATATGTCTACTTCTCTTATGCTCATGCATAAGCATAAGAGACGGAGACATATGCTCATGCTTATGCTTATGCATGAGCATAAGAGAAGGGGGAAAGAGAGAAGAAGAGGTAAAGGAAAGAGGGAAAAAGAGGGAAAGAAAGAGAGAAGAAGAGGGAAAGAGGGAAAGTAAAGAGGGAAAAAGAGACATATGCTCATGCTTATGCATGAGCATATGTCTACTTCTCTTATGCTCATGCATAAGCATAAGCATGAGCATATGCTCATGCTTATGCTTATGCATGAGCATAAGAGAAGGGGGAAGAGAGAAGAAGAGGGAAAGAGGAAAGTAAAGAGGGAAAAAGAGACATATGCTCATGCTTATGCATGAGCATATGTCTACTTCTCTTATGCTCATGCATAAGCATAAGAGACAGAGACATATGCTCATGCTTATGCTTATGCATGAGCATAAGAGAAGGGGGAAAGAGAAAAGAAGAGGTAAAGGAAAGAGGGAAAAAGAGGGAAAGAAAGAGAGAAGAAGAGGGAAAGAGGGAAAGTAAAGAGGGAAAAAGAGACATCTGCTCATGCTTATGCATAAGTCTACTTCTCTTATGCTCATGCATAAGCATAAGCATGAGCATATGCTCATGCTTATGCTTATGCATGAGCATAAGAGAAGGGGGAAAGATAGAAGAAGAGGGAAAGGAAAAAGGGAAAAAGAGGGAAAGAAAGAGAGAAGAAGAGGGAAAGAGGGAAAGTAAAGAGGGAAAAAGAGACATATGCTCATGCTTATGCATGAGCATATGTCTACTTCTCTTATGCTCATGCATAAGCATAAGCATGAGCATATGCTCATGCTTATGCTTATGCATGAGCATAAGAGAAGGGGGAAAGAGAGAAGAAGAGGGAAAGGAAAGAGGGAAAAGAGGGAAAGAAAGAGAGAAGAAGAGGGAAAGAGGGAAAGGAAAGAGGGAAAAAGAGACATATGCTCATGCTTATGCATGAGCATATGTCTACTTCTCTTATGCTCATGCATAAGCATAAGCATGAGCATAAGAGAAGGGAGAAAGAGAGAAGAAGAGGGAAAGGAAAGAGGGAAAAAGAGGGAAAGAAAGAGAGCATAAAGCATGAGCATAAAAGAGGGAGAAAGAGAGAAGAAGAGGGAAAGGAAAGAGGGAAAAAGAGAGAAGAAGAGGGATTGAAAGAGAGAAGAGGGATTGAAAGAGGGAAGAAGAAGGATTGAAAGAGGGAAAAAGAGGGAAAGAAAAGAGAGATTGAAAATGAGAAAGGGGGAAAGAAAGAGAGAAGAAGAGGGAAAGGAAAGAGGAAAAAAGAGACATATGCTCATGCTTATGCATGAGCATATGTCTACTTCTCTTATGCTCATGCATAAGCATAAGCACGAGCATATGCTCATGCTTATGCTTATGCATGAGCATAAGAGAAGGGAGAAAGAGAGAAGAAGAGGAAAAGAGAGAAGAAGAGGGAAAGGAAAGAGGGAAAAAGAGGAAAAGAGAGAAGAAGACGGAAAGGAAAGAGGGGAAAAGAGGAGGAAAGAGAATGAAAAATTGAAGGAGAAGAAGGAAAGGATGGAAAGAAGAGGAGAGAAGAGGGAAAGAAGAGGAAAGAAAGGGGAAGAGAGGGTTCCTACACCCATCACTACAGCTAGCACTTAAGGCGCTAGCTACAGGCCAATGCAAATAACGAAAATAAGAAATGGAAAAAAGAGGAAGCACTTACCTGAAATAGTACGTCCCACTCAGTGTTGTGGACTGGCCCTACAAAAGAGAGGAAACATACCATTTTTCAAATAAGATGTTAGAGGAAGGAGGAGATTACAAAAGTAACTTCTTGAAAGGAGGAGATTGAGGAGACAAGGAGAAAGAGAAGGAAGAGAAATACAAAAAAGAAAAAGAAGTGGTGAGCCTTTTTTCTTTCTTGAAATCTCGTTTTTTGTTTCAATCCTTTGAAAACAAGCATGAAAACTAGTTTACAGGTTTAGCAATACAAGGAGAAGCACTCATAAAACTAAAGCTAACAAACAAATAACCTAATTGTTGAAAGAGACTCACCTCTTGAAAAACTTCCTTTCAAGAAACTAAAGGGGGAGAAGGGTGGAGAGGGAGCACAAGAGCTAGGAGAAGGGTGAGGAGTGGAGAATAGAGTCGGAGGTTATCGAAAATAGGTGGAAGGTCGGCGAAAATAGGTGGGAGGAGAGATTGCCTTGCTTACTTGAAAGATTAGAGAGTGTTAAAGAAAGCGCCGTGCATAGCGTCGGGTTTCGATTTTAACCCGTAGCGTCGCTATATAGCGATGCTTTTCCGTCACTATATAACAATATTTTTAATTAAAAGCGTCGCTATATAGCAATGGAACAAAGCAAAACATCACTATTTAGTGACTCTTTAAGGCACTTTTTGTTCTAAGTTGAAGGGAAGCTCATAGATGCTATTTTATAACTGTTAATGTATTTTCTTGCAACTTATGTTGTGATTTTATAAGTGTAGATGGAAGGGATGAGTGGGATGTAGTGCCCCTAAAAATAGAATCCATCATGTCGACCATACCCTCGTCGTCATCCGGGAGACTATAATCTTGCTCAAAGTGTGAAGGTATATGCATACCCTCGTCAGCCTCCTCATCCTGTTTTAAGATTTTGTGTAAATATAAGATCTTGTATTTCCTGGTATCCAATAAGACTGTGAACTTAAATAGCTTTGACTTATGGATAGTCCATCAACATGTGCAACACCAACGATGGGTACTGGTTCGGGCTCCTCCCCATACATCCACAAGTGACGCATGATAATACGATGTTGATGTCGTACTTCTCGCTTGCAATGAGTGTAATGATAGTATAATCTCTCCGTAAGCCACTTTGTGCTCTCGAGCATTGGCGCATCATCGGACGAGCTTCTGGATTGATTGCCACAGCCTCATTCCTATTCTGCATGATTTTCTATGGGGTTTTCAGGTCAAAATGCGAGAGTTGCAATCAACACAATCGTACGAGGGTGCTAGGATGTCTAAACTATGTGCTTGTCTCTCAATATTGAATCTGCAAGTAAAGTATGGGTGGTCGGATACAAGTGTCTCGGCCTTAATGAGGTTAGCTCTTGCTTTAATTTGACTCATTATTTGGATATTGTTTGATTTGAGAATCATCATGTTTGTTTTGAGAATCATCATTTCGATAGTGTATACCGAATCATCATTGTTCGAAGCCTATGTATGTTTGAATTGTCATAGGTTGCTCCAGAAGATGTTGCCTGCACCAAATACCATGCCCGCATCAAGAGATGAAGCAAAAAAGATGCTAACAATCGTGGGTATGGATTATGATACCATCCATGCTTGCCGTAATGATTGTATTCTCTTTCGTCATGAGTGTGGAGATGTGGCTAGTTGTCCAAAGTATGGGGAACAACGATATAGAGATGACTTGCAGGGTGAGCGGATACCGGTAAAGGTCTTGAGACACTTTCCATCATTGCAAGAATACAACACATGTTCCGATCAAATCCATAGCGGAGTTGATGACATGGCATGCATCTCATCGGTCCAACTATGACACATTGAGGATTCCCATAGATTGTGTAGCTTGGAAGCACATAGATAATCAGTGGCCGGACTTTGCGAGGGAGCCACGCAACTTACATCTTGGGCTCGCCATGGACGGCATGAATCCTTTTGGGTTACACTCGACATCTTGGTCGACATGGCCCATAGTCATGGTGAATTACAATATCCCACCATGGCTAACAATAAAAAAGGGACATCTCATGCTTGCACTACTTGTGCCAGGAAAGTACAAGGCAAAAAATATGGATGTGTACATGGCACCTTTGATAGAGGAGTTACAGATATTATAGAGAGGAGTGCATGTCTTTGATATTTCCAGAGCTCCTAGACATACCAATGATATTTTGGTCAGGGGTATCTTGATGTGGACCATGCATGACTACCCAAAATATGGAGAGTGCCTCGAGAGTGCGCAGGTACGTGGTTGTGTCTCTACATTTATAATGAGGGATTATGCTTTTATGACTCTCTTTCGCACGCATGTCTTATACTAACACATTCATGCATGCGTGCAAGACTTGTTACAAGTGGGTACCATGCTTGTCCTGTTTGTGGACCGGGTTTGAAATCGCTTGCATGCTACTCCAAACATATGAGGAAAAATGTTAATGAAGGTCATGCTTGATACCTTCCACTCAACCATCTCGCACATGGAGGTCAACTTGATCCACCACCATCATATTTGAAGGCAAGTGACTGGATTCAAGCTTAGAGGGCAAATGGAGAGGAACCTTCTTCTAGTATGAAGAGGCTATCGATCTTTCAAGAGCTTCCTTATTGGGGTCAGTTACAAATCAATCATCTCTTGGATCCCATGCGTATCTTCAAGAATGTGGGGGCACACTTGGTTGGTTCCAAAGACTCAAGAGGAGTGCGAGAAGACTTGCGTGCTATGAATAGGATGTCTCGCTTGTGGCCCCAAGTGCATGCTTTGGGAAAAGTTGTCCTCCTGAAAGCAACATGGATCCTCTCTACGAGGGAGGAGGCAGCGATCAAGGTAGACATTGCCTCTTTTCAAACACCGACAGGGTACATGCATTGCTTGGAAGGAGCATTTTCAAAGGACAATAAGCTTAGTGGGCTCAAGTCCCATGATTGGCACAAGGTCTTACAGGTATTCTAAGTAGAATTAGTGTACCGATAATCGTGATGCGTTAGCGTAATTATGATTATGTTATATTGTTGACATGACTTCTTTATTGCTTTGATAGTTCATCCTCCCAATTACAATAAAAGGATGCTTACAAGAAGATGTTAGAAATGCTATATTCAAGATCTGTGGTATTGTGAGGTATGCTTACTATCAAATCGCATTGATTGCATTTTCTTCAATTTAAGCTGATTAATCTGTAGACTGATTATGAAAATATCTTACATGGACATGTGAAATAGGTGGATATCTCAAAAAGAGATCTCCATATCAAGCATCGAGAAGGCTAGGGTGGAATCCATTGAAGTCGTATGCTTGCTTGAGAAGCACTTTCCCTCGAGCATTATGACAACTCCAGTCCACTAGCTTGTGCACATAGTTGATGAGGTGGCTATTGTAGGTACCGTTCATAGTCGATGGATGTTTTTTCTCGAGCAGTTTATGAAAACTTTACAGGGATTTGTAAGACAAAGAACAAGACTAGAAGCAAGCATGGCAGAGGGATGGCTTGTGCAAGTGTCGTTAGTATATATCATAGAGTTTCTTGCATCCACGGATCTCGATATGCCGCAAGCTTGGCATAACAAGGATGATGATCACATCATTGGCGAGGTTCCCCAAGGAAAAGGGATTGAAAGAAAGATGAGCAAAGAGCAAATGGAGAAATTCAATAAGTTTTGTATCCTCAATAGCCCTGAGATGCAGAAGTGGATTGAGAGATATGAAGTGGCCAAAGTAGAAAGAGTAAATGCAAGGATGAGATTCAAAGTAATGTACAGGCGATTGCAACCATATCCATGAGATCTGGCTCTTCTCCTCACTCACATGTCACTTGATTGGCTATAACTAGCTCTACGTATAGCTGAACACAATGGAGAGATAATAAACGAGCGCAAGCGAGAGTTATCATCTGAATGTATGGTGCATGTAAGTTTCTTACCTCTTGACATAATTAAGTAATTATTTGTGGCAATATATGCTATAAAATAGATGCATCTTCATTGTTATAATGATGCTCTTTTACAATACAAAAAGTATAGTGCATTATGGTCATGTGGACGACATTTTTGCATGGAACGCATCGATTCAAAGAGAGTCACGTATGATTGTGGAGTCATGGCTAACTCCACACAAGATAGCCGAGCAAGTGCTTCGGATACCAATCTTCTCTCCTCACAGTTGGATTATTGTGGAACCGTACGCGACATCTATGAAGTTGATTTTAGATGATTTAGTATTTTCATTCTTGATGTAAAATGGTTTAGAACTATTTACAACGGTCCCCATGCAACAGTGAGAAAAGATAGTAGCGGTTTCTTTGCAATAGATTCCACCAAACATTGGACTGATGAAAGTGATACTTTTTTCTTCCTGAGCACTATGAGTAGATGCATACTTATGATTTAATTAATCGAAGCTTTAATTTTTAAAGATCCATTGATACATGTACTTGAGCACAATTTCATATATATAATTAACGACATTTGGAACCCATCTTCAATATAGGTGGTTTTTCATCCGGATCGTTCTAATCCAAGATGGTGGTATGTGATCCAAGTTGCACCACGAAGTAAGCAAATTTTTGAAGATAGAGATGTGGATATGGAGATGTCGCTACTAATGCTAGATCCAATTGATCTCGATGAATCTAGCGAAGAAGATGAAGATCACAATATGAGCCAAGAGGAAGATGCGCATAATGACATCGCACGGGAGGAAGATGGAGATCACACTATTGAGGAAGAAGACAACGATCATCAAGAATCACCACACTTTATTGAAGAAGATGATCAAGTACTTTTAGGTGAACGTATGATGCTAGAGTACGATGATGATATAGGAGATCAACTCAGTGTAGAGTTGGAGATAGACTTGTTTGGCGCCTTAGACTTGACTCAAGATGAAACAGTTGATGTAAATGCTCTTAATTGATTTTTTTCATCTCAAACTTGGACATGAATATATGAGCTTCAAAGGATTGATCTACATGCTCTCATATTTTTATTCTCTATGAGATCAAACGTATGAAAATTAAAAAAAATTTGTCATTGGAGAAAAACTAACTTTTAAGGCCTATATGAGTAAAAAATCTCTCTGGAAAACATTGCTATAAAATAGTATCTTAGTGTCGCTATATAGTGACACTCATAAGTCACTATATAGCGACTTTTGTAATAGTCGCTATATAGCGACGTTTATCTAATGTCGCTATATAGCAACAATTTATGGGACGTGCTTTTCATACCGATGATTAGCACCCCACGTGTGCTAAACGTTGGTACATAAACATCGCAATAGGATCCATGTGTAGTAGTGTCTCCCATAGTCAGCTCTTGTACCAAAGAACCACAACTAATTCAACTCTAGCTCCAATAATCAGGTCATGTATCTACCTACCCTACACCATATTTTCAATGCTAAAAAATGCTTTGACAAGGCCCAAAAAAATAACTTCATTCGATACTATGCCCTCTGGTTTCATTTACTCAAAGATCAAATGATATGAGATCTGGTCGTGTTGGAGCATTGCCCCATGGAGATCGATGCCCATGCCTCCCCGATGAATGCACAATCTATACGCCACCTAGATCCTCATCATGTGTTGCAAGGGAGGGTAGGTTTTGTAGCCTAAGGTCTTTGGGAGAGCCAGTGGTTTGTCCAAAGAGAGACCGTGAGTGGCACAGGATTGAATGCATTTGTAGCACATGCAAGCATTGCACTTTGAAGTTGAAGAAGAAGACATTCAATGTCCATCCAAATGAACTGAGGGAATCTTGACAACCATGTTGCTCTAAAATGGAGATTTGAAAATGCCAATGTTGAAGGATCCGATAAAAAGAGATGGTTACACTCATATAAGACAATCCAGCCAAGGGAGCTTGTAGGTCACCTGGTTCAATACATCTTAAAGTATGTGCTTTAAATTTCACGGCCAACTGGTAGGATAAGCAGTTTAGGACGTGCCTTGCCAATTTTCATCGTGTATTGTATTTGTCATAGATTTTCCTAAAAATTATTCATTTCAAGAACAAGATGAGATACAAAGTGTCACTGGTACAACAAGCAGATAAAAATTCTTGTGCATATCACGTACAATCATTTGCTTGATTCTTCCACACTTGATGCCAATCTGCTTTGCTGACTCACAAGAGTCTAGGTCAGTGCAATGCACGTACCATTTCTACATTTTAGATGATAGGAAATATGACACCTTATTTGTTCAGCATGCTTTTCTACTGCATTGGGAATGACTGAAAAAGGAAAATCCCGATGCAAAAAATATAAAACAACATTGGGTGTGGTTAGATGGTGCTGGCTCTCAATTTAAATCAGCCCGTGGATTCTAATTCATCTCAAGGTTCAAATCCTCGATCTATCTAGACATGATGTGGAATTTCTTTGGGTCTAGCCATGGCAATGGTGAACATGATGGATGTGGTGCTGTTATTAAGCAAGCTTTGTTTCAACACTAATCTGCATGCCCTCAGGAAAAACTCAATGATGCCCATGATGTTGTAACATGGATTACAACCAACCTCTCGATAGGCGCACATTCAACATACAGTAAACAAAGCCTTAATAATAATGTAGTACGCAGAGTGTTCCATGAAGTGAAAGTGGATGAAGTGCAAAGGAGAAGCCAACATGATTGCAAGAAAATTAAAGGAGTTCATGGTCTGCATACCATATGGGGCTTTTCAAATAACCAATTGATTAAAACAAGAAAACTCTCTTGTTTCTGCAGTGCATGCATCATAGGGATCATGACGATTGTGAGAACATTGCAATTGTGAAGACATGGGATCAAGTTCAAGTTTTCCCTCTATGTTCAGATGGAGTGACAAACAATGGAGAGACAAATGACTCGCCACAATTTGGGGAGAGTTTCGATGACCTCACTGACTGTTTGGAAGAGGGGGATAACTTTACAGTAGTCGCAGCATCTCGAGAGAGCGAGAAAGATGACCCATACTTTCTATTGCATTGCACAAAACCTAAGCACAAGGTTGAGGAAACATTTAAGGGATTAGGGAACAACCTATGAGAAGTGGGATGTAGTAGAAGAGGATGCAATTACGAACTGCTACATAAGAGTCTACAAACATGTGTATACTCTCATCTAGTAAGAGCTATTAAGTTCCAAATGCAACCTGTGCCAGAACGAAAGAAGGGCAATAGTACCTTCAAATTGGATTCAGACACGCATGAGCACATCTTGGGGTGTCTTGGAGCAGTGGACGAGGACGACTGAGATATTACTAAGAAAATGTATATAGTCTCATTGCAAGGAAACAATATGTCCACTTGTTCTAGAAAATGGAATTTGTATTTGAGACTATGCTTCTTTTTAGTATATCCCAAACAACCACCGTGCTGGTTTTATTAAACTTTTTTTGTAAATACTAAACGGTAAATCCCATGCTTGCTTTTAGTATATCCCAATAACCACCACGGTGGTTTCCCATGATGAATCCTTGCATAGCGCTATACTATTAAAACACTGCCCTTTAGACTGGTTATCGTTAACTGGCAGATTTCAACCACCAGGCTCCTTAAAACATTTAATTACTAACATGGAAGCAGGTCGATACAAAATTAGGTATAACAAGCACCATGAGAAAGTCCACAAGTCCAAAGAAATGTCTGCAAGATTTTTATTTTTTCAAAATACAATGATATTTTGTGGCTCAAGGAAATTCGAGACTCCCAACTATCTTATCAGCCTCTCTATAGCAAGCATCTCCTAGCTCTTTAGGCCAGTCTAATGCACAATGGCAGACCTCTTCACACACTTGAATTACACAATGCTTGCTTGAATCTGTCGACTTGTATGCCCATAGTAGATCCTCTTTTTGCTGGGGTTCCTCTTCATCTTGGTCTTTGCACTCTGTACATCTTCACTCCTCTATCATGTCTTGCCAAAAGAAACCTACACCATGAGCTTGACAAGTACCTTAAAGGAGCAGGAAAAACAATAGCCAGGGAAATTCATATTCATTGTCTTTGCCAACTCCAAGTAATACACCCACCACCAAAGCATGTCCTTGTTGTAGCCATTTTCCTCCTTCTCCGAGTCTGTTTCTGCGAGGGTGTCATCCAACATCGTTTTCAGATAGAACAAAAGCATTCCAAAGTTATTTGGGTATGCCATATATTCACTAGCTATAGGTGGATCGACAATAGGTGGATAAAATAGTAGAGAGTTCATTGAGCCTGACCTTCTTGATCTTCAGTCTCATGTTAGTTTGGTAATCAAAATCTTTGAGTTCATTGCTTGGTTCATTGAGCCTGACCTTCTCATTCTTCAGTCTCATGTTAGTTGTCTAATCGAAATCTTTCATCTCACATTAGTTGTCGAAACAAAATCTTTCGTCTCACATTAGTTGACTAATCAAAATCTTTCGATCTCACATTAGTGATATAATAAAAATCTTTCATCTCACATTGCTTGTTAAATCGAAATCTTTGATCTCACATTATGGTCCTTGGCGTGGATCAAAGGACACTATCTAGTCACATAGCTAAGAAAACGTTGCCTAAGTAAACTCTCGAGAAGATTAACAATTCAATAGATTACACATAGATTACATAGATTACATCTCAAAGACTCCTTTCCTTCATATTACATCTCAAGGAATCCTTGTTGAGCTCCCTGATTGCAGGCTCGGCCAGCCCTCCTTGCTCGTTTCCAGAATGGGGCTAGTTCATTCCTGCAGGGGCCTGGCCCCTCCATGCTGCTTCCTCTTTCCTTGATTTGAGCTTCTTGGTTGCAAGCTCGGCCTTTCTTGCTCCATTCCTGAGGGGGATGGTTTCTCCCTTCAAGCTCCTTTTCCTTGTAGTCAGGGCTTCTTCAATTTGAGCTCATTGTCTTTTGTATCTTTTGCCCAAATGGCAAATTGAGCTGTAGCATCTACTTTCTCGTCATAGATAGTTGTATAGTATGCAGGCACATTTGATCTGTCCATGACCTAGGCAATGGCATTCTCTACATAGCAATTTTATATGCACAAACACCCCAAAGCCAAAAACGTGCACAGGGTGGTAGCACGTAGGCCATCGGATACAACAATCATCTAAGATGGGGCAATGGCAGACCATCCATTTCAGACCCTGTTGCATAGTAGGATAAGCATCCGATTTAACTATTGTAGCCATCAATACCACAATCTTGCTTTGTACATGACGAAGTTGCTTCTTGATTCCTTCCTCCCTCATCTTAAGGCTGCAAATGTTCTCCTCTATCTCCTCCACTTTTTACTCACTTTGTGCAACAACTTCATCTGAATCCCTCAGCATCTGTTGAAGCTGCTTAAATTGCTCAAAAACATTTTCATGGGCGGTTTCCAAGACTTCCACTCTACTTTGGAAATCTATCGTAATCTTCTTGTAGGGTCTTGTAGCTTACTCTTTGGACTTCCAACAATGTTTTGAAAAAACAACCCTTATCGTGGCTGCTGCAAATTGCTCCACCGTGGCTGCTACTACAACTTGCTCCACCATTGCTGCTCTCTTCATCCTTCCTGGCCTGGAGAGCTACCTTGTTGTCTTCTCCACCCCAACTACTTCCTGGCCTTGAAGCTCTCTCATAGTTCCCGCATCACCTTTCTGGTTTCTACATTCTCCCTTTTCAGCTCCTCCATCATTTGGTCTTTTTCAATGTTCAATGCGTTTTGCATGTTGTAGAGCGGTTTGTAAAGACCCTCCTTTTTGGCTCAGCTCTGATCTTCAAGATACTTTTGCATCTTTTCTAGCTCCTTGTCCACCATGTCCCCTTCACTTCTCACTTCTTTGAGCCTATCTCAAAGCTCCTTCATGCGCTTCTTTGATTCTTCTCTTCTATGCCTTTCCAAGTCGACCACTTTTTGCCCTCATTTATATTTACTGCAATAAGGACTAAAATGCCAAGAAAGAAGGACTACAATTTCCTGGGTTTATGACCAAAATAGTGCTAAAATAACTCCAATGACCAACTGTTGTGGTTGCATGGGGATACATCTAGAAAAATACAATTAAACTTGCAAAAAATGCAATTGATGATATTGCTGTTTAGGGGTCCCCTATAGGGGGAAGGGCCATATCGACATGCATTATATAATATCCAAATTGCACTGGACAGAAATGGCATGTCGATATGGCCCTTGCCCCTAAAGGGGACCCCTCAAGGGCCATATCATCAATTGCATTTTGCTTGGTTACACAATGGAATACATTTTGCTTAGTACACAAATATATAACTCCAAGAACCAGCGCGGTGGCTGTTGTAGATTTTGTTCTATTTGCCAGCTCGCTAGTCATCATAGACCTCCTCCTGTAATACGTAAAAATAGGTAAAGGAGCTATAACTCCAAGAATCAGTTGGTGGTCTCTCCAAGACAACCTTGAATTCTAGGCGATGATGACAGGTCGTCAGGCCAGAGATTGCACTGAGGCGATGCTTAAAATGATAGATTGCATCTCATTATTATGCCAAAAGCTAGCACGGTGGTCTCTCCAAGCCAACCTATGATTTGCATGGGCTGCTGGCAAAGATGCGTCAAAAAGTTGCATGATGACAGGTGATCACACTAGAGACTGTGATGCGACAGTGTTCAGAATAATAGATTACGTCTAATTATTACTCTAAGAGCCAGCGTGGTGGTCTCTCCAAGCCAACCTTCAATTTTAATGATCTGCATGGGTGCGGTGCCCAGTGATAGGTGGCAAAGCTATAGCAAAAGGCTGCGCGATGATAAGTGGTCAGGTGGCTTAGGCTAGAGACCTGCATTGTGCGCAGTAGTGTAGAGATGCTGTGTCTCAAGCTATGCGGCATTCAAAACAAATAGATTGCATCTTATTATTACGTTTGTGGGCCTTCATGATGTCGGGGAAATTTTTGACGAGAGCACGGGTTCGCACAAAATTCAAATATTCACTTAGAAGTGCATCACGTTGTGGCCCCAAAACAGCCCCGAAAATAGTTTCGTGATTGGCTACACCCAAGCAAACGTTGACCCCAAGGCTTGAAAACAAATCAAACTTTAGTTCGCATTTGATAATATGGTCATGTATGAGCCTGGCAGATTCTATGCTACCACATGCTTTCAAAATGGATGCTAATAATGTTTGCATGGAATAAGAGAAGCCGCTGTACATATCTAGCAATGAATGGTCCCCAGGACATAAGGTCTTGTTTAGGTAAATCATCAAACATACTACGTCCATCTTCAAACTTGGTCCCACATTTGACATGAATATCAACAAGGGTATTACAAACCTCCACTTTGAATTCAAATCCAAGCTGATAGTGAGCAATGAGCTTTCCCACCTCTTATAGTTTGGCCTCATAGAAATTGCGTATCAAAAATGCCACAACATCTTCAATTGGCAGCTTGTTGAAGACTTCCCATGATTCAGCTACTAGTAATCCATTTGGCATACATGTCAACCAAACTGTTGCCAATAAAAACATTCTTCAAATCTGTTTCCGCAAGATTAGCATGTAGTTTGTGGCACTGATTCAAGCTTTCAAGATGTATACATTGTGATAGGATTCAGACAGATGCCCTCCAGCTGCATTTGATCAAAATAGTTTAGTGCTTCATGACCAGGTCCGTGTTCAGATATCCTACAATCAGAACAGTCTAGGACAACATTTTGAACTGTCATATTGTCAAAGGCTTCTTGAGCTTGCGCAAACAATTTGCATTCCACTTCACCTCACCAAGTCTATTTTACCTTCAATCATTGCATAACCTAAAATCATAAGCCCATGCAAAGCATAACCTACAAGTCTATTTGGGTTTCAATCAATGGATAACCTGCAATATAGCTTGCAATCATAAGCCCATGCAAATCATAACCTGCAATCATTACATTCCATGTTACAACACCAAGCTTCCATAAATTTACAAAAACTCCACTAGTTGGACATCCTCTTCACATCACCCATATGGCATACATAAGAGAAACATTTTCTTGGTAAACCCTCAATCATAAAAGGCTATCAAGGAGACCTTGAATATGAAACATCATCACGTTATATTCTTGCCTTGTAGTGTATATACAAGGTAATAATCCAAAATGGCAAGTAGAAACAGAGCAATATATTTATTAATTCAACTCGACATCCAAGGTGAAACAAAAAGTAGTACATAAATTACCTATGAGCTATCCCCACCATCTTTTTGCTTCAATTTTTTGATGTCCTTCCAAATGTGCCTTGTGGGTCCAAAAAGGATGAGAGGCTCACTTCAAAGGTCATCCTATTTTAAACATACCAATCCCGCCCTATCCACCTCACCCCTCCCTAATTTGATGGCGTACTTTTCTCTCCCTATAGAAGCTGTAAAGAATAAGGGAGAGAGATAGGAGACTCAAGTTCAGCTTTCTTCACAACACACAAAAGAGAGAGGACACAAGGTTGGAGGGTGAAGCCTTTCTTCACTTTTTCACACAACAACAATACAATAGAAGAGGGAAATACCCTATATGTCGAAACCTAGAATACGTGGTTCATATGTGAACCCAAACCAAAAACATACGTGGTAGTCTAACTACACCACGAGTACAACTAACATAGGTGGTGACATAAATGATAGTCACCCAGGAGATATATCGGGGGTAGAGCTTGATATCTCAACACTCCCCCTCAAGCTCAAATCCATCTCACGTACACCAAGCAAGCTCCTAAATCTGCGAAGCTTCTCGGTACCCAATGCCTTTGTAAAAATATCAGCCACCTGCTCCTCAGTGCTGACATAGACAAGATCAATCTCACCAGCTAGAACCTTCTCTCTCACAAAGTGATAATGCACCTCAATGTGCTTCGTTCTAGCATGATAAACTGGGTTATTAGCAAGCATGATGCTGCTAATGTTGTCACAATGAATGACAACTGCTGCATGAATTGACTGTCCCATATCTGCAAGTAGCTTCCGTAACCAAGCTACCTCACATGCAGCCATTGCTGCACCCCTGTACTCAGCCTCTGTGCTTGACAAGGCAACTGTTGGCTGCTTCTTGCTGCTCCAACTGATGGCAGCACTCCCAAGGGAAAACATAAAACCACTAGTAGATCTCCTGTCTGAGATGCTACCAGCCCAATCAGCATCTGTGTATACATGTACCTGTAATGCACACCCAGCTTCATAAAACAGTCCATAATGCAATGTGGACTTCACATACCGCAGTATGCGCCTAGCCGCATCCAAATGTGGCTTCCTCGGTGCCTGCATAAACTGACTCACCAGCCCCACAGCATAGCTCAAATCTGGTCTGGTTATAGTCATGTAAATCAAGCTACCTACTATGCGCCTGTACATAGTAATATCTTCAAGAAGCTCACCTGTCTTTGCATTGAGCTTCACATTCTGCTCCAATGGAACAGAAATAGGCTTACAGCCTGTCATCCCATATTTGGACAGCATGTCCAAACCGTATTGCCTTTGCAACAGCCATATCCCACTCGGGGATCTAATAACCTCAATGCCCAAGAAGTAACGCAGCTCTCCCAAATCCTTCATCTCAAATTTCTGCTTCAACAGCAGCTTCACTTCATTAATGTCTGCATCACTATCACCTGTAATAATCAAGTCATCAACATAGATGACTATAAGCACAATCCCTCTGTTTGTCCTTTTCACATAGAGTGAAAAATCTGAATTGGAAATCTGAAATCCAATAGTGACAAGATATTGCCCTATCTTGTCTGACCATGCCCTCGGCGCCTGTTTTAAGCCAAGGCTTTGCGCAACATGCATACAAAATCGGGGTGTAAATTATCCTCATAACCTTCTGGCTGCATCATATAAACCTCTTCCTGCAAATCACCATGCAAGAAGGCATTTTTCACATCCATCTGATGCAAAGACCATCCCTTTGCAGCAGCCATAGCAATTACTGCTCTCACGGTTGCCATCCTTGCAACTGGGCTGAAAGTTTCCTCATAGTCAATTCCATATGTCTGTGCAAAACCTTTGGCAACCAATCTTGCCTTGTACCTGCTAACAGACCCATCAGCATTGTGCTTTACTTTGTAAACCCACTTGCA
The DNA here is from genome assembly GCF_047967505.1 of Dipteris shenzhenensis. Lineage (NCBI taxonomy): Eukaryota > Viridiplantae > Streptophyta > Polypodiopsida > Gleicheniales > Dipteridaceae > Dipteris > Dipteris shenzhenensis. The sequence continues at coordinate 17,078,824 of NC_141602.1, read as the reverse complement.
GCCAATAGCCTTCTTATCATGAGGCAAAGGCATCAAATCCCAAGTGTGGTTTGCATCCAAGGCAGCCATCTCTTCATCCATAGCTGCTTCCCAATTTTTATGCCCTGCTGCATCCTCAAAACATGTGGGCTCTGGCTCCTCTAGAACCTTGACCATATAAGCATAGTGATGTGCTGTATACCCATCATATCTTAGCCTGTCAACTGGATACTTAATACGAGTGGACCTCCGTACAGCTGGATCAGTTGCAGGAGTCTTTAAATCATGCCTGCTTTTTCTTGCACCAGGTGTAACAACAGAAGGAATCCCAAGTTCCTCATCAAGGCTCATTTCAGAGCCACTTGACTCTCCATCAACATGAGAGCTACCAGCAGACACATCAAACACTAGAGCATGGTCCACTTTTTCTTTTCCCTTATGTGATACCTGCACAACACTATCAGGACTGCCATGTGACGATTCACTAGATCTCAATCTCCCTGTCCATGCATTAGATCCATTAATAGAGGACTCTCTGGGTCCACTCAAGGCTTGAGATTGCTGCTCTGCATTTATTGCAGCATTCCCATTTCCTGCATCTGCATCTCCTACCATAACAGTTGGTGCATACCAGCTGCTCATTTCATCAAAAACAACATCTCTGCTCACTTGCATTTTGCGGGTGGAAGGGTTATAACAGCGATACCCTTTCTGGTGCAGAGCATATCCAATAAAGATGCATTTTTCTGCCTTTGGATCCAGCTTGAACAATATAAAATTTGCACCTTCAGCCTCATTATCATCTCCAAATCCATATTGACTTAGCAAACATTTTAACTCTGCATTGTACCTTTTGAATTTAGAATCCCACGTTTCTCTATAACTTTTCAATTGCTTCACAGGATACCCCTCTGATGCCATCTTGATGGCCATTACCACCCACAACTCATGATGAGTGGTCAAAGTATCAAACTTGGACCTTGCATCTCTAGGTGAAAGCTCACTAAACCAATCAGGTCACTAGCCTTGGGGAGGGCACAACTAAGAAACCCTATGTATCATGTGTGTTCAAAGGGTATTAAGAAACCCCTCAAGTAAAATTTATCCCATAATAAAAACACTCCTCTTTACTTATGAACTAGGTGAGTTTTTTCTAAAATTGAATTGAAAAATCCCTCCTGTTATTGTAATTCTATTAAATTTTTTCAAAAAGTTGGATTAAAATACCCCTCCTTTTGAATGCATATGGTATAGTAAATTTTTTTAGGCGAACCCCTCGAGTCACTAGCTGAATATCGCTTTCCCTTTTGTGGATCATTGTCTTCATGTTCAGCTCCTTTAGCTTCAGATTCTTGGCTTTTACGTGCCCTTCTTTTTCTAGAAGGCCAATCAAGGGCCAATGTTTCTTCTCTACTGACTTCCCTTTAGAAACCTGTTGGATGTCACTGCTGGGAGTGTGTGTTTCAGTAAAGCTAGGATAGGAGGAGGGGTTAGTAGTAGAGCATTGATTTCTCTCCTAGGCCAATATTCACTATTATTCAAGTCTACGACGTGGAATCCCTCTTCTTGGTGATAACTAGAGAATGCTGACATCTATGAGGGCTGAAGTGTAGCTTGTGGAAATGCATGCTGTGGGAAATATCTAATATATGAGGTCCACATATCCGATTAATTGATATTGCAAAAAAGGGGTGTTCACTGTATCAAGAGGCTACTGGAGAGGGTGTGGAAATGAGGATATAGGTAGCTGATTTAAGCTTGGATAGTATTCTTTTTCAATCAGCAAGCTCTACTGAACAAGTTGTGGCCTTTGTTGCTCATATGAACTCATACCTGGAATGCTTTGGTAGGGAGCTCTAATTGTAGGATTCATTGACTCTTACATTCTCAGGAGATCCTACTACAAGATAGAGACATGTGATGAGTAAACAAGCACATAGAAAGAATGCAATACACAATTTTGTGATTTACCACATCCATAAAGAGAAATTTGTGTTGGAATTAATCCTCTTAACTACTACTTCAGTGCCATACGCTAGGACGCCCTCCAAATAAGCTTGAGAAGTCCATCAAAGCACCAATCCCAAAATTTGGGTTCAGAGTTACAAGGACAATCCTAGTAGTATTGTAGGGAATTGAAGCACCCTATTTCCCTAGTCTTGCAAGCATTGCATACCTTGAAGACTATTATACCGAAGCACTTTCACCTGGTTTATGGTTTTGATTGACATTCCTTGTGGCATGTTTTAGAACATTGTATGAAAAGATTTGTGATCTCCCCTCCATACATATAATCTTTAAATCAATGTGACAAATACTGTAATAAACTAGATAAACAATACAAGATCCTTGGGAAGAAATTAATTTCCTTGAAAGGATGGCAAAATAGTACTCAATCTATAATCTACAACCAAATTTAATTTACAATACCCGTTAGATCTTGAGAGGCACTGCTTGTACCGTTTCTCCACCAAAACACCAACACAGAAAAGATTGACACAGCAAAGTTGGCTACCACAATTGCCACAACCATAAACCTCTTGGATTTGCGATCCGCACAAAGACATGTCAGAAGAGTGCAGTAGCATAAGTATTAATTTTAGTTTACATATTGACAGATGAAAATGGTAGTTGATATTGTAAGTTTAAATAACTATGTACTTTGTGATGTATTGTTACACCACCCCTTTAGATCTGTTAGCCCACAAGAGAGAGGTCCTGTAAAGCCAGTCATCCTTGAGTATGCCCATAGCCACCCAAAGAAAACCCTATTCTAGTTTGTTTGACCCAATCTAATTATAATCTCTTGCAGATCAATCTAGTCACTTTTGCTATGAATTGCAAACAATAGGGAGAGATCCAGACTCCAAGCTGTGTCAGACTAAAAAGTCATAGTGTGCAAACAACAATCCCTAGAAGCTGGCTTGTACACAAGAGATTTGAAGGTTTGACTACAGCTCAATTGCTTCTATTCATCATCCCAGGACTAAACTCTTTGATCACTTGTGTCTACTTTTGGCTTGATGGACAGTTTTTTTTGGCGAGAGTAGAACTCAACGGGTAGTTCTCCTTTTCCTTTGAGCTTGAGTGTCCATGTTTAACCTACAATGCTTTAGTTCTTTTGCACAATAAAATGAACAAGCCAAATGGAAAAGCGCCACAGTGGTGTCCCGATGCAAGGCAATATGGATCTTCGATAACAAAAGACAAGCGAAGTATGGACAAGAATATGCCTCCAAGTGACCTAGACATGAGAAGCCCTTTCTAGGTTTTGGGGTTGATGTGTCGTTGGGGCAGTTCGAAGGCCTAGTTCATCAAACTGCAGCAGATTGATTTCAATACTAAACTTGAAGGCCCAAATCCCAAGATTCATTCAGTGCAGAGTGATTCCCAAAGAGTTCGCAGAGACAAGTTGAAATTGAGGTAGCTGGCATTACAAATCTGAGTTGCGAGCTAGAGGGAGAATATGGTAAGTCATTTGTGGTACGAAAAAATGTAGCATTTGCAGAGGACTCAGAACGTTTGAACGTCTCCCATGGAGGCAAAGAGATGATGTCTATGGTTGATATGATCGGGATGTTGGAGCATGAGAAGAATGATATCTTATGGAAGGACCTATTTGGTGCTAATCTCAAAGCTGACGACTCTGGTCCACAGAAAGGGGGGCCAAAGATTCTTGTCTATCATCGCATCAGTGGTGGGATGTGTTGTGAGATCTCTATCCTTTGTCAACCCCTCACACATGCATCACTTTGTATCTTTGTGTTAGAGGCTCATAATTGTCAATTTTTGGACTCCGTTGGGTTGCATTGTAATCTTTTGTTGGAATCAATCCGTTCATCTTTTTGTTGGTGGCGTTTTGTGATTTCTAGCTCTTTTTTTCCCAAATACAATTGAGAGTAGTTATTTCATTTTTCTGCTAGCTTTTGCTATGATCCTAGCAGTTCAATGCCATTTGACTAGGAAGCTTGAATACTTTGCAATTTGAGTACTTTCCAAAGCCAGACTCAATTCTTAAAACCTAGCATTTGGTTGGAGGGATTTTTGAACGTTGGACACAGGAAGCCAACATCGTCAAATAATTTCACTTGATGCAATTCCATTTTCTTTAGCCTGTTCCGGTGCCTTTTCAGTATCCTCGGGTGCATGAAAATGCCTCTGCTTAGAGAAGACCACTAGGCAAGGCAGAAGGTGAGGGGAGGAAGGAGAGTTGCCAAGAAAAGGGCCGGCCCTCAAGAGAGACATTGCGTGTATCGATCAAAATTGTATGAGAGAGAGAAAGAAGAGACTTGGTTAGTAAAAATTGAGGTAACGTAAGGCACTGATGATCGGAGCTCTTTCCATCTTTGGTTTTTTGTTTGTACTGCATTGCACACCAACATGATTGAGACGTCTAATCAACATCTTTCTAGACTCTGCTTCTCTCTCTATCCCATGTTCTTAATCTGTCCTTCAGACCCAACCTTTTCACGACAAGACCAAGATTATTCCACTCAATCCTGCATCCCAAGAGCTATTTCAAGACAGGAGCCAACTATGGGCAACGAGGAGCAATGATGGGTGAGGTTGAGAGTTGCAAACACACCGATGGCGATTTCCTCGAATGAAAAGCCTCCAATCCTACAGTCACCATTTGTCTTCTATGCGATCAGGGACCTTGACATGAGGTGCATCTCAATCATCCTACACCTCCATCTAAGGAGATTGATATCCACGCTCAATTATCCTCCTCCATACTAACACTCCATTATGCGCTCGAGGGGTCACTATGTATAAACCCTCTATATCACGTGCGTTCAAGGCCTATTTTAAAATCCCTTATCTGTCAATTTTTCATTAATAAAATGTATCCCTTTTCTATACAAAAGTTTGTAAAATTTTTTGTAAACTAATTTAAATAGTCCCTTATGTATATATTTTTTTGTAAATTAATAAAAATTATCCTTCTGTTGAACTCACGCGATAGGATTACATATGATGAGTGACCCCCCCGAGATTATGCGCCTCCATCTTAGCCATTGATCTTGATCTAGATCAAGGGTCCACATTAAAAGGTGCCTACTACTTCTTAAACTAGCCTCCCCAAAGTCGAAATTAGCTAGTTGGAGCCCACCAAAGTGCATCCACCATCTACTAAAGCCATCCAAGATCTTTCATCCAATCACCATCCATCAAATTTAAGGTACCCATGTTAGGGCCTTATGTCATGGAAGGGAAATACGGAAGAAATAGCTATTTTTGTTATGCTGTGCAAATGCACCATGGGAAATAGAAGGGAAATAGGTGGGAAATAGGGTGGGACCATGGGAAATAGCACTCCATGCTCTAGACCTCAAGGTGCTATTTCCCACACTCTTGAGAACCATTGATGTGACATTTCCCTTATAGCATGTCTCATTTTCCCTTGGATCATTATGTCAATCATCATAGGAAAAACATCCCAATTATGCTCTTCCATTGGAAAAGCATCCAAAATAGCCATCATTATTTCCCTCTTTTTCCCCTATATGACATAAGCCCATTAGAGAGAGCATGGGGGTGGGAGAGTGGCGTGATATTTGCCCGTGTTTGGGATGTATTTCCTATGATGCATTTCCAATGGGCAGTATTTCCGAAGTATTTCCTGGATAACAGAAATAGCGTTTTTCCTCCCATGACATAGGTCCCTAAGGGGAGAGCGTGGCAAGTCGTAGTTTTTTCGTCCCATGATATAAGGCCCTAAGGGGAGAGGGTGGCAACTGGTGAGCGGGATCGGTTGGCCGCATCCCTTTCCAAAAATATGACACATTGTTTCTACGACGCAAAGGCGACCAGGTACGGAAACAAATTACCATTTGTAGGCGTTGATCGGTCGTGCAAGCTTCAACGTTCGACAGAGGCATAGGATACTAATTCTGAAGGAACAATTCTGAGCTCGAAGCAACACGTAGTGCATGCAACTCGCGTCGTTAAATGGCTTTCAGCTGCAGTTTCCTAAATCGTTGGATAAGGCTTCCGATCTCGTGCCTATAAAGTGCACTAAGAGCTTTACCACCTTTCTTGTTGATCGCATCAGATCTTTACGTTGGAGCTTTGGGTTTATCGACCTCGGAAATTCTCAAACAGCTGCACAAGCTACGATAATGAAGCGTATTGCTGTGCTCGCGGTGCTCCTGGCGTTGCTGCTGGTCTACCCAACCAGCTGGGCACGCCAGGACACGAAAGAGCGCGAAAGCGAGCGTGAAGAGCGCGAGAGGGAGCGCCACCGCAGAGAGCGTCATGGTGAGCGCAAGTTTGATCTGGAGTTCGGCGAGCCACGCGAGATCCTGAAAACCGAAGGCGGTGCTCTGAGAATGTGGAGTGAAGATATTGAGGCCCTTCGGAACACTCACGTAGGGATCGCGGAGCTGGAGCTGGAGCAGAATGGCCTCTTAGTGCCGCAGTATACTGATGCTGATAAGATTGCATACGTGCTCAAAGGTATGGAGCATCTTGATCGTTACTTCTTCGTTTGTCGATGCTTGCAGGTGGATCTGTGCTTCCTTGTCCGATAGAATATTGGCTTGATTTAACACGACTATTTTGTTCGTTGAAATGCCTTGTTGCAGGATGTGGTAGAATGGGCGCTGTAATGCCCATGCAGGGCGAATTCCGTCGCAAGTTCATCAGAAAAGTTCGGGCTGGCGACGTTATCGCCCTCCCCAAGGGCGTGGTCTATTGGTGGTATAACGATGGCGAGGAGCAACACCGTGTCTTGTGCGCTTCCGACACTTCCAATGGAGTAAATCCCGGACGATTTCACGTGAGTCTTGCAAGAATATACATCACCCATCGGAAGTTTTGATTTTACATACACTAGAGAATCCGACTGCCTTACAAATTTCATCTGTGGTTGGCAGCAATTCGGCCTTGCTGGAGCCAAACAAGATCGATTCGGCGCAATTTTCCACGGTTTTAGTCCCGATACTCTTGCAACGGCATGGGGAGTTGATGAAAAGACGGTGAAATCTCTACTTCAGCGCCAGAACGACGCGGGTATTGTACGAACTCAAGAAAAGATCCAGTTTCCGGAGCCGAGAGAGGAGGAGGAGGAATACCCTCGTCAACGAGACATTTTCCAAGAGATGTTACATCGACGCGGGGCGAGGTCTTACTTCGAAGAGCTAAAATACAGCACACGTGAGCAACATCCTGATTTGTACGTAAAGAATGGAGGATGGCTGAAGATCGTGAACAAGCACAAATTGCCTGCTCTTCAAAGTGTTGGATTCAGTGCAATGAAAGTTGCACTGGAGAATGTAAGAAACTGGCTGGCTATATTTGTTGCGCGACATATTCAATCTAAATCTGAAGGTTCGTGAAATTGAATCGAGTTCCTTCATTTTGCGCAGAATGCAGCATGCGCACCGTCCTTTGTCCGCAATGCACATCAGATCCTTTTCATAACCAAAGGCAATGGAAGAATTCAGGTAGCGAGCGGTGACGGCGAGACAGTCTACGACAAAGACGTGAAAGAGGGAAGTGGATTAGTTATTCCTCAGTACTTCCCGTCGATGAAGATTGCAGGCGACAATGGACTGGAATGGATTACCCTCCTCACATCTGAGAGGTGATTATTCTCAGTTCTCGTTTATAGTCTTTATTTTCAGTTCTTTACGCGGCTATTTCATGTTCAAATCTCTGCATATTGTAATAGTTTGCGTTGGTCGGGTAAAGGTTTGCATTGTGTTGGTTCATGAGATATTGTTGCACGCTGGTGGATGCTGCAATCTACATTGCTCCCGTTCTTAGCTAGTGCTCTCTGTACATGGGCTGATTTGGAAGTCTCTGTCTCGCTCGCTCGCTCGCTCGCGCTCTCTCTCTCTCTCTCTCTCTCTCTCTCGCTCTCGCTCTCTGGTGCGCCGCTGATTTAAAGTATATATTGTCAAAATGATCCTGCAGCCCGTCTCCGTCGTTCCTGGTGGGGAGGAACTCGGTATACAAGGGCATTCCTCCGCAAGTAGTGGCGGCAGCCTTCAACGTGGACGAGGAAACGCTGTACGAGATGGCAAAGAGCAGCAGCACGAAGGACGAGGAAGTGATCTTCCCAGCAGACTCCAAGGGCAGACACAGGCGGGAGGAGGGTGGTGAGGGGAAAGAGGGAGCTGCGAAGAAGAAAGGGATGCTTGATGAGGTCGAAGGTTGGCTCGGGAAGGCGATCTTGGACGAAGCAGCGGAGGAGTTTTTTGCATAAAACCCTTAAACGCTAGGAATAGCTTAAACCCTAGTATAGAAGGAGAGCTTCTTGTACAGACCTAGTAGGAACTCTAAACCCTAGCCTTCACAAGAGTTTATGTTTGTGGGTTTTCTTTTCAAGACTCTTTTTTGAAGTACATAAATAAAACACTTGAAATGAGACACCCTTTTTCTTTTCTCAACTTGTCCACCGCTCTTTTTTATTTCTAATCTTGTCTTTTTGGAGTTGTTTAGGTAATATGGAAGTAAAAGATCTTCTTGAGTGGAGTCCCACCTTTTTGGAGTAGTTTTGGTATATGAATTAAAACTTTTCTCAAGCAATGCATCAAGCAAAGCGCTCTTTTTTATTTCTAATCTTGTCTTTTTGGTAATATGGAAGTAAAGCCTCTTTTTGAGTGGAGTGTTACCTTTTTGGAGTAGTTTTGGTATATGAAGGAAAAACCTTTTCTCAAGCAATGCAACGAATAAAACTCTTAGAAATGTACATAAATTCGATGGCCTTTTAAATTCACAAAAAGATTTTTTAAACGTTAAAAGAAAGAAAGAGAGGAGGAGGAGAAGTAGAAAGAATTAAGAGAGAAAGAGGGAAGTAGAAAAGACATCTTAGAGAAAGAGGGAAGTAGAAAAGACAGAGAAAGAAGAAGAGAAGAAAATATAAGTAAGAGAGAAACAAGATGGGAAAAGAGAGGAAGAGAGAAGAACTAAGAGAGGGAAGTAGAGAAGAATATATAAGTAAGAGAGAAACAAGATGAGACGAGAGAGAGAAACAAGATGAGACGAGAAAGGGAAGTGGAAGAAAAGAACAGAAGCAGTAGGAGAGAGATTTAATTTAAGCAAGAGTCTAGTAGAAAGAATAAAAGAAGAAAAGGAAAGGAGGGAAGACTAGAAGAGAGGAGTCACAAGTGTAAGTAGAAAGCGGAGAGAGGAAAGAAAGAGAGAAGAAGAGAGGGAAAGCAAAAAGGAAGAAAAAGGAATGAAACAAATATAAAGGAGAAAGAAAAGAGTATAAGTAAGAGAGAGAGAGAAAGGAAGAGAGAAAAGAGAGTAAGAGAGAGAGAGAAAAATTCAGCTATATATTTGTTGCAAAAATGTAGAGGTAGATGATATCTAGAGCCATAACATTATTTTGACATTTGTTTCTTCTTTGGTAAACGAGGGACACAGAGAGGGAAGGAGAGGGGGAGGGGGCTGGAGGATAGACACACACACACACACACACACACACACACCCCCACACCCACACCCACACACACCCACACACACACACACACCCACACACACACATAGAGCGAGCAAGAGAGAGAGAGGGAGGGAGGGAGGCAGGGAGGGGGAGAGAGGGGGGGGGGAGGGAGGGAGGGAGTCGGAAGTTGGTAATTTGGGATAGACACACACACACACACACACACACACACACCCCCACACCCACACCCACACACACCCACACACACACACACACCCACACACACACATAGAGCGAGCAAGAGAGAGAGAGGGAGGGAGGGAGGCAGGGAGGGGGAGAGAGGGGGGGGGGAGGGAGGGAGGGAGTCGGAAGTTGGTAATTTGGAAATAATCAAATAATTTGGGACTTCCCAATATGGTTAAGATTTGGGCCACATGGTCAAATTTGAATGCATTACTTGAAAGTCTAATCCATCAGAATCATATTAGGGAATCCTCCCAAGTTCCACTTTCAAATAAGGGTTCATGTTTTGGCCACATGGTCAAATCTTAACCCTTTCCTTGAAAGTGGGACTTGGTAGATTCCCAAATTTTCCAATATAGTGTTCCAGCGGGAGATTATACTTCAAGTTGCTATTTATTTTTGTTTTAGGGGGAGGATAAGAGAGAGAGAGAGAGAGGGAGAGAGAGGGAGAGAGGGGGGGGGGGACTATAATTTGGAGCCACTATGTTTCTCAATTATTTGAGGTAAATACAAGAGAGAGAGAGAGAGAGAGAGAGAGAGAGAGAGAGCGCGCAAAGTAATGTATATATTTCAAAATAATATTTTGTTTCTTTCTATGACGGCTAGGTTAAAAGAGAGAGGGAGAGACAGAGAGAAAAGAGGGTAGACAGAGAGAAAAGAGGGTGAGATAAAGAGAGGGGAGAGAGGGGGGGGGGGAGAGAGAGAGAGAGAGAGAGAGGGGGGGGAGAGAGAGAGAGAGAGAGAGAGAGAGAGAGAGATTTCTAAGGAATTATTGTTACACTTATTTATAATTGAAATGATAGAGGAAGAGAGATGTTCTTAATCATGTGGAATTGGGACAGGGATGTTACAGAAATTATATTTATGATTTATCTTGCTTTGGATATTATTATTTTAGTCGTGTGACTATGGCAAAGTACTCCATAGGAGCGCATCGGACGCGGCACGGGTCCTAGTGGATACTTTGTGTGGTTAGTTGGGTACGCCTGACTAGCTTGTGTTTTGCCATGCTAGATTATCGGTATTGTGGGTGGTTCCATGGTAACACTGATGTCGCTAGTGTTATTGGTATTGTGCTTGATTATTGTGCTTTGAGCGCGGTTATGTTGGGACCGGTTGATTCGGTGATTCGTTCAATCGATTGTTAATAACTAATGTAATCGGCGGCTTGAGTACAGGCGATGGAACTCATAGCGAGGATTGGAGTTAGTGCGAGGGTACCGATCGAGGTGTTGCACAGCGCATTATATATGGCCATGGGCTAATTGTGTATTTGTTTAATTATTGCAAGTTTGAGCAATATATTTTGTTGAGGACATAAATCATTTTGGGCCCTAAAGCAAATCCCTCATTTTTGGATGAGAGGGATAATTTTGGCTCCTTGGTGCTTTTATGAAAAATCATAAACTCTAGATGAGGAAGCGTGAGCCACTCATCTAGGGGGAGGAGATTGTACCCATTCTGCTGTCATTTTCATGGTGTGATTGTGTTTTCTTACTCCAATTGATTAAGTGGTGAATTCGTGTGAGGATAATTACCTTTTGGTTTCAGTGATATCAGAGCACTGGTACGCTCCAAAGCTTGAAGAGAAGGAAGCTCCAAAAGGAAAGTGTGGTTTCTGAGAAGAGGGGAAGCTCTGCATTAAAATCTGAACGAGGCTCGAGGCTTATTTGAAGAGCTTAATGCCCACGGGCTATATAGTTTAACTAGTGGTACTTTGAACTATCAAAAGAGTCGTTTAAAAAAAAAAGAAGAAAGACCTATGCGATGAGCTTCTCGACAAGTGATAAGTCTACGTTGGGAAGAGGAGCTTGTCTGCAGACCTTCAGCCGCCACGAAATATTGAATGACCATATCCTTGCTTTTTAAAAAAAGCCACCTGCAGAGCCCATGCTCTACTTCTCCACCCTCGTAGATGCCTGCAACAGCCACTGCACATCGTATCTGCAGCACGCAGACCTGCTATTGAGGGTGACCCTTAGTCCTTCGGCCGTGTGCAGTTCTGCAGCTCTACAGACTTTGATAATGCTGCAATTTTGGGAGAAGGAGCCGAGCAGCTGTGGTCAAATGCGAAATCCCTACGGATACTTGCAGTCTGCCTAGTTGCAGTAAATACCTCCTCCTGCGCAGCCACCCCTAGTTATGGGAGTCTTTTCATCTGCGTGCGATCCCACAGTCTGTGACCCGCAGTCTTGCAGTATTTAATAGTGTGGCCATCCTCGGGAGAACCAACGTGCAGCGTAGAATATTTTAGAGACCTTGTCTCTCTTTTTGCTGCGCGACCCTGTTTGCAGATCGCAGACCTACAGTAACCGTGCAGCCAGCCGCCTCGTTGAGCGGAGACCTCCGTATAGCCGTTGCCGCATTGCCATTTTTTTTTTCTAACCTTGCATCAAAGGTTCAAAAGCTTCATTCATTTATTTAAAAAAAAAAAAAAAGAGCAAGGGACTCCAAAGGTTCAAAGGCCCTTTAAAAAAAAAAAAAAAGGGGGCCGAAGAAGAAGAAAATTCAACAAGGCGATCGGAGCTCGACAAGGCTAAGACCATTGCCAAATCTGAAAGCTCGGATCAAGAAGCGATTTGGAACCACGAAATCACCGTGCAATTAATTGGAGGTCAGTCAAGCACAAGGCGACTACGAGCGACATCATTGGTCACATATCTCCCACTCTAGTCTTTCCTACATTCGATCAAAGAGGGAGATAAGTGACTTCATTTGCTTTATATTTCATACACTTAGTATCTTCTGCCTATCCATTTCTTACCATACACTCGAAACATTTTTTTTCCATCCGTTTAATTCTCATACACTTAGTATCTTTATTTTTCTCCGCTTCGCTTTATTTGTACTTATCACAATATCATGGCACATCAGCCACAACCACCCACGCTCCAAGAGCAGTTAGACGCACTTCAGGCACAGTTGGCCGATGAGCGTGAGCATAGGGAGAGATTGGAAAAGAAAATCAATGGTAAGCAAAGGAAGAGGCATTCATTTGATGATGAGTCATCCGACGATGATTCCGATGATGATACTATTATCAGGACAGTCAAAGCCACACTGAGAGCACAAATTCGAGGAAAAAGAGTAAGATAAGTAGCAAAGCTTTCTCATTTCAAAATTTTGATGGAAAGAAAGAAGCACGTACTGTATTGTCTTGGATCAGTCAGCTAGATAATTATTTTTCGAGGGAGAGATTCTCTGAAAAAGGCAATATTAAATGCGCTGCAAATCATTTAGTAGAGAGTGCTGCACTTTGGTGGAACATCACTAAGCACAGTAATAGAAGACCAAAATCTTGGAAGTCTTTCAAAAAGCTTATCAAGCGAGATTTCCTTCCCTCACATTTTAAAGCAAAAGCTAGACAACAATGGGACACTTTCAGGTAGTTCGATAAGGAAACGATCTCCACATATACTGATAGATTTTGGCAAACGTTCACAACAAGATAAAGCACCCATAGACGCGCGCACAGACGCGTTTCATGAACTAAATAAAAAACTTACGGGCGCGTCTATTTGCACGTCTATTTGCGCATCAGGAGACCCGTGTCTATTAGCGCGTCTATATATCAGACTTACGCGCGTATAGACGCGCTCATACACGCGTAAATAGACGCACAAATAAACGCTTTGATAAACGCGCGTATAGACGCATATCGAACAGACAGACGCGAATATAAACGCGTTTGTAAACGCGCTGATAGACGCGCCTTTTTTTTTAATTTAAATTTTACAGAATACTGTGTATGTTGTGTATGCTATATAGTTACAAGAATCCCATATCCACATTCTGTAATTCAATTCTTACAGCCAACCTCATTTTAATTACAATTCCAAATAAAATATTACAACTCCAAAATGCAATAAAATTGAAAGCTCAAAAAGTGCATGTATATACATATAGCACGAAGCTAAGCCACATCATGTGGCTCCAAGTACAAAAAATAAGGAAGCTAAGCCATGTCATGTGGCTTCAAGTACAAAAAATAAGAGGAGTCTATATACAAGAGGCACGAAGCCAAGCCAATGGCTTTAAGTACAAAAAAGAATAGTAGCACTACTTCTACGACTAATCCTCGCTGCCTTCCACGCTCCCTGATGCGCTGCCTTCTGCGCTCCCTTCTGCACCTCCTTCCTCGTCTTCCTCGTCGTCTTGTGCAGGGGCGCCCTGTAAACAAGGGACAACATATATCAATGTATGAAAAATCAAATCTTTACTTATAATTTTGGCATTATTTAATTACTTTCAAATACCTGGGGGGCATGTCCAGTCGCTCGGGTATACTGCTCCTCAGTAATCAACCCGTCATCATAGAAGTGCCTCCATGTATCTCCTCTGCGATGGTGGCGGTGGTAGGCTGTCTCCACTGGAGTAGGGTATCCGCTCACGATCTCAAGCTGCATGACCGCGATACACTTTGTGGAGGGATTAGTACAAAGAAACAACCAACCTCCTAATAAACTACATAAGCAATATAATTTGAGATCGATACTTACAAATTGGGCCTCCCATGATTCAACACCCCCTGCTCCAAAATGCGCGCTCCCATACTCCTCCATCTGGATCCTCCGTGCCTCCACGACGTGCTGCAGACTGGGCTCCTCCCTCGCTGACTTCATTGCCTTCTTCCACTCACGCTTCTGAGCGGTGTGGGGCGGGCCCCTTGGAGGTTGACCTGCCTCAAGTCTGGCAAGCTCCGCTAGTGCCTGCCTCTTAAGGGAAGATCTTTTATTGCTAAGTATCGTAACAATCTTTGACTTGGCCCATTTATCTGTGAACTGGCGATTGGGGGGGTTAGGATACCTAGAGCGAACAGTAGCGAGGGTCTCATCAGCCAACCTCTTTGGGTGGTCTTTATAGTGGATAAAGCAATCTCTGTAATTGTTAGCAATTACAGAGCGCATGAAGGCCATTACATCCTTCTCCCGCGCATCCATCAAGATGCCTCCTGTCTGGGTGATGTCATAATAAATTGTACCATCACCCAGAGGCACGTTTAAATCATCAGAATCATCATCCTCGGCCTCACCGCCACATGGCCCAAAGCACTGTGCCATGCATCCGCCACCGCTCTCCCTGCTACTATGCCTGCCACCCTGTCGTGTCGAGCTCGTACGCTGGCCACTCGTAGCTGGGGACTGCGCGGGACTACGCTGACCACTCGTAGCTGGAGAACCGAGTCTCGACGGTTGGGGAGTACGTCGACGGCTCGCTGAGGCAGAAGGACCTCCTGAAGGCATGGGGGAAGGGGCATAAGACGGGATGGCAGAAGGGACATAAGACGGCATGGGGGAAGGGGCATAAGACGGTACGGGGGAAGGGGCATAAGACGGCTGTGCGGACTCCGCTGGGGTGATCTCAGGCGGTGTGGGGTGGCTCGGAGTCTGTACTGCCGACTCCTGGGGAGTGTTAAGGGTACCCGTCATGTACCCGTATAACTCCGCAGGACTAGGAGGGTGCCCTAAAATATTATATAAATCCTTCCATATCGATTCACGCGGATCAGGTGAGCTAGAAGCACTTCCTCCCCACATGTTAAACTGGAAAAAAATAAACAAATCTATTACTTTGGGAGCTGAGAAGAAAGGGGGAAAAAAAAAAAGAGGCTCTGTCAGAGCGCGTCTATAGACCCGTCTAATCTTCGCGTCTATAAACGCGTCTAACAGAGCGTTTAACAGTTCAAGTAAAAGTGCGTCTATCACCGCGTCTAACAGACCGTCAAAACATCCATCTAACAGTGCGTTAAAAAGCGCGTTTAACAGCCCGTCCAAACATCTGTCTAACAGCGCGTCTAAAAGCGCGTCTAACAATTCGTTTAAACTTTCGTTTAACAGATTGTCTATTTAGGCATCTATATCCGTGTCTGTGCGTGTCTGTAGCAAGCCAGACGCACAAATAGACGTGCCTGTAGACGCGCGTTTAGACGCGCCCTCAGACACCTGTATACACGCGCTCCGACAGTCAAGAATACTCAAAAGTGGAAAAGGACGTTTCGTCGGACAAAAGAACGTGTCGCTCATACCTAGATGCTGCGTTTCGTGGATGCGAAAAAGTACAAAACTGGAAAGAGCAAGCAAGAACAACTTCAAAAGGACTTACTTGGAAAAAGGTATGGAAGGATCTTTCTTTTCCAAACTTGTTTCTTCTCCTCCTCTTCTCCTTGTTCGTACTCCTCCTCTTCTTTAGGCTTGAAAGCAAGCTGTGTAGGTACGGTCCCTTTGTCTTGAGTGAAAGCTTGGAACTGTGTGTGTATGGGAGGCTCTCTCTTAAGCTTCGAATCTATAGAACTGCTAATAATGAAGGAAGAAAGCCGCTCGCGAAGTTTAAGTAGTTAAAAGAAAAGCAAAGCGAGCGGTACGCCGAAAAGCAGGTTTAAAAGTCGCGGGTATAGTCGCGTCTATTAGCGCGTCTATAATCGCGTCTGAATACACAGTGTAAGCGCGTCTATAGGCGCGTCTATTAGCGCGTCTACAGGCGCGTTTAAATACACAGAGTAGACGCGCATTTAGACGCGCAGGTAGACGCGACAGTAGACGCGACGATAGACGGGCATTTAGACGCGACACAGAGTTTTTAAGTTAAGCATTTGAAGAAGAGCAAATTTGGTGGGTTGTTTGTTTGTAGGATGTCTCCATCTTCAACAAGCAGCTCCAGTGAGGATGAATCCCTCCGTATCCACCATCGCGAAATGTGGTTGGAGCAAAAAATCAAATGTCTGTGTGATCGATGTCGAGGAAACATGTATCGTGCACGCAGGATTACGCTCAATCATATCTCAAAGTATGGAGAATGGGATGTGACCGTAAACAGGGTAAGGATTTGTAAGTTAAGGTTGATTGAGATACCTATGGGTGTTCATATGTTTGAGTTATAATGATCCCGTTTTAATTTGATACAGGATGCAGTGCCACACCCGCACATGTTACCCTATGCCCGTCGTGAGGAGGCGAAGCGTTGGCAATATGAGGTGGGATCTTCAGGAGGGACCGTTACGGATGCATGGAGTGATGGTGATAGTAGCCCTCCACCATTACCTCATGAAGCCGTGGAGGAGGAGGTGTTTGATGATATGGTGCGGGATTTATATGTCCATCAAGGGAGGGATAATAGCATGGAGCAGGATGATCTTTTTACCGCAGCATCGACTCCACTGTTTGAGGGGTGCACATTCTCTGTTCTACGTGCCTCCCTTGAGTTACTAAACTTGCAAACCATCTATGGATGGAGCAATGCAAGTTTGAATGCATTACTCAAGTAAGCTTTAATTTAAAGTCGATTTTGCAAACATGATGAATTATGCGCGTGGGTCAATTACTCGAATGCTTTTCCTCATTTATGGTCTTCACGTGCAGGCTATTGTGTAAAATGCTTCCAAGGGAGAATAAATTACCGACCTCAAGAGATATGGCAAGGCAACATGTGACGTCTCTTGGAGGATTAGATTACAAGCGCATCCATGCATGTGTCAACGATTGCGTTTTGTTTCGTGGACTACATAAGGATGCAAGAGAGTGTCCTACTTGTGGAGAGGCAAGATATAGAGCAGATCTCAAAACCTTGGACGTGCCTCGTAAGGTATTGCGACATTTTCCCATAATCCCTCGCATCCAACATATGTTCAAGTGCAAATCTATTGCAGAGCTCATGTCATGGCATTCCTCCCATCGATCAACCGATGGCAAGTGGAGAACTCCCGCGGACTCTCCTGCGTGGAAGCATATTGAAGACACATGGCCAAGCTTCAAGGAAGAACCTAGGAGCTTGAGACTTGGATTGGGTATGGATGGTGTGAACCCATTTGGTCTCAAAAGCACGTCTTATAGTGTATGGCCAGTGGTATTGGTGAATTACAATCTTCCACCCTCTATGGCTATTAAGAAAGGACATGTCATGCTGTCCCTTCTAATTCTAGGGAAACATAAAGTCAAAAACCCTGATGTTTATTTGGAGCCTTTGATTGATGAGCTAGAGATACTTTGGAGAGGTATCGAGGTGCATGATGTGAGCAGGCCTCCCTCGTCACGAGACTTCAACTGCAAAGCAGTCTTGATGTGGATGATGCATGACTTCCCAGGCTATGGCGAGTGTTCAGGTAAGAATTGCATTTTTTAAATATGAATAGGCAAGGATGTGGCACTCTAAACCCACCTTCCACTCTTAATTGCATCTATTGTTTCAGGTCTCACTACATCGGGTTACCATGCATGTCCTGTTTGTGGTCCTTCGTTATCGCTGTCGATGTACCAAGGATCCTGTTCCACTTGGTCGACTTGATAGCTGAAATCCTCTTTGGGATTGAAATCAGTGTCTAGGTGCATTATTGTATCAGTCTGATGCAATTCCTCACTTGCAAGAAACATATTTCCATGTTCATTTGCAAAATGACTGTGACTAGAATTTCCACCACGATGATTTCCTCTTCCTCGGGAATTCCCTCGATTACTGCTGGATTGACCGCCTTGGTCGTACTGCTTCTTGCGGCAATCTCTTTCATGGTTTCCAAACTTGTGACAGTAGTTGCATTGAATGTGTGACACATTGGTGGATGCCTCACGGGCAGACGCATTGAATAAGGTCATCTATGAGAATCACCATCGATTTCTCCCACCTGATCATCCTAGATATGTTGCCCCTTGGAATGAAGTCCTCCCACAATCACTCACCGCGGGAGATTGGATGAGAATTTGGGACGGATCCACGACTCCTCCACCACTTGGCATGAGCCGGTAAGGATTTGTAACTATTGGCTGGAAGTAAAGATTGGCTATATTGGTTGAAAGTGAAGATTGCACGCTAACACTTTATTTTGTTTAGATACTCCATCTTTTATCGTTTACCATATTGGTCCCACCTCAAGATCAATCACCTGCTCGATCCCATGCATATCTTCAAGAATGTGGCATCTACCATTTGGGAGCATTTGAATGGGACACGAGATTCGGCAGGCATAAGGGAGGATCTACGTACCATAGGGAGGATGCGTGAAGCTTGGCCTCAAGAGAGACCAAATGGGCGTGTTTTTTTACCTCGTGCACCGTGGATGTTATCAAAGCTAGAGATGGCGACGGTGAAGCGTGCTATTACTACAATTCGTACTCCCACTGGATGCATGAGGTGTTTGAAGGGAGCCTTTACAAAGAGCAAGAAAAGAGGTGTAGAGCAATTATATGGCTTGAAATCTCATGATTGGCACAAGATGCTCCAAGTAAGTATTTTATATGCATAATATCTTTTTCCTTTCAAATTTGTGAGTGAATAGCTATAAGCAACTAATCAACCACCTCCTCGCGGGTTCAGTTCATACTACCTACTAGCATTTCACGTAGTGCATCAAAGGACGTGAAAGATTGTATTTACAAGATGGGCGAGCTTGTGAGGTATGTGAGCTCAAAGGAAATAGATCCCACCACGCTTGAGAATGCTCGAGTTATGTCAGTGGAGGCGGTTTGTTTAGTGGAGGAGACATTTCCACGTTTTATTCTCACAAGCCAACTACATCTCATAGTGCATTTGGTGGATGAGATTGCTATATGCGGTACTATACATGCACGATGGTTGTTCTTCCTCGAGCGCTTCATGAAGACCTTGAAGGGCTTCGTGAGACAAAATGCAAGACCCGAAGGTAGCATGGCCGAGGGTTGGTTGGTACAAGAGTCACTTGTATATATTTCTGAGTTTCTTGTTGATGTGGATAGCTCTCTCCCACGACTATGGAGAGATGATGAAGACCTAAGGATGACCTCTATTGTGCCTCAAGGAAGAGGACGCAACAAAGTAATAGACACGGAGTTGCGTAATAGTATCAACCTCTTTTGCGTGCTTAATAGTGATGTGATGAAAAGATGGGTGACAAGATACGAGGATGCAAAGGCAAGAAGACAAGCAGAAAGGGCCCTCTTTCGTACACACCACGGATCTCGTGTGCCATACCCTCAGCGTCTAAGAGCACTTCCAAAGGATATTCATGTGGATTGGCTACTTGATGAAATGGAGAAAGCAAAGAAAGACGAGGGGATGCATATCACAATGGAAGAATGGGAGTATGCTAGGGGATGCATGAGCAAGGTCGGTATATAGAATGTTATGCATAAGTTAGGAGGTTTTTATAATTTAGATTGCTTATTTAATTGATTTTTTCTTGGTGCAGTGCACTATGTTCAATGCTATATGGTGTGAGGGCAAGCATTTTCGAACACAACGGATTGATGATAAGAGAAACACACAAGATTGCGGCGTCATTGCTAGCTTTGAGGGAGCCAATGGAGTCATGGATGATTATTGTGGCATAATCCAAGATATCATTATGCTTGACTTTCGACGCTTCTTTGTGTATGTTTTGGATGTAAAGTGGTTTAAGGACGTGGTGGAAAGAGGCCCTAATGCAACAATCAAACGCCATGCAAGTGGCTTTGTAACTATTGACTCCACAAAGTTTTGGCAAAGTAGGAAGGACACACTAATACTACCGCAACAATGTGAACAGGTATTGTGCACACACATAAAAATACTCGCTTTTAAATATTTGATGCAAGAAAAGTAACATGATTGTATTTGTGTTTGAATTAGGTTGTCTATCAACCAATGGTGGATAATAATAGGTGGTGGCATGTCATACCTATTATGCCACGTTCCAAAGTGATGTATAGTACATTTACTAATATGGAGCGTATGGAGGATGATCATGCCCATGGACGTGATGATGACCGTGATACAAGAGAGGAGGATGATCATGAGATAGGAGATATAGATATTGAGGCCGGCATTACCCGTGAGAACGAGCCTACCATTGGAGATCTTGATTTCGATGAGCACATGAGTGGCACAAGTAGTAGTGGGTTGAATGTATTTGTAGATCTAAACACTTGTTTGGATTTTGAAGTAGATAGTTTGGCAAGGGTTGATCTCATTGAGGATGAGATTGAACCGTAGCCCCACAATTGATATTGGCAAAACTATTTTACATATTGTCTCATTCTCCTCATTTCCCTTAATTCTTGTATATGTGGGCTTGCAAAGAATTATGTGCTTTGGTAATCATGGGCAATGTTTGGAAAGCAATGATGTACACCAAAATCTCACTTTCTGTATTCTCTGGATCGCGTCTAACCCCGCGTCTAAATGCGCGTCTGAGTCTCAGTGTAAACGCACAAATAAACGCGCAAATACACGCGCAAATAGACGCGCTAATAGGCGGGATGTTAGACGGGCCCGTATTTTCTCAGGTCTAACGCGCAAATAAACGCGGTGATTGACGCGCAAATAGACGAGCATTTAGCCGCGCTAATAGATGCGCCCGTAATTTCTCTACTAGAGCAACGCCTATAGACGCGCCCGCTATTTTGCGCGTCTACCAAGCGCGTCTATAGTTGCTTTGTGTTGTTGTGGTTGATCCAATTACAGTCTTTAGAAAAAATTAATGAGCGAGATCAACGAAGGAAGTATGTGGCAGGTCTAAAGTCTAAGTTGAGAGCTGAGATTAACATGTTTCATCCTCGCTCACTGAGCTCAGCAATTTCTCTTGCAATGAATTGTGAAAGGAAGAATGGGATCCCAAAAGAAGGAAAAGATCGGAAACATGTACCCTTCCATAAGAAAAAGAGATTTAATAAAAAGCCCTTCTTTAAATCTAAAAATGGTTTTGTACTACAGAAGACAGATTCTTCTTTGAAGCCAAACAGTGGGATTTTTCCGAAGAAAGAAATAAGGTGTTTCAAGTGCAACAAGCTGGGACACATAGCCACTGAGTGTCCTGAAAGAAAGAAGACCCTGACAGCGAAAGTGCACATGATTGACGATGAAGCAGCCAAGTAAGAGGGATGTAAGTATAATTGTCATGCTCTTCTAAAGATGAAAGGTTTCATTAATGGCAAAGAAGAAGTTATTTTGCATGACGATGGTAGTACACATGATTTCATTTCGGAAAGAACCTTAGCAAAGCCAAACCTAGAGTCTTTCCCATCTAACTATAAGATCAAAGCTGCTTTTACCAAAACAAAGTACAATTGTACTAGAGAAGTCAAGAATCTTGAAATCTCAATCAAACCCTACAAGGATACACGAGACTTTCTAGTGGCACCCCTACAGGGAGTGGACATCATCTTAGGAATGCCATGGAGGCATCAATACAATCCTAAGCTAGATTACGATTCACATCAGATGTGGATTGAGAAGGACAGACAAGAAATATGTCTGAAAAGTTCAATGAAATCTGAGGTCAGTCCTTTACTCAACCACACACAAGCCAAAAGAGCAATTAGAAAACGTGACAAGACATATCTTATTTTGGTGAATACGATTACGGCTACTCAGCCAAACACAGCCTATGCACCAAAAATTTCTTTCTCAATTTTTTGATTGTTTCTTAGAGGATTTACCACCTGACCTACCATGTTCTCGACCTGAAGATCATAGGATAGAAATCCTACCGGGCAATACTCCACCTTGCAAAGCTCCGTATAGAGTCAACCAGCTAGAGCAAAAGGAAATACAGAAGCAAGTGGAGGAACTGATAGAGAGAGGATTGATAAGACCTAGCAGTTCTCCTTATGGAGCACCTGTCTTATTAGTCAAAAAGAAAAATGGAACCTACCGAATGTGCATAGACTATCGTGCACTGAACAAAATCACAGTAAAGAATAGATATCCAATCCCTAGGATTGATGATCTTTTGGACAAATTGAAAGGGGCCAAGGTCTTTAGTAAGATAGATCTCAAATCTATTGGCTATCATCAAGTTCGTATGGTAGAAGAGGATATATACAAGACTGCTTTTAGAACTCGAACAAGACATCATGAGTTCTTAGTTATGCCTTTTGGGCTAACTAATGCTCCAGCTACTTTTAGTAGGATGATGAACCGAATCTTTCTTAAACACCAAGACTGTGTGGTAGTATTTTTCGATGACATTCTGGTGTTTAGCAAAGATGTTGAGGAGCATAAAGAACATCTACAGCTAGTCTTTTCACTCTTGAAAGAAAATCAATTGTACATAAATCTTGAAAAGAGCAGTTTCTTTTAAAATCAGATAGAGTATTTGGGTCACATTGTATCCGTCGATGGGATTCAAGTAGATCCAAAGAAGATTGAGTGCATAGTCACATGGCCTAAACCCCGAGATATACATGAATTGAGATCATTCTTGGGATTGTGTAGCTTTTACAGAAAGTTTGTCAAGAATTTCGCATACATTGCACATCCATTGACAGACCTTCTTAGAAAAGCTAAGCATTTCTTATGGACTGAGCGTCAAGATAAATCTTTTACAGCTTTGAAAGAAGCTCTCACACAAGCTCCTGTGTTGCGATTACCCGATTTCTCTAGACCATTCTTTGTAGTTGTAACTGATGCTAGTGGATATGGAATTGAAGCCGTACTTATGCAAGATGGACATCCAATAGCATATGAGAGCTGAAAACTAAAACCAGCGGAATGCAATTATAGCATTTATGATAAAGAATTAACCACTGTTGTTCATGCCTTACGAATGTGGAATTGAAGCCGTACTTATGCAAGATGGACATCCAATAGCATATGAGAGCCGAAAAATAAAACCAGTGGAATGCAATTATAGCATTTATGATAAAGAATTAACCGCTGTTGTTCATGCCTTACGAATGTGGAAACATTATTTAATGGGATCTGAGTTTCTTATCAAAACTGATCAGCAAAGTATCAAGCATTTGTTGACTCAGCCACTAATATCCGATAGGCACATCAAGTGGGCATCATTTATATAGAGTTTTCAGCCCATGATTCAGTATCAACCTGGAAAGGAGAATGTAGTTGCTGATGCTCTTAGCAAAAAGCCAAGTATTAATCACATCGCTGTTGTAGAGACCCAGCCTTTTGAAGGTATGAAAAATTCTTATCAAGGGGATTCGGACTTTTCCGATACATGGAACAAATTAGAAAATAACAATTGGAATCCTATGTTGGACTATTCCTACAATGATGGATACCTCTTTTATCAAAAGAAATTATGCATCACTCGACCCTTTAGACAAATTGTAATGGACGAAATGCACCAACCACCATATACGGGACATAGGGGAGTGACTGCCACTTTACAAGTGATAGCAAGAGAATTCCAATGGCCTACTATAAGAAAAGATGTGGCTAAGTTTGTAGCTGAATGCATCACTTGTCAGAAGATCAAGAGTTACAAAGACAAGACCCTAGGATTGCTTATGCCTTTGCCTATTCCTACGCAACCTTGGGAAAAATATCGATGGATTTCATAACAGGTTTTCCTACTACAGCGAATAAAAATGATATGATTTGGACGATAATAGATCACTTTAGTAAGCAAGCTTATTTCATCCCATGCAAGAAGACTTTAACAGCTCAGCAGGCTACACATTTATTCATCAAGTATATCTTTGTTCATCATGGCTTGTGAAAGATTATAGTGTCTGATCAAGATTCAAAGTTTTGTAGTAACTTCTGGACTGCATTATTTCATAATCTAGGCACTAAGTTAGACTTCTCATCAGCTTTTCATCCAGAATCAAATGGACAAACTGAAGTTACAAACAATACTATTTTGGATATGATAAGAGCTTATGCAGGAAGTCAACCAAAGACTTGGGACAAATACATTCATCTCTTATAGTTTGCCTATAATAATACTCCTCATTCTGCAACTGGAAGAGCACCCTTTGAGATTATCTATGGGCTTGAATTACCTGATCATTGGAAAATACATAATGCTTTCCATATCAGCCTCCCAAAGCCCTTCAAAGGACCTTTACCTTTTCATCCCGTCTATGAAGAGTCTCCATTGATTGTTGATGAAGAAGAAATTCTAGAACCCGAATGCATTGTTGATCATCAACAACTAGACCTCGACATGAAAAGGAAATGTCTATACTAAATAGTTGCTCAAATTTAAGAACCATCCAAGAGAAGATGCTCAGTGGATGCCTGAGCGGTTCTTTCGAACTTTTCCAGACCTCTTTAGTTCCTATAATCAAACACGCAACTGAGGTCAGTTGCAATCCAAGCAAGAGGGATGTTACGGAAATTATATTTATGATTTATCTTGATTTGGACATTATTATTTTAGTCGAGTGTGACTATGGCAAAGTACTCCATAGGAGCGCACTGGATGCGGCAAGGGTTCTAGTGGATACTTTGTGTGGTTAGTTGGGGACGCCTGACTAGCTTGTGTTTTGCCATGCTAGATGATCAGTATTGTGGGTGATTCCATGTTAATACTGATGTGGCTAGTGTTATTGGTATTGTGCTTTGAGCATGGTTATGTTGGGATCAGTTGATTCGGTGATTTGTTCAATCGATTGTTAATAACTAATGTAATTGGCGGCTTGAGTACAGATGATGGAACTCATAGCAAGGATTAGAGTTAGTGCGAGGGTACCGATCGAGGTGTCGCACAGTGCATTATATATGGCCATGGGCCAATTGTGTATTTGTTTAATTATTGCAAGTTTGAGCAATATATTTTGTTGAGGACATAAATCATTTTGGGCCCTAAGATGGCTATGTAAAGCAAATCCCACATTTTTGGATGAAAGGGATAATTTTGGCTTCTTGGTGCTTTTATGAAAAATCATAAATACTCTAGATGAGGAAGCGTGAGCCACTCATCTAGGGGGAGGAGATTGTACCCATTCTGCTGTCGTTTTCATGGTGTGATTGTGTTTTCTTACTCCAATTGATTAAGTGGTGAATTCGTGTGAAGATAATTACCTTCTAGTTTTAAGGGACAACGGAGATGATATCGAGCTAGTTTACAGTCTATTAAACTAAAGAATGTCAAGGATGAGCATGGGGAATGGTTTCCTCAGCTCTACAGAAGATATTCATGGTTGAACAATGCAACCCACTAATCCTTCGTGCTATAAAGTGGCTCAAAAGTATGCAATGGACATCTCCAAACATTGGAATGGAAGGATATTGGATTTTGAGACGTCTCTGAGTAGCAAATTTCTTATCCATCTACTTACAAAGAGTGGGAGCCTGTACTATGCATAATTGGGGTGTTGCATGTCCTTCATGCTGAGATTAGGAGTATTCAGTACGAAGGTCGCACACCATCAGAATTGAAAAAGGACGAGATCTTCTTTTGTGACTCAATGTTCATAGTGCTAGATCAAGAAGGCCAGTATGAAGGAATGCTTCGCTTGCCTTCTTTTGATAGTCTAGAGTGGTCGCTTCCAAGCACAGACATTAGCGAATCATATAGAAAGAGAATGTTCAATGATGTGAGAAATGCTACAAAGCCAACAAAAGGATATGCTAGGCTGGGTTGGTTTCTTCCATTCCCATGTTTTGTTGATTTCTTCATTGGTTGTATGCAAGTGAGAGAATAAAGATAACATATACTTGTAAGAGCTTAGATCAGGACTGGCTGTCTAAATTATTTGATAATGGATGGACAATAAGAACATGTCATAGTGAAGACTTGGTACAACGTCGATTGAACACTTTGGATGTGACATATTAGTAAGCACATCTAATCATTCTTGTTTGTATAAGAAATTATAATGCTACAATATAGTATGTATTGACATATTCTAATTTTTGTAGATATTTCATTGGAAGGAAAATTCTTTACATGTCTTTCACATATAGAAGGTTTAGATGGAAAAATCTACAATGGGAAGCAATGGGTGATGATTTGCATGATAAGACTCAAAGTCCCATTGAAGCATTTGTTTCTCAGCAAGGACAACCTGATCTAATGTTGGAATTGGAAGAGGACCATGTGGTTCATCAGAGAAGAGATGCAGTTGGCAACAACAAGCCCTCGCCGAGGACTACTATTTTAGACTTGACAATCAGAAAGTTAGATATACGGATTAGACAAACATCCTTTGCAAGAATTTTTGTCCCCCACATACTCTTGAAATAATAGAAACATCATGGTAGGGGGTCCACATTTATTTGGGTGTAGGTAGTCGCGTGAAACTATTTTTGGGGCCATTTTGGGACCATGACGTGATGCACTCTTGGGTGAATATTTGAATTTTATGTGGACTCGTGCTCTTGCCAAAAATTTTCTTGACGTCATGATGGCGCACTGGCGTAATAATGAGATGCAATCTATTTATTCTGAACACCGCATGGCTCGACACAAGGCATCTCTACACTGCTTCGTGCAGCGAAGTCTCTTGGCCTAAGCCGCCTGCCCACTTATCATCGCACAGCCTTTTGCCATAGCTTTGCCACCTATCACTGGGCACCACAAAATTGAAGGTTGTCTTGGAGAGACCACTGCGCTGGTTTTGAGTGTAATAATGAGATGTAATCTATCATTCTGAACTCTATCGTAGTGCAGTCTCTTGACCACCTATCATCATGCAGCCTTTTGTCGCATCTTTGCCCATGCAAATCATAGGTTGGCTTAGAGAGACCACCACATGGGTTTTTGGTGTAATTATGGGATGCAATCTATCATTTTGAGCATCGCCTCAGCGTAGTCTCTAGTTTGATGACCTGTCATCACCCAAAATTCAAGGTTGTCTTAGAGAGACCACCGCGCTGGTTCTTGGAGTTATAGCTCCGTTACCTATTTTTATGTATTACAGGAGGAGGTCTATGATGACCAACATGCTGGCAAATAGAAAAAGATCTATAACATCCATCACGTTGGTCCTTGGAGTTATATATTTATGTACCAAGGAAAATTTATTTCATTGTGCAACCAAGCAAAATGCAATTGACGATATGGCCATTGAGGGGTTCCCTCTAGGGGCAAGGGCCATATCGACATGCCATTTCTGTCCAGTGGCATCCTGGATATTGTATAATGCATGTCAATATGGCCCTTGCCCCTAGAGGGGACCCCTCAAGGGCCATATTTCCAGTTGCATTTTCCAAAAGTTTAATTGTATTTTTCTAAATGTATCTCTATGCAACCACAACGGCGGGGCATTGGAGTTATTTTAATGCTATTTTGGTCATAAACCAAGAAAATTGTAGTCCTGCTTTATTGGTATTTTAGTCCTTATTGCAATAAAAGTAAACAAGGGGCAAAGTATAATGTATCGAGTGAAAATTGAGCAAAAGAGATTAGAATGTACATCTATGTCCCAATAATATGCTATATATAATTTCACAACTTATACCAAGCAAAAATTGAACAGAGGATCTTACATTTATAAAAACTCACAATTGCTAAGAGCCTTAAAGGCCAAAAGATTACAGCTAGCAACCATAACCATTCAAATATAAAAGTTAACAACAGTGCATATTGAGAGCCTCAAATTGAACCAAAAGAGATTACATAAATGTAATAAAAACTCAACAATTGATGAGAGCCTTAGAGACCAAAACATTACATCCAATGAGACAAAATATCGTTGAGAGTCTTAGGGCCAAAGGATTACATCCAGCCAGCCTCATCTGAGCAAGAGATAATTTGTACAACTCAGTATTTCCACCAGTCTAGCTTGTTGCATTAAAAATTTTTAGGGAGCCAAAGAAAGATACGATGGAGAGGCCGAAGACCATGCAAATTGCTAGGACTCAGATTACGACCCCCCTAACAAGTTGAGAGTACTGTGCTCTGAAAATACTGATGTCTTCATTGACATCTAGGGGGAACCCATACAGCATAGCCATAAAGATGCCCTCTATGAGAATGTCATCTAAGGTGGTGACATGCAGATGTGGGGGGAATCGACTGTGGGAATGAAGGGTCTCCACTAGTGCCAACATTTCTACTCCAGGTGAGTGCAATGCAATCACCTTATATGAGAAGGCAGATAACATTGGGATCACATAGCATTGAAGGGGGGTGCTAGTATGCATGGTGAAGATAAGTGGGTGATGAGCAGGGGAGCAGATGAGTGACGAGAGTTAGAGGAGGGAGCATGGAGCAAAGTAGAGCAGGGGTAGAAAAGAGCTAAAGGAGGGGTGTGGAGAAAAGTAGTAGAGAAGGGGGGATGAGAGAAACATGGTAAAATGCCAAATGCCATGGATCTTATATATTTTAAAGTTTGAGCCACCGGTGTCTAGAGCCTCGGGTTCCATCCATATTAATTACAGGCCACCGTGATAGAATCTTAGGTGCCACCCCTGACAGGCTGGTAATCATGAAGAAGAAGGGCTGGTAGTCATGAAGCAGATGCCATGTGGTGGGTGAGCATGCCACTCTAGTGGTAGGTAATTAACTGCTAGCCCGTCGGTGGAATCTTAGCCATGACAGACATGGTAGATGAGAGCACCACCACCGAGCAGTAATTCCCACAAAGGTAAATCATGAAGTTCTAATCACTCATTACCTTGCACTCTAGTTCTTTATTGAGCATGTGAGCTTGGTGACTAGTAATTTTTATTGCACTCGTAGTGATCATGCATGCTTAAGCCCAGTGGTGGGTGAGCAATGGTTGGTAATTTTAACTGCTAGCCTAGTGGAATCATAGCCATGATAAAGGTGGCTGTAATCACTCATTACCATGCACTCTAGTACTCTACTGAGCATGCGAGCCCAGTGACTGGTAATTTTTAGTGCACTCATAGTGATTATGCATTCTTGAGCCCGGTGGTTGGTTGGTAATTTTAACCGCCAGCCCAGTGGAATCATAGCCATGACAAATGTGGCATGTGAGAGACACTACCACCGGGCAATATTTCCCACAAAAGTAAATCATGAAGCCTAATCACCTCTAACCCCTCATTACCATGCACTCTAGTACTCTCCTGAGCATGCAAGCCCAATGACTGGTAATTTACTACACTCATAGTAATCATGCATGCAAGCCTGGTGGTGGTAATTGGAAGGTGAGTTATTGTGGGCCATTGTTGAGGTTGGTAGTTAACTGCCAACCCGGTGGGTCTTAGCCGCCACCATAGACATGGCTGGGAATCTTAGATGCTACCACCTCTAATCACTCATTACCATGCAAGTTAGTACTACTACCTTGAATTAGTCAAAATTCAGGCCAACCACCATGATGGCTCTCACCTTGATAGTGTAGTCGGGCTACAACCACCGTGGTAGCTCTCACCTTAATAGTGTTGTTGGGCTACAAACCGCTATTCCATTCCCTTAACTACTTCATCTTCTATCCCTCTTGACTGTTTTGTTCTCCCTTGCAATCGAACTGCAAACTCAAGCCTCCACTATTCCATTTCCTTCACTATTTCATCTTCTTTCCCTCTCGACCATTTCTTCTCCCTTGCAATCGGATTGCAAACTCAAGCCTCCACTATTCCATTTCCTTCATTGTTTCATCTTCATTCCTTTTTGACCATTTCTATCTCTCTTGCACTCTTCTTGCAACTTCTATCCCCTCTCATAATGGACCCTGCATAGTCTGGGAGCTCCTCACACAATCTTTCCTCCCCCTCTGTAGCACAGTACGAGAGCCTCTCCTCCCCTCATCGAATCATGACATTTGGGAGCTCTCCTCTCCCTCTTCAAAATCTCAATTTGAATGCTCTCCAAAACTCTCCCAAAACTTCACCAGATTAGTACAGGAGGTGAAACGTGAAGGAGGGGCAACTAGTCTATCAAGGTCAAAAGATTACCATCAATGAAAGCATGATAGAAAATGCTATAGGAATTTCTGGAGGAAGTTTACAAGCACACTTTTTCGAGACATGATATTCTAGATGTATACACCAATGCTCATATTAGTAAAGATGGTGGACTCAAGCTTTCTAGCTTGCCAATTGACCTCCAAAATGTACTGAAGAATACCATTCACTTATTTCCTAATACGAGAGGAACTTTGAAGTTCTAGTAGGTTCAAGCAATAGTAGAGCAGCCGAAAGGACGTGATGTTTCTTTCTCAAGGGCAATCTCCAAGAGTGTCTTAACCAACCTGAAGAATTGCATGGATGGCAAATCCCAATTGTCATGTCAGTCCACTGGAGTTGCAATGCACCTGGCTCTGTATTGGAAGACCTTACTGATTGTGATACCTCGATGGAGTTTTAGTTTTGTCCTGAACAACCTTATACATCATATTATCACTTGTACAAATGGCTACCAAGTTGCTGCAAAGTTTGAAGGAAGTGGGATTCATAACCATTAAGTGGTCATGCAGCTTTGGGTCTGCCAATCTGATGAGGAAGCGTGGCTGCAAACATTCATCGCTCATCTTCTCATGCAGTTTTGGTCATGGAGCCCATGCACATTCCAACTCACTATGGTCCAGCTCATGAGGATGGGGATGCAGAAAACAACTCTCTCTTATGAGTGGGTGCCTGTTCCAGAAAGACTGCCTTATGTGACTTTGCTGAGGATTTGGAGGGTGAGTAGTCCATGTCTGTATGTCTTCGTATTAAGGTGGACACTAGCTCAATGCCAATCTTTTGTGCCCACTTCATCATGAAGGAGACTTCCACCTCGAACAACTCAGCACACTTCTAGAATGGCCAGTAGTATGCAACTTAATCAACCTTTACCTCATTGAGTGGCAATCTAATAACTCCTACCACCAAACCACACATAGTTTTCTCTCATGATAAGCAGATGTCTCACAAGGTGAATTTTCTATAAGAGAAATCCATCGATGCAGCAAAAGGCAGCACAACTTGAGAAAATTCTCAGGGAAGGTGTAGAAGCCAACGTACACAAGGCACAAGAGCAAGCTAAGGTCACTATAAAAATGGTCAAAATGGAAAGGCACAGAAGAGAAGAAGCAGAGAAGTGCATGAAGGAGCTTTGAGATAGGCTCAAAGAAGTGAGAAGTGACGGGGACATCACCGACAAGGAGCTAGCAACAATGATGCAAAAGGAGCTTGAATATCAGAGAGCCAAAAAGGAATGTGTACTACAACATGAAGACAAAGTTTGCCAAATTTTGTTGAATGCATAAGTTATGGGTCATGCAAGATACCTATATACAGAAAAGTCCTTGAACCTCACCAAAAATGGCTACACCCAAGCAAACAATGACCCAAGGGCTCATTATTTTTGTTCCATAGATTTGAGATCAAATGTTTGGATTCTTAGTTTTTCAATAATGCACTTGGCCATGAGGTTATGTTAGATGTATGAATAGAACAAATAATACAAAGTGTTTTATTCTTTTAAAACTTTGAATTGATGGCTCTCTATGGTGTACGAGGGGCAAATCTATATATCTTTATAATTTTCAATCTATGTGAATGTTTGTATTTTTAAATATGCGTAGAGAGGGAGAAGCAGAAGGAGAAAAAAAGAGAGGGTGTGCGAGAGGCAAAGGGAGATGGAGAAGTAGAGGGAGAGATAGAGGGAGAGGGAGAGGGAGAGGGAGAGGGAGAGGTAAGGGAGATGGAGATAGAAAGAGAGGGAGAGCGAGAGGGAGAGGGAGACAAAAGGAGAGGGAGAGGGAGAGGGAGATAGAAATAGATGGAGAGGGAGAGAGAGGGAGAGAGGGAAAGGGATTATATTTTCTATGTAAGCAAGATGTTCAATCAGTCAAAAAAGTACATCACCACTAAAAGGGGACCTTTGGGCATGATATACAACATGCAAAAGTCTAGACATTACTATCCTATGTTGATCATTAGGCTTAGGCCCTTCTATATCTACTCTATATTTATGCAACAAAACTTTTGATGCAAGGGTGATGAGGTGGATGTTGCCACTACTACACACGGGCCCTATTCCAATGCTTAGGCATTGATGTTTAGTGTGCGCAGGATGCTAATCATCTCGGTAACCAAAGCGGGATTCGTTAAGTATCGCTATATAGCGACTTTAGGCCAACATCACTATATAGCGACGTTTAAAGAGCATTGTTGTATAGCGACACTTATTAGACTTGTAAATGGTTGCTATATAGCGACACTTATTAAACTTGTGAATGGTCGCTATATAGTGACACTAAAACAGTTTCCTATAGCGACGTTTTACAGATAGTGTTATTTCCCATACCGACCTTAAAAGATAGTTTTTCCTAATGACAAAATTTTTTTCCTTTTCATACATGTTTGATCCTTTGAGAGAATAAAAGTACAAGGACATGTACATCAAGCCTTTGAGAGAATAAAAGTACAAGGACATGTCCAAGTTTGAGATGAAAAAAATCAATGAAGAGCATTTACATGAACAGCTTTCATCCTGAGCCAAGTCTAACATGCCAAACAAGTCTATCTCTAACTCTATACTGAGTTGATCTCCTATATCATCATTGTACTCTAGCATCGTACGTTCACCTAAGAGTACTTGATCATCTTCTTCGTAATGTGGCGATTCTTGATGATCGTCATCTTCTTCCTCAATATCGTGATCTCCATCTTCCTCCTGTATGATGTCATTGTGCGCATCTTCCTCTTGGCTCATATTGTGATCTTCATCTTCTTTGCTAGATCCATCTGGATCAATTGGATTCGGCATTGGTAGTGGCATCTCCATATCCACATCTATATCTTCAAAAATTTGTTTACTTAGTTATGCAACTTGGATCACGTACCACCATCTTGGATCTGAATGATCTGGATGAAAAACCACCTATATTGAAGATGGGTGCCAAATGCCATCAATTATATATATGAAATTATGCTTAAGTACATGTATTAATGGATCTTTAAAAATGAAAGCTTCGATTAATTAAATCATTAGTATGCACCTACTCACAATGCTCAGGAAGAACAAAAGTATCACTTTCATCGGTCCAAAGTTTGGTCGAGTCTATTGCAAAGAAATCGCTACTATCTTTTCTCACTGTCGCATGGGGACCGTGTAAATAGTTCTAAACCATTTTACATAAAAAATGAAAATAGTAAATCATTTGAAATCAATTTCATAGATTTCGCGTATGGTTTCACAATAATCCAACAGTGAGGAGAGAAGATTGGTATTCGAAGCACTTGCTTGGCTATCTTGTGTGAAGTTAGCCATGACTCCACAATCATACATGACTCTCTTTGAATCGATGCATTCCACGTGAAAATGTCATCCATATTACCATAATGCAATGTACTTTTTGTACTGCAAAAGAGCATCATTAAAACAATGAAGATGCATCTATTTTATAGTGTATATTGCCACAAACAATCACTTAATTACATCAAGAGGTAAGAAACTTACATGCATCATACATCCAGATGATAACTCTCACTCACGCTCATTTATTGTCTCTCCATCACGTTTGGCTTTATGTAGAGCCAGTTGTAGCCAATCAAGTGACATGTGAGTGGGGAGAAGGGCAAGATCCCATGGATATGCTTGCGATTGCTTGTACATTACTCTGAATCTCGTCCTTGCATTTAATCTTTCTACTTTGGGTGCTTCATATCTCCCAATCCACTTCTGCATCTCCTTGCTATTGAGGATACAAACTTATTGAATTTCTCCATTTGCTCTTCGCTCATTTTTCTTTCAATCCCTTTTATTTGGGGAACGTCACCAATGATGCAATCATCATCCTTATTATGCCAAGCTTGCGGCATATCGGGATCTGTGGATGCAAGAAACCCCGTGATATATACTAATGACTCTCACACAAGCCATTCCTCTACCATGCTTACTTCTGGTCTTGCTCTTTGTCTTACAAATCCCTTCAAAGTTTTCATAAATTGCTCGAGAAAAAACATCCACCGACTATGAACGGTACCTGTAGTGGCCACCTCATCAACTATGTGCACAAGCAAGTGCACTTGAGTTGTCATAATGCTCGAGGGAAAGTGCTTCTCAAGCAAGCATATGGCTTCGATGGATTCCACCCTAGCCTTCTCGATGCTCGATATGGAGATCTCTTTTTGAGATATCCACCTATTTCACGTGCCCATGTAAGATATATTCATAATCAGTCTACAGATTATTCAGATTAAATTGAAGAAAATGCAATTAATGCGATTTGATAGTAAGCATACCTCACAATACCACTGATTTTGAATATAGCATTTTTAACATCTTCTTGTAAGCACCCTTTTATTGTATTTGGGAGAATGAACTATCAAAGTAACAAAGAAGTCATGTCAATAATATAACATAATCATAATTACACTAACACATCATGATTATCGGTACACTAATCCTATAGCTTAGAATACCTGTAAGACCTGTGTTGATTGCAACTCTCGCATATTGACCTTAGACTCTGACTTCACATGTACATGTGATGTAGTGCCCCTAAAAATAGAATCCATCATGTCCACCATACCCTCCTCATCATCTGGCCCATCTGGGGAGACTATAGTCTTGCTCAAAGTGTGAAGGTATATGCACACCCTTGCCACCCTCCTCATCCCATCTCAAGATTTCATGTAAATATAAGATCTTGTCTCAAGGTTTCGTGCCATAATGGTATCCAATATTAATCACACGAACTCAAATAGCATTGACTTACTGATGATCCATCACCACGTGCAATACCAATGGTGGGTACTGGTTCAGGTGCCTCCCCATACATCTGCAAGTGGCGCATGACAATATGACATTGACGTTGTACTTCTTGCTTGCAATGAGTGCAATGACAATACATCCTCTTCGTAAGCCACTCTGCGCTCCCAGGCATTGGCACATCATTTGACGAGCTTCCACTTGTCCCTTGCATCTGCACACTCCCAAAATCACATGAGCTATAAAGAAATCTATTAAGATCCAAAAAACAGCCACCCATGAGCTCCTTTTCTCTCTTCTAACAATAAGTGCCCTGAACCCCATCCTCGCTATATAGGGATGCTTTGCCCTGAACTATTGCTATATAGCAATGATTTGCCTTGTTTCGTCACTATATAGTGACACTTTTTGGATATAAACATCGCTATATAACGACTGAGTAGCATCATTATATAGTGATGCTAGGGGCTTAAACCCAAAACCTCGTGCGATGCCGTCTTTCACATCTCTATTGTGAGAAAAGCAAAAATCTCTCCTCCCACCTTATATTTGATGACCTTGCTTTCCTCCTCTCTATTCCCCACTCCTCACCCCTACCCAAACCCTCTCCCAACACTTGTGCTCCCTCTCCACCCTTCTCCCTCTCTGCTTGTGTGAAATGAAGTTTTTCAAGATGGTGAGCCTCTTTAAGCAATGTAGGTTCATTTTTTGTGAGATTTCGTTTGGTGAGTGTTGAAGCATGTTTCTCCTTGTATTGCTAAGGCTATGTGCTAATTTTTATGCTTTATTTTCAGAGGTTAAGGACAAAAAACGAGATTTGGTGAAAGAAAGAAGAATCACCTCCTCTCTTTTTGGTATTTCTCTTCCTCCTCTTTCTCTTTGTTTGTAGGCTTATTCTTTCTCCTTGTTTGTAGGCTTATGCTTGTCTCCTCAATCCAATCCCTTTGAGAATTTGCTTCTCTAAACTCCTCCTTCCTCTAACTAGTTATCTGAAAAATGGTATGTCTCCTCTCTTTTGTAGGGCCAGTCCATGAAACACCGAGCAGGACTTTTCTAGGTAAGAAAGTGCTTCCTCCTTTTTTCTTATGTTATTTTCGTTATTTGCATTGGTGTGCAGCTAGCGCCTTATGCGCTAGCTGTAGTGATGGGTGTAGGAACCCTCTCTTCCCCTCTCTTCTTCCCTCTTCTTTCCCTCTTTTCCTCTTTTCCTCTCTCTTTCCCCCCCTCTTTCCCTCATATGCTCATGCATAAGCATAAGCATAATATTTCTCTCTTTTTCTCTTATGCATATGTTTTTCCTTCTCTTATGCTTATGCTCCTCTTAATTTTCACTCTCTTTTTCTCCTCTTTTCATAAGCATATGCATTTGCCTATGCTTATGCTTATGCATGAGCCTCGGGGGCGTCACTATGTATAAACCCTCTATATCACGTGCGTTCAAGGCCTATATTTAAAGTCCCTTATCTGTAAAAAATTTCATTAATAAAATGTACCCCTTTTCTATACAAATCTATAAATTTTTTCCAAAACTATTTTAAATAGTCCCTTATGTATATTTATTTCTGTAAATTTTAGAAATGAAAAAAATCCTTCTGTTGAACTCACGTGATAGGGTTACATATGATGAGTGACCCCCCCGAGGCATGAGCATATGCTCATATGCTCATGCATAAGCATAAGCATATGCTTTCTTTCTTTTTCTCTTATGCTTATGCTCTTTTTCCCTCTTCCTTCTCTTATGCTTATGCTCTTTTCCTCTCTTCTTTTTCCCCTCTTCCTTCTCTTCTTTTTCCCTCTTCTTTTTTCCCTCTTTCAATCTCTTTTCCCCTCTTCTTTTCCCCCCCTCTTTCAATCTCTTTTCCCCTTTTTCAATCTCTTTTTCCCCTCTTTCAATCTCTTTTCCCCTCTTCCTTCTCTTCTTTTCCCCCTCTTTCAATCTCTTTTCCCCTCTTCCTTCTCTTATGCTTATGCTCTTTTCCCCTCTTCTTTTTCCCCTCTTTCAATCTCTTTTCCCCTCTTCCTTCTCTTCTTTTTCCCCTCTTTTAATCTCTATTTCCCTCTTTCAAACATACGCTTTCTCTCTTTTTCTCTTATGCATATGCTTTTTCTTCTCTTATGCTTATGCTTATGCATGAGCATATGTCTCCTTCTCCTTCTCCTTCTCCTTTCCTTCTCTTCTTTTTCCCTCTCTTTTACTCTTTTTTCAATAAGCATATGCCTATGCCTATGCTTATGCCTATGCCTATGCTTATGCTTATGCTTATGCTTATGCATGAGCATATGCAATTATGCTTATGCATAAGCATAAGCATATGCTTTCTCTCTTTTTCTCTTATGCATATGCTTTCTCTCTTTTTTCTCTTATGCATATTTGGTTCTTTTCCCCTCTTTCAATATCTTTTCCCCTTTTCTTTCTCTTCTTTTCCCCTCTCCTTCTCTTATGCTTCTCCTTCTCTTTTCCTTCTCTTATGCTTCTCCTTCTCTTATGCAGATGCCTTCCCTTATATGCTTTCCACTACTTACCCGCTCTTGTTTTTTATTTTTTGTTTTCGTGTTTGTGTCTACGTTTATCCAATCCCCCCAAATTAGACATGGGATCACGTTGCACGTCTGACGAGTATAGAAACCCTCCTAGGAGGAGACATCATGATCTCTATTCTCCAGAGGACTTTGATTCCACTCTCAGGAGCCTACCCCTACGACTACCCTTGGCTCCTCTTGGATGTAGCAATATGAATATCCCTCGGGGAACTCCTTTGCTAGTAGCCTATGGCTTTGTCAGGAGTCCCGACGAGTTTGTCACATTGATGACTGATGCGGAGACAACGAGATTCTTCTCTTTGCTATCCCATAGGTCCTCAGCAAATCTCTCTCCTACACCGACGGTGGCTGGACCTACTGTCCAGCCATTCCCTCTAGCCCCTTTGACTAAGGGGTCATCATCTGGGCGTGCCCGTCATAAGGGAAGGAAGAGTAGGAGGGATCGCTTATGTTATGCCGACTCGAGAGATGTAGAGAGTTAGCACACTCACATCCCTATAGGTCTCCACTTGGTTCTGTGACCCAGTACCAAGTAAGGTCCCTTGTCCTCTCCTACTCCCACTGCTACTCCTCGCTCCGGAATCCTCGCTCCGGAAGCGCTCGCACAAACACCACTCACTCTGACTCTGCCACTACCATGAGCCCTCCTTACCCAGTTGAGGACCTATTCTATCAAATCATGGCTGTTGGAGAGATAATAGAAGATAAAAAGAGTGCAGTAGTAATGGCCACCATGAGGCAGTTGATGAGCGACCACTTCAGGAGCGGCATAGCTATTACTAGGACTGGCGGTACTAAGATGATCAAAAGAAGCAGGTAGTCATCGATGAATTGAAAAGAAAATACCCTGACCCCCCAAATTGGGAGTTTAATGAGAATTACATGTGAGAGCGCATGGGTTTGGTCTTGAAGTATCGTAGGTCAACCTTGCATACTTCCATCACAAAGGGGAAGGCTTAACCCAATTGGGCAGACAAAGTTGATTGGAAGTTTTTCAAGAAGCAGAACAGGGACCATTCCAAAATGTTTGAGGGTTAAAGGAGGGCTGCAAGGAGACAGCTGGACTTCATAGGTACTTTGCGTTTTGGTGCAAGCAGTGTTGAGATATCGAGCTTCACTCGTGATATGCCAGGGTGATCGTTGTGCATTTATATCACCGACTTGTTAGCTGTAGATGCAGTTGGTACACCGCCCATGAATAATAGCTAGATGACAGCTATCCTATGTACTCTAGTTCATGGCTTACTTAGTATGCCACCTTAGTTAGTAGAGTTTGGTTTGAGACCCACATATAGGGTTCTTCTATTTCTTTGTACTAGAGTTCTTTTGGCTTTCACAACTAAGAAGAGGAAAACTATTTTCAGCCTCCACCTTTGTGTGTATTCCCCCATTGTGTATGTGAGAAAGCTGCAAGTGAGACTCCTTTCCTCTCTCCCACTATCTTCACATGGTATCAGAGCTTGGTTCATGGTAAGGAGCTCAAGAAAGCAAACCAAGTTTGCGGTGTCCTGGTAAGAGGACCAGTGTTGCTTTCCTTTTTCGAGTTTGGGAGAAAATCTCTGTAGGTAGCACAGCCGGAAGTGCAAGAGTGCACTGTCTCAAATGGAGACGCCCTTCGTGGTGTGGCGAGAGGGCAGTATATGCTGCGGGAGTAGGCAAAGCCCTTGGTGACTTTATTTTTCTGATTCGAGGCCATTTTAGGGCCTGTTTTGAAGGCGGAACTTCTTTGCAAGCACTCAGAAAAAGGCTCGATTTTTGCTGTGCAACCACTGCTCTGCAAGTCGGTGACAAGTTGCTATAAAAATTGCATCGTATGCATGTGCGCAGAGATACTGGGAGTTATAGAATCATCCTTATTGCCTGTTGATGCAAAATTGTCACTAGGAAGTGACTGTGTGGTCAAATACCACTTTCGTCAGTTTTGCAGATTTGCCTGTGTGAGGCAGAAGCTATAGTGACAGAATTTTTTGCAGTGTTCTGTAATGGCATCTAATTCTCTTTCACAGATTGTCACTGAAAAGCTTGACAAGAATAACTTCCAAGCATGGAAGTTTAGAATGACGGATTTCCTTATGGGAAAAGGCTATTGGGAGTTCATTACAGGAAATGAAGAACCAATTCTTCCTAATGTTCCCAATCAATAGGAAATGCAGGCATTAAAAGGATGGCATGAGAGCCAGAAAAGTTATGTATTGGCTATCTATCAATATTTCGGATTTTATGATTGTGCATATTCAGGATGCAAGTATGCCAAAGGAGGCATGGGATACTTTGGCAAAAATGTATAGCACAAATACGCAAGCCAGGAAAATGTAGCTCAAGCAGGAGTTGCACAATGTGTAGAGAGAAAATATGAGCATCAATGACTACCACATGAAGGTGAAGAAAATTGCAGATGCACTTGCTTCCATTGGGTTGCCAGAGAGACAGACAGACAGACAAAGAGAGACCTAATGGAAGCAATTGCCTCTTGTCATGTTCCCCTCCCTTCCTCTCTCCCTCTTCCTCTCCCTTGCATTGCACTCCCTCTCCCTCTCCCTCTCTGTCATGTTGTGCTCCCCTTCCCCTTCCTCTCCCCCTCCTCCTCTCCCTTTCACTCTCCTTTCTCCTCCTTTCTCTCCCTCTATCTTTCTCCCCTCATCTCTCCCTCCCTCTCTCTCTCTCTCTCTCTCTGTCTCTCTCTCTCTCTCTCTCTCTCTTGTCCTTCTCATCCCCTCTCTCTCTCCCTTTCTTCCCTACCCTTTATATAAGGGAGAAGGGGAGGTGGGGAGAAGGGAAAGGAGGAGAGAGAGAGAGAGAGAGAGAGAGAGAGAGAGAGAGAGAGAGATGTGGGGTGGGGGGTGGGGAGAGGGAGAGCGGGAAGTTTGAATTTCTTGAGGGAATTTTATCGACTCTCACCTCTCTCGTAATTCATTTTCAATCACATCCTTCCTTCTACTCTCACCCCCATCATAGTCCCCTCCATACCTCCCTCTCTCTCCCTCTCCCTCGCGTTGCGCTCTGTTCCCCCTCTCCCTCTTCCTCTCCTTTCTCCTCCCTTCTCTCCCTCTCTCTTCCCATTCTCCTCCCTTCTCTCCCTCTCTCTCCCCTTCTCCTCTTCTTCCTCCCTCCCTTGCTTCTACTCTTCTCCCATGTCTCCCCATCCTCATTCCATTTTCACGATAGCAAAAGGGGCCACAGTGATTTTTTCTTTTGGGGGGGTTGTTGTGGCAGTAGACCCCCCCTTTTCCCTCTCCTCTTATCTAATTAAATTTATTTTTGAAAAATCATTTCTCCTCTCTTGCTGCCATGGTAATGCAAGAGACTTCTCCTCGCCTTTCTGCTCCCCCTTTCCCTTTCCTCTCCTCTATATTCCCCTTCCCCTCCTCTCTGTCTCTCTTTGTCTGTCTGTCTGTCTCTCTCTCTCTCTCTCCCGTCCCTGTGCTCTTCCTTCCCCTTCTCTTCTTTCCTTCCTTGCGCCAATGCAAGGGGTTGCGCAAAATTTTCTTTTTTTTGTGTGTGCTACCGCAGCAGTGAGAGAGCTACCCTACCCTCCCTTCCCTCTCCCTCTCCCCTTCCCTCTTCTCCTCCCCCCCCTCTCTCTCTCTCTCTCTCTCTCTCCCTCTCTCTCTCTCTCCCTTTCCCTCTCTCTTCCCTTACCTTCATTCCTTCCCTGAGGCTTCCCCCTCTTATTTCCTCTCTTTCCCTGTCCATTCCATGTCTCTCCCCCTCCCTTCCATTTTCCTTCTTTTCCTCTCTTTTGCCCTCCATTAAGATGTGTCATTTGAAGATGTGTGCTTCACTCAGTGCAAACACATCTTAAAAAACCTTTGTAACTATTCCAAGGTGTTTATAAAGTTCTTTAAGATTATACTGATGTTGCATTCTGAAACTTTGAAAGGTGTTTATTGACACCATTATTAAGTCTTGGCAATTTTAGAGTTCCAAAACTCTAAAAGGTGTTTATTAACACCGTTATTAAGTCTTGGAGATTTTAGAAGACTCATGGTAAATTAATCTCATGCATGGACCTTAACTATATAAATATAAATATAAAAGCCTTACGGGCATGCCCATGCCATGTGGACAATGCAGTGCACTGGTCCCACCATATGTATCAATGGACTTTCATCGATGAACCAAGGACATGTACATTCCATGCATGCATATGTAGCGCCATGTGTGACTCCATATCTATCATATTTTAGAGTTTTTAAACTCTCAAAATGTGTTTGTTAATACCGTTATTATATCTTGAATATTTTAGAGGACTCTTATGGTAAATTAATGTCATGCATGAGCCATACATACATACATACATGCATACATGCATACATACATGCATACATGCATGCATGCATACATACATGCATACATACATACATACATGCATGCATGCATGCATATAATTTTTTCATACATTTAAATTGCTTTTATTAATTTTAATGTAATTAAACTATTATTTTTTATTAAATTATTAATTTAAATTGTTATTAAGTGCAACATTATAGAGAGATATTTTGAAATTTATTATGTG
Organism: Dipteris shenzhenensis; assembly: GCF_047967505.1. Taxonomy (NCBI): domain Eukaryota; kingdom Viridiplantae; phylum Streptophyta; class Polypodiopsida; order Gleicheniales; family Dipteridaceae; genus Dipteris; species Dipteris shenzhenensis. The sequence goes on along the minus strand of NC_141602.1, from coordinate 17,036,905 downwards.
GAAATGATAGTGCCAAAAATAAAATTTTGATTCTCGAATAACATTTTCATAAAGTAAACTTTTCATTTGGGAAGGAGTTTTAGGATTAGTCCAAATATAGACATACGAGTCCAAAATTAATGAAATAAGTGTTTTTACTACATATCATAGAACTAGAATTACAGATAAATTATGAAATTTATGAATGGGCATCCACATTGGAAGATTCTACACCATCAATTTCATCTGACTCCACCCATAATGTGCCCTTCTTTGTGATGGGTTTCATGCCACCTTGCCATAATGCCATGCCATGTATGGTGCATGGGCATATAAAATGTGTTGCCAAATAAACAAACAAATTAATAAGTATGGGACCAATGAATATATACATCTTAATATGTACATCTTAATGGGACCAATCAATATATATGTACATCTTAATATGTAAGTTAGGGATTACGGTGTACTATGTAAAATGATTCTTTCCCCCAAGAGATCTCCATATTCTGGCTAAAGTCATTCATAGGATTGATGAAACGGTGTGCATCTTCATCTTTGAATCTTTTTTGTTTGTAGCAAAGGTACCAAGCTATCAAGAGCTAACCAAACTCGTAATTTTTTCAATCTTTTTTCCCCTGTTCCCCCTCATTCACAATAGGCACCGTGTAACTTTTGCCATACATCAAACTCATGAGCACATTTGACCCTATCATTCTTTTTCTTTGCAAAAGGAAAATTTAAAGCCTTGACACCTCCAAAACTGGGCTTACAAGAAACATTGCCTGCTTTTCCATACCTTTTCTCGTCTTTTGTAACATTGACTTGCCTAAAGCACCTTTTCAATTCTTGCAATCATCCTCTCACTTTCTTATTGGGGATTTAAACTATATGCATCTATAATATACAAGTGCATAAGCTTTTCAATGATTTTGCCAATAGCATGAAGGGCACAAATGTGTACTCTCTTAAGAGGATTTTCAAGAATCAGGCTCCATGATAGATATTTCCCTAGAGCATCACGATCTAGTTCCTTAGTTTGATCGATCTTTGCAAGATCACAAGCACATTGCTTTTGGTTCTTTTAACCTGCCTACAATGGTACTCTCTTTTGCATGTGCCACATTAAATGTTCATTTAGTAGTCTTGAGGTCAACTGCTAGATGCCATTCTACATGTAGGATCCATAGCCCTCAACTTCAAGCAGCTCACCATTTTATGACCTTTGATCACACTTGGGATAGTGGTTTTTCAAAATATCACTTCAAAATTGAATGTGACTCCTTTTGCACTTGCAAAACCAATCCATATTCTATTTCAAAATATTTTAAGCATTTTTTATTACCAAATTAAAATTAAAATTTCCATGGTACCTGAAATGCAGCTAGCCACCAAATCTCCTATTCTGATGGTACACTGAATTGTTTTGCATCATCAAGCTCAAGGTCCATTATTCTATACATCAATGCCAAAATGACTCTTTCTAATTTTTTACCTTGGACAACCTTACTTTCATCAAGCTTCAATACGAGCTTTAGTTAACCATTGCATTCTTCCATGGGCATATCATAAAACTGTGACCATCACCTACAAACTCTTCAAACATCCATCATAAAGTTGTTGTTAACTATGAGTTCTAGTTCTTTGGACTCTCCAGCCTTCCCTTTCATAGTAGTTAGCATACTACATACATGCTGAGGCTCGCCAACTAAATTGAGAGCATGCCTCAAGCCTTATCGACATTGGTTGGTTTTGCAAGTGGGGCTTTGACTTTTGTTCCTACATAAAGGCAAGCTTTCTTTAAGCTCTTGAATATGAGATGATATGCCCTTGTACTTATCCAGACTCCCTATACATTAGTTGCATTGAATTGCTCCACACTTTGCTCATTAACTCAGATGTTATAATTTTAGACTTTTGAATTTGGGATGATGTATAGAAGACTCCAACATTTTTTTTGTAAACACTTCACCCATAGCACTGGAGTGTTTATCATGGACAGACATGAGTTCTAAAACAGTCTTGCAAGCCCTCAATCGATGCTTCCAGTGACCACTTTTTTTTATATTTCATCCATTGTATGCAATGTACTCTCACGAAGTCTTGGACCCATAGGAGTATCCTTCATGAATGCTAGTGTTTTTTACAATTTCTTGATCTCATCTTTAAGAGATGTGTTTTGCACTTGTAAGTGAATTACATTTAAAGTGTGCTCTCCTAACCAAGCATCTAATGTTTGAACCTTTTCCTTTAATTCTTCATTTTTATTCTCTATGCCATCATACCATTTTTCTTTCGTAGCCATTTGAGCATTTGTAGCTTTCATAGATGATACCAATGTTTAGCTTGCATAGATGATACCAATGTTGATTCCAAGACTCTAACATCGCAGAGTTTGTCCCTTTCATTAAGCCAAGATTCATAGTGGGTGTGAAGGCTCCTTGCTCCATGAGCAATTAACCTTTTACAATGTCCTAACAAACCATTCTCACCCTTACATAGAAAATTTAATAAACTAGTTAACCCATGTGATTGAAGGGCGTGACAAGTTTGTGGATCTGCTGGATATATCTTCCCATCTAGCCACAAATCCATATGTGTTTTTCCTTGAATTTAAGAGCTACCACATCACTTTCACTCGCCAAGGAGGATTCATTCCGGTCCTCTTTAGAAATGGTGCATTTTTTGCATCAATTTGAAAATGGATGACCACCTTTTTCTTTTTCTTTTTCCTGAGGGACTCCATGGCTTCATACACTATACTCCTAACATAATATAATATTGACATCAGCAAACAACATATATATTCAACACACAAAACTAGTTCCACATACAAAGGTCATGTAAATAATAAATAAAATGACCTTGCCTTAGAAAAACATAGTAAGACACTTAACATAGTAAATTACACAAAACAAAATACAAATAAATACACAGTCATAATACAATTAAAGATTAAAAAACATTGTTAAACTATTGCACAAAAATAATTTAGAATTTAAAAGTAACTATATCAAACATGCTTTAAAAAATAGTATCAATAACATCAGCACATATACATTGTAAAGCGATAGAACAAAAACTAATATCACATACAAAGATATCACACAAACAATAAATTTATTTATTTGCATTTAGAAAATGTAGAAGCACAAACATTGTTAAACTATCAAATCTAAAATAAATCCAAAAATTATAATTGAACAATACCTGATTCTCAATGGTCCCTCTTGTAATGATAGCTACCACCTATTTCACGTGCTAATTAGCATACTAATATTAGACTAATTATCATAAAAATAGAATGCTAACTATCATAAAATAGGAGCTAACTATCATAAAATTGAATGCAAATGATCAAAACAAGTGCTAACTATCATGAACACAATGAATGCTAACTAATAAAATAGGTGGTAGCTATCATGAAATAGGCAGTAACTATAACAAAGTTGAAGGCTAACTATCATTAAATAGATACTAACTATCACAAAGCTGAAGGCTAACTATCATAAAAGAGGTGCTAAATATCATTAAAAGTGAATGCTAACAATGATAGAACAAGTGCTAATTAGCATACTAACACTAGGTCATATTTGTTCCTAGGTAACCAAATGACTTCATATAGTAGATAACACCTCAAGCTAGTGCTTAGACCACATACTTGAGGCTCATCAAGTAGATGGACTAGGTGCTTGATGTAACTTTTATTCTGTAGTCTCTTTCTACAAACGTCCTTCTTATTGGGGGAAACACGTGACTCAGATTCCAAGACCGACCTCTAGTTGGCCATTTTGGGCCGTCTGGGTTGGTCTCCCAATTGGGTCTAACTGACTATGACTGGTGGCTATATAAGAGCAAGCCCATGAAGCCCATCATTATCATTGGCTATAGCGACCCTAATTCCTTAACATCCAGCCTCCGTCCTCTACTATTTCTAGCATGCCATCGAAGCTTCTCACACAGGAGCACACGGCTGGGAGGCAACGCCATCTATTGTATCAATTTTATAGTAATCAAATTTTTGATTCTCCATACTATCTGCTTTTCTCTCTTCCATATGAGATCCTCTTATCTATTGAGCATAGACGTTGTATTGTTTTCTTACATGGTATCAGAGCTTGGGCTCTAGCAAGAAGATTTGGTAGTGTGTTTTTGTTTGCGAGCAGATTGTGAGAGATGGTCTACCTGCAAGACTGCGAATCACACCGTTCGACGAAAGCGAGAAGTTAGATGGCAGGGAGGTAGCAAGCTAAGGGTGTCCACTTCCGAACCACTTTCGGGTGAGTGTGACACCCGCTCGAGTGAAAATACAAAGGTTTTGCTTCGGTCTCCTATACCTCGATCGAGGTATAAGCTCCAATGAAAATCACACACGAGCACAACCGAGCCTAGCCCATACCTCGATCGAGGTACATAGCTTTTTTGCCGAACCGAGCCTGTACCTCGATCGAGGTTTGCTGGCAAGCCAGCTACACATGCCACATCTACCTCGTCGAGGTATTGTGGCCATCCAGCTCAACCTCGATCGAGGTCACGTGGCATGTCCAGCATACCTCGATCGAGGTATGTGCCATCCGAAAGGGCAGCCAATAGGGCGGATGACATACCTCGATCGAGGTATCGTGGACACATGACTTGGCATCCCGTTTCTGCCAACACACCACGATCGAGGTATCGTGGCATGTCAAAACCTCCATCGACGTGGATGTACCGAGATGTATGGGCATGTCACAATACCTCGATCGAGGTATCGTGGCATGGCCATACCTCGATCGAGGTATATGTGCCGGGATGTATGCGCATGGAAAGAATACCTCGATCGAGGTATTGTGGCATGCCAACGAGATGCATGGTTATGTCAAGAATACCTCGATCGAGGTATCGTGGCATGCCAATACCTCGATCGAGGTATATGTACCGTGATGTATGCGCATGGAAAGAATACCTCGATCGAGGTAGGTAAACCCTAATTTTTATTATAAAAGGAGAGCGACCCCCCTCATTCCGCATACCTCGATCGAGCTCTGCCTCATTCACCGATTTCGCATTTGCCGGACTTCGACGGAAGAGCGCGAGCGACGGAGAGCGACGAACGGACTTCGACGGAGATGGACGGCGGGAGAGTCCAGGTTGGCATTTTCTTTTGTGTAGCATTTTCTTTTATGTAGCATTTTCTTTTATGTAGAATTTGATTTAATTTTAGTTTAAAAGAAAAATTATAAAATGCATTTTAATGTTTTTCAGAAATTTTAATGTTTTTCAGAAATTTATGAATTACGGGATTTTTTATTTAAAATGTGAAAATTAAATTTTTTTTTTAAATAGAGCTTTTTTTAGTAAATAAAAAAACGTTGATATTATTAATTATGAAATATTTATAAATTTGAAATGTAGTTGAATTTTTTTTTTTTAATTTTTAAATTACGACATTTATAATTTAAAATGTGAAAATTTTAATTTTAAAAAACGTAATTTAAAATTTTAGTTTATAAGAAAAATTATAAAATGCATTATAAATTTAGTTTTTCTTAAATTTATAAACTACGAGATTTTTTATTTAAAATGTGAAAATTAATTATTATTTTTTAAATAGAGCTTTTTTTAGTAAATAAAAAAACGTTGATATTATTAATTATAAAATATTTATAAATTTGAAATGTAGTTGTAAAATTTTTTTTTTAATTATTAAATTACGACATTTATAATTTAAAATGTGAAAATTTTAATTTTAAAAAACGTAATTTAAAATTTTAGTTTATAAGAAAAATTATAAAATGCATTATAAATTTAGTTTTTCTTAAATTTATAAATTACGAGATTTTTTATTTAAAATGTGAAAATTAATTTTTTTTTTTTAATAAAGCCTTTTTTAGTAAATAAAAAAAGTTCATATTAATAATTATAAAATATTTATAAATTTCAAATGCATTTGTAAATTTTATTTTTTAATTTTTAAATTACGACATTTATAATTTAAAATGTGAAATTTTTAAATTTAAAAATCGTTTAATGAGGCTTTTTTTATTAAAAATGTGAAAATGTTAAATATTTCTGTTTTTTTTATGAGGTAGAATTTAAAAGAGAAATAATAAAAAAATTTAGGTTAAAAGAGAAATAATAAAAATTTTCTAAATTTGAAATGCAATATAATATTTTTTTGAAATTTATGAATTACGACATTTTTTATTTAAAATGTGAAAATGAAATTGTATTTTCAAAATAGAGCTTTTTTATATGAAATTGTATTTTAAAAAAACGTTCATATTAATAATTATAAAATATTATAATTTTGAAATGCATTTGTAAATTTTTTTAAAATTTTTGAATTAGGAGTTCTATATTTCTGTTTTTTTAATGTAGCATTTTCTTTTTGGTAGAATTTAATTAAATTTTAGTTTATAAGGAAAATTATAAAAAATTTCAAAATTTATAATGCATTTTAATGTTTTTTTGAAATTTGTAAATTACGACATTTTTTATTTAAAATGTGAAATGAGATTTTTTTTTGTTAAATAGAGCTCTTTCTATTAAATAAAAAACGTTCATAGGAATAATTTTTAAGTATTTATAAATTTTAAATGCATTTGTAAATTATTATTTTTTTTTGAATTACGACATTTAAAATTTAAAATGTGAAAATTTTAAATTTAAAAAACGTTTAATGAGGCACAAGACTCGCTCGACTTATCAAATTAATAAGACATTTTGTATAAGACTCGCTCGACTTATCGAATTAATACACAAACATAAACCTACTAGTCAACTATTGGAGTTGGACATTAAAGATTGACTAGTGACATGGTTGGTGACCAAAGCTTGAAGTTGACTAGACACTTTGGGACAAGCAAGTTCTTTAGAAGGAAACTAGGTTTAAGCTTGGGTAATCATCCCTAATATATTGGGAAATTACTAATGATAAATCATCCTTTAACTATTTGGCAATTAGTAAGGATCGATTCTACTAGGAAATAAGTTGAAGGCATATGTCCCCTATTAGTCAATAGATTGATTAGACTAAGCATGCATGATAAGGCTATAGCTTGGAAATGCCTAGATAGTGGCTTAGTCCAAATCTTCAATATCCCTTAAGAAGACATGAAATAGTGGCTTAGACCTTAAGAAGACATGGAGTTGCAAATGTCTAATTCTTCTAAGTTATGCATAGACTCTAGCATAACTGAAAAAAGAATATTACAAGATTGAGAATATTTGGATGGGTCTTCAAGAACTCGAATATTACGGTCTGTGCCTATAAACTGTTTGAGATTCTTATGCTATCACTATGGCATGCTTTAGATCTAGCACTTTGATCATGTTTGTTGTCTAGTTCCATAATTCATCTACTTCTCTTATATGTATAAGAAGAAAGAAATACGCCATAGAGAAACTGAAAGTTTAACTAGAATACCTAACATTCATTGCACATGGGACTCTAGTGGATCTATATTCATTCCACATTCATGCTAATATATGCAAGTGTTTTGATCAACTATAGACCTAAGTTCAAATAGAGCCTGTTAATGACTGAATCTCTCCTAATCATCCCTTAATGATCATAGATAAGAGACTTAAGAGAGAGAGAACTCCATAACCTTCAAGAGTCGACATTTGAAGCATCCCATTCCATGTTGTTTGCTACATGGCAGCTCGCCATGTGGCACACATACATCCCTTTTTGCACCGTAGGGAAACCTATGACTAATGTTAACAACATTTATCTTGTCTTTTACAAACGACTAAGATGTTTTCCCAAAAAGACTTTGTATCAATAATCACGTGAACCACCTCATAACCAAAATAGTGCGGATGCTACATATCTCCTTTCCCTCGTTGAAACTATGTCACACATGGAATGTCAACCACATGCTCAAGGAAACTAGTCCAACCATAGGCAACGGTGACGCTTATTACTTGAGCTCAACCAAAATTAACATTAGTTATCGTATGCAACCCTTCCCATTGCATAGGGACATCCAAGGATTTAATTTTCAAAGTTTTTGAATCCTCTTCTAGGGATCTTGTGCCCTTTGTTGTTGCTACGTATGTGGATGATCTCATTCCAAAACTATTTTTACAACTAGAAGTCGAGTGAGTCTTATACAAAATGTCTTGAACCAAGTGATGATCTATAGGAATGGCCAGTAGTTGAGGTGGATTGCCCAACCAAAATAGATAATATTGAGAAGGCTTAATTATTTTCTCAAAGTTCTCGCTTTAAAAGGTCTGTAGTGTGAACCCGCTCTCATTTTTAATGTGTAGTCCGAGAAATACTAGATGCGCCTTGCTTGTGTATCGTTCAAAGTAATGTATTAGGTATCCTTCTATCTCCTCCATATCTATTGCAAACCCAAGGCAGTAAAGCATTCAAAGAAGGTCTTATTAACCAAACCTCTCCACTATCTGTCCTTAGTATAGGGGCCATTAGTGGACAATGTGGTCCTTACACCACATGTGGAAAAGTTTCATATTGGATAAAAAGTGAAAAAAGGGAAACATATAAGGAGAAAATACTTGAGACATCTAAGTTTTAAAATGCAACGACTAGAGTGAAAAAATTCTAATCAAAATTAAGAATTATTAATAATATTGATTAATATTGAGCCACACATTTGGCCCATCTACCGGTCGGTAGGTGCATAGGATCTACCTCATCAAGGAGTACGTACAAATAGTTTTCATTGCGTAAATAGATTATAAGTCATATTGAATAGAATATTTTCATTACCCAAATAGAATATTAATTTCCATGTGTTTTTTTTGTGCATGCGCCAGCCAGCGCCACAGGTTCTAGCACCACTATTCGTATGCAGATAGAGATGCTGAGAGCTGAGATGAGGGCACTGCAGGATGCTAGGGCACCCCCTCACTTGGTTGCGAGCCTGGATTCAGTTATTGAGGCTCTGAGTCGATTGGAGACAGTTGAGGATGTTGTGGATAGCTTTCAGGCACAGGCCGAGGCGGAGATCACTGGTGGTGGCTTGGATTGGAGAGCGATTCGACAGTTGTTTGAGCGGGAGTCACATCACAGGGAGGCCTTGGACGACATGTTTTGGGATGGTCACACCGAGGGCCAGCGACCACGATCAGGGCTCCCCTTGCATATTTTACGGTGTAGGCACCCCATCATAGCAGCACACATTTATCCGAGATATCTTGCTGCGAATGGTGGTCGGTTGCCTCACAACCGCCAGATAGCGAGGTCGTTTGCCATGCAGCTTTATGCTGAGTTTGTCCTTGGTCATCGGGTGGACTACCTCAGTACCCGTCTAGGATCAGGAGCGGGACGTGGTAGGATGGGGCGCCAGGAGCGGCAGATTGTAGGTGTTCGGCGTCGACGCGAGGGACCAGAGTTGCACACCATCCCTGCACCGGCATTGCGAGCGGTGGGAGGACAGATTAGGGGGGATGTTCATTCAGTGGCATTATCCTTGCAGCACATGGTCTCGGCCCTATCGAGATCTATTGCGATTCCACCTCCCCCACCTCGATCATCGATGGAGCGTCCCACATCTACACCACCTCCCACATCTACGGCGCCTCAGCACGAGTTGGAGGCTCGAGACAGACGGATTGCAGAGTTGGAGGCTGTGTTGGCCGAGTCTAGGGACGAGGTTAGTTATTTTGATTATGTTAGTTTATTTTTTTGTAGCGTGTTTTGAATTGAAGTTTTTTGGTTAATTCTCACCATGTATGCGACATGTTTGCATTGCAGGCACATCTATTGCGTCAGGAGATGGAGTCTCGCGTACGACTCTTGCGTCAGGAGATGGAGTCTCGCGTATGACTCTTGCAGACAGATTTGGAGGAGCAGAGGATTCGGACACGCATAGCATACCATCGCGCAGAGCACTATATCTTGCAGTTGAGGCATATCAGTCGTGATCCGTCGCGCCATAGGATCGACCCCAGTGTGGCCCTATACCCTGCTCCTCCTGTAGATGTGCCGACTAGGACACCGATAGACGCAGCAGTCGTAGCGAGGCTTCCTACCTCCACTTGTGTCCTCTGCCACGAGGACTTTGACACCGTAGGGTGGTTTGGACTAGGGTGCGGCCACATCGCACATCTCCACTGCATGACCCGCCACATGGTGGCATGTTCAGTGTGCCCGATATGCTTTGCCGACATTGATGTGGCGACATACAGAGGACTGGGCATGGATGATCTATATCCTGGTCATCGTCAGGCTGTTGATCCATTCGCCCGTGTAGTCCTGACAGAGCACTACAGGGAGGAGGCACAGAGAGCATTGCTGATGCAGGAGGGTGCGGATACATCAGTGGTTGCATTATGCGTTCCACGCCGCTTTTCGTACGGTGACTTCATGCCAGGTGACGAGGCACGAGCGGAGGAGGCACGCCGGATTGAGTGAGAGGCAGAGCTGTAGACATCATTGCAGCAGTGGGTGGAGCAGCAGCTAGGGCGGGGCCGAGACCAGCGTATTTCACATGTAGAGACGATTACTCGCGCTGGATTTGAGGCACGAGTATTCGCAGATGCACGGCTATGGGAGCTGAGACGCGCGTACATAAAGGAGGCGAGGGATGCAGAGATGGCAGCAGTGGCACGTGCAGCATGCCCTCCTCCTCATCAGGATGAGGCTGGCCCATCTCATGCAGGTGATGAGGCTGGCCCATCTGAGCCGGCATTGCCTGAGGGCACACAGCGGACGGTTGGGCAGCGAGTCATACAGGAGCCACGTCAGCGTTCCACTAGAGGATCATATGTAGAGTTATCAGATTCAGATTCAGATTGATTGTTTAGGCTTCACACGTTTCTTGTATAGGGATGCACTTTTGCAGCATGATGATGATGATGTACAGATTCATTTTGGTACTTTCATGATATTGTTCCCACTTTTATGATGTATGAGCATTTTCGTACTTTCATGATGTTCTTCACACTTTGTTTATCTCAGTTTATCTCAGTTTATAGTTTGTTTAATACATAAGGTATTTAAAAAAGAATGCCATGTGAAGTAATTGTAAACATTAAACATTAATTGCAAACATTAAACATTAAACATATCAAAATTCATCTTATTTTGGATGAAAATTTTATTTTGCGGATAAAAGTTTTTCATTTTTTAAACAAAAATTTTATTCTATTCATGTTTGTCAATAAAGTGTGTTTCAAAATCCAAATTTTCATCAATTTTTCAAAAAGACAACTATTGTCATATTCATGCTTCCAAATCTAGCCTTCCGATCTTAATATCAAAATATGTTGAAATTCAACCATTTGATAAACTAATTTGTATAAAAAGAAAATTAACTTTTTTTAGACAATGCCATAGCCCAATGTAAAATTGTTTCATCAAATGAAATTAGATATTAAAGTAACATCAATTTTACCAACTTTCAATTTGATATGGGCACTTGCATAGAAAACGATTGGTATTTCAAAGAAAAAGCTCTAGCAACTCTCTTAGTTGAATGAAGCAGTTTCTTCTCCTTTGCAATTTGTCATGTTTTTTAAATTAAAGGAGAGAATACTTTTTGCAAATGGTAATACTAGACATTTTTAGGTTCTGCAATAAAATATAAGTAATATTTTATGCATTCTTTTTTCACAATTCTAGTTTTTTAATATTATTGACATGAAGCGTATATTTTGTCCCTACAATTTTTAAAAAATATAAATTTTTAGGGGATTTTTTTCAAAAATGGAGTTAGACTTGTCCTCTGCATGATTTTGCTGTTATTTATTATGACTCAGTGTTTAATTTGTCTGTTATTGTTAACAATACTTGTGCTAATTGGTGATCAAAGAAAACAAGACCTAATTATTTGTCATATTCGAACCACAATCACATGTGCCTTCCAAATCACAATCGCATATGCCTTCCAAGTTTCTAAGGACTATTTCAATTTCCTTAATATGACATTTGCCAATGCACCAATCTAATTATTATGCATGTATAAAAGATAATGAACATAAAGAAGAGAAATCAACACAATTGGCAATTAATGCATGTATACGGGAATACAAGGAAGGTGTAGCATGCTAGCCCACCATTTTATTTCACTATTTTCTTTTGCATTTAGTGGTTTATGTACAAGAGAAAGGATTGGCGGTTGGTATAAGGAAAAGTGTTGGTATTTGGTTTATGTAAAAAGAAAGGGTTGTTGCACAGGCTATGCACCAAAAAAATATTCACATATTAACAATCCCACTTCTCCCTTTTAAACTCCACTCATGTATGGGAGTACAAGGAAGGTGTGACATGTTAGGCCACAATTTAATTTTACTATTTTCTTTTTGACTTTGGTGGTACGCTAACGTGTAGTCGTGCTAGTAGGGATTGCTTCTACGTCGCGCAAACCAAATCAGTTGGAGACCAAATCTTGCGTCGATGTACATCTAGGGTAGCCTAAGAGGCGTGTGAAGTTTCGTGCCCAACAGGGTTTAGGATTTAGGGTCCAGGGTTTAGGGTTTAGGGTTTGGGGTTTAGCCGTGCTAGTAGGGATTGCTTCTACGTGGCGCAAACCAAATCAGTTGGAGACCAAATCTTGCGTGGATGTACGTCTAGGGTAGCCTAAGAGGCGTGTGAAGTTTCGTCCCCAACAGGGTTTAGGATTTAGGGTCCAGGGTTTAGGGTTTAGGGTTTAGCCGTGCTAGTAGGGATTGCTTCTACGTGGCGCAAACTAAATCAGTTGGAGACCAAATCTTGCGTGGATGTACGTCTAGGGTAGCCTAAGAGGCGTGTGAAGTTTCGTCCCCAACAGGGTTTAGGATTTAGGGTCCAGGGTTTAGCGTTTAGGGTTTAGGGCTTAGCCGTGCTAGTAGGGATTGCTTCTACATGGCGCAAACAAAATCAGTTGGAGACCAAATCTTGCGTGGATGTACGTCTAGGGTAGCCTAAGAGGCGTGTGAAGTTTCGTCCCCAACAGGGTTTAGGATTTAGGGTCCAGGGTTTAGGGTTTAGGGTTTAGGGTTTAGCCGTGCTAGTAGGGATTGCTTCTACGTGGCGCAAACTAAATCAGTTGGAGACCAAATCTTGCGTGGATGTATGTCTAGGGTAGCCTAAGAGGCGTGTGAAGTTTCGTCCCCAACAGGGTTTAGGATTTAGGGTCCAGGGTTTAGGGTTTAGGGTTTAGGGTTTAGCCGTGCTAGTAGGGATTGCTTCTACGTGGCGCAAACCAAATCAGTTGGAGACCAAATCTTGCGTCGATGTACGTCTAGGGTAGCCTAAGAGGCGTGTGAAGTTTTGTCCCCAATAGGGTTTAGGATTTAGGGTCCAGGGTTTAGGGTTTAGGGTTTAGGGTTTAGCCGTGCTAGTAGGGATTGCTTCTACATGGCACAAACAAAATCAGTTGGAGACCAAATCTTGCGTGGATGTACGTCTAGGGTAGCCTAAGAGGCGTGTGAAGTTTCATGCCCAACAGGGTTTAGGATTTAGGGTCCAGGGTTTAGGGTTTAGGGTTTAGTCGTGCTAGTAGAAATTGTAAAAATGTATGCATTTGTCCTTCCACGTGGCGCATACCAAATCAGTTGGAGACCAAATCTTGCGTGGATGTACATCTAGGGTAGCTTAAGAGGCGTGTGAAGTTTCGTCCCCAACAGATAAGTCCACGTGTGTATTTCATTAGTACGTGCGCCATTTTTCATACGTAGTCACGAGTGCTAGTAGGGATTGTAAAAATGTACGCAACTGTCCTTCCATGTGGTGCATACCAAATCAGTTGGGCACCAAATCTTGCGTGGATGTACGCCTACGGTAGCCTAAGAGTCGTGCGAAGTTTCATTTCCAACAGATAAGTCCACACGCGTATTTCCTCAGTACATGCGCCATAGCTCATACGTAGTCGTGCTAGTAGGGATTGCAAAAATGTACGCATTGTACCTTCCACGTGGCGCATACCAAATCAGTTGGGCACCAAATCTTGCGTGGATGTACGTCTACGGTAACCTAAGAGCCGTGCAAAGTTTAATCTCCAACAGATAAGTCCACATGCATATTTGGTTAGTACGTGCGCCATTTCTCACACGTAGTTGTGCTAGTAGGGATTGTAAAAATGTACGCATTATACCTTCCACGTGGCGCATACCAAATAAGTTGGAGAACAAATCTTGCGTGGATGTATGTCTAGGGTGGCCTAAGAGTTGTGCGAAGTTTCATTCCCAACAGATAAGTCCACATGCGCATTTCGTTAGTACATGCGCCATAGCTCATACGTAGTCACGAGTGCTAGTAGGGATTGTAAAAATGTACGCATTGTACCTTCCACGTGGCGCACACCAAATCAATTCAGACCAAATCTCGCGTGGACTATTGGCTAGGGTGGCCTAAGAGTCGTGCAAAGTTTCATCCCCAACAAGCAAGTCCACACGCGTATTTCGTTAGTACGTGCGCTATTTTCTTAGTCACGTTTTTAAAATGTCCTAATGCACAAAACAAATTACAACATTACTACTAATAAACAATTTTTTGTATTACAAACACAACAAATCCCATTGAGAAGACATCGGACATCATGTTAAAAATAGAATCTAATACAATGATGTGTATGAACGTGTATACAGCCATCATAGTGAAATACAAAATATGAGTCCATGAAAATTACAATGGTACGGTCACACAGTGAGCCAATACATATCGAATACAAAAAAGTGTAATCAACTAGTGATACCCAATAAAAATCAATCTGATCAACTGATGATCCCAAAAAATAAGATATGTAATGTGCTACTCCTCAGGATCAGCTCTCATGCCAATAGTTGCAAGTATGCTCTCATGATCCGCCACTGCAAGGCGCCATCGTGGAGTGGACGTCGCCTTGCGAGTGCGAACACGACTCAAAGTAATCTTGATCCCAACAACAAGATGAGAATACATGTATGCCTCCCGATCCGCCATGTACTCCTGGAACTCAATATAGTGACCACGCCTCTGTATCTGCTGAAAATAGTGGCCACCGACGATCATGCTATGAGCATTGAAGTGCATCCCATGCCCATCCACTGTATCCTCATTCAGCACACTCTTCAGCATAGAGCATCGCAACAAGTAATAATCCACACCCTCCTCATTGCCCTCCGAAGCAATAACCGCGAAGATATCACCAATACGCAAAATATCTGTAAGCTGGTCATAATCTCTAGAGGAACTGAATCCCGCATCCTGATCATCATGTATCTCCTCCCAAGGCTGGAAGGGAGAAAGCACTCGCCGTACCCATGGATCGGCCCATGGTATCATGGAGCACCCTCCCCAATCATCATCAATGCATGCAGAGCAAAAACATGCAAACTGTCGAGAAAAGATCGCAGGGTGAGACTCACCTACACTCCTGATGGAATGGAAATCAAGAGTGCCAGGCACAGAACGACAATCGAAAGGCCTCGACCGATCAAGACTCCCAATGTCCACGCACCAAAAATACAGGCTCACCACCCTATCGTCACGCGACTGAAACGAGGACGTAGCACTAGTGGATAAGTGCTGGCTGCACCACCGCACCACATCATGTGCATCCTTGAAGCGATCGGCACTGTGACGCAACTGGTATCGACGCAAAGCACGCTTCACGCAAGCACCTGCACCATCGTGCTCTCCCTTACCGTGCCCTGTCTCGAAGTAGCTCCATGTGATTGGAATGCCTGTCTCACGGTGCCATCTGCAGAACCAATAAAACTGTCTAGCGGATTTGAACTGACCGCCACAACCGTCTGACCAAATCCAGCGCCGCTGCCATGTGACACCATGATCCCTCAAGAAACTATCATGCAAAGTGAAGCAATGCTGCACAAAATGGGCATCATGCGATCGATCATCACTAATGTAGAAGTGATACTCTCGCACAATGATGCGTGAGTCCATGGTGCTATCAATGCCATCCACATGAGCCTGTGCATGACGATAGCTAATGTGCACAAATATAGCAACCTGCAATATGGCATTGAAAAAAAAATATGACTATTGAAATAATTCAATATAATGAGGCGGGGAAAAAATCAATACTCAATCACACGTCACCTGTTCGGAGAAATAATACTCCGATTGGATCTCATGCTGTGGTGCAAAGGTGTAATTCTCCGCAAAGTCCACCACTGAGACAACCACCCCTATAGGAAATGTCCTCAAACATGCACGAAACTGACGATCCTCCCATTTCGCAGTGTGCGAGTGGCGTATGTAGCGGTACAGCTTCCCTCGAAAACAGTCAATGAATACAACACGTGGTGTCTCCTTCCCCACAAGCTGCAACCTCCTCGACTGTGCACCACCATCTAATGTCAAGGTACAGTACTCATACTGCTGCCAACAAACCATCTGCACATCACAAGTATCTAGTGCAACTCGTGGCACTCTGGCAAAGTCACCACACAAAGTACACGTGCCTTCCACACAATCAAGGGAGTGGAATAAAGCATCACCATCTCGTGTACACAATATGGAATGAATGAAGTCGCGAGGGCTAGTAGGAACCACTCCCCTATGACCATCAAGGGAACGGAATACGTCATACATCAATCCAAAATCCACATGGTAGCGACAACAGCATGTGTCACGCTCCTGAGAGCATCGCACAAACCATGGCCTGCATCGCTCAAATGACCTCTGCCCAATCTTGAACTCCGGGTGCGCCTCTACAAACTGAGTGTACAACTCAGTCTGGGTACACTCCAAAAAACATGCACCATGCTCAATGTACACACCGCGTGACACCCTCTTCCGCAATGCCTTCTTGAACACCGGGGATGCTCTGCAATGCTCCTCCCAAAACTGTTGTATGGACCTAGTGGAATCATCCAACAATCGATCGCAGCGAGGTGCACGACCACTTGAAGCCCAAAGAGCATCAGTCTCACTATCCTCTAGACTCTGCCTCCTAATGATGCCTGCTCGCAATGTGCGCGGTGCAATCTGAAGAAGACGTGAAGCGGTACGCACATGGCCCTGGTCTACTAATGGCAGCCACAATAGCACGACGTGCTGCCAAGGCATCACTGGAGTTCCTATGCTTAATAGAAGCATAGGAACGTCGAACACTGCTAAGGACCTCGCTAGATACAACCCTATCTCTACGTGCACCAAGACCAGCAAGCCTCCTACACTCTACCAAGTCAGGGTGATCAATCAGGGACGTAAGAAGAGAAGACTGCGAAGCTGGCGTGAGGTCACAAAAAAAAGACTGCACAATCTTGCTAGCACGACGACGGATAGTGGACTTCGGCAAGTCACGTCGTGAAGCAACACTGCTGCTGCAAGGTGGGGCAACGGGATCAATGGGAGATGGTAGGGTGGACGGGGGAAGGGAGGCGCCAAGCGGAGCGGGGGGAGGGGGAGGGGGGAGGGTGGAGGGGGAAGAGGTAGAGGTGGAGGCCAAAATGTAGGTGGCTAGGGGAAGGGCGGAGGCTAGAGGTAGGGGAGCGGATGAGCATGGGGGGATAATGGAGGTGGGGGTGGGGGTGGAGGTGGGATGTAGAGGTAGAGCTGGAGGTGGATCAGTGGTGGCAGCGCGAGCTCGAGCTCTAGAGGCTCTCTTGCGCTCACGAGCCTTCCGCTTGCGCTCCTCGTCAATGAGATTTGGGGGGGGGTTCCTACATCTTTCACGTCTACTAGCTCTACGGCTTTGAGAACCCATTCTCAATGAAAGTAGGATGGAAGGTGTGACAAAGTGATGAGGAGGCAAGAATGGCTAAGAATGGGTGAAATGAACCAAAACGTGGTGTCTTATAGAGAGCCTCAACTCATCCACTAGATTGCTCTTAGATTGCTCTTCATTATTATTGGTGGAGAGGTGCTAAGATTGATACTAATTGGCTTAGTTTTGGTGGAGAGGTCTGCTATGCCCAGAGCCGCGATCAGAGCTTATACCTCGATCGAGGTATTTAGTGCATTGCGCATGCATGTATGTATGAACCTCGATCGAGGTATCTGTATGTCTCCTCGGTCACATACCTCGAACGAGGTAATGTATGCCTCACCCATCATATGTACCTCGATCGAGGTATTGTATGCATCGCACATCGTCATGTGTATGCATCTGGCTGATGTGGCACCATGCATGGTCATGATGTGGTGATATAGTCTCTTCCTGCATGGTCATGATGTGGTACTGGGCATGACGAGTTGGCATTCATGAGGTGGTAGATGACATGGCAAATTGAGGTGGAGGGATTGGTGACGTGGCCAGGAGAGGAGGTATGCCAAGGTGGCATTGTGTGATCACATGGCTGATGATGTGGAATGATGAGGTGGCACATGTGGCAGCACGTGTGGCAATGTAAGGTGACATGGCAAGGAGTGATGTCACATCTGCTTGATGAGATGGCACCACGTGGTCTAACAACGTGGCATGGTTTTGATGACTCAGCCTTCCACATGGGCAGCATGCAGACTCCAAAGGCTTGCCACTAGGATCGGTGATGCTCCTAGCCTACCTCACCAAGCCTAATACCAAGCCTACCTTGTCTTGGTATTAGGCTTGGGTGGCCCTTTTTCACCCACAAAAGGGAGATTTCACTCTTGGAGGCCATATCGTACGTTTCCCTTGCTCAAATTTAACCAAAATTTTTTCCTCTTATTCATCATGCAGAGGACTAAAAATATTGACATTTTTGAAATGTTTGGTTATGTTTGAGAATTACTAGATTTATTTTTAATATTCTTTGTTGATCCTCTAAGGAGTAAAAGTAAAAATTAAACTTCAATCTTCCTAAATCTAACCGTTGGATTTGGGATTTGATGATTCAACCACACACCCTTATGTGCCTACTAACCTTCCACCGAATTGGATTTGCTTAATTATTCAAAATACTAAAAAAATGTGGTGTGCTACTAAAATGCATGTATTTTATGACTTTATTTATTATAAATAATTATTTATAATTAGATAAATCATTCAAAAAATTACCAATAAATCAAGTTAAGCTCTACATAATGCAAAGAGACCACTTACAAAGTTTCAATAACATTTAATCTAAAATGAGTGAGAAATTTAGAATTTTATATGACACTCTTTGTTCGTGACAAACGTGTGACCACCCTGGAACCATGCCGTGTGACACAAAGAAATTTTTTGTGTGTGCATCGAATTTTCGATCAGACTATACGATTGTGTGCACAATAGCAACTGTGATGTTGTGTCAGAAGACTTCAAAGACTAGATCCATAGGGAAGTAGGTGAGATTTGCATTTTTGTGTGCTAAAAAGCTTGTTTTTCCACCTCCTTAGGATTGGGGAGTGAACAAAAAGTGGACACCCTTAGCTTGCTTCCACCTGGCACTAACTATCCACTCTGGAAGTTCAAGATGAAGACCATCCTAAGTGCATATGAGCTTTGGGATACTGCTACTGGGGTGGATGTGAAGCTGGTTGTGAGACCGAATCCAACCAATGCAAGACAACAGATGGTACCAACTGTGGATCAGATTCTCGTGTGGACAAGAAGAAATGCAGATGTGTTATGTTCTATTGTCTGCAGTGTAAGTGATTCAGTCATGGTGTTAATTCAACATGTCACCACAATGGAGGAGGCATGGACCAGTCTTGAAAAATTAGTACGAGACCACCAATCAGACGTGGATTTAGAACCTAGAGACTCAACTCATGAACAAGAAACTGTCTGAGTATGAAACAGCAGAGAAGTTCATCACCAGGGTGAAGAATCTGCGTGATCAGATGACTGCGATTGGCATCACCATCACTAGTGAGAATCTAGCACGAAGGTGCATACAGATTCTCCCACCAAAGTACAATGGTCTTGTTACGGTGCTGAATACACAGAATAGAAATCCATCCCTCAACTTTGAGGATTTCAGCACAATGCTTCTGGAGGAGGAGATCCATCAAAAGATGAGGACTACAGAAGATTCGGCTTCCTCGGCTGGATCAAAGAAAGGTAAGGGTAAGGACTCTGGTAACCCATCTTCTTCTAATGATAAAAAGAGAAAGAAGAAGATCAAGTGCTTCTATTGCAACAAGTCAGGGCACAAGCAGAATGAGTGCCAGAAGAAGATTGCAGATGAGAAGAACGGGTAAAGAAAGAGTCTAGCAATAGTGCATAGGTAGTACTAGTAAAGCTGTTCATAGCAATTGAGGAGATTTGCACGGAGGCAGTTCTTGTACCTATGGATGAACCTTGGATTATTAACAGTGGTGCATCGAACCACATGACCAGTCAGAAGGATTGATATACCTCTCTACATCCGGTAGGGAATGACATCCTGGTAGTAGTCGGCAATGATGCAAAATGTCCAAAAAAAGGAAAAGGTACAATTGTTCTCAAGTCAGATGGAGTTGTAAAACAATTGTCCGATGTTCTTTATGTGCCAGATATCAAGATGAACTTGTTGTCTGTTTCTGCGATCATGGATCGGGACCTCAAAGTTCACTTCAATAAGAATGGCACACAGATTTTGGATCTTCAAGGGAAGGTCATTGGTAAAGGTACACGGTGCAACAACATCTACAAACTCTCATCTTTCAGTGCTCGAGCCGATGTGAGCAACACTAAGCTATGGCATGAGAGGTTTGGTCGTCTAAATCTTAGTTCCTTGAAGGAGATGCATAAAAGTGGAATGCTGCCAGACCTACCAGAAATTATAGATCTGCCCGATGTATGTGAAGCTTGCATGATGGGCAAGTAGCATCAACAGCCCTTTCCTAAAGAGGCCAGCAAGGCAAAGGCTCCTCTAGAGTTCATTCACATGGACCTCTGTCAAAAGATGGAGACGAAAGTTTTGGGTGGTTCCTACTATTTCATGATGCTGATCGATGACTACAGTAGAAGGATATGGATATACTTCCTAAAGACTAAAGATGAGGCTTTTAGTAAGTTCAAAGAATGGCATGTAATGGTCAAGAAAGAAACAGGGAGGAAGATGAACAAGTTGAGATCAGACAGAGGTGGAGACAGACAGAGGTGGAGAGTTCACATCAAGTGAATTCGAAAGTTACTGCAAAATTCACAAGATCAAGAGGCAAAAACCCCCGCCACATACATCATAGCAAAATGTAGTAGAGTGCAAGATGCACATCATCTGCGAAATGGGCAGGAGTATGATGAAAGGGAAAGATTTGCCAAAGACTTTCTAGGCTGAAGCATGTAACACAGCAGTTTACATTTTGAATCGTAGCTACACGAAGGCTGTGAATGGGATAACTCCACTACAGGCCTTTTCTAGTAAGAAACCTTCAGCTGCACAATTCATAGTTTTTGGATGTGACTGTTTTGTGCATGTCCCTAATGCTAACAAGACCAAATGGGAACCGAAGAGCCAAAAGTGTATTTTCTTGGGCTACAGTGAAGAGGCAAAGGGTTACCGTCTCTATAATCCTATTACCAAGAAGGTAATAGTAAGTTGCGATGTGGTCTTCTCAGAACAGCCGCATCAATTGGAGGAGGATGCTTCCTTCCCAGACAACCAAGACTAGGATATCCATCCAGTACAACCACAAACAGTAGACCAAACTCCCCCAATGGTGCTTGGGAGGATTCAAGATAAGAAAGAAGAAGAAAAGCCTCCAGAACCACAATGGCAACAGCCATTCCTGAAATGGGTAAAGTAGCTTTTGGATGGCAAAGAACCTCTAGCCATTTAGGAGGAACCATCCGAACACCGCCGGTCCAAGAGATTAGAGAAGCAAAGAAGGACGCAGGAACACTTGGTCAACTACGCTTTGATGATAGAGGTGATTCGTGTTGAAGAACCCAAGTGTCTTGAAGAGGCACAGGGTGATGATAGGTGGATGGAGGCTATGCAGTCGGAGTATGGCTCCATAATGAAGAACAACACTTGGGACCTTGTGGATCGACCACCAAAATGCAAGGTAATCAGCAAGTCCAAGTACAAGACCAAGTACAAGTCTGGCGGCACGTTGGATAAGTACAAGGCTCGGCTCATGGCAAAAAGATTCACACAAGTACATGGTTTTGATTATCAGGATACTTTTGCTCCCGTAGCTCGACTAACCATAATTTGCAGTGTTTTGGCTTTAGCAGCACATGAAAGTTGGCCCATGTTTCAGATGGATGTAGAATCCACCTTTTTGAATGGAGGTCTCAAGGAGGAGATATACGTGGAACAACCACCAGGTTTTGTGATCATCGGTTTAGAAGGTAAAGTCTGTAAACTAAAGAAGGCACTTTACGGGATGAAACAGGCCCACGAGCATGGTACCAGTAGATTGATGCCTACTTTCTGCAAAATGGGTTCAGGAGGAGCCCATCTGATGCAAATTTGTATATCTATAGAGAAGGAGGTAGGTGTATGATTGTGGTCCTTTATGTGGACGACCTTGTCATAACAGGGAATCATGAAGAGAAGATCTCACAGACAAAGCATTTGCTAGGAAGAGAGTTTGAAATAACAGACCTTGGACTGATGCATTTCTGTTTGGGGATTGAAGTTTGGCAAGAGCCAAAATAGATCTTCATTTCACAACTGAAGTATGTTGGAGAGATACTAAAGGCATTTGGCATGATTGAGTGCAAGACAGTTGGCACACCTATGGAGGTTGACGTGAAGCTCTCAAATGAGGATTCATCACCACTGGTGGACGAAGCGAAGTACAAAAGGCTTGTGGGCAGTTTGATTTAATTGTGCAACACATGGTCGGATATCAATTTCGCGACTGGTATACTAAGCAGGTTTTCCAACAAGCCCCAGGAGAACCATTGGAGGGCAGGGATGCGGGTGGTAAAATACATCAAAGGAACACTTGATTATCGCATCACCTAAACCAAGGGCAACATCTTGACTGGATTCTGTGACTCGGATTGGTGGGCAGGAGATGTGGACAGTAGGAGATCAGTGACAGGTTACTGTTGCTCACTTGGATCTGGAGATGTATTATGGGTCAGCAAGAAGCAACCCAGAGTTGCTCTTTCTTCTACCGCGGCTGAGTACAAAAATCAACATGTTTTGCTTCTTGTGAGGCAGTGTGGTTGAGGGGTATTTTAGGGGACATGGGTGCAGTGCAAAATAAGCCTACGCAGTTATCATGTGACAATCAGAGTTGCATGGCAATTGCAAAGAACCCTGTCTTCCATGCTCACACAAAACACATTGAGATTCAATATCACTTTGTACGTGAGCTCATCATGGATGGAGAGGTCGACTTGATGTACTGTCTGACTATAGAAAATGATGCGGACATCTTCACGAAGGCTCTTGGAAGAGACTTGCTGGAGAGGCATCTTCATCGACTTGACATTGGGCCGAAAAAGTAAGTTCACTTACAGGTGGACATTGAGGGGGTTTGTTAGATATCAATGCTCCACTCTCATGTAACTACGCAGGAACCAGGTAACTCTACTTGTAAGCCCCCCATATGAGGAGAAGGCATTTGAGTAGCTCGATTATTTGGTAGGTCCTAGTTTGGACACCAGATGGGGGCCATGTGTGGCCTGATGGCTGGACATAGGTGGAGCAGCATGCTTGTGGCTAGCTAGTCATAGAATGCACACAAATACTCTAATGCTAAGAGCAGAGCTGCTTTGGCCAGACAAGAACTCGGTGTTACTGAGGAGACCTTGGCTTTGAGAATCTCCAAGAGATGGCAGATTACATCATTTCTAGTGCTTGTTGGTGATCTTGGGGAAGATATAATAAGATTACTAACTATGGTCACTTTGTGGGTGGTTGTCCAGTGAGTTGTGGGATTGGATGCAGTATGAATGTGAATGCTTTGTGAGCTTGAGCTCAGTCAGCAGGAGCTTGTGTTGGACTGTGTAACCCACTAGGTTTTTTTTGAGGTTGTCTGGCTTCTAGAGGAAATGTGGCCAGTGTATGAATTGAGGTGTGTAGAGACAAGGAGTTTGAATGAATGCTTTTTACCTTGTGATTGTGCTCTTCAGTTGTTTTAAATGTGGATAAGGGTGGCTATGAAGGTGGATTAGGCTCTACCACTTTTGCCCATCCACCGCTTATGGATCTAGGTTGACTCTCACTCTGTCAAACACCCTAAATGGGGCATTGATAGGACAATAGGCAGAGAGCAACAAGGCTGCCTCAGCAGCCACTGTGATGAGTAGCATGACCTATCTGCGATGGGTTAGATACCCGCTCCGCTGGGTCTCAACGTGGAATCTCAAAAGTGACCTTGCTCATTTGAGAATGGACATCCTTTTTTATATCCAAAGTTGATGTGTTGCCACATTCTTGCAAGATGGCAACAAAGGTCTTGCTCTTGTATTTTCACATAAAAGCCAAAAGATTCCTATCTTTCTTCTTCCTCAACATAACCCAAGGTCATTGTACTCTATGTAACCACAGTACGATGAGGCAATTCATTACAAACACTCAATGCTCCCACATTTCACGTGCGTGTCCACCAAAGTAGTTCCCACAAATAAGTAGAACTCAAAGCCAAATTAAAAAATATTGAAGTTGCTTGTTGTTAAACTTCTTGTCAACTTGCTTCCCCTCTTTAGTGTTCACTACTACACACGGATCCTATTGCAACATTTATGTACCGATGTTTAGTGCATGCAGGGTGCTAATCATTGGTATAAAAAGCACGTCCCATAAAGCATCACTATATAGAGACGTTAGGCAAACGTCGCTATATAGTGACTATTACAAAAGTCGCTATATAGCGACTTTTAAGTGTCGCTATATAGCAACACTGATATACTATTTTATAGCGACATTTTTCAGAGAGGTTTTTTACTCATATAGGCCTTAAAAGTTAGTTTTTTCCAATGACAAATTTTTTTAAATTTTCATACATGTTTCATCTCATAGAGAATAAAAATATGAGAGCATGTACATCAAGCCTTTGAAGCTCATATATTCATGTCCAAGTTTGAGATGAAAAAAATCAATTAAGAGCATTTACATCAACTGTTTCATCTTGAGCCAAGTCTAAGGCACCAAACAAGTCTATCTCCAACTCTATACTGAGTCGATCTCCTATATCATCATCATACTCTAGCATCGTACGTTCACCTAAAAGTACTTGATCATCTTCATTAAATCATTAGTATGCACCTGCTCACAATGCTCGAGAAGAACAAAAGTGTCACTTTCATCGGTCCAATGTTTGGTGGAGTCTATTGCAAAAAAACCATAGCTACTATCTTTTCTCACTATCGCATGGGGACCATGGTAAATAGTTCTAAACCATTTTACATCAAGAATTAAAATACTAAATCGTCTGAAATCAACTTCATAGATTTCGCATATGGTTTCACAATAATCCAACTGTGAGGAGAGAAGATTGGTATCCGAAGCACTTGCTCGGCTATCTTGTGTGAAGTTAGCCATGACTCCACAATCATACATGACTCTCTTTGAATCGATGCGTTCCATGTGAAAATCTCGTCCATATGACCATAATGCACTGTACTTTTTGTACTATAAAAGAGCATCATTAAAACAATGAAGATGCATCTATTTTATAGCGTATATTGCCACAAATAAATACTTAATTACGTCAAGAGGTAAGAAACTTACATGCACCATACATCCAAATGATAACTCTCACTCGCGCTCGTTTATTATCTCTCCATCGTGTTCGGCTTTACATAGAGCCAGTTTGTAAGCACCCTTTTATTGTAATTGGGAGGATGAACTATCAACGCAACAAAGAAGTCATGTCAACAATATAACATAATCATAATTACGCTAACGCATCACGATTATCGGTACACTAATTCTACTTAGAATATCTGTAAGACCTTGTGCCAATCATGGGACTTGAGCCCACTAAGCTTATTCTCCTTTGAAAATGCTCCTTTCAAGCAATGCATGTGCCCTATTAGTGTTTGAAAAGAGGCAATGTCTACCTTGACCACTGCCTCCTCCCTCGTAGAGAGGATCCACGTTGCTTTCGAGAGGACAACTTTTCCCGAAGCATGCACTTGGGGCCACAAACGAGACATCCTATTCATAGCACACAAGTCTTCTCACACTCCTCTCGAGTCTTTGGAACCGACCAAGTGTGCCCAAATAGTAGCCCCCACATTCTTGAAGATATGCATGGGATCCAAGAGATGATTGATTTGTAATTGACCCCAATAAGGAAGCTCATGAAAGATCGATAGCCTCTTCATACCAGGAGGAGGTTCCTCTCCATTCTCCCTCCAAGCTTGAATCTAGTCACTTGCCTTCAAATATGATGGTGGTGGATCAAGTTGACCTCCACGTGCGAGATGGTCGAGCAGAAGGTATCGAGCATGACCTTCATAAACATTTTTCCTCATATGTTTGGAGTAGCATGCAAGCGATTTCAAACCTGATCCACAAATAGGACAAGCATGGTACCCACTTGTAACAAGTCCTGCACGTGTGCATGAATGTATTAGTATAAGACATGCATGTGAAAGAGAGTCATAAAAGCATAATCCTATATTATACATGTAGAGACACAACCACGTACCTGCGCACTCTCCATATCCTGGGTAGTCATGCATGGTCCACATCAAGATACCCCTAACCAAAATATCATCGGTATGTCTAGGAGCTCTAGAAATATCAAAGACCTGCACTCCTCTCCATAATATTTGTAACTCTTCTATCAAAGGTGCCATGTACACGTCCATATTTTTTGCCTTGTACTTTCCTGGCACAAGTAGTACAAGCATGAGGTGTACCTTTTTTATTATTAGCCATGGTGGGATATTGTAATTCACCACGACTATGGGCCATGTCGACCAAGATGTCGAACGTAACCCGAAAGGATTCACGCCATCCATGGCGAGCCCAAGATGTAAGTTGCGTGGCTCCCTCGCAAAGTCCGACCACTGATTGTCTATGTGCTTCCAAGCTACACAATATGTAGGAATCCTCAATGTGTCATCAGTGGACTGATGAGATGCATGCCATGTCATCAACTCCTCTATGGATTTGCATTGGAACATGTGTTGTATTCTTACAATGATGGGAAAGTGTCTCAAGACCTTTAACGATATCCGCTCACCCTGCAAGTCATCTCTATATCATTGTTCCCCACACTTTGGACAACTAGCCAAATCTCCATGCTCATGACGAAAGAGAATACAATCATTACGGCAAGCATGGATGGTATCATAATCCATACCCACCGTTGTTAGCATCTTTTTCGCTTCATCTCTTGATGCAGGCATGGTATTTGGTATAGGCAACATCTTTTGGAGAAACCTATCACAATTCAAACATACATAGGCTTCGAACAATGATGATTCAGTATACACTAATCCATACATGATGATTCTCAAAACAAACAATATCCAAATAATGAGTCAAATTAATGCAAGAGCTAATCTCATTAAGGCTGAGACACTTGTATCCGACCACCCATACTTTACTTGCAGATTCAAGATTGAGAGACAAGCACGTAGTTTAGACATCCTAGCACCCTCGTACAATTGTGTTGATTGCAATTCTCACATTTTGACCTCAGACTCTGACATCATGTGTACATGGGATGTAGTGCCCCTAAAAATAGAATCCATCATGTCGACCATACCCTCATTATCATCCGAGAGACTATAGTCTCACTCAAAGTGTGAAGGTATATCCGTACCCTCATCAGCCTCCTTATCCGGTTTTAAGATTTTGTGTAAACATAAGATCTTGTATTTCCTAGTATCCAATATTAACCACGAACTTAAATAGCTTTGACTTACCAATAACCCATCAACATGTGCAACACCAATGGTGGGTACTGGTTCGGGCTCCTCCCCATACATCTGCAAGTGGCACATGATAATACGACATTGATGTCGTACTTCTCGCTTGCAATGAGTGCAATGGTAGTATAACCTTTCCGTAAGCCACTTTGTGCTCCCGGGCATTCGCGCATCATTAGATGAGCTTCCAGTCGTCCCTTCCATCTACACTTATAAAATCACAACATAAGTTGCAAGAAAATATATTAATAGTTATAAAATAGCATCTATGAGCTTCTTTTTTAACTAAGAACATAAAGTGTCTTAAAGTGTCACTATATAGTGATGTGTTGCTCTATTCCGTCGCTATATAGCAATGCTTTTAATTAAAAACATCGCTATATAGTGACAGAAAAGCATCGCTATATAGCGACGTTGTGGGTTAAAATCGAAACCTGATGCCACACGTGGCGCTTTCTTTAGCACTCTCTAATCTTTCAAGTAAGCAAGGCAATCTCTCCTCCCACCTATTTCTGATGACCTCCCACCTATTTCCGACAACCTCCCACTCTATTCTCCACTCCTCACCCCTCTCCTAGCTCTTGTGCTCCCTCTCCACCCTTCTCTCTCTTTGGTTTCTTAAAAGGAAGTTTTTCAAGAGGTGAGTCTCTTTCAACAATGTAGGTAGGTTTTTTGTTAGATTTCGTTTTGTGAGTGCTTCTCCTTGTATTGCTAAACTTGTAAACTAGTTTTCATGCCTGATTTCAAAGGATTGAAACAAAAAACGAGATTTCAAGAAATAAAGAAGACTCACCTCTTCTAGTCTTTTTTGTATTTCTCTTCCTTCTCTTTCTCCTTGTCTCCTCAATCTCCTCCTTTTAAGAACTTGCTTTTGTAATCTCCTCCTTCCTCTAACATCTTATTTGAAAAATGGTATGTTTCCTCTCTTTTGTAGGGCCAGTCCACAACACCAAGCAGGACATACTATTCCAGGTAAGTGCTTCCTCTTTTTTCCATTTGTTATTTTTGTTATTTGCATTGGCCTGCAGCTAGCGCCTTAAGAGACACATTAAGATATGGAAATTGCTCAAAACCCTTAGTGCATTTTCCATGTCCCCACATTTTGTATGGCAACAAAGGTAAATTCACTCGGCGATAGACCTTGTTGTTGCATTTGCACACATAAAGGGTGTGCAAAAAGCTTCCTTACTATTTCTTGTTCAACATACCTCAAGATCATTGTACTCCATGTAAACACATTAAGATGAGACAATTCATTCAAGACACAGATATCTTATGGATGAAAGAAGATATTTGCACTCTTACATGAACAATATTCATGAGAGTTGATAATTCATTCAATGGATTGCTTCATAACTCAGCTGGGGCTCCCCCACCAATATAAATGGATTGGAGAGTAGGCATGTTTCTTGCTCCATCGATGCCAATCATTAGATATAATGCTTAGCTTGACAAAATATGAAGAGGGGAGAGGAGAAGAGTGGAGATGAGGAGAGAGGGCACAGCTAGAGAGCACACCACAAATGACTAACTGTACACTAGATTTAGTTGAAAAAATAGAATATATACAAACCCTTTTAGGGTTAGGGTTAGGGGATCTAACCCTTTCCTTTATAGCACTCTATAAGGTTAGTGCTATGCACATATGATCACGTGATGGTGCTATGCACACATGATCACATGATGTTGAGCGTGAACTCTCAACACCTTCCCTCAAGATCAACATCATGAAGTAGGCCTTCCCTCAAGATGATGATTCTGGGGAATATAAGAAGGACTGAGCATTACATTCCATCACACCCCTTTAATGGGAATGTCCTTCCTCTGCATCAAACCAAGAGCTAGTCGGTGTTTCTCGAATAGCTCTTTACCGAGTGGTTTGGTAAAGATGTCTGCAACATTTTCTTTGCTATCACAATGCTGCAGTGTGATGTCACCAAGTAACACTCTTTCTCTGATGAAGTGCTCTCTAACATCAATGTGCTTTGTCCTGGAGTGATATACTGGATTTTTGGCCAATGCTTGAGCCGATTGATTATCACAGTATATTGTTGTTGGCTTTGACTCATCAAAGTAATCTGTTTCTAACAATAGTCTTCTGAGCCATATAGCCTCACATGCACCTGTAGTGAGTGCTCTATATTCTGCATCAGTCGAAGACAAAGAAACAGTTGGCTGTTTGTTTGACAACCATGATATAGCACCTTGACCAAGGAAAAATGCATATCCCTGTGTCGATCTCCTGGTCTCATGATCTCCGGCATAGTCACTGTCACAGTATCCATGCAAACATGGATGACTTCCTCTGTATTCTATCCCAAACTATCTTGTACCTCTGATGTATCTCAAGACTCTTTTGGCTGCATTCCAGTGAGACTGTTTTGGATTTGCCATAAACTGTGCTAGTGAGCTTACTGCATAACAAATATCTGGTCGTGTGATTGTCAGATATATAAGAGATCCAATGAGTTGCCTGTAGTATCTGTCATTGACTGTAGGCTTTTCTGAATCTTTAGTAAGTTTCAAACTCTGTTCCATGGGAGTGGCTGCAATCTTGCAATCTGCCATATGAAACTTCTTCAAGAGACTGTCAACATACTTGAGCTGACTCATGAATGTGCTATCTGAATCTCTCCAGAACTCAATTCCAAGACAATAGTGCATAAGTCCAAGATCTTTCATGTTGAACTCTGCAGATAAGTCTTGTTTTAATTTTCTGATGAAGCTATCCTTGCTTCCTGTCACAATCAGATCATCTACGTACAAAAGTGCAATAGTAATATCTTCCCCTTGAACTTTGTAGTAGAGAGTATGATCTGCATTGGACTTCATGTATCCCAGATCAGCAAAATACTTGTCAATTCTGCTGTACCAACTTCTGGGTGCTTGTTTTAAGCCGTAGAGACTTTTCTTGAGATGGCAAACCTTGTTCTCCTTTCCTGGTTCAACATAACCTGTGGGTTGTTGCATGTAGACTTCCTCGTCTAGATAACCATTGAGAAATGCATTCTTGACATCGAGCTGATACACATTCCATTTACTGAGTGTCGCTAGTGATATCAAGAACCGTATGGAATCCATCTTTGCTACTGGAGCATAAGTCTCATCATAATCTTGGCCATATTGTTGTAAATCCTTTTGCAACTAATCTGGCTTTGTATCTCTGAATACTGCCATCTGGATTGTACTTCACTTTGTATACCCATTTGTTGGCTATGGCCTTCTTTCCTGGTGGAAGGTCGCATAATTCCCAAGTGTTATTTTTATACAAAGCATCCATTTCTTCATTCATAGCAGTTTGCCATTCTGGCTTGTCTACTGCGTCTTCGAAGTACACTGGCTCTTCTGTAGCCATGATGGTAGTCATAAGAGCATAGTTGGTGGTTTCCACCTGAATTGCTTTGCCTTTTTGAGCATATGTCAATCTGGCTGGTAGTCTGCTTTCCCTAGTAGACCGTCTGAGCTGCTGTGGTGCTGCTTGGGGTGTTGGTGGCAATTCTTGCTCTTCTTCATCAACCTGTTCTGTAGATGACTGTGAAGTCGATGCTTCTATCTCCTGTGTAGGTGAGGTTTTCCATTCTGATTCCTCATCGAAGATTACATCTCTGGAGATAATGACTTTGCGGTTGATGGGATCATACAATTTGTATGCTTTGCTTTCTTCACTGTAGCCAACCATGATGCATTTGCGTGACTTTGCATCCAATTTTCTGCGATGATCATCATGTATGTGGGCATATGCTATGCAACCAAATATGCGGAGATGCCCAATGCAAGGCTTGTGTCCAGTGAATGCTTCATAAGGAGTCATACCTTGTATCGGTTCGGTAGGAAGCCGATTAAGCAAGTAGTTAGCTGTAGCTATTGCTTCTGCCCAATACTGATTCGGAAGATGCTTTTCACTAAGAATTGCTCTAGCACTGTCTGCTAAAGTCCCATTCTTCCTTTCAGCTCTTGCATTTTGCTGAGGAGTATCTGCACATGTGAATTGTCTTCGAATGCCGTGATTTTTGCAAAAGTTCATGAATGTTGAAGACATGTATTCACCTCCTCTATCTGATCTCATGACCTTGATCTTTCTGCCTGTCTGGTTTTCTACCATGGCTTTGAATTCTTAAAATCTGGCAAACACTTCAGATTTCTCTTTCAGAAAGTAGACCCAACAATATCTGCTGTAGTCGTTGATGAAGGTCAAGTAATAAAGTGAACCATTGATGCTGCGGGTCTGGGCATAACCCCATACATCTGTATGAATCAAATCAAGAATACCTCGTGCACGAGAGGTACTTCTGACAAAGTTGGTTCGCTTTTGTTTGCCGAAGCAGCATGCTTCACAAACTTTTCCAAGAAACTATAGCTTTGGAATCCCACTTGCCATATTCTGATTCCTGAGATCTAACAAGTACTTGAAGTTGACATGACCAAATCTCTTGTGCCATTTTGCAGATAGTGGCATCTGTTGCATTTGAGCTGACATGGCATGCTTATCTGGTACTGTAGCTAGCATCCTATATAAGCGTCCTTCCTTGACACCTTTTGCTACTAGCTGACCTCTTTTGGATTTGTCTCTGATAGTGCATTCATCACCATCGAAGATGACTTTGTAGTTGTGTTCCGTCATTTGACCTACTGACAAAAGGTTCTTGCTGAGCTTCGGAACATAGAGCACATCTTTGACTAATCCTTTTGTACCAGTGAAATTGTTCATAGGGATAACCCCTGTCCCTTGAACTGGATTCGGTGTATTGTCTGCTGTGTAGATGACATTCTTTTGTCCTTCATTTCTGTGAACCATTCCTGATGATTGATTACAATTTGGTTCCCGTATTTTGACCATATCGACATTAGCATTTGAGAAGCTACAACACATATAAACCAAGCATTCAAACTCAAAGCTTTCACACATGTAAGGTAAAATATACGTGACAATTTCTATTCAACTTTCACAGAAGAATTGTTACTTTGAAAAATAAGATCAAAATGATTTGAATTATATTTGCATTATAGATACCCCCTTGTGTTTATTGAGTATATCATCAAAGAAGTAGGCCCAACATGATAGATTAATCTCAAGGGAGTGCTATTGATCCACTTTTCCTCTTACAAACAATTGAAAAGCAAAAAGCATTCATCCCAAAAACTTTGTTGAGCCATTGAGTTTCCTACAATATTTGCATGTTCCCCTAAGCCTTTACATATCACATACATGAAGAATGAATGTGCATGGAATGGCACATGGAAGGCACATTATGTTGAGGGTCTTGGGCAAAGTGTCTCTTTGCGCTAGAGAGACTGAGGTGTGAACACTAGAATGAGTCCCAAGAAGCATCACCAAGAAGGTTGAAGCCATGCTGCAAGGTCGATGGAAGATTTAAAATTTGAAATATCCTCTTGCCAAGGACTCTCCTCTGAGTGCCACCACCTAGCTCTCACTGCGCCCTTTCTTGCACAACACATGGCAGCCTCTTGTGCCTCCCTCCCTCCTTAATATATAGTAAGAAAGAAACTAGATCCGGGTAGGTAGTCAAATTGATAAAGAATATGTTTTATTTAAGTTTTGTAATTTTAGCGTATAACCACACGTTTTGTTTTTAGAAAATTGAATTAGCACATAGCAATTTGCATTTGGCACATAGCACTTTGCATTCAATATTGCATAGCAGTTTAGTACTTTGCATTTAGCCCATGACCACCTCAGATTTGTGTGGGGGAAGAGTTGCCACACTTCCTCTCTTGAATTATAGGACTAAGGAATGTGGACTTCTTTGTGCTCATTTCAATTTGCATTTTCCACAAAGCAATTTGATTTTGCACATAGCAATATGAATTTGGCATATATCACTTGGCATTTGGCTTAGTACTTTGCATTTAACACATAACCACACATTTGTATGGGGGGAGAGTTGGCACACTTTCTCTCTAAAAATTATAAGAGCAAGGAATGTGCCCTTCCTTGGGTTCATATTGATTTGTCTCTAGCACATATCAATTAGCATTTTCCACAAAGCAATTTGAATTTTGTAGCAGTTTGAATGTGGTAAATAGCACTTTGCACTTGTCAAAAACTTCAGCAAAACTCATCTCCTTATGGAAAAGAAGAATTTGTATTGTGTTCTTTGCATTAATAAATGAGTCTTTTCTTTGGAAAAATTTATCTTGTCTTAATTGGGAGCTGATGAGAATGCTCTTAGTCTCTGTATAAAGAAGTTGCACATACACTAGGAACTAACAGAACACAATCTAAAATCTAGAAGAATGGAATTTTCAAAGAAGTCTTAAGGAAAGAGGATTAATTGGAACTGTGGGGATCTCATTTATGAAGTTGTTGGGTTTTCCTCCATGCACCCATTTCTGAGATGTAAATTGCATGTAGATGCTTGTGTGATACCATGATGATGGCCTCTGTGAAGCCACAGAGATTGCGGGAATTGTATTTAAGAATGCCTCCAAATGTATCATGAAACTTCATAGCTTGAAGATCGTTATCTGCTTGAGTAGCTGCAATGTAACTCTTCTAAAACATTATTGTTTGGATAGTGAAAGAACCACTCACCTTCATATTTTCAATGAACAACGAAAATCTAACCCTCCCATGAATGTCACGAAAATAGTTATAGACGTGAATATGCCTGCCCTTGCCTACATCCATGGATTACATAAAATGTTAGTAGATTATATAACTGATCTCCAAATATACGTGAAACTGGTGATCATCCTATGTGATAATTCATCCTAGAAGACAGATCTTACACACACACACACACACACAAGCCTTGGTTTGAAATCCATTGGACTGGCTCAAGCATTCTGCCAGACAGCGATGGTGCAATTGATGGCCATCTCCGAGAAGTTGGCCTTACCTTCCATCTCATGAAGGATAAGTACGTAGAGCTACCAAGCTCACGAGTTACCATGTGGCATTGTTCCATCTCCCATCTGCCATTTATCCATCTCTCAGTTTAGTTGTGGTTTGCGGTTTCGCGTAGGTTTCATGCATGCACTACACTCTACAATAAGCCCACTTACCATCTGCTATTTATCCAGTTTCCATCTGCCATTTATCAATCTCTCAATTTAGCTGTGATTTGCGGTTTCGAGTAGTCATCAGAAAACACCATCATCTTCTCCTCCACTCCATGCATGCTCTCGACGTGTTGCTCTTCCGCTCCTTCCATGGCCTCCATTTGGACGTAATTTCCTTATTCTCATCCCCAGCCTGCCTATAAATCCCACCTCGTAACGTACACGCTAGTCCATCTGCTTCTGATCCATCCTCTTGGCCGGTTTTCCTCATCAATATCGTCTGTTTCGATCCATCGCGTCTTAATCTTCTACAATGCAGCGGAGTGTTGCCTTCCTCATCATTCTCCTCGCGGCCCTGCAGGTGTCGACGTTGCTTGTCTCAAACAGATGCTGGGCGAGAGTTATCGATGACGCCGACCCAGCTGCTGCAGGCTGCGACGCGAGTACTAATGATCTTGGTCACTCGGGAGACAACTATCGGGGCCGACATGCCCGCCGGGGTCGCGAGCTTTATTTGGGCTTCGACGAGCCCCGCGAGATTCTAAGGTCTGAAGGTGGCTCTCTGAGACTATGGTCTGAAGACGTGGAGGCTCTCAAAAATACCCATATAGGAATCGCAGAACTTGAGCTAGAGCAAGATGGTCTGTTGTTACCCCAGTATGCCGATGCTCAGAAGATCGCCTACGTGATAGACGGTATGGTCAATACAAGTCACTCACTCATCGTCCATTTATTAATCTTCACCTCCCTTCGTCGTCTTCGCACTGCTCATCCTGTCAATGCGAAGCTTCAAAATGTTACATTTGCTATGTTTCGACATATATTTTGCCAGGTTACCTTCATTTGGTTGCGCAGATCAGAAGATCAGTTTGGTGGTTTGCAAAATCTTGATATCCTCTCTCACAAATCATCTGTGACAGCGTTATTTCTTACTCGTACATCGGATGCGCTAAGGAAAAACTTAGATTAATTCTTTGGCAGGACGGGGTTGGATGGGCGCTGCAATGCCAATCCAAGGAGAATTCCGCAGGAAGTTCGTACGGAGAGTGGAACCAGGCGACGTGATTGCCTTGCCAGCGGGCGTGGTGTATTGGTGGTACAACGATGGCAATGAACGGCACCGCGTCTTGTGCGCTTCCGACACATCGGAAGGAGTAAATCCTGGGCGATACCACGTGAGTGTGCTAACTTTGAATCACTATTGCTCTGAAGTTGAACGAAGTATATGCAATCGCCAATTGGCAATAATTCAAGTTGTCTTGATTAACACCTTGGGCATCCTCTGGCAGCAATTCGCCCTTGCAGGAGGCCAGGAAGAGCGTTTCGGCTCACTTTTGCACGGTTTCAGTAGAGACATGCTTGCAGCGGCATGGGGAATCGAAGAACGTATCGTAGGATCCCTCCTCGAACGTCAGAACGACGTAGGAATTGTGAGAGTCGAGCGCAGGATTGAGTTTCCAGAGCCCAGAGAGGAGCGGGAGTACTACGATTACGACAATTCCGCGGAGCACTTCAGGCGTCGGGATCCCACTCGTTATTTCGAAGAGCTGACGTACAGCATGCGAAAGCAGAATCCTGATTTGTATGTGAGAAATGGAGGTTGGCTCAAGATTGTAAACAGGCACAAATTGCCGGTTCTTGAGAACGTTGGATTCAGCGCAATGAGAGTCGTCCTTGAGAATGTAAGGAAGCCCACAACTTTGATATCAACTATTTTATAAACGTTCGAAACCTCTCTTCGTCGGCAATATAATATAGTGGCTTTGCACGGTGTTTCAACAGTGAAGACAGCGTCCTGTATCTACTGATCACCATTTGATCTATTGTACTTATGATCTGCGCCCCGCAGAACGCAATATGCTCCCCATCCTTTGTCCGCAATGCGCATCAGATCCTCTACATAACGAGAGGCAGTGGGAGAATCCAAGTTGCGAGCAACGACGGAGAAACAGTATACGACGAGGACGTGCGAGAGGGATCTGTGCTGGTCATTCCTCAGTTTTTCCCCGCCGTGAAGATTGCAGGCAACGACGGACTGGAATGGGTCAATCTCCTCACATCCGACAGGTAGTGTTCTCCAGATATCTAGATCTCTGGCCATCATCTCCAAAAATATGTATTGTAGACACTGGTGATCTCGCTGCCTCATTGGTCTTTCGCTACACTCGCATGAGTCGTACATCAGATATTCCTTTCAATTTTCTTCCCTAGCTAATCACCCAGGTAGAAAATACTCCGAAACGTTCTATGTAGCCAGCCCTTCTTTCTTTGACCTGCACTGCATCATCCCCCTAAATTGTTTTTCGCGTATTACGTCTGATTTGCTCCAATTTCCATTCTAATCTGGAGGTTTGGTGGTTGTCCATGGAATCCCCATCATGAAGGCCCTCTCCCTCCTTCCTGGCAGGAAGGAACTCCATGTACAGGGGCATACCTTTGCGAGTGATGGCTGCAGCATTGAACGTGGATGAAAAGGTCTTGAGGGAGGTGTCGATGTGCAGCAAGAGGAAGGACCAGGAAGTGATCTTTCCAGGAAGGGAACCATATGGAAGATTCAATGGGCATGGAGACTCACAAGAACAAGATGAAGAGCAAAGGATGTGGGAGAACATCTTGTTGGGAGAGGGAGCTGAGAATAACCCCGATGCACAAGGATAATAGTTCTCTTGCACACAATAATTCCTATAGTAGCTAGTCTTTGATTAAGGAAGCTCCGCAAAATACATAAATTCGCTATATCATGCCTTTAGAGCTCCATACTTTTCTTAGTACCCTTTCTCAAGACACTTTCGTAATATGCAGTGGCCGTTTGTCCATAAAATAATACATGGTTTATCCAAATCTTACAAGCTTTGAACAAGTTTTTACACTTCCAACAAGAGTGCTTTCCAAGTGATAAGTATAAGCAACCTGTAGTGGTTTTCACGTAGACAATTCTGAGCAACATATAGTCTTTTTCACAAGAGAGATTTTTGTTCACTTTACTAGTGTTTTTCACATAGAGATTTCACTTTACTCTTCTTTCTAAAATTTGAGTCATCTTGAAAGCTTTTTTTGAAGAGTGAAAATTGGGACATTCAATTAAAAAACAACAAACTCTTTTATCAAAGAAATTCCTTAATATGATTTTCAAATTTCTTTAATATGATTTTCATTTGAAAGCTTTTTGAAGAGTTAAAATGGGGACATTCAATTAAAAAACAACAAACTCGTATATTATAATTTTCATTTGAAGTGGAGATTTTCATTTATATGATTTTAAGTGGAGAGATTTTGCACTACTTTTCTTTCTACACATGAGTCATCTTGAAAGCTTTTTGAAGAGTTAAAATTGGGACATTCAATTAAAAAACAACAAACTCTCTATATCAAAAAAATTCCTTATTATTTTCACTGAAGTGGAAAATATGATTTTTTGTTTGACTTTATGGAAGATATGAAAGAATTTCATTGTATAGAAGGTAAAATGGAAGATATCAAGAATTTCCTTAATACGATTTTTTATGGAAGATTTTTATGTAAGTTATGGAAATATGATTTTTATTTCAAGTTATGGAAGATATGGAATAGGGAATTAATGAAGTTATGGAAAATATGATTTTTATTTGAAGTGGTAGAAGATATGGAATAATTTCCTTAATATGGAGGAAGGTGAACTTTCTTGGTTTTTGTTCACTTTATTCTTCTTTCTACAC
Source organism: Dipteris shenzhenensis (assembly GCF_047967505.1). NCBI lineage: Eukaryota > Viridiplantae > Streptophyta > Polypodiopsida > Gleicheniales > Dipteridaceae > Dipteris > Dipteris shenzhenensis. The sequence continues at coordinate 16,998,642 of NC_141602.1, read as the reverse complement.
ATTGAGTGATCTCGAAAGTTGTTCACTTCATTTTTCTTTCTACATATTGAGTGATCTTGAAAGGTTTACATTTTTATTTTGAAGGTAAAATGGAACGTTTAGATTTTTATTACGTTATGGAAGATATGAAAGAATTTCCTTAATGTTAAGGTAAAATGAAGGATATGGAATAATTTTCTTAATATGATTTTTGTTTATAATTTCCTTAATGTGGAAGGAAGAATTCTTAATATGATATTTGATATGGAATAATTTCCTTAATATATGGAAGGTGACATGGCACGTAAATGGAAGATATGGAAAATTTTTCTTAATATGGAAGGTAAATGGAAGATAGAAGAGAGTTTTCTTAAAATGATTTCCATAATGCGGAAGGAAGAATTCTTAATATGATTTTTATTTGATATGGAATAATTTCCTTAATATATGGAAGGTGACATGGAACGTGAATGGAAGATATGGAAAATTTTCCTTTAAAATATGGAAGGTAAATGGAAGATAGAAGAATTTCCTTAATATTGACATGACACGTGAATGGAAGATATGGAAAATTTTCCTTTAAAATATGGAAGGTAAATGGAAGATAGAAGAATTTCCTTAATATTGACATGACATGGAAGAGTTTTCTTAATATGATTTTTATTTGAAGTTATGAAAGATATGGAATAATCTCCTTAATATGGAAGGTGACATGGAAGGTAAATGGAAGATATGGAAATTTTCCTTAATATAGAAGGCAAATGGAAGATAGAAGTTGAATTTCCTTAATATTGACATTGACATGGAAGAGTTTGACAACGGTGACACTGAATGTTAAATGAAAGTTATCTCGTGGGGTTATGGAAGATCCTTAACAAATAAATGGAAGGAAATAAATAGAATATGAATGTAAATCATTAACTAAATGTAAGATCCTTAACAAGATAAATGGAAGGAAATAAATGGAATATGAATGTAAATCCTTAAGGAATTGAATGTAAGGTCCTTAAGGAATTAAATGACAAGTGGATGGAAGATCCTTCATGGATAAATGGAAGTTTCTTATTGGATAATGGATTTAAATGGAAAGTGGATGGAAGATCCTTCATGGATAAATGGAAGGTGAATGTATATCCTTAACGAATTATGGGGTTATGGAACCATGAGATTATGGAAGATCCTTCATGGATAAATGGAAGGTGAATGTATATCCTTAACGAATTATGGGGTTATGGAACCATGAGATTATGGAAGATCCTTAACAGATAACTGCCAAGGAAGAGATTATGGAAGTTCCTTAACTGATAAATGCCAAGGAAATAAATGGAATATGCCAATGCAAATCCTTAAGGAATTAAATGAAAGTAGGATAAATGGAATAGGAAATAAATGACAAGTAGGATAAATGGAAGGAAATAAATAGAATATGAATCTAAATCCTCAAGGAACTAAAAATGACAAATAATGAGCACTAGTGTTCTCCCCTAGCTATCAAATTATTTCTAGCATAGAATATCCGGCCATGAACTTTAGATGGGTGATATTCTCCCCTAGCTATCGCATTGCAATCGCCTTGCAATATCCCATGACCTTTAGATGGGTGGTTCCAATTTTTATTGCGATCTTGGTCCCAATATCAAATCTCCCCACTCACTGATACTGCAAGTGGACTCATATCCCATCATAGCTCCCATTACGATGTGTCCTAATGGTGTGCATTATCTACGAATCTCTCTCCTCACTCATACTAAGTGGACTCATATCCAATCATAGCTCCCATTGTGATATGTCCTAATGTTGTCTAGTGCATTATCTAGAAGTAAATATAAATGATTCTTACATTCTGGGGGAGTGAATTTTCAAGTTTGAATTAATAAGTGATCCAATGTGATTCCTTTAATATGGAAGATGAAATTATCCTCGAAGAACTTCGAGGCAATGTGATTCCTTGATATGGAAGAAGAAATTAATCCTTATGGTGTCTAGTGCATTATCTAGAAGACTTTTAAATGGAAGATTAATATGGAAGAAGAAATTTATCTAGAAGTTTAAATGGAATATTAATATGGAAGAAGAAATCGTTATGGAAGAACTAACGAAATGTGATTCCTTGATATGGAGGAATAACCTAATGAAAATTAGAAATTAATCCTAATGGTGTGTAGGCTTTTTGAATTCAAAAAAATATGATGTATGTATATTTTCTATAACTCCATAAAAATATAAAACCCCTTCCGTTAATTGCACGTGCTATCTTACATATTTTTTAGTGACCCCCTGAGGGGTATGGTAATTCCCCTCCTCACCTCCTTCTCCACTGCCTCACCTCTTCCTATTGTCAGTGCCATGCATGCACCGATGAGAGAGAGAGAGAGAGAGAGAGAGAGAGAGAGAGAGTTCCTTTAAAATCACAAACTAAGTAGTTAGAAGTTTTTGCATACACAATAGGTTGGAACATTGCACCTGTTGCAACATTTTGTGCCAATTTGCAGAAGAGAATGTGGGGTGAAGAGAGAACAAGACTATTGAAGAATGAAGGGGGGATTGGACATTATGCTACTTATACTTATCCTAACTAAAAAGCTACCCTAGACCTAACTTTATTCTGCCTCCCAAAAAATTGCTACTCCCTCCTCATTCTCACTCCTAATTTTCAAATCTTCCTCCTCCTCTATTGCTCTCGACCTTCTCCTCCTCCTAGATAATCCATCATCCCCCTCCCTTTCCTTCCCCTCTGCCCCTCCATTCTCTCTCTCTCTCTCTCTCTCTCTCTCTCTCTCTCTCTCTCACACACTTTGCTTGTGTTGCCAACAATTGCAGGGAACTAGAGGCTGAGGTGAATGGGGAGGTTGTGGAAGGGGGGAGGAGGAGTGGGGGGAGGAGGGTGTATTGCCCCCCCCACTCCCCCTTCCCCAAGCTGTTGCATACCCAATAGGTGGGGGAGAGAGAGAGACAGAGAAAGAGAGAGAGAGAGAGAGAGAGAGAGAGAGAGAGAGAGAGAGAGAGAGGAATTGGATGGGGGGGGCGATTTCCCTCTCCCAAGGATTACCAAAAAGCAAGCGGTGGAAAGCGAGCAGACCCAAAAAAAGTAGCGGCAAGACCCCAACTTAAATATCTAGTTTTCCAAAACCATGACATCAACATGCAAATCTCAAAAGAGATAGAGAGGATCTCTTAATGTTTCCAAACTTAAGACAAAGTAGTGAATACATATGCACTCCATGCTTGAGGGAATTATCAAAGCAATCCACCCTCCAACACAATACTATACAATATAAAGAATAGCCAAAAAGGATCCAGAACTTATGTAACTTTCCATCAAAGGGACAAAAGTATCACCACATGATATTTTATGGCAAACCAAAACCGTGAATATATTCATCTATTTGGAAGTATTTCCATCTACTATGCAAGGTTTCTTCCAGCACTCAAGGCCTGGAAAAGTTCCACTTTTGTGAGAACATCTTGATGCATGAATTGATGGACTATTGCACTCAATCCAAGAATGGAAATGAATACAAAATATTGCTTACAAGGCATGTATGCACTCTTCTTTGCATCACGTTGTGTAAAGTCAAGACATGTGTAGTGCAGAAACTGTGCTAGAGTGACAGAGTAGGTGAGGCCTTTAGACACTGAACATGTAGTTCCTACATGAAACACATGCACCTCATTAGGTATTATAATATCCTCCTTCACAACCTCACCATTCTCCTTTATTGCCTTCTCTATCCTCTCTTTGAAATCCTTACTCAATTTTGATCTTTATCTTACAATGTTTCCATCATGATGGGGAGAGTGCGCATGACTAATTGCACTACCTTAGTATCCTCAAAAACATCATCCAAGGTCAACCCTACTTTCACCAAATGATCTCTCTCCTCCATAGTTAGAGAGGTGCCTCATGCAATCTTCCACAATCCTCGAGAATTACCAGGCACACCTTGAACAGAATGATCCACACTTCATGTGTGGGTAACCATGGTATTGCAAAACCAGACGAACAGCTCCAGTCTGCCCATGAAGCAGGGTGCAAGAACCTGTTGTGCAACCTCTCTACCAAGTGGATCAATCAATGCTCCACAGCTCCTATTTGCATCTGCCAAGTACCCAAAGCATGTGACTATACTATGTGGTTTAGTTCTTTGTACTGCCTAGATGGCATCATGCACATCCTCCTCTTTATAGTTGCTTCTTATTGGTTGACTTGAATGGGTCCCAATGTAAGACTTTATCTTTTGACCAAGACTATGTTCATTGTGACTAATATGTACTCTCGTCGATGATTATCAAGCTTACTTTCCTCAATTGGTAATCGCAAACTCCTCTTTCTATGTACTGTCAAGGGTACAGACATTGGTCTCCTCATATCAGGAGAACTTAAGTTACCCTACACAAATGGCCTCTATCAAATCCACAAGTTATTTCTCTGTGATTTACTAGAGCCACCTTCTAATATGCATTGCCTCATTACATTCACATACGGTCCAATTCCCAAGTTCTTACCTAATATAAGCGCATGATAATGGGCACATTGTAGGGCACTCATTGCGAGATCCGTAATGCATGCTTCATATAGAGAAACATATTTTCCTAACCCATGACTTGCTCTAATTCTTGAATGCTTATTCTCAAATACATTAACTATGGGAACAAAGCCATCATTGACTTGTTGTGACATGAACACACCCCCCCATTGATTGACACAAATGTCCCAAAATGCCATCCATTGTTGGGGACCAAGCAGCTCCCCACCCTTTACATGTGCTAGAGACCAAAACATTATAATCCTGTTTTTTCATTATGTTGCACTAGCCTTCGTGGTTGCATTTCTCCAGCTTCTACACAAAGATTTGTGTTCTTCTTGGAACAATTATTTGATGCATCTTCTAGTATGTTCAACCATGCTCATTTCCTAATGAAACACATAGGTTCTCTCCTTGCCTTCCATTTTGTTTCTAGGATTTCCATTGTAAATAGTCCTGACAGTAAACCAATTTGCACTAGCACTATCTTCCATAAATCCTCAAAATTCTGGTTTCTCAAACCCATTCTTTAGGCTAAATTCATCAATTGGATCCGGCATTGGTAGTGGCATCTCCATATCCACATCTCTATCTTCAAAAATTTGCTTACTTTGTGGTGCAACTTGGATCACGTACCACCATCTTGGATTAGAACGATCCGGATGAAAAACCACCTATATTGAAGATGCGTGCCAAATGTCGTCAATTATATATATGAAATTATGCTCAAGTACATGTATCAATGGATCTTTAATAAATGAAAGCTTCGATTAATTAAATCATTAGTATGCACCTGCTCATAGTGCTCGGCAAGAACAAAAGTATCACTTTCATCGGTCCAATGTTTGGTGGAGTCTATTGCAAAGAAACTACTACTATCTTTTCTCACTGTCGCATGGGGACCGTTGTAAATAGTTCTAAACCATTTTACATCAAGAATGAAAATACTAAATCGTCTGAAATCAACTTCATAGACGTCGCATATGGTTCCACAATAATCCAATTGTGAGGAGAGAAGATTGGTATCCGAAGCACTTGCTCGGCTATCTTGTGCGAAGTTAGCCATGACTCCACAATCATACGTGACTCTCTTTGAATCAATGCATTCCATGCAAAAATGTTGTCCATATGACCAAAATGCACTGTACTTTTTGTATTGTAAAAGAGCATCATTAAAACAATGAAGATGCATCTATTTTATAGCATATATTGCCACAAATAATTACTTAATTACATCAAGAGGTAAGAAACTTACATGCACCATACATCCAGATGATAACTCTCGCTCGTGCTCATTTATTGTCTCTCCATCGCGTTCGGCTTTACATAGAGCTAGTTGTAGCCAATCAAGTGATATGTGAGTAGGGAGAAGAGCTAGATCCTGTGTATATGGTTGCGATCGCCTGTACATTACTCTGAATCTCATCCTTGCATTTATTCTTTCTGCTTTGGCCACTTCATATCTCTCAATCCACTTCTGCATCTCAGGGCTATTGAGGATACAAAACTTATTCAATTTCTCCATTTGCTCTTCGCTCATCTTTCTTTCAATCCCTTTTCCTTAGGGAACCTTGCCAACGATGCGGTCATCATCCTTGTTATGCCAAGCTTGCGGCATATCGGGATCTATGGATTCAAAAAACTCTGTGATATATACTAATGACTCTTGCACAAGCCATCCCTCTGCCATGCTTACTTCTGGCCTTGCTCTTTGTCTTACAAATCCCTTTAAATTTTTCATAAACTGCTCGAGAAAAAACATCCATCGACTATGAACGGTACCTACTATAGCCACCTCATTAACTATGTGCACAAGCAAGTGGACTTGAGTTGTGATAATGCTCAAGGAAAAGTGCTTCTCAACCAAGCATACAGCTTCGATGGATTCCACCCTAGCCTTCTCGATGCTCGATATGGAGATCTCTTTTTGAGATATCCACCTATTTCACATGTCCACGTAAGATATTTTCATAATCAGTCTACAGATTAATCAGCTTAAATTGGAGAAAATGCAATCAATGCGATTTGATAGTAAGTATACCTCACAATACCACAGATCTTGAATATAGCATTTCTAACATCTTCTTGTAAGCACCCTTTTATTGTAATTGGGAGGATGAACTATCAAAGCAACAAAGAAGTCATGTCAACAATATAACATAATCATAATTATGCTAACGCATCACGATTATCGGTATACTAATTCTACTTAGAATACCTGTAAGACCTTGTGCCAATCATGGGACTTGAGCCCACTAAGCTTATTGTCCTTTGAAAATGCTCCTTTCAAGCAACACATGTACCTTGTCGGTGTTTGAAAAGAGGCAATGTCTACCTTGACCGCTGCCTCCTCCCTCGTAGAGAGGATCCACCTTGCTTTCAGGAGGACAACTTTTCCTAAAGCATGTACTTGGGGCCACAAACGAGACATCCTATTCATAGCACGCAAGTCTTCTTGCACTCCTCTCGAGTCTTTGGAACCAACCAAGTGTGCCCAAATAGTAGCACCCACATTCTTGAAGATATGCATGGGATCCAAGAGATGATTGATTTGTAACTGACCCCAATAAGGAAGCTCGTGAAAGATCGATAGCCTCTTCATACCAGGAGGAGGTTCCTCTCCATTCGCCCTCTAAGCTTGAATCCAGTCACTTGCCTTCAAATATGATGGTGGTGGATCAAGCTAACCTCCACGTGCGAGATGGTCGAGTGGAAGGTATCGAGCATGACCATAAACATTTTTCCTCATATTTTTGGAGTAGCATGCAAGCGATTTCAAAGCCGGTCCACAAACAGGACTTGTAAGCATGGTACCCACTTATAACAAGTCCTGCACACGTGCATGAATGTGTTAGTATAAGACATGCGTGCGAAAGAGAGTCATAAAAGCATAATCCCTCATTATACATGTAAAGACACAACCATGTACCTGCGCACTCTCCATATCCTGGGTAGTCATGCATGGTCCACATCAAGATATCCCTGACCAAAATATCATTGGTATGTCTACGAGCTTTGGAAATATCAAAGACCTACACTCCTCTCCATAATATCGTAACTCCTCTATCAAAGGTGCCATGTACATGTCCATATTTTTTGCCTTGTACTTTCCTCACACAAGTAGTGCAAGCATGAGGTGTCCCTTTTTTATTGTTAGCCATGATGGGATATTGTAATTCACCACGACTATGGGCCATGTCGACCAAGATGTCGAGCATAACCCGAAAGGATTCACGTCATCCATGGCGAGCCCAAGATGTAAGTTGCGTGGCTCCCTCGCAAAGTCCGGCCACTGATTATCTATGTGCTTCCAAGCTGCACAATCTGCGGGAATCCTCAATGTGTCATCAGTGGACCGATGAGATGCATGCCATGTCATCAACTCTGCTATGGATTTGCATCGGAACATGTGTTGTATTCTTGCAATGATGGGAAAGTGTCTCAAGATCTTTACCGGTATCCGCTCACCCTACAAGTCATCTCTATATCATTGTTCCCCACACTTTGGACAACTAGCCAAATCTCCATGCTCACGATAAAAGAGAATACAATCATTACAGCAAGCATGGATGGTATCATAATCCATACCCACCGTTGTTAGCATCTTTTTCTCTTCATCTCTTGATGCAGGCAACATCTTCTGGAGCAACCTATGACAATTCAAACATACATAACAATGATGATTCGGTATACACTATCCAAATGATGATTCTCAAAACAAACATGATGATTCTCAAAACAAACAATATCTTAATAATGAGTCAAATTAATGCAAGAGCTAACCTCATTAAGGCCGAGACACTTGTATCCGACCACCCATACTTTACTTGCAGATTCAGGATTGAGAGACAAGCACGTAGTTTAGACATCCTAGCACCCTTGTACAATTGTGTTGATTGCAACTCTCACATTTTGACCTCAGACTCTGACATCACGTGTACATGGGATGTAGTGCCCCTAAAAATGGAATCCATCATGTCGACCATACCCTCATCATCATCCGGGAGACTATAGTCTTGCTCAAAGTGTGAAGGTATATGCGTACCCTCGTCACCCTCCTCATCCTATTTTAAGATTTCGTGTAAATATAAGATCTTGTATTTCCTGGTATCTAATAAGATTGTGAACTTAAATAGCTTTGACTTACTGATGGTCCATCAACACGTGCAACACCAACGGTGGGTACTGGTTCGGGCTCCTGCCCATAAATCTACAAGTGGCGCATGATAATACCACGTTGATGTCGTACTTCTGATTTGCAATGAGTGCAATGACAGTATAACCTCTCCGTAAGCCACTTCATGCTCCTGGGCATTGGTGCATCATCGGACGTCGTCCCTTCCATCTACACTTATAAAATCACAACATAAGTTGCAAGAAATTATATTAACAGTTATAAAATAGCATCTATGAGCTTCTCTTCAAGTTAAAACAAAAAGTGACTTAAAGCGTCACTATATAGCGACTTTTTGCTCTGTTCCATCGCTATATAGTGACGTTTTTAATTAAAAACGTCGCTATATAGTGACGAAAAAGCGTGCTATATAGCAACACTGTGGGTTAAAACCCGAAACTCGCGTCACGCGGTGCTTTCTTTAGCAATCTCTCTAATCTTTCAAGTAACCAAGGCAATCTCTCCTCCCACCTATTTTCGATGACCTCCCACCTATTTCTGATAACCTCCCTCTCTATTCTCTACTCCTCACCCTTCTCCTAGCTCTTGTACTCCCTCTCTACCCTTTTCCCTCTTTGGTTTCTTGAAAGGAAGTTCTTCAAGAGGTGAGTTTGTTTCAACAATGTAGGTTATTTGTTTGTTAGCTTTAGTTTTGTGAGTGCTTCTCCTTGTATTGCTAAACCTGTAAACTAGTTTTCAGTTTTCAAAGGATTGAAACAAAAAATGAGATTTCAAGAAAGAAAGAAGACTCAACTCTTTTTTGTATTTCTCTTCCTTCTCTTTCTCCTTGTCTCCTCAATCTCCTTTCAAGAAGTTACTTTTGTAATCTCCTCCTTTCTCTAACATCTTATTTGAAAAATGGTATGTTTCCTCTCTTTTGTAGAGCCAGTCCATAACACCGAGCGGGACGTACTATTTCAGGTAAGTGCTTCCTCTTTTTCCCATTTATTATTTTTGTTATTTGCATTGGCCTGCAGCTAGCACTAATAGCTACAGTAATGGACGTAGGAACCCTCTCTTCCCCTTTCTTTCCTCTTATTTCCCTCTTCTCTCCTCTTCTTTCCCTCCTTTCCTTCTTCTCTCCTTCAATCTCTTTCCTCCTCTTTTTCCCTTTTTTCTTTTCCTCTTCTTCTCTCTTTCTTTCCCTCTTTTTCCCTCTTTCCTTTCCCTCTTCCTCTCTCTTTCCCCCTTCTCTTATGCTCATGCATAAACATAAGCATGAGCATAAGCATGAGCATAAGAGAAGGAGACATATGCTCATGCTTATGCTTATGCATGAGCATAAGAGAAGTAGACATATGCTCATGCATAAGCATGAGCATATGTCTCTTTTTTCCTCTTTTCTCTTTCCCTCTTCTTCTCTCTTTCTCTCCCTCTTTCCTCTTTTCCAATCTCTCCTTCCTTTCCCTCTTCTTCTCTCTTCTCCTCTTTTCCCCCTCTTTTCCCTCTTTCATTTCCCTCTTCTTCTCTCTTTCCCCCTTCTCTTATGCTCATGCATAAGCATAAGCATGAGCATATGCTTATGCTTATGCTTAAGCATAAGCATGAGCATAAGAGAAGGAGACATATGCTCATGCTTATGCTTATGCATGAGCATAAGAGAAGAAGACATATGCTCATGCATGAGCATATGTCTCTTTTTTCCTCTTTTCTCTTTCCCTCTTCTTCTCTCTTTCTCTCCCTCTTTCCTCTTTTCCAATCTATCCTTCCTTTCCCTCTTCTTCTCTCTTCTCTTTTCCCCCTCTTTTCCCTCTTTCCTTTCCCTCTTCTTCTCTCTTTCCCCCTTCTCTTATGCTCATGCATAAGCATAAGCATGAGCATATGCTTATGCTTATGCTTAAGCATAAGCATGAGCATAAGAGAAGGAGACATATGCTCATGCTTATGCTTATGCATGAGCATAAGAGAAGTAGACATATGCTCATGCATAAGCATGAGCATATGTCTCTTTTTTCCTCTTTTCTCTTTCCCTCTTCTTCTCTCTTTCTCTCCCTCTTTCCTCTTTTCCAATCTCTCCTTCCTTTCCCTCTTCTTCTCTCTTCTCCTCTTTTCTCCCTCTTTTCCCTCTTTCCTTTCCCTCTTCTTCTCTCTTTCCCCCTTCTCTTATGCTCATGCATAAGCATAAGCATGAGCATAAGAGAAGGAGACATATGCTCATGCTTATGCTTATCATGAGCATAAGAGAAGTAGACATATGCTCATGCATAAGCATCAGCATATGCCATCTTTTTTCCTCTTTTCTCTTTCCCTCTTCTTCTCTCTTTCTCTCCCTCTTTCCTCTTTTCCAATCTCTCCTTCCTTTCCCTCTTCTTCTCTCTTCTCCTCTTTTCCCCCTCTTTTCCCTCTTTCATGCTCATGTTCTTATGCTCATGCATAAGCATAAACATGAGCATATGTCTCCATCTCTTATGCTTATGCTTATGCTTATGCATAAGGCTCCTCTTATGCATAAGCATAAGCATGAGCATAAGAGATGGAGATATATGCTCATGCTTATGCTTATCATGAGCATAAGAGAAGTAGACGTATGCTCATTCAGAAGCATGAGCATATGTCTCTTTTTTCCTCTTTTCTCTTTCCCTCTTCTTCTCTCTTTCTCTCCCTCTTTCCTCTTTTCCAATCTCTCCTTCCTTTCCCTCTTCTTCTCTCTTCTCCTCTTTTCCCCCTCTTTTCCCTCTTTCATGCTCATGTTCTTATGCTCATGCATAAGCATAAGCATGAGCATATGTCTCCGTCTCTTATGCTTATGCTTATGCTTATGCATAAGACTATGAACAATGCATAAGCATAAGCATGAGCATAAGAGAAGGAGATATATGCTCATGCTTATGCTTATGCATGAGCATAAGAGAAGTAGACATATGCTCATGCATAAGCATGAGCATATGTCTCTTTTTGCCTCTTTCCTTCTCCTCTTCTTCTGTCTTTTTCCCTCTTCTTCTCTCTTTTTTTCCTCTTTCTCCTTTCCCTCTTCTTCTCTCTTTCCCTCTTTCCTCTTTTCCAATCTCTCTTTTCCTCTTTCTCCTTTCCCTCTTCTTCTCTCTTTCCCTCTTTCCTCTTTTCCAATCTCTCTTTCCTCTTTCCTTTTCCTCTTCTTCTCTCTTTTTCCCTCTTCTCTCTTTTTTTCCTCTTTCTCCTTTCCCTCTTCTTCTCTCTTCTCCTCTTTTCCCCCTCTTTTTCCCTCTCCTTTCCCTCTTTCATGCTCATGTTCTTATGCTCATGCATAAGCATAAGCATGAGCATAAGATAAGAAGACATATGCTCATGCTTATGCTTAAGCATGAGCATAAGAGAAGTAGACATATGCTCCTCTTTTCCCTCCTCTTCTCCTCTTTTCCCTCTTTTCTTCTTCCTCTTCTTTCTCTCTTCTTTCTCTCTTCTTCCTCTTCTCTCCCTCCTCCACTTTCTCTTTTCCCTCTTCTCTCCCTCTTCTTCAGATTTCTCTTCCTCTTCTTCCTCTTCCTCTTCCTTTTCTTCCTCTTCTCTCCCTCTTTGCCTATGCCTATGCTTATGTTTGTTTTTTTATTTTTTGTTTTCGTGTTTGTGTCTATGTTAGACATGGGATCACGTCGCTCATCCGACGAGTACAGATAGCCTCACAGGAGGAGAGCTCACGATCTATATGCTCCAGAGGACTTTGATTCCTCTCAGACGACTACCCCGAGGACTACCCCTGGTCTAACTCCTCTCAAACCTAGCACTATGACTACCCCTGGTATGACTCCTCTTCCACGTAGCACTGCGACTACCCCTCAGAAAACTCCTTTGCTAGCCGTGCATGGCTTTGTCAGGAGTCCCAATGAGTTTGTAGCACAGATGAGCGATGAAGAGGTAGCAAGATTCTTCTCTCTGCTATCTTAGAGGACCTCAGCAATTCCCTCCCCTACACTAACAGCTAGACGTACTATCCAGCCATCCCCTTGTGCCCCTTCGACCGAGGGATCATCACCTGTGCATGCTTCTCGTAAGGGAAGGAAGAGTAGGAAGGGTAGCTTATGTTGTGCTGACTCAGGAGATGTAGATGAGTCAACACACTCACATTCCTATAGGTCTCCACTAGGTCCGGAGACACAGTATCAGTCAGGTCCCTTGCCCTCTCCTACTCCCACTGCTACTCCTCGCTTCGAAAGTGCTCGCACAGCTTCCACTCCTTCTGACTCTGCTACCATCAGTCCTCCTTACTCATCAGGGGATCTCTCCTATCAAATCACAGCTGCTGGAGAGATAATAGAAGATAGAAATGGCAAAGCAGTGATGGCCACCATGAGGCGGTTGATGAGCCATCACTTCAAGAGTGACATTGCTACCAATTGGCGGTATCAAGATGACCAAAAGAAGCAGGCGATCATCGATGAATTAAAACAAAAATACCCTAACCCGCCAAATTGGGAGTTTAATGAGGATTATATGCGAAAGTGCATGGGTTTGGTCTTGAAGCATCGTAGATCAACCTTGCGTACTTCCATCACAAAGGGGTTGGCTAAACCCAGCTGGGCAGACAAAGCTGATTGGAAGTTCTTCAAGAAGCAGAATAGGGATAATCCCAAATTGTTCGAGGGTCAGAGGAGGGCTACGAAGAGACAGCTGGACATCATAGGTACTTCGCACTTTGGTGCAGGTGGACGGTTAGCGTTCAAGGCAACCATGGTAAGTCTACTCCTTCTCATTTAATGTATTATTCTATTTGTTTTACTACATATTACATGCACTTTAGCTAACTCTAACTCTCGTAAATTGGATCCACAGCAAGCTGCGATGGGTTGTCTTCCTACAGATGCAGAGACATGACGTGCATTTCATATAGGAACAAAGCTGTGGTTTATTGAGCAAGAGACAATGGGATCGATGGTCGATTGGGCTGAGGTGGCTGCTCGCATGGTATAAGTCTACTCCTACTTGTAATCTCACTTTTTAAATTGTTTTATTCTTTAAGTTCCAATCTAATTTTCGATTTATATGGTTCACTTTTAGGGTCAAAGCTCAAGCGTCCCATCATCGGAGGCGAGCGATCACCATGGCTAGGGATCAGATGCATGTGACGAGGATCAGGGAGAAGGCACAGCTCACAAGGACCAAGGAACAGGCCAACAAGATGAGGACGATTCGGATTCAGATGAGCAGTAGTAGTAGTAGTGGTAGTAGCAGTTTGCATTTTCTTCGCCCTGTATGTCATTTTGTATATCCGCTCATTTGAGCAATTTTGTATCGCCCTTTCAAAAGGGTAATTTTGTAACAAACAATGTTGTATATGTTCGACATGTATATGCTTTTGTTGCTCGATCATTTCATTTGAGCGATTTTGTATCACCCTTTTTGCAAGGGAAATTTTGTTATAAAAAAACTTTGTTTTGTAATTACCAAAAAAAAAAAAGGATTAGTCCTGTTTAGCCCACTAATCCTTTTTTTTTGTTCTGTTAATCGTCGCTATATAGCGACGTTTACCAGTGTTGCTATATAGCGACGATTAATAGTGTTGCTATATAGCGACGTTTATCATCGTCGCTATATAGCAATGCTTTATAGCGACGGTTCTTTTTCGATGCTTTTAGCAACTTTTATAGCGACGTTTGTGCCCGTGAAAAAAAAAATTAATCTAAAAAGCATCGGTATTTTCATCAAAAAAGGGCCTATGCCTTGTAGTGGTTCCACAATCATGCATTGGAATGTAGTAGCGAAGAGGGTTCTCAGATATGTACATGGTACACTTTCCTATGGGCTGCATTATGCTTCAAATGGTGACATTTCTCTAAGTGGCTTCACCAACTCAGATTGGTTAGGGGACATCGATGATCACAGGTCCACTTCCAACTATTCCTTCTCATTGGGCTGAGCATGCATCTCATGGCTTAGGAAGCAAGACCACGTGTCTCTCTCCTCCAGTGAAGCAGAATACAAAGCTACAAATTTATCCACTATATAGAATGTATGTGGTTAAGGAAACTTCTTCATGACTTGCATCATGCTCAGGATGGTGACGCAACTTTGATCTTTTGTGACAGCCAGAGTTGCATTGCTATTGGAAACAATCTTGTATTTCATGCTCGCATGAAGCACATAGAAAATCACTATCATTATGTGTGGGATTGTATCACATATGGCTTCGTTGATCTCACATATTGTTCCACTGAGGACAATGTGGTAGATATATTCACTAAAATCCTGTCAGTGCCTCTCTTTAGACAACATCTACACGGCTTGGGGATATAAGACATTTAAACAATGTCAAGGGGGGTTGTAAAATGACATTGTTTTCTTTTGTAGTCTCATAGGTTGCTATATCCACATGTGGATGAATTTGTGCAACCATGGTACTTTAGGTACATAGGTGCTTGAGATCATTCCAGACCATTTCAGCCATATCATTGAGGGGGGATTTGTAGAGATATATACAATGATATGGTGGTATAGGATAGACAAGGATTTAGCTTATTTTAGAGTTTTAGTTTACTCTAGTACTTGGACTATATACCAAGTACTTGTACTTAATTTGGTTGAACATTTCAGTTGGAGTTCGCTTGTGTTCACTTCTTGTTATCTTGTGTTCACAACTCTTCTCCATTCTTGTTCCTACATTTTCTTGAAGTCCACATGACCTGAGTGAGTGGTTTTGGCCTGCTCAAGCAAGGCACACATTACAGAGTGGAGAGGTGTCCTTTTTCTCCTATACAACTCGCATTGGCTGTCACTTGTAGCTTGAGGCAACGTGGACCCCCTTAAGAGAGTGCCATTGGGTTGAGCAAGAGGTCCCTCGTGATGTTATCTCTCGCTCTTGGTCAAGCTACTGGACTAGCTCAAGACCATGTAAGATCTCATACTTTTTAGGATGATGGCTCAAGGAGGCTTGCTTGTCAGCCCCTAGTTGGAGCAAATGTGGGTGGATGACAATTGCCACCATTGCATAGACAAGGTGTTGCAGACAATACTCACTGCATTTTGAGTTGCCCAGTAGCACAAAGGATTTTGTAAGTAGCCTTGACGATTGTGGCTAACATGCAGAGGATGCAAAGAGACTTCAATTGGGGTGGCCACATGCCTCACTGACAGGGGCCATGCTTTTTAAATCGATCTTGCCTCTCTAGCTTATTAGATTTAGGGACAACAGGTGATTAGGATCGAGCCAAATAGACAACACTTTCAAGCACTTTGGAAGAGAAAATAATGGAAAAAGGAAAGAGACACTCAAGAGAGAGAACATGAACATTACCAATAGAGTGAGACTCCACTCCAATGTAACTCAAAATACTACAAACACAAGGGAGAAGAACAGAAGCTCTAAGACTATTCATAAAGAGAATGAACTAGAGAGAGATGGACTCAAGAGTCTACATAAGAGAATATCTATAAGAGGGAGAGAAGGCTCATGGAAGAGGCTTAAGGAGACTAGAGCTATAGCAACATGAGGCCTAATGGTGGAAGAGATGATGAACAAGGGAGAGGAGGGCCCTTTTATAGAGACTTTGTCACCCTCCTTCACCCATTTACACTTGCTGCCTGTAGATTCCTTTCCCCATCAATTGCACAAGCCCGTATGTCACCATCCATGTCCTTTTTGGCTACTCTTGCCATGTGTCCCATCAAAAGATGCTCAAGACTTTTAAAATATTGAAAAATCAAGAGTCTCCCCACATGGAGCCCATACGGCCCCTCTCTTTTCCATATGTCCACATTCTCCTTATTCCACGTAGGAATTCTAGAAGAATTCCTCTTGACTCCACACTCCTCCACATGCCTTCCACATGCTTGTATTCTTTTCTTACATGGTATCAAAGCTTGGCTCTAGCAAGAAGATTTGGTAGTGTGTTTCTGTTTGCGAGCAGATTGTGAGAGATGGCCTAGCCCGCAAGACTGCGAATCCCACCGTTCGACGAAAGCGAAAAGTTTGACGGCACTAACTATCCACTCTGGAAGTTCAAAATGAAGACCCTAAGTGCATACGAGCTTTGGGATACTACACCTGGGGTGGACATGAAGCCGGTTCCTAGACCGAATCCGACCAATGTAGCACAACAGATAGTACCAACTACGAATGAGATTCTCACATGGACAAGAAGAAATGCAGATGTGCTGTGTTCTATTGTATGCGGTGTAAGTGATTCTATCATGGCATTAATTCAACATGTCACCACAGCTGAGGAAGCATGGACGGGTCTTGAAAAATCAGTACGAGACCACGAATCAGACATGGATTTAGAATCTGGAGACTCAAATCATGAACAACAAACCATCTGAGTGTGAAGCAGTGGAGAAGCTCATCACCAGGGTGAAGAATCTATGCGATTAGATGACTGCGATTGGCATCACCATCATTAGCGCGAATCTAGCACAAAGGTGCATATGGATTCTCCCACCAAAGTACGATGGTCTTGTTATGGTGCTAAATACACAGAACAGAAATCCACCCAACTTTGAGGATTTTAGCACGATGCTTCTGGAGGAGGAGATGCATCAAAAGATGAGGACTGGAGAAGATTCGGCTTTCTCGGATGGATCAAAGAAAGGTAAGGGTAAGGACTCTGGTAACCCATCTTCTTCTAATGATAAAAAGAGAAAGAAGAAGTGTAAAGCAGTTGTCCGATGTTCTTTATGTGCCCGATATCAAGAGGAACTTGTTGTCCGTTTCTACGATCACGGATCGGGACCTCAAAGTTCACTTTGATAAGAATGGTACATAGATTCTGGATCTTCAAGGGAAGGTCATTGGTAAAGGTACATGGTGCAAAAACATCTACGAATTCTCAGCTTTTAGTGCTCGAGCGGATGTGAAGAACACTAAGCTATGGCATGAGAGGTTTGGTTATCTAAACCTTAGTCCTTTAAAGGAGATGCATAAAAGTGAAATGATTGCAAACCTACCAAAAATTACAGATCTGCCCGACGTATGTGAAGCTTGCATGATGGGCAAGCACCATCAGTAGCTCTTTCCTAAAGAGGCCAGCAGGGCTAAGGCTCCTCTAGAGCTCGTTCACATGAACCTCTGCGGAAAGATGGAGACGGAAGCTTTGGGTGGTTCCTACTACTTCATGACACTGATCGACGACTACAGTAGAAGGATATGGATATACTTCCTAAAGACTAAAGATGAGGCTTTTAGTAAGTTCAAAGAATGGCATGTAATGGTCTAGAAAGAATCGGGGAGGAAGGTGAAGAAGTTGAGATCAGACAAAGGTCGGGAGTTCACATTAAGTGAATTCGAAAGTTACTGCAAAAGTCACGGGATCAAGAGGCAAAAACCCCCGCCACATACATCACAGCAAAATGGAGTAGCAGAACGCAAGATGCGCATCATATACGAATCATAGCTACATGAAGGCTGTGAACGGGATGACTCCACTGCAGGCCTTTTTTGGTAAGAAACCTTCAGCTGCACATTTCAGAGTTTTTGGATGTGAGTATTTTGTGCATGTCTTTGATGCTAATAGGACCAAATGGGAACCGAAGAGCCGAAAGTGTATTTTCTTGGGCTACAGTGAAGAGGCAAAGGGTTACCGTCTCTATAACCCTGTTATCAAGAAGGTAATAGTAAGTCACGATGTGGCCTTCTCAAAACAACCACATTAATTGGAGGAGGATGCTTCCCTCCCAGACAACCATGACCAGGATATCCATCCAGTATAACCATCAATAGCAGACCGAACTCCCCCAATGGTGCTTGGGAGGATTCAAGATAAAGAAGAGGAAGAAGAGCCTGTGGAACCACAATGGCAACGGCCATTCCCGAAGTGGGTAAAGTAGCTTTTGGACAGTAGAGAACCTCCAAATATTGAGGAGGAACTATCCAAACACTGTCGGTCCAAGAGATTAGAGGAGCAAAGAAGGGCGCATGAACACTTAGTCAACTATGCTTTGATGATAGAAGTGATCTGTGCTGATGAACCCAAGTGTCTTGAAGAGGCACAGGGTGATGATAGGTGGATGGAGGCTATGCAGTCAGAGTATGGCTCCATAATGAAGAATAGCACTTGGGACCTTGTGGATCGACCACCAAAACGCAAGGTAATCGGCACCAAGTGGGTATACAAGACCAAGTACAAGTCCGACGGCACGTTGGATAAGTACAAGACTTGGCTCATGGCAAAAGGATTCACACAGGTACACGATTTTGATTATCAGGATACTTTTGCTCCCACAGCTCGACTAACCATAATTCACAGTGTTTTGGCTTTAGCAGCCCAGGGAAGTTGGCCCGTGTTTCAGATGGATGTAAAATCCGCCTTTCTGAATGGAGATCTCAAGGAGGAGGTATACGTGGAACAACAACCAGGTTTTGAGATCCCCGGTTCAGTAGGTAAAGTCTGTAAATTGAAGAAGGCACTTTACAGGCTGAAACAAGCCCCACGAGTGTGGTACTAGCAAATTGATGCCTACTTTCCACAAAATGGGTTCAGGAGGAGCCCATCTGATGCAAATTTGTATATCTTCAAAGAAGGAGGCAAGTGTATGATCATGGTCCTTTATGTGGACGATCTTGTCATAACAAGGCTACCATGAAGAGAAGATCTCGCAGACAAAGCATTTGCTAGGAAGAGAGTTTGAAATGACAGACCTCCGACTGATGCATTTCTGTTTAGGGATTGAAGTTTGGCAAGAGCCAAAACAGATCTTCATCTCACAGCTAAAGTATGCTGGAGAGATACTGAAGGCATTTGGCATGGCTGAGTGCAAGACAGTTGCTACCCCTATGGAGGTTGTCGTGAAGCTCTCAAACGAGGATTTATCACCACTGGTGGACGAAGCAAAGTACAGAAGGCTTGTGGGCAGTTTGATTTACTTGTGGAACATGCGGTCGGACATAAGCTTTGCGACTGGTGTACTAAGTAGGTTTTCCAATAAGCCCTGGGAGAACCATTGGAGGGCAGGGATGCGGGTGCTGAAATACATCAAAGGCACACTTGATTATGGCATCACCTATACCAAGGGCGACATCTTGACCAAATTCTGTGACTTGGATTGGGCGGAAGACGTGGATAGCAGGAGATCAGTGATAGGTTACTATTTCTCACTTGGATCTAGAGCTGTGTCATGGGTTAGCGAGAAGCAACACATAGTTGCTCTTTATTCTACCGAGACTGAGTACAAATCAGCATGTTTTGCTTCTTGTGAGGCAGTGTGGTTGAGGAGGATTCAAGGGGACATGGGTGCAGTGCAGAACAAGCCTACTCAGTTATCAGGTGACAATTAGAGTTGCATGGTGATTGCAAAGAACCCTGTATTCCACGCTTGCACAAAACACATTGAGAATCAATATCACTTTGTACGCGAGCTCATCATGGATGGAGAGGTCGACTTGGTGTACTGTCTGGCTATAGAGAATGCTACAGACATCTTCATGAAGGCACTTGGAAGAGACTTGCTGGAGAGGCATCTTCATTGACTTGGCATTTGGGCCAAAAAAGTAAGTTCACTTGCAGGTGGACATTGAGGGGGGGTGTTAGATATCAATGCTCCACTCTCGTGTAACTATGTGGAGTCAGTTAACTCTACTTGTAAGCCCCCCATATGAGGAGAAGGCATTTGAGTAGCTCAGTTATCCAGTAGGTCCTGGTTTGGACACTAGATGGGGGCCATGTGTGGCTTGATGGCTGGACGGCTTCAGATAGAGTTGGCACACTACCAACTAGGCTACATGCAAGTGTGAGAAGGCATCCCATGACTAACCGCATTGAGGGTAGACGGAGCATTTCTCGGGGCAGCGCACTCTCGAGTTGCAGGGCCCGTTTGGAGCCCCAGATGATCCTAAATGGTTTTGGGAATGATGACCATAGGTTAGTTGCTCTATTTTTTGCACCCATTCTATCATGTGGTCGATGGCCTACTGACCCTCAGTCGGCCGTTTTGGGCCAACTGGGTTGGTCACCAATTGGGTCTAACCGACTATGACTAGTGGCTATATAAGAGCAAGCCTGTCAAGCCCATTTCATCACTAGCTACAGCAACCCTAATTGCTTAGCATCTAGCCTCCGTCCTCTACTATTTTGAGCTCGCCATCGAAGCTTCTTTCATAGGAGCACATGGTTGGGAGGCAGTGCCATCTATTGTATCATTTTTACAATAATCAAGTTTTTGATTCTCCATACTATCTACTTTTCTTTCTTGCGTATGAGATCCTGTTATCTATTGAGCATAGACGTTGTATTGTTTTCTTACAGATGGTCGAATTGGCTAGAGAAAAAGATGCAGTACGCAATCCTAGGCTCTAAATGTGTGCATCTTGTAGAATCATCTCTATTCTAGAAAAATGTGGAAAGAATAAAATAAGGTGTAGACCCATTTGTAACAGTATTGAGGATGGTTGATGCTAATCCTCAAAGTTGAGGGGCAAATTTATGTTATGTGTATTTAGTGTCATAACAAGACCTTCGTACTGTGGTGGAAGAATCTGTATGCACCTTTGTGCTAGATTCTCGCTGGTGATGGTGATGCCAATCGTAGTCATCTGATCGCGCAGATTCTTCACCCTGGTGATGAACTTCTCTACCATTTCAGACTCAGATAGTTTCTCATTCGCGAGTTGAGTCTCCAAATTTTGAATCTGTGTCTAATTCGTGGTCTCGTACTGATTTTTCAAGACCGTCCATGCCTCCTCCGCTGTGGTGACATGTTGAAATAATGCCATGATAGAATCACTTACACTACAGACAATAGAACATAGCCCATCTGCATTTCTTCTTGTCCATGCGAGAATCTCATCCACAGTTGGTACTATCTGTTGTGTTGCATTGGTTGGATTCGGTCTCGCAACCGGCTGCATGTCCACCCCAATAGCAGTATCCCAAAGCTCGTATGCACTTAGGATGGTCTTTATCTTGAACTTCCAGAGTGGATAGTTAGTGCCGTCCAACTTTTCGCTTTCTCTGAACGGTGGGATTCGTAGTCTTGCGGGTTGGGCCATCTCTCACAATCTACTCGCAAATAGAAACACACTACCAAATCTTCTTGCTAGAGCCCAAGCTCTGATACCATGTAAGAAAACAATACAACGTCTATGCTCAATAGATAACAGGATCTCGTATGCAAGAGAGAAAAGCAAATAGTATGGAGAATCAAAAATTTGATTACTATAAAATTGATACAATAGATGGCGTTGCCTCCCAGCCGTGTACTTTTAGCGAGAAAAGTTATCGAGATCAGAGGCTAGAGACTAAGTATGGCGACGCTCAAAGGCCATAGAGAAAAGGAGATCACGAGAGCGAAGGGATGTCATAGGGGTGAACAAGGAATTAGAAGTGGAGGGAAGGAAAAGGGAGACTATGACACAAGGGGAAAGGGAGAGGGGGAAGAGAAGCAGGTACATGATAGGAGGAGGAATGTTGAGATGTGGACATCAAGGGAGGAGAACCATACTTTATTGGAAAGAAGGGATGAGAGGGAAATATCAAAATACTAGCTAGGTGGCTTTACAAGAATGAGTGTGTCTCATCAAGGAATAGCCCCTTCCTTTTATAGCCAAAAGAGGGGGTCTCTCCACATTAATGTATCCTCCCACATGCATGGTGTGTGTGGAAAAGTCTCCCATGTGGGCTAGGTGGGTACGCACTCTCAATTGTGTGCGACAACCCTTTGCCTCAATTTTCCACATAAATCAAGCCCCATATCCCAAGTCTATGATACTCCCTTGGTCTCTTTCCAATTTTATAATATGTTCAAACCTCTAGGAGGACAAGTGGAGGGTTGGCACAAGGAATCTTGCCACCTCATCCTACTTTCCCCATTATTTAACTAGCTCTCTTGGTCCTTCTATACCTCCCCCACATGGGCCTATCTCATATGGAGGGTATAACTCAATATAATATCCATCTCCACCTATTTTATATTGCTTCTCCCATGGACTTTGAGCCATATCTCACTAAATGCAGCCTAGGTGGAGGGGTGGCACATGGAGGAGCCATGCCACCTTGCATTTTATAATATTACTATTATGGATTATGTACAACACACCTTATGGGTCCTCTTACATGGAAGGGTGGCACATGGTCATGCCCTGCCACCTCAACCTTGGGCCCTATGCACACCATATTTTATTATACTATTGCCACATATACAAACACACACACATATTAAAGCCTTTTTCCTTAGACAATTTTATCCATAATAGTTCCCCCCCCCCAGGCAGGGAATGCACAGCATTTCCATGCCTGGGACCATCACGCACAAAGAAAGGCTTGAGGTAACGCTTGTTGATCACCTTCTTGCCATATGGTTCATGCAGCTCCTGAACTTGTACAGACCCATTGCTACGTTCTTTGATGACTTTGTATGGACCAGCCCACAGTGGCAGAAACTTCTTATCCATTTGGTGGTCCAATCTATTATCAAAGCATAGCACAACATCCCCCTCAGCAAAGTGTCTTTCCCATCCCTTGCGAATCTTAGCATCCAATCGGGCCTTTTGTCGATTCTTTTGTGTAGTGCAAGGCGTCGGGTCTCATCTAACTTCTCAAGTTGTACCAATCTGGCCTCTACATGTTCATCTTCTGTCATCCTCTGTTCCTATGCCAATCTCAAGGCCGGAATCTCTATCTCTAGTGGTAAAACTACCTCAGTACCATACACCAACTCAAAAGGGGTGTGACCTGTAGATGTTTTATGAGTGATGTTGTAAGCCCACACGGCTTCAGTGACCTTCTGATCCCATTGGCTCCTATTCCCTGCGGCCATTTTTCCCATGGTTTTACAAAGGAGACCATTGGTCCGCTCTGTTTGACCCATGGATGCTGGATAATAGATGCTAGAAGTGTGATGATCAATGCCCATGCGATCCATGAGTAACTCCACTGCTTCATTTAAGAATGGACTCCCATGGTCAGAGACTATCTCCATGGGTGTCCCAAACCTTGTGCAGATACGTTCAAAGATGAAATCTGAAACTGCCTTGCCATTTGCAGTAGAGAGGGCGATAGCTTCAGCCCACTTAGTGACATACTGAGTGGCTACCAAAAGATACTTCTTTTTGCGGGCAGTCATGGGCAAGGGTACGACAAAATCTATTCCCCACTTTTGAAACGGATGGATGGACATCACTGGGTGATGTTGCCCAGGACGCAAATCCTTCCTACCGAAGAATTGACATGGTTCACAGGTTTTGCAATACAAAGTGACATCCTTGAACAAGGTCAGCCAATAGTATCCAGCATGTAAAATCTTCTTAGCTGTATAGTCACTGGCATAGTGGCCTCCACAAAATCCATCATGATAATGCTTCAATACCTTAGGCACTTCATCTGCATCAATGGCCCGTCTGAGTACCCCATCCATGCCTTGATGGTACAACACCCCATCAAGGAGGGTATAGCGCCTACTATCTCTACGGATCTTCTTTCTCTCATAGCTAGTACTTTCTGAAGGAAAGGAGAAAGCGGTCAAAAACTTGTAGATACCACCATACCAAGGATCCCCAACTTCTATGGCTGCTACAAGGGTTACATCAAGGCACTCCTCTAAATCAATCAAAGCATTCTTCAAGTTGGAACAACCCCCTTTTACAATTTTGAAAGAAAAATCATATTCTTGTAGAACTGCCAACCATTTGGCCAACCAGCCCATGGGATTTAATGATTGAAGAACCTGCTTTGCAAGACTAGTGCTAGTGAGTATAAAGAAGGACTTTCCAGCCACATAATGCTTAAATTTCTCAATGCAAAACACCAAAGACAAGGCATGCTTGTCAGCCTCTGAATAGCGTCGCTCAGTGTCGATCGCTCAGTGTCGAGCAATTGTCGAAAAGCAAATCGAACGGGATACATGAACCGATCCTCCCCTTGTTGGAGAAGAATACCTGCCAGAGTGTGCTCACCAAACCCAGGATTGATATAGAAGGTCTTTGACCAGTCTGGATTGCGTAGAATGGGTTCTGAAGCCAGAGCATTCTTGATTTATGCAAAACCATGATCACAATCCTCATCCCAAGAAAAATCAACCCCATCTTTTAATAGCATGGTCATGGGCCGTGTCAAAGCAGCATACTGATCAATGAAGCGGCGATAGTATCCTGCTAGATTGACAAATGAGCGTACTTGACGTTTGGTTGTAGGTGGGGAGAGTTTGAGGATCGCTTCTACCTTCTCGGGGTCAGGCTTGATGCCCTCGGATGAGACAACATGTCCCAATAACCTCCCTTGAGTGGCTCCAATGGTGCATTTCTCAGGGTTGAGACTGCCATTTGCATCATTGACCCTTTGGAAGGCCAATCTAACCTTCATGATGTGCTCCTTACGTGATGAGAATATACAAAAATCATCTAAAAACACCTCCAAGAAATCCCCCAAATAAGGAGCAAACACCATCTGCATAAATCTTTGAAAGGTGGCAGGAGCATTGGTGAGGCCAAATGGCATTACTTTGAATGCAAATGTCCCCAGGGTGTGGCAAATGTGGTTTTAAGCACATCTTCTTCGGCAATTCTGATTTGATAAAACCGAGAGTAACCATCACAGAAAGTATACATCTCATGACCACTTACCTTCTCAAGAATGAGGTCTTGAAAGGGCAGGGGATGATGATCCCTCTTGGTGGCAACGTTGAGCTTCTTATAGTCGATGCAGACCCGCCACTTGTTGTTTTTCTTTGGGATGACTACCACTGGTGAAACCCATTCAGTATTGTGAACCGGAATAATAAACCCAGCCTCTACAAGCTTCTGCAACTCTGAGCGCAAAGCGTCGGTCTGCAAGGGCCCTAATCTCTGATACTTCTGAGCCACAGGCTTTGCATCAGGCTTGAGCTCTATCTTGTGCTCTATGGCAGTCACATGGCGAAGGTGGTGGTAGCTAGTTGCAAAGAGGTCAGGGAAATCTTTGAACATTTCAAGAAATTCATCTTTCTCACCTGGAGTGAGGTCTGGAGAAAGCATTGATTCAAGCTGTTGAGGACTAGCTGTTATCTTTTCTGCAGGTGGCAGGGTCGGAGACACCCCCATCATGTAAACTTCCTCCTCTGAGAATTCCTTCCCCCCGTCTGATTCTTCCATGGACTCAGACATTGAGGATGAGAGAATATCACTGTCATGCTCCTCTTCTTCTTCCGGTTCCATGGCACCAGGTTGCACCGGGATCTTCTCCTTGGAAGCACCAAAAGACATGTGTCCTGTCTTCCAATAGCTGACTGCATCACTCTTTCTCAACCATGGTCTCCCGAGTATGGCTGGGTAACTTCTGCCTGTATCTTCAATGTCCACTACATAGAAATTGACAGTGGTGGTCAACCCATTGACAGTGATGGGCAAATCCTCAATGACTCCCATGGTGGCGAGTCGTCGACCATCTGCTACCTTGATTCGAGTGGAGGAACGCCTTGTACATTTCAAATTCAATGTCTTCATGATGCGGGGCACCATGATATTACATGCAGCTCCCCCATCACACACACATTTTTGACACGGCAATTATCTATGATGACATCTACTGTGTGTGGGTGCCAATCAATTTCTTCAGAGATAGAAGATACCTCTCGTACCTTTCCCTTTTTCTTGCTCTTCCTTGTTGAGAGACCTTGCTGCAACTCACGTCTCACCTTAGGGCTTAATGCTATTAGTTGAGGGAGTGTGATGCTCAAAGACCGATGAGCAAGGTCCTGAACGACCGAATAGTCCTCTTGCCCTGAGCCGATGGGAAAATCCGAGGGTGACCACTTACTCCTGCGAGATCTTTTAGTCTTCTCTGTTGGTGGGTCTGCCATCTCAGCATCTGAGGGCTCTGAGACAGACACCTTCTTCCTGGGGCGGCCCGGTCCACGGTTTGGAGAGGGGTTCGAGGTAGCACGAGTTCTTTTCCCGAGATCAAGGATCTCCACATCAGAATCCTCAGTGCCCGACTCACTTAGAAGATTCACCCTTGGAATATTGGGGCATTTTGTGCGATAATGACCCTTCTGGTGGCACTCGTAGCATACAACATTAGCACGATCTCTTGGAGGGCGGTTGGCTTGATTTCTGATGCCCACCATCTCAAGCCGAAGATCATTCAGGGCCTTGGCTAGGTCATTGACTCCAGGTTCTGTTGCAGGGGGGGCCTCTTTAGTTGGAGGGGCCACGGGAGTAGAGAGGAGGGGAGCTCGTGGGCGAGGCTAGGGAAATCTTCGAGGTGGAGGATGAGGATATCCACCTTGTTGAGGGTAAGCATCTAAGGGAGGACCATACATTTGAGGTGGAGGCGGTGGATACATCCTTGATGAGGGGTGGGGGTATGCCCCTGAGTTAGACCCCCCAGGTTGTTGTTGCAGGAATGGAGGGGGGTGCGGAGGGACAATCATCTTCTTTGAAGCAGGGTCAGACTGAACTTTATCAAACTTTTGAGCAATCTCATGTGCTAGCACCATAGTTTCTGGATTCTCCCATTTAAGCTTGAGGCAGAATTCATCACTCGCTCCTGCTACAAGGTAGCCCAGCACATGCTGAGTCATTCCAGCTCGAAACCCGGCATTGTCCTCCTGTGTGGCAATCAAACGGTCCAGGAGCACGGCCGCTCGATCCACATATCGACGTGCCGTCTCACCTTCTGACTGCTTCAAATTTGCCACCTATAGGTACACATTCTCCGGCTCCTCTTCTTTGCCAAAATACTCAATCATTGCTGCTGTCAACCTTGGCCAGCTTTGGCTAACATCTTCTGTTTGCTTCTCATACCACACTTGAGTCAAACCTTCTAGAAATGTGGGAAGAACCAATATCCATCTGTCTTCAGTAAGAAAGTTGAGAGAAACACAACGGCGCTTGAAAGCCACAAGATACTCATTTGGATTTTCTTCTACCCGTCCGCAAAACATGGGAATGTCAGCCATGCTTGGAAGATGGAAAAGAGGGGCTTATCTATGGACAAACAATAGTAAGAGGAAGCTTGAACTGAAAATCGGGTGAAGATACATCCAAAAAGCACACATAGGTGTAGTGTGAAATATTACACGAGAAGAATCTTCAACATAGAATAGCACATAGATAATCTTAAAAGGACCAATCCTCATGATATCACCTCGATCATTACAAGCGAGGGTTAGAGGCACGACGTTGCATGAGGTTGTTCATCAAGGCAAACAAGAATGCCGTGACAAATGTCAACAGTTGGAGAGCTTGCACATCACCTTCAGCTTCTTCCAGTTCTTGTAGTCGCCATGCTATTTCTTCAACGGGTGTGCGGTCTGGCATCCTTCTTTTGAGCAATGTCCTTGAGAACCCTCCTGATGATCTTCCGAAGTCGGTGAACTCATATCAAGTACGCCCAACACTTAGTTTCATGATGACCACAACCTTTGCATTCCTTACAAACGATCACCCTCCTTTGTGGCTTGCGGCTTTGTTGGGGTGGCGCTTCCACTCGCATCATGCATGATTGAAATACAAGCTTCACGTGCCAAGAAATCAACAACAAGATTTCGAGCTCGAGGGATATGCTGAATTTCTACCTCTTCAAATTGGTTGCAAAGTTCCAAGGCTTGTTGATGTCGTGGAACCAAGCCTTTGCTCCGCACCTTCCACCTTCCACTAACTTGTTCACACACTAGTTGAGAATCTCCTTGCACCTCCAATTGCTTGGCATGATATTCATGTGCCTTTTGTAGCCCAAAAATGAGCGCCGAGTACTCAGCTTGATTGCAAGTACTTGCGGGTGAAGACTTGCTGTAACAATACTCCTCACCACCCGGTGAAGTGAGCTTCACACCCACGCCAGCCGCCTTGGTTGAAGGTTTGTAAGCTCCATCAAATTGAAGAATCCAAGATGTCATCACACCAAAACTAAAATTCGGACATCCCAAGTTTCTCGGTAGTCCAAGATAGGTAGGAGGAGAGGGTGGGGAGAATTCAACACTT
Organism: Dipteris shenzhenensis; assembly: GCF_047967505.1. Lineage (NCBI taxonomy): Eukaryota > Viridiplantae > Streptophyta > Polypodiopsida > Gleicheniales > Dipteridaceae > Dipteris > Dipteris shenzhenensis. The sequence continues at coordinate 16,970,168 of NC_141602.1, read as the reverse complement.
GAGCCAAACGTTCAGCACCAAATAAACTTGCAATCCTTTGTTGCCATAGTTTATCTTAAGACCAAAAAGAATTACAATTTGAAGCTCGAAATGAGGCACAAAAGGCTGATTAGGTACAAATGGATTCCTTGGTCAAAACATTACCAACCATAGCCGAGGCCTAGAAACCTTTGTAATGAGATTGTGAATAAACCATTCAGGACGAGCTTTTCCACAGGAATCAACAGGCAGATGCGCCAAATCTCCCCCCAAGCTTGGGGAGCATCCCACCCTTCGAAGAAGGAAACCATTTTGATTACCTCTGAAGCAGCAAGTAGTTCGATCACCGCACAATGAGTAGAAGTAAAGTCAAAATCCTCCCAACGTATCAATAGTTCGTCACCATGAATCATCCACAGTGTGTCATTCCACCCGTCATCACCATCAATAATGCACTGGACAATCAACCGTTGAAGGTCGACATGAAGATCAAGGAAGACATCTCGTGCATTGGTAGCTGTAAGGTGCGGAGGAACAGGCACCAATTCCTTAAACGCGTCGAGAAGTGACATAAATGTCCACCCTTCTCGTGAGGCGTGCGTTCGTGAAGTGAGCTTGGAGAAGTTCTGAATTGGCAATCTAGCAAGAGATGTGGATAGAGCACATAAAATGAAATATTTTTGCTTTTTACAGCAAGAGCAAACTCCTTATGGTTAGAGAGTTACAGCTCCTGCAATTTCAATATATGAACAAAAATCATTACATTTTTACCACTTCCAACTTGTTGGCCCAATGATAAGACTTTCTTTTGTGAAGGGGGAGGTCTTGGGTTCCAATCCTACTCTTTAATAAAAAGAGAGGAGAGGAGAGGAGAAGGAGAAGAGAAAGAGAAGGAGAAGAAGAAGAAGAAGAGAAGTGATAGGGGGGGCGCGGGATCTGCTGTTACTCTTTTGCAGGGGCTCAGGAAACAGTCCGCGACCAGAGCAATCCAGAGAACTGTCCGCAACCAGAAGTCGTGGCAGTCCAGAGAACTGTCACGTAGGTGAGCGCAGGAAACTGTCCGCAACCAGAAGTCGCAGCAGTCCAGAGAACTGAAGCGTAGAAAACTATCCGCAACCAAAAGTCGCAACAGTCCAGAGAACTGTCGCGCAGGAGACGCACGAATCGAATGCACACGCAGTAGCTTAGAAAGAGCACAGATGCAGTCCAGAGAACTGTCACGTAGGTGAGCGCAGGAAACTGTCCGCAACCACAAGTCGCAGCAGTCCAGAGAACTGAAGCGCAGAAAACTGTCCGCAACCAGAAGTCGCAACAGTCCAGAGAACTGTCGCGCAGGAGACGCACGAATCGAATGCACGCGCAGTAGCTTAGAAAGAGCACAGATGGTATAGTTTTGTTGATGTAACCCGTACGAATAGAAGATTCACCACCAGCCATGGAGATTCGTATCCCAGCAGCCACACCAAAAACTTTTAGCGAGAAAAGTTATCGAGATCAGAGGCTAGAGACTAAGTATGGCGACGCTCAAAGGCCATAGAGAAAAGGAGATCACGAGAGCGAAGGGATGTCATAGGGGTGAACAAGGAATTAGAAGTGGAGGGAAGGAAAAGGGAGACTATGACACAAGGGGAAAGGGAGAGGGGGAAGAGAAGCAGGTACATGATAGGAGGAGGAATGTTGAGATGTGGACATCAAGGGAGGAGAACCATACTTTATTGGAAAGAAGGGATGAGAGGGAAATATCAAAATACTAGCTAGGTGGCTTTACAAGAATGATCGTGTCTCATCAAGGAATAGCCCCTTCCTTTTATAGCCAAAAGAGGGGGTCTCTCCACACTAATGTATCCTCCCACAAGCATGGTGTGTGTGGAAAAGTCTCCCATGTGGACTAGGTGGGTACGCACTCTCAATTGTGTGCGACAACCCTTTGCCTCAATTTTCCACATAAATCAAGCCCCATATCCCAAGTCTATGATACTCCCTTGGTCTCTTTCCAATTTTATAATATGTTCAAACCTCTAGGAGGACAAGTGGAGGGTTGGCACAAGGAATCTTGACACCTCATCCTACTTTCCCCATTATTTAACTAGCTCTCTTGGTCCTTCTATACCTCCCCCACATGGGCCTATCTCATATGGAGGGTATAACTCAATATAATATCCATCTCCACCTATTTTATATTGCTTCTCCCATGGACTTTGAGCCATATCTCACTAAATGCAGCCTAGGTGGAGGGGTGGCACATGGAGGAGCCATGCCACCTTGCATTTTATAATATTACTATTATGGATTATGTACAACACACCTTATGGGTCCTCTTACATGGAAGGGTGGCACATGGTCATGCCCTGCCACCTCAACCTTGGGCCCTATGCACACCATATTTTATTATACTATTGCCACATATACAAACACACACACATATTAAAGCCTTTTTCCTTAGACAATTTTATCCATAACAGTACTCTTGTGTGAGGAGCTTTGATGGCATGCTAGAAACAATAGAGGACAGAGGTTGGATACTAAGGAATCAGGGTTGCTGTAGCCAGTGATGATAATGGACTTCATGGGCTTGCTCTTATATAGCCACCAGTCATAGTTAGTTAGACCCAATTGGGAGACCGACCCAGTCTGCCCAAATCGGCCGACTGGAGGTCGGTCCTGAAATAGGCCATTGACCACACGATGGAACCGTGGCACAGAATAGAGCAACTAACCTATGGTCATTGTTCAGCCCATAGCCATCCGGGATCAACTGGGGCTCCAAACGGGCCTCGCAACCCGAGAGTGAACCCGAGAGTGGGCTACCCCGAGAAATGCTCCATTTACCCTCAATGTGGTCAGTCATGGGATACCTTCCCGCACTTGCATGTAGCCTAGTTGGTAGTGTGCCAACTCTATCTAAAGTTGTCCAGCCGTCAAGCCACACATGGCCCCCATTTGGTGTCCAAACGAGGACCTACTGGATAACCGAGCTACTCAAATGCCTTCTCCTCATATGGGGGGCTTACAAGTAGAGTTAGCTGGTTCTCGTGTAGTTACATGAGAGTGGAGCATTGATATCTAACAGTTCCATTGAATGTCTTGGAGTGGTTAACACTCCCATAACCAAAGATGCTATCGTGCTTCCTCTCGATTAGATAAAATTGTATCGGTGTTGCTAGTACATGCTTTGCATAGAGGCCCATGATCTTGATCCTCTACTATGCAAGCGCACCATTGATCTCTCCCTGTCTTATGCTACAAAAGGCTCCTATCCCCACCCTATAGTACCTATGATGCTAAAAATCCTAGGAAAGTTGATGCTAGATTTGAGTTCAAAGAGGCACTTCCATACTTGAGAATTACCCATACCAATGATGGGGGGTGTAGGTGGTACTCAATACCTCCAACCAAGAGTTGGGAATCGCTTCATCAATCCCTATAATCTATATGCCTACCCCCTAGCCTACATCCTATCCTTTGCATCTAGAGAGAGCCATCTTCACATCCCAAAGGACCTTGTTGGGCCCGTGTCCCACTGTGCTTAGCCTATATGTAGCTGTTATCATAGAGCATGCATCCCTCTGAACCCTACCAGAGGAATTGGATGGGGGGGCAATTTACCTCTCCCAAGGATTACCAAAAAGTGAGTAGTGGAAAGCAAGAAAACCCAAAAAAAGTAGTGAGCAAGACCCTTCCAACTTAAATATCTAGTTTTCCAAAACCATGACATCAACATGCAAATCTCAAAAGAGATAAAGAGGATCTCTTAATGTTTCCAAACTTAGATAAAGTAGTGAATACATATGCACTCCATGCTTGATGGAATTACTGAAGCCATCCACCCTCCAACACAATACTATACAATATAAAGAAGAGCCAAAAAGGATCCAAAACTTATGTAATTTTCCATCCAAGGGACAAAAGTATCACCACATGATATTTTATGGCAAACCAAAACCGTGCTACTCTTTGATATAGAGCATAACATATTCATCTATTTGGGAGTATTTCCATCTACTACGCAAGGTTTCTTCCAACAATCAAGGCCTAGAAAAGTTCCACTTTTGTGAGAACATCTTGATGCATGAATTGATGGACTGTTGCACTCAGTCCAAGAATGGAAATGAATACAAAATATTTCTTACAAGACATGTATGCACTCTTCTTCGCATCACATTGTGTAAAGTCGACATGTGCAGTGCAGAAACTGTGCTAGAGTGATAGAGTAGGTGAGGCCTTTAGACACTAAACTTGTAGTTCGTATATGAAACACATGCAATTCATTAGGTATTATAATATCCTCCTTCACAACCTCACCATTCTCCTTTGTTGCCTTCTCTATCCTCTCTTTGAATTCCTTACTCAATTTTGATCTCCATGTTACAACCTTTCCATCATGACGTGGAGGTTGTGCATGACTAATTGCACTACCTTGTCGAACTCTAGTATCCTCAAAAACATCATCCAAGTTAAACCCTACTTTGACCAAATGATCTCTCTCCTTCATAGTTAGAGAGGTTCCCCATGAAATCTTCCACAATCCTGAGAATTACTAGGCACACCTTGAATAGAACGATCCACTCCACACTCCATGTGTGGGTAACCATGGTATTGCAAAACCAGATGAACTGCTCCATGATCCCTTTTGGATGTTGTTGTCTTCCCTTGAACCAAGATGCAAGAACCCCTTGTGCTGCCTCTCTACCAAGTGGATTAATCAATGCTCCACACCTCCTATGTGTATCTGCCAACAAGTACCCAAAGCATGTGACTATACTATGTGGTTCAGTTCTTTGTACTGCCTAGATGGCATCATGCACATCCTCCTCTTTATAGTTGCTTCTTATTGGTTGACTTGAATGGGTACCATTCTTTTTTGGACAAGACTATGTTCATTGTGACTAATATGTACTTTGGTCGATGACTATCAAGCTCACTTTCCTCAACTGGTAATCGATACAGTGTATGTTGACATTGATTGCAATTTAAAAGAGGATTTCAGTTATCAAGTCGACCAAGCATATCAGGATCCTTGGTACATCCAATGGACAACGGCATATCATCTCATATGACAAAGCATCAAGAATGGTTCATAGAGATGAAACCATTAGAAGGACAAAAGAATGTCATCTACACGACAGATAATACACCGAATCCAATTTAAGGGAAAGGTGTTGTTCCTGTGAACAATTTCACTTGTATGAAAGTATTGGTGAAAGATGTACTCTATGTTCTGAAACTCAGGAAGAACCTCTTATCAAGTGGTCAAATGACAGAACACAATTCTCAAGTCATCTTTGATGGAGATGAATGCATTATCAAAGACAAATCCAGAGGATATCAGCTCTAGTAGGAAAAGCAATCAAGAAAGGAGGCTTGTTCAGAATGCTAGCTATAGTACTAGCATATTTACATGCCATGTCAGCTCAACCACAACAGATGCCACTTTTTGCAAAATGGCACCAGAGATATGAACATGTCAATTCAAAAGCTTGATAGAGCTTAGAAATTAGAATATGGCAATTGGAATTCCTAAGCTTCTGCTTCTTGGAAAGTTTGCAAAGCATGTTGCTTTGGTAAACAAAAGCGAACTAACTTTGGTAGAAGCACCTCTCGAGTAAGAGGTATTCTTGATTTGATACACACATATGTATGGGGTTATGCCCAAACCGATAGCATCAATGGTTAACTTTACTACTTGATTTTCATCAATGACTACATCAAATATTGTTGGGTCTACCTTTTGAAAGACAAATGTGAAGTCTTTCCTAGATTTCAAGAATTCAAAGCCATGGTTGACAGGCACAAAGATCAAACTCATGAGATCAGACAAAGGAGGTGAATAGATGTCTTCAGCATTCATGAACTTTTACAAAAGTCATGGCATTTGAAGACAATTCACATGTGTAGATACTCCTCCATAGAATGCAAGAGCTGAAAGGAAGAATGTTACTTTAGCAGATAGTGCTAGAGCAATGCTCAGCGAGAAGCATCTTTCAAATCAGTATTGGGCAGAAGCAATAGCCATTGCATACTACTTGCTTAATCGACTTCTAACCGAACCAATTCAAGGTATGACACCTTATGAAGCATTCACTGGACATAAGCCATGCATTTTGCATCTCCGCATATTTGGTTGCATAGCATATGCCCACATACATGATGACCATCGCAGAAAATTGGATGCAAAGTCATGTAAATGCATCATAGTTGGCTACAGTGAAGAAAGCAAGTCATTCAATTTGTATGATCCCATCAACCACAAGGTCATTATCTCTAGAGATGTAATCTTTGATGAGGAATTAGAATGGAAAACCTCAAATACACAGAAGATAGACACATCGATTACTCAATCACCTAGAGAAAAGGTTGATGAAGAAGAGCAAGAATTGCTAAAAGCACCCCAAGAAGAGCCACAGTAACTCAGACGGTCTATTAGGGAAAGCAAACCACCAGCCAGATTGACATATGCTCATAAAGGCAAATCAATTCAGGTTGAAACCACCAACTACACTCTTATGACTACCATCATGGCTACAAAAGAGCCAGTGTACTTCGAAGATGCAGTTGACAAGCCAAAATGGCAAACTGCTATGAATGAAGAAATTGATGCTTTATACAAGAATAATACTTGGGAATTATGTGACCTTCCATGAACAAAGAAAGCCATAACAAACAAATGAGTATACAAAGTGAAGTACAATCTAGATGGAAGTATTGAAAGATACAAAGCTAGACTACTTGCAAAAGGATTTGCATAGCAATATGGTCAATACTATGATGAGACTTATGCTCCAATAGTAGCTAAGATGGATTCCATATGGTTCTTGATATCACTAGCGACACTCAGCAAATGAAATGTGTACCAGCTTGATGTCAAGAATGCTTTTCTCAATGGTTACCTGGATGAGAAAGTCTACATGCAACAACCAGTAGGTTATGTTGAGCCAAGAAAAGAGAATTAGGTTTGCCATCTCAAGAAAAGTCTCTACAGCTTAAAGCAAGCACCCAAAAGTTGGTACATCAAAATCAACAAGTATTTTGCTAATCGGGGATACATGAAATCCAATGCAGATCATACTCTCTACTACAAAGTTCAAGGGGAATACATTACTATTGCACTTTTGTACGTAAATGATTTGATTGTGACCGGAAGCAATGATAGCTTCATCAAAATGCAAGACTTAGCTGCAGTGTTCAACATGAAAGATCTTGGACTTATGCACTACTATCTTGGTATTGAGTTTTGGAGAGATTTAGATAGCACCTTTATGAGTCAGCTGAAATATGTTGACAATCTCTTGAAGAAGTTTCATATGGCAGATTGCAAGATTGCAGTCATTCCCATGGAATAGAGTTTGAAACTTACAAAAATTCAAAAAAGCCTACCGTCAATGACCGGTACTATCGGCAGCTCATTGGATCTCTTATATACCTGACTATCACATGGCCATATATTTTTTATGCAGTAAGCTCACTTGCATAGTTTATGGAAAATCCAAAATAGTCTCATTGGAATGCAACCAAAAGAGTCTTGAGATACATCAAAGGTACAAGATAGTTTGGGATAGAATACTGAGGAAGTCATCCAAGGTTGTATGGATAATGTGATAGTGACTATGCTAGAGATCATGAGACCAGGAGATCGACACAGGGATATGCATTTTTCCTTGGTCAAGGTGCAATATCATGGTTGTCAAACAAACAGCCAAATGCTTCTTTGTCTTCAACTAAAGTAGAGTCTAGAGCACTCACTACTATAGGTGCATGTGAAGCTATATGGCTCAAAAGACTATTGTCAAAAATAGACTACTTTGATGAATCAAAGCCAATAACAATATACTGTGATAATTAATTGGTTGGCCAAGAATCTAGTATATCACTCTAGGACAAAGCACGTTGATGTCAAAGAGCACTTCATCAAAGAAAGAGTGTTAAGTACTTGGTGACATCACACTACAGCATTATGATAGCAAAGAAAATGTTGCAGACATCTTTACCAAACCACTCGGTCAAGAGCTTTTCGAGAAGCACCGATAAGCTCTTGGTTTGATGCAAGGGAAGGACATTCCCATTAAAGGGGTGTGATGGAATGTAATGCTCACTCCTTCTTCGACTCCCCAAAATCATCATCTTGAGGGAAGGCCTACTTCATGATGTTGATCTTGAGGGAAGCTGTTGAGAAACCATGCTCAAAATCATGTGATCAATTTTACAGGTTTTGATGACACCTCTACTTCGTTTGCAACTTCTCATGATCTCCTTCTTGGTTGTGTTGGTAAGCAAGAGTCATGTTGGTAGCCGCCTCTTGATTACAATTGTCAGTCAAAATTCTCACGTGCCCAAGCTTTTGATTGTCTAACTCCATTTTTGTTGTTGATTAACCTTTCATTTTTTATAGAATTTCCATGAGAAAAGACGTGTTGCCATTTTTAATGAAAAGTCTATGAAAATTAGAACAGTGGGATCCTTTTAGCTTTGTTGAGGACTGGCCTTTTATGATCTGTGAGGCCTTACATTTTAAGGAAAAATTGTAGTGCCATAGACATTAATGTTGTGGCCATGCGCTCTGTTTATGCCATAGATGATTGGAATTCTCATACATGTACCTAGAATAGTCCTTTGGAAAATGCCACCATATCTACCCATTGACTCAAAGAGTCACAATCTACCATAGTGCTTCCTCCACCATTGAGATGCATCTTGCAGGTCCAGAAGTGCTACTTGGAAAGATTCTCAAGCATCTTTATTTTGTTTTGCCTTTCAAAACACAGGTCACTAATTTGAATGTAGATACTAAAAGCTAGAAGGCCATTGTGCCCTGGAGCTCGACTCCATGATAGCATAGGTATGAATTATGGATGAGCTAGCTAGATATTTCCCTCAAGGGTTGTGCATTGAATCTTGGCTTCCATTTTGACATGTCGGAGTTTAAACAAGGGTTGAAAAGAGGAAGAACAGACAACAGATCAAGATCTCTATAGTAAATATTGTGACGAGGCTTTACTCTACTTTGCATTGTCATGATAGAGAATAGGCTTTAGGATAGCCAAAAATTATGTTGAAAAAGGAACTGAGAATCATCGTGGAATGGCAGCAGTGGCCAAAGAAGGAGGCACATTTTTCTTGCATTTTATGTGAAAAAGGATAGCACGTTGACGCGCTATCCTTTTTCACATAAAATGCATGAAAAAAGTGCCTCCTTAGTTTTATATTGCCTCCCCTTACTGGCATGACATTTTTGATGCCCTTCTCACCAAAATAGGCAACCCATCGATGCACTCTCTATTTTGGTAGGAAAGGCCCTCTTTCGATGGGAAAGGCATCAAAAATGTCACTCAACGTGCTGCCTATTTTGGTGAGAAGGGCATAAAAAATGTCATCCCAATGGCTAAATATGCTTGCATTAAGATTGCCCTCCAAAGAAGCTTGCTCATAAACATGCTAAAGGAAATGAGGCTTGAGTGGAATAGAGAAGTCTTAGAGATGAGGAAAAGAGGAATAGAGAGTGTAGGAGATGAGGAAAAGCCTACCACCATTCACGGTTCATGCTTTAAATTTGACAATATAAGAAGAAGCATCTGGCTTCATCTATATGGTGGGGTGCTTTACATTTAGCAATATAAGTTGAAGGATTTTGAATGTAGTGCATTGGCATACTGCCCATTTTAGTGGAAAGGGCATACAAAATGCTCCTTTGTTTCTTTCATGTGTGGCCTTCATAGACGTGCAAAGAAGGTCTCTTCTTTGCTTCATTAGTAGGCTTGTCTTAGGTTGGCATTTTGGATGCATCCCAAATTGCCATCCCAATGGATTTTACACATGTTTGCAATATGTGGGAGATGACTTACAAGAAACAATCAACAAACATGATTAGCTAATGCAATTCACTTTGAAATGTCACCCCAATGAGGAAGGAAAAAAAACTTTGGGCAATCCCACTGATGCAAGGTAGAACATTTGGCAAGCATATCCATTGCATTCAATGCATTGCAAGGTGATATTCCTTTTCTTTCTCTAAGAAGATTTTGTTTGTGTAGGTTGAGTACAATACAAAGCTTAAAAAGGTAATTGATAAGATATCTATGTTGTTGCCTATAAATCAAAGGAGAGAGGCTAAGGGGAAGTAGCATGTCCTACTTCAAAAGAGAATTGTTGATTGGATGGGAAAGGTGAGTTGAATTCTTCTACTTCATTACATTTATTTTCAAGTTCTGTAGCTGACATGCAACCTTGGATAGGTTTTGAATTGTATAGATCTAGGTTTGGGTAAGGCATGGTTGGATAATTTGTTAGCTTTGTGTTTTGATGGTGTGGACTCTTGCATAACATTGGAGATTTTGCAACTCATAGCAAAGTTTAATTTGATATTGGTGAAAAAGATTAGCTTTCTTTCAATGTTGGAGGCCACAAAACCAATGAGGGATATGTATTTCATACCTGTGGGAGATGTCCATTATAGAGGGTGATTTCTTGCTTTCATAAGTAAACTTCTTTTGCTATGTTTGTTTGCATTATCAAAGTGCCATAATTCGCAGTTGTGAGAATAATTTATTTTCCACTTGCTATGTACATGGATTAATAGAGAGATATTTATGGAGAAAGTAGAGACATAGTCAATGAAAGTTCTTGATGACTTGAGGGTAGTGATAACCATGTCTCACAAGATATCTAAAGAACTCAACAAAGCGAACCTAGAACTCCCACAAACAAATTACATAGGCACAAACAAAGACCAGAATCACATTTCTCACAAGAGATCTGAGGAACTGAACAAGAACTCCCACAAACAAATTCCATCTTAGTTTAGACCATCTAGATTGCTTTTGCAACCTTGGAGGGTCTTCCTTCTTTGTTTTCCTTATTTGATCTCTTTTGCTTGGCTAGAGAACTAAGCATGAGATAAGGTAAACTGACAAATTGTGAGCTTAAATATAGGAAAAGAAGCCCATAATCATCATAATACAGACTTATTCATACGAATAAGTTATTCATACAAATACATATTTGTATGAATAAACTTTATTCGTACGAATATGATTGGATGACATGTTATTTATGGAAAAAACATGACGTGCCAGCATCAGAGTCAAGAGGAATCCTTCTAGAATTCCCATGTGGAATGAGGAGGATGTGGACATATGGAAAAGAGACGGTCCCTATGGGCTCCATGTGGGGAGACTCTTGACTTTCTCAATATTTTAGGAGTCTTGAGCATCTTTTGATGGGACACATGGCAAGACTAGCCAAAAAGGACATGGATGGTGACATACGGGCTTATGTGATTGATGGGGAAAGGAATCTACAGGCAACAATTCTAATGGATGAAGGAGGGTGACAAAATCTCTATAAAAGGAGCCCTCCTCTCCCTTGTTCATCATCTCTTCCACCATTAGGCCTCATGTTATTGTAGCTCTAGTCTCCTCAAGCCTCTTCGATGAGCCTTCTCTCCCTCTTGTAGACATTCTCTTATGTAGACTCTTGAGTCCATCTCTCTCTAGTTTATTCTCTCTCTATGAGTAGTCTTGGAGCTTCTGCTCCCTCTTGTATGTATGAAACCTCTTCTTCTCCCTTGTGCTTGTAGTATTTTGAGTTGCATTAGAGTGGAGTCTCACTCTATTGGTAATGAATATCACTTCAGCTTCTCTCTCTTGAGTGTCTCTTCCCTTTTTCCATTGCTTTCTCTTCCAAAGTGCTCAAAAGTGTTGTCTATTCGGCTGCTCATTCCGCATACATGGTTTATTTATTTCCCAAGCCACAAAAGGAGCTCTTCCTTCCCTCCTAGGTGACCTCTATGGGACTTTGATTGTTGATGAAGTCTAAGCATGGAGGTAGTATTCTCCCAAGTCGGCATCAGTAGAAGGAGTAGGTGTTTTTCATGATAGTTTGACCCCCTGTCAGTATTTTGCTCATAACTTTTTGCTCCATCATCCGATTTAGATGAAACTTATATCAGTGTGAAGCTCTCTTCAAGGAGCATCATCTTATTATTCAGTTATTATATTGTATGTCAAACCAGAAATCTATGACTCTCTGTGTGTGCATGTTTCTTTTTCAGATAGTTTTTTACCCCGTCCAGTAAACTGCCCATATCTTTCTGACCGCTTCTCTGTTTCTTATGAAAATTATATCAGAGTGAAGCCCATTTCAAGGGCATCTCTATATGTGTTTGAATATTTGATATCATGCCTTTGCTAAAAGTTATGGGTCTTTGTGTCTTATGATATTTTGGAGAGTGTTCTGAGGTAATTGTGAAGGTATCTATGAAGGAGGTGCAATGTTATCCTGGAACCTACCCATCAACTCAATCATCCCCTTCAAACTCCTCAATATATATCAGTTCATGTCATGTTGAGTCACAAGATCTTCTTTCAACAAAGTATCGCTCTTCTCTTTGGCACAAACCTGACTTGCTGAGATTATGGCCTCAACTGATCCTTTCCTTCTCCCTATGCTTGAGTACAACATCACTTGCCAGGATGTTATTATCTTTATTCTCATATAAGGGAGGATAGTATGGTGTGGTCTCTTAGTATACCATCTTCATTCTCATCTAAGGGAGGATAGTATGGTGTGGTCTCTTGGTATAAAAGCTTCTTTTTAATGTCCCTTTCCTAGTGATGAATATCTCTATCACTCAGTTCAAAAGTAGCAGGAAGTGAAGAGGTGCGTGAAGTTTATTACCCCCAACTTCATGTCACATTACTCATCCTGTAGTTGAGCACACACTTTTTTGGCACTTTTGGGCCCTCCATTTAGGATTTCTTTCAAATAGAGGTTAGCTACGCTAAGGTGACCCTGACCTAGGCCTTTTGACCCCGACCAAATGTGACACCTAAATTGCAAGATGAGTGCCAAGCAGGGCCCCCTAAATCTTGAAACTTGGGGCACTTCCACTAAGCATTTTAAAATGCTTAATGGAAGTGCCCAAGTGCTAGGATTGGGGGGTCTTGCTTTGGCTGTAGTTAAACACTTTTTGGCACTGTTGGGCCCTCAATTTATGATTTCTTTCAAATAGAGGTTAGACCCTAAGGTAACCCTCCGTGGTCCCTCTGACCCCAAAAAATTTGCCAAATCTAAGTTGAGGGGCCCAAAAGTTCCCAAACATGTGTGTCTAATTGCAAAAGGAGTGCCCAAGTGACCTCCCAAATCCTGGCACTTTGGGCACTTCCACTAAGCATTTTAAAACACTTGGTGGAAGTGCCCAAAGTGCTTAGATTTGGGGGGTCTTGCCTAGGCACTCATCCTACAATTTAGATTTCATATTAAGCAAAAGTTTTGCGGTCAAAAGGCCTATGTCAGGGTCACCTTAGGGAAGCTGACCTCTGTTTGAAAGAAATCCTAAATTGAGGGCCCAAAAGTGCCAAAAATTGAGGTGCAGAAGGACTACGTCACGGTCCCCTTAGTTATGAACCATGTAGCATAATAAAACACCCCTATTTAAGCTTATAAGGGGTGATATTCATTTGTATTTGTACCATGGCCTAAAATTAGCCATAGCTTAGGCTTAGCTCATGCAGACTCGACACATGACTGATTGTCACTATTCAAATGTGTATGCGTGTGTACTTTTTATGTTTAGGGAGTACAAACTTGTATTTCCATATACCCTTCCCTCTCCCCCCCCAAAGGTGTCAAATCCCCCCTAACTTAAATTTAATATTGGGAAAAAGTAAAAAGGGCCCCCATCCCTAATGTATAAGCTTATGCCTCATCTGAAAAATCCCCCCTATTGTACATTCATGTGATATCATAAGTTTTCCCTTGTGAATCCCCCGAGCAAAAAGTGTGTGTTCAACTTTAGGATGAGTGCCAAGGGATGGCCCCCCAAATCCACTAAGCATTTTAAAATGCTTAGTGGGAAGTACCCCAAGTGCCAGGATTTGGGGGTCCTACCAAGGCATTTATCCTGCAATTTAGGTGTCACATTTGGCAAAATTTTAGGGGCCATAAGGACTAGGTCAGGGTCACCTTAGGGTAGCTGATCTCTATTTGAAAGAAATCCTAAATGGAGGGCCCAAAAGTGCCAAAAAAGTGTGTGTTCAACTCCAAATCCTTGCACTTTGGGCTCTTCCACTAAGCATTTTAAAATGCTTAATGGAAGAGCCCCAAGTGCCACGATTTGGCAGGTACTACCTAGGTGCACATCCTGCAATTCAGGTGTCACATTTGACAAAATTTTTGGGGTCAGAAGGACCAGGTCATGGTCACCTTAGGGCAATTGACCTTTGTTTGAAAGAAATACTAAATTGAGGGCCCAAAATTTCCAAAAAGTGTGTGTTCAATTACAAGATGAGTGCCCAGGTTGGACCCTCCAAATCCTATCAATTTGGGAACTTTAACTAAGCATTTCAAAACCTTAGTGGAAGTGCCCCAACTGCTAAGATTTAGGGGGTCCTACTTGGGTGCAATTCATGTGGATTTGGGGGGTCATGCTTGGGCACTCATCCTGCAATTGAACACAAACCTTTTTGCACTTTTGGGCCCTCAATATAGGATTTCTTTCAAGCAAAGGTTAGCTACCCTAAAGTCACCCGACTTAGTCCTTATAACCCAAAAATTTTTGCCAAATTTGAAACGTGAATTGTAGGATGTGTGCCTAGGAAGAACCCGCCAAATCTTGGCACTTTGGGCACTTCCCTTAAGCAGGGGGGAGCGAGATGAGCCGAGGGGGGGCAAGATGGGCCAAGGGAGAAGTGGAGGGGCGAGATGAGTTGAGGGAGGAGTGAAAGGAGGTGGAAGGAGGATTAGAAGGAGAGTGAGGGAAGGAGGAAGGAGATGAAAAAATATGAAGAGGGGAGAGGAGAAGAGTGGAGATGAGGAGAGAGGGCATAGCTAGAGAGCACACCACAAATGACTAACAACTGTACACTAGATTTAGTTGAAATTGTAGAATATATACAAACCCTTTTAGGATTAGGGTCAGAGCATCTAACCCTTTCCTTTATAGCACTCTATTGGGTTCGTGCTATGCACATATGATCACATGATTTTGAGCATGGTTTCTCAACACCTTCCCTCAAGATCAACATCATGAAGTAGGCCTTCCCTCAAGATGATGATTTTGGGGAATCGAAGAAGGACTGAGCATTACATTCCATCACACCCCTTGAATGGGAATATCCTTCCTCCGTAGCAAACCAAGAGCTTATCAGTGCTTCTCAAAAAGCTCAATGCTGACTTTGCTGATGACTTTATTATTGATGATGACTTTGCTTACTGATGATGACTTTGTTGTTGCTGATGATGACTTTGCTAATGATGAATTTGTTGGAGCTTCGAGCTTTGGTTCACCGGTTGCTTGCAGTAGCTACTTGTGTGTAGGGTTAGTTGGAGGCACCTTAGTCTCACAAAGAAGACCTATATCTTTCTCTTTGGGGGGTTTACCTTGTAA
This sequence comes from Dipteris shenzhenensis, assembly GCF_047967505.1. Lineage (NCBI taxonomy): Eukaryota > Viridiplantae > Streptophyta > Polypodiopsida > Gleicheniales > Dipteridaceae > Dipteris > Dipteris shenzhenensis. The sequence goes on along the minus strand of NC_141602.1, from coordinate 16,954,810 downwards.
AATTTTAGTGTACCACGTGCATTCAAATGGAGGGGTATTTTGATCTAACTTTTTGAAAAATTTAATGGGATTACAATAACAGGAGGGTTTTTTTAATTCAATTTAGAAAAAAATCACTTAGACCATAAGCAAAGAGGGGTATTTTTATTGGGAGGCAATTTTAGTTGAGGGATTTTTTAAATACCCTTTGAATGCACGTGATACATATGGTCTCTTATTGATGCACCCCCCGAGATCTTTCTTTCTCTCACAGAGAGGAAATCTCTCCCAAAGAACTTTCTCTCTCTCACATGAGTCTCACACACAATATATCTCTCAAAGAAAACACTGGAGGGACTCTTTCTCTCTCTCTCTCTCTCTCTCTCTCTCTCTCTCTCATGGAATAAGGAATACTCAAGCTCATTGTAATGAACTAAACATAAATCCTTCAATGAATGGAATTTCATAAAGGAATGAACGAAAATCGTTCATCAATGGAATAAAAGAATGGAAGCACTCGATCTCTCAATCACTCTCTCACACTCTCACAAAGATGGCATCTTAGCAGAAGGCAGAACTATGCTTTGATACCATGACAAAATATGAAGAGGGGAGAGGAGAAGAGTGGAGATAAGGAGAGAGGGCACAGCTAGAGAGCACACCACAAATGACTAAATGTACACTAGATTTAGTTAAAATTTTAGAATATATACAAACCCTTTTAGGGTTAGGCTTAGGGCATCTAACCCTTTCCTTAATAGCACTCTAATGGGTTAGTGCTATGCACATATGATCACATGATGTTGAGCATAGTCTCTCAATAGGAGAGTGGGGAAGGAGGTGAAAGAAGGAGTGGAGAAAAGAGGTGGAAGGAGGAGTGGAGTGTACTAGTGGAAGGAGGAGATTGGGGCTGTTTTGGGGGAGTAAAAGAAATTTTGGGACAGCTTTGAGGGTATGAGAGAGAAGCAGAGCTTTTAATAGAAAGAGAGAGTTTTAGGACTACTATAATGTTGGAAAGGTCGGGGTTGCTATGGAGAGAAAAAGGGTGGCTTTGGAAGGTAGTGTTTTGGAAGCCATTGGGGCTGCTTTGGCAAGATTAAAAAAAGCGGTAGTGTTGCACCTCTTAAAAGTTACAAGTTTTGGAAAAGGTGATGCACTTGATTTGGAGATGCTTTTTTGGGAGAGGAGTGTGGGGAAAAATGATGGGAGAACGAGGAAGAGAGGGATTTCATTGCGTCATAGCTTCCATATCACCTCGCTTTATTGCATCATAGCTGCCATATCTACTATCTAAGAATCTGGCATGGCTCAAGTGTGGGCAATGATTTGGAATATCTTGTTGAGAATATCTTGAAACGGCCAGAATCTAGTGACGATAATAACTACAACCATTATGGGTTCTGATTACTCCAAGGGTTGGCTTTGTTTGGCAAAAGGAAACTTGCATGGGCAAAAAACGTGCTATGTGCCACTTTGTGAAATATCTTGCACCTTTCTTGTTGCTCTATTGCTCTCACTCCAGGTGCTTGACTTTGTTGCTCTTGGTGTTGTGTCCATCTCCATTGCCTTCTTTTCCCTTCTTCAAACTTCTAGAAGACATAGCTCTTATCACCCTATCTTCCCAGTGATAACCTTGTCACCCTATTATCTTACTGACAATCTTGTCACTGTGTCATCCGAGTGACAACCTTGGCACCTTGTCGTCCTAGTGACAACCTTGTCACCGTGTTGTCCCAGTGACAACCTTGTCACACTATCGTCCCTTGTCACCTTCTCGTCCCAATGACAACCTTATCACCCCTTCATCCCAGTAACAACCTTATCACCTTGTCGTCCCAGTGACAACCTCCTCACCCCGTCACCTTATCGTCCATTACAACCTTGTCACCCTATTGTCCCAGTAACAACCTTATCACTGTTAGATATCAATGCTCCACTCTCATGTAACTATGCGGGAACCAACTAACTCTACTTGTAAGCCCCCCATATGAGGAGAAGGCATTTGAGTAGCTCGATTATCCGGTAGGTCCTGCTTTGGACACCAAATGGGGGCCATGTGTGGCCTGATGGCTAGACGGCTTCAGATAGAGTTGGCACACTGCCAACTAGGCTACATGCAAGTGCGGGAAGGCATTCCATGACTGACCGCATTGAGGGTAGACTGAGCATTTCTCAAGGCAGCCCCCACTCTCAGGTTCCAAGGCCTATTTGGAGTCCTAGATAATCCCAGATGGCTATGGGCCGTAGGTTAGTTGCTATATTTTGAGCATCGGTTCTATCGTGTGGTCGATGGCCTATTTCGAGACCGACCCCCAATCAACCGTTTTGGGTGGATTGGGTCAGTCACCCAATTGAACCCAAGTGGCTGGTGGCTATATAAGGGCAAGCCCATGAAGCCCATTTCATCACTGGCTATAGCAACCCTGATTCCTTAGCATCCAGCCTCTGTCCTCTACTGTTTCTAGCTTGCCATCGAAGCTTCTTTCACAGGAGCGCACGGCTAGGAGTCAGCGCCATCTATTGTATCAGTTTTATAGTAATCAAATTTTTTATTCTCCATACTATCTATTTTCCCTCTTGCGTACGAGATCCTGTTATCTATTGAGCATAGACATTGTATTGTTTTCTTACATGGTATCAAAGCCTAGACTCTAGCAAGAAGATTTGGTTCAGAGACCGAATCTGGCCAATGCAGCACAATAGATAGTACCAACTGTGGATGAGATTCTCGTATGGACAAGAAGAAATGCAGATGGGTTGTGTTCTATTGTCTACAGTGTAAGTGATTTCATCATGGCGTTAATTCAACATGTCACCACAGGGGAGGAGGCATGGATGGTCTTGAAAAATCAGTACGAGGCCACAAATCAGACACGGATTCAAAATCTACAGACTCAACTCACGAATAAAAAATTGTCTGAGTCTGAAGCGGCAGAGAAGTTCATCACTAGGGTGAAGAATCTGTGTGATCAGATGACTGCGATTGGCATCACCATCACCAGCGAGAATCTAGCATGAAGGTGCATACGGATTCTCCCACCAAAGTATGATGGTCTTGTTACAGTGCTAAATATGCAGAACAAAAATCCGCCCCTCAACTTTGAGGATTTCAGTGCAATGCTTCTAGAGGAGCTTCAAGAGTAGGATTAGGAAGATTTTTCAGAGTGGTAACAACATGATCATAATCTTCAGGCATACTTTTGAGCAATACTACCATTGCATCATCTGTAGTGATTGGAGAGTTGATAGAAGCAAATTGAGTCATGAGACTCCGCATATAATTGACATGGGTAGCCAAAGGAGTGCCACTAGCTGTCTTGAATTCAAAGAAAGCAATCTTAAGTGACAATTTTGGGATGTGAGAGCTAGCACCAAAAATAATGTCAAGCTTCTACCAAGCTTCAGAAGGAGACTCTAAATCAGAAATGTGATGAATATAGTCATCTCCTAAGCCAAGGGCAATGATGCCATAGGCTTTCTCCTCTCTAGCAGGATCTCTTGCTGGATGTGTCAGAGTTGAGGATTCTCCAGCATTAGAGGCTATTGAAGAAGTAGTTGAAGCAGGTTTGACAAGCCCCCAAAGGTTTTCCCTCATCAATGCAAACTTAACCTTTATCTGCCATGTGTGAAAGCCTTTACCATTGAACTTATCCATATTCAAGATGGTAGCCATGAGAGGGTCTAACCCAAAATGGGCAGTGTCTACTCTCTTACAAGGCTAGAAAGAGTTGAAGAGCTTCAAAATACAAGCATTTAGAGTAGCAAAGACTTGTAACCAAATTCCATACTACAAATCAATGATGCTTTCACTTGCATGCTTCATAGACGTGGCTAAATGAAAGTATTCTAAGCAAATCTAGGTGTAGCAACTTAAAGCAAAGCTGTAGCCATAGTTGTACTGATGCTATTCAACACTTTAAAACATCAGAAATGCTAAAGTAGCATCAAACTCACAACATTGTCAAAACTGTCCAAAATAGAGATCAGAACTTGGAGGGCTTGTATCTCACTCTTCAAAGCAAAGAAAAGAGGGCTTTCTAGGTAGAAACAAAGCTGGTATACCAGAGAAGAGCCACTGAGGAGGAGAGGCAAAATGCCACGTCACGTCGCCATAGCCAGTAGCTTGAAATTCGACTGGTTTTTTTGTTGTTTCTCCCTCCCCAGTGGACCATTTCCCTTCAAATCTGAACAGGAGTTAGCTCATACTATTGTGCAAGCTTGGCTCAAAGTAATTTAGGAATGGCTGCTCCATTAATTCGCATTACAAGAAAAGGTGTCAAGATGAAAATGACTATTGCGTAGTTTCGTGGGTAGCATTTTCTAATTCCTCTGACGTGGAAGTTTGCCCATATGAAGGATCCCTCCAGCCATAAGGACCCTGAGAATGGTTGCTTGTAGGTGGTGAACTCAGCTCTCAAAGATTTGGGGAAGAAGGAGGAAAATGGAGAAGATGAGAAACTAGTAGTTTATGCTAGAGATAGCATCTAATGCTAGGCTAGGCTAGATCTAGAACCTAAATCTCTAATACCAATTGTAGGATCCCGTAGGATAGAATAGATGCCTCTTGCAAGAGGTGTGATAGCACAATGAAAGAAAGATGATAGTTCTCTATTATGATTGTGAGAGAGAGGAGACTCTCTTATAGAAAGGGGGAGAAGGTAATACCTTCCCTACACAAGTGGCAATCAGCCCCTACATTAGTGGGAATCAATCCCTACATCAATGGGATTGCCTTTGTCTTACATCATCACTTAGGTCACACACTAGACACATCATAGCACTTGATGTGCCTTTACAACACAAACAAACACACATGTGACTTCCCTAGATGCACACATGCACCATAGAGCAAGCCCTTGATCATACTTACCCCAATAGCTACAGCAACCCTAATTCCTTAGCATCCATCCTCCGTCCTATACTATTTCTAGCTTGCCATCGAAGCTTCTTTCACAGGAGTGCAAGGCTAGGAGGTAGCGCCATATATTGTATCAGTTTTACAGTAATCAAATTTTTTATTCTCCATCCTATTCGTTTTCTCTCTTGCGTTCGAGATCCTGTTATTTGTTGAGCATAGACATTGTAGTGTCCTAGGTGACCATGATGTACCCAATGACACAACGAATGACGAGGAGCACCCATTGAGAAGGAGGTGACAAGGTTGTCAAGGAATAACGAAGTGACAAGGTTGTCACAGAGATGACAAGGTGACAGGGTGGTCACTGAGACGAAAGGTGACAAGGTTATCACTGGGACGACAACATGACAAGGTTGTCACTGGGACAATAGGGTGACAAGGTTGTCATTGGGATGATGGGGTTTCTCGCTCCCTCCCTCTCATCTCCATCACAACCCTCCCCCTCCCTCCCTCTCCATTGCACCTCACACCCCCCCCTCTCCTCTACATCGCAACCCCCTCCCCCTCCCTTTCCTCTCGGAACCTCATGAAGCTGTCCAGATGACAACCATGTCACCGGTCCAATCAAGTGACAACTACGTCAGGGAGCTGTCCAGATGAAAACCATGTCACCGGGTGACAACTATGTCAGACAACTGATGAGGGTGACAATAATGTCAAATAGCTGACTAGATGACAACCATGTCAACGGGTTGGCCAGATGACAACTATGTCAGTCAGTAAACAAGGTGACCGCAATGTCACCATGTCAAACAGGTGACAACTATGTCAATTAGAGATAGAAATAACCATGGTCACTTGCGTACTCCGACGAGATCTCTCATGAGCCCACCTGTCAAAATTATGTCAATGGTGGTGCAATGGTGGTGCAGGGGCAGCTAGCCCAAGATCTCATATGGAGAAGATAAATGCACACCAGCAGTCAGTCAGTCAAAGGGCTAAGTGGCACACAAAGAGCTACATAGAAAGGTGCACATGGGGTATCAGAGAGGTGCACAAGGGGTAATCATATCACTAGTCAGACAGAGGGCTAAGTGGCACACATAGAGGTGCACAGAGAGGTGCACATGGGGTAATCATATCACCAACTGGGAGGAGGCTAGCAAGTCAGAAGTGGTTGAAGCCATGAGGAATCCTACGGGTGGAATCGCTAAGGAACCAAGAGCCACCACCAAAAGGAGGGAGGAAAAGAGATTTTCAGCGACAGAGAGGGACACCCTCCAAGACAGTGGAGGGAATGATGGGGATGGGAAAAGGAGGGAGATGGAATTCTATGATGGGGAATAGGAGGGAGGTTTTGGGGTGAGCTCTCCTAGTGTAACATTGTGGTGTACTATTAATGTACTTTTCTTCTACTCTAAATACTATTCTTCTCCCCCTCTCTATTCACAACTGTAGCTTCCCTTCATCCCGGGTATTTCCCTCTTCATTCCCCTTCACTTGGTATAATGGTCCCTGTGTTATGTGGCTTGAGTTCTCTTATGTTCATGTTGAGGGATGGCTCTTGTAACTTCATTTCCCTAGGCCTTGCATCAGTCTTGCACCTTCACTCGCACCTTTGGTGAGACCATTGTTTTCATGTGTTCCATCGTTGTTGACATCATCGTTCTACATGCACCCTTGGTGACACCACTGGCTCTCGCTTACTTGCTCCTCACATCAGTGGCTCTAGGCCTCCGATAACACTTCCAGAAGTGTTAGGAACCCCTCCATCAAATAGTTAATGGCAATCACAATGGGACACTACTGGTGTTGATTAGTACAAGTGAAGTGGTGCTCTAGGGTCCTAGAGAGAGGTCTTATGCCGAGTAGTTTTGAAATATTTGAAGGAGCTAGTGAGAGGACTAGGAGGTACTTGAGGAGAGTGGAGAAAAGACTTCCGGCAAACCAAACTTGGTACAAGAAGCATTACGTGTGATGGAAGTTCGTGAAGTCCTCAACGTGAGCACAAAGTGAGCCCATTGGAGTAGTAGCTAGAGCAAGTAACTTTATCGACACTCTCATTGACTTGGATCAATAGGAACCCTAGTGGTCAGATCCATATTCTAGAGAAGAAGAAGTGCAAAGTGGAGAACAAGTGAAAGAAGAGGGTATGAAGGACAAGGGCTCCTCAGGGACTCATAAAGGTCAAGGCAGCCCCACTCCTCCTCTTGCAACGATGTCTTCATCAACCACCTCTTCTGCTAGAGTAGTGACTCCATCGCCTCGACCTTTGTTGGACAAGCTGCTACCTCATCTGTTATGCATAGCTCCGGGCTCCTAGCTAATCCTTCTTCCACATCTATCCCACTCGAGGGTAATTTTGCTCTGGCCATGCCTTTACCTGCCATGATGGTTTCATCTCCCTTTCCATCCACACCGGTGCTGCCTTTTCCACCACCCCCTTCCTTCCCTACTACCTACTCATCCATGACTTCAACTCCGTTTACCGCTCCATTGGGACTCCCTCCAACTCTTGCATCTACTTCAACCTCTCAGGTGGGGATGGCCATTCTCAGTCCCGCAAACAGAGCTAGACTTCTCGAGCTACTCAAGAAGGTCCACGTGACGACTCCAAAGGGCACCTCCATGAGGATGTGGTGAAGATGGAACAGTCCCACTTAAGTTTTGCTTCAACACCCACCCAGACCACCCAACTTCCAAGAGAAGAGGGCTCACATGCATGGCAGCAACTCAAGAAGGAGTTAGAAGAAATCAAAGAAGGTCTGAAAGATAGAACAAGGGTGGATGGACCATCAACCTTTGAAGCTCAAATAAGAAGTGGTCTCTGGTGCACCGACTGCAAGGGTTCTAGCCATGGCTACTGGGAATGTCCATCCAAGTGTAAGGTATCCAACCCGACCTCCTTTTGCACATTTTGTGAAATTCATGGACATGATGCTTCCGAGTGGAAGTATCTTAAGGGGTTGAGGAGGCTTCTACCAGAGTATCCAACTGGGGAACCACTAGTGGCTATAGACAACAGAGTAGCATTGACCACTTTGGGGTCAGTACCCCTAGCTTTAGCCCCTGTGAAGGCACCTGAACCACCTACCCATCCCACCATTCCACCTCCACTACTTCCTAGTCCTCCTTTGCTCCAAGCTCCTAGTCAGATTGGGGCTCCATACTTCTATCCTCTGCCCTACTATGCATAGTATCAACCACCTATATCAAGGGGTGGATATGGATCCCCTTATAACCACGAACGATGGGGTGGGTTCCAAGGTGGATGTGGAGGTGGAGGCAGAGGTACCAACTTTCGTAGGCCCATCATGTGCTACAAATGTGGCGAGTACACTACCAAGATGACTGTACACAATCGTTCGGGGGACCTTCTTGCACACAGTGCAACACAAATGACCACTACACCAAAGATTGTGCCAATAGCAGAGGGGAATAAACATTGCAAGTTAACATGGTTGATGTAGTAGTGGCAGGGGAGGGTGACAAACCCCATTTGATTGGTGCAGTGTTGGGAGCTATGACAAGATCACAAACAAAGGGTGAAAGTAGTAAGGATGACTCAACATCAATATCGAAGGCCTCATCACCAACTAGTACCAACTCAATCATCACTACAAGACCATCCCCACCTCCTTCCTCCAAGCTAGACAGTCGGCACAGGAATGCATCACCCTTGTCCTCTCTTGTAAGTGGATCAAAAAGAACTCGAAGGGCTTCATAGCCATCAAGACCTCTTAATAGCTCTAAAACTACCTCAACTCCAAGTGAGCAATTTATGCCTTCAAGGTACCAGGAAGTGGTCAGGAGTGTCACCAAAGATCTTCAATCTAGTTCGGAAGATGAAGGCATCACACCTCAGTTTCCATCCCACAAGTCCAGAATAGTGAGGTTTGCAACAGAAGTGACAACTTTAGAGCAAAAATGTGAGGAGTCACAAGCAGGCCCATCCACTTTCCACTTAGGAAGCGCAATGAACAAAGAGAAGGAGAGAGGGGTGAAGTCCAATAGTGCCCAAGAAAAGGGGAAATGGGTGATGGAAGAGTTGCCACAGGGGACCTTGTCCACCTCTTACGTTGACCACTTTCTAGGGCCGATGCCACCTGTTACTGGGCTGACCTGTCACGGCTATTACTTCTCCTTTAGTGCTAGACTTTGTCACGGCTAAGTCAGCTCTTCACCTCTGGAGTGATGACAGAAACTCAGTATGAATAAATGGATTCTCAAGTCTACGCACATGTGTGGATATGTATGTGTGAGAGTGTTTGCTTACTCTGGTGTACACCCACCATTGGGGGTGCTGATGATGTTGGTGGGGATGTCATAGTAGCTAGGCCCTGCTATGCATGCTGGAGTTTATGGTTTTCAACCTTGTGAGTGACTATCATGAGATTGAACTTACGCTATTTGTTGTGTTTTCACAGAAAGAGTTTGGGCGTGTTCCTGGATTCATCTAGATATATCAGATGTCAATCTGTGCTTAAGATCCTAGGTACCGTGCTGTCTAGTGTAGAAAGGGGGACAGGGTAGATTTAGAAGAGGGGAACAGAATAGCAGAAAGGAGTGAGAGAGCGAAAGAGGGCATCTGTACCTACAGATGATATTCTCGTAGATGAGAAATCTCCTCCAATGATCAAGAGTCCACACCTGAGAGACAAAGAGTCCCTCTGCCGGTGCATAAATATTATGGATACCAGCGAATGCCCATCCACACCACTCGGCCTCTCTCCATAGTCAAGACCTCAGAAGCCAAGGTCTGTCCAATAGAAATACAAACTCCACCTCGACGATCTACAAATTTTGAGACCTACATCTAGGAGCAAAATTTTGCTTCTTGGAATTAGTGCTTTGGCGTTGGTTGCTACAACGATATACTTATTTTGCATGTGTTGTGCGAATGGTCCCACAAAATCAAGGCCCCATATTTGGAAGGCCTCCCAAGGCTAGCTTGGCTACAGAGGCATGTGATGTAGGGGCAGGAGTCTTCCTGTTCTTTCACAGACATTGTACTGTGCACAGTCGGTGAGCATCCTTGAACATTTGCTCCATCCACCACAACCGAGCTTGTAAAACTTTCCTTGCCGTCAGCTCGGCATAGTTGCTGCCGCCAAGTCCTCAGTGTGCCTTTGTCAATACCACAGTTTGCTTGTGGGCCAGCACCCATTGACGGAGAACTCCATCCATGCCTTGCCTGTAGAGCTATCCCCCAATGCCGCCAGGCCCGCGATGCTAGTTGCCACTGACATCTTGGGGCATGCCTTCTTGTAACGTAGCTTTAAACACGTATTACAGCATTGTCTTCATAACAATAATGATTGGTGATCAACATAAAATATAAATGGATTATCGAGCAAAAGTGGTAGAATTTTTGCACACTATATACCATCTGGAGTGCCTCTTGCTCTGCAGTGCTGCAGTTGCACTAAAGGGGTCATTATGTGACTTGTACAATGCAGTGGATAATCTATAGGGCCATTGGGTTGGGCTACAATAATGCAGCCCGAAGCGTCTACATGTACATGAAATGTCATAGCCCACCTTGGTTGTCTAAGGATGGGTTTTGCCGTACCTTGGTCTTTCGATGCCTTGAATGTTGTAGAAAGATTGTCTTTTGATGCCTTGAATGTTGCAGAAAGATTGTTGTCATCTCATTGAAACTTCACCCCTTTCTTCGTGAGTTCATCTAGTAGAGCTGCTACTCTAGCAAAATCCTTCATCAATCTGCGATAAAAACTAATAAAACTGATAAATGAACATAGTAAGGTTATGTTCTTTGGCTCTAGCATTTTTTCTATGGCCTCTATCTTGGACTGCTCGGTCCTCATCCCTTCCCTGGATATGACATGGATGATTAAGACACCAGCCCTTACACAAAACAAGTACTTACCTTGATTTAGAGAAATTCTTGCTTCTCGACATTTCTTAAAGACCTTTTCCAATGAGAGGTGGTCGACTTCAATATACACAATAATCATCCAAATTGATAAAAAGGAATTTGGTCAGGTACTCCCTGAATGTTTCTACCATAAATCGTTGGAATGTTGATGGTGCATTCCTCAAGCTGAGTGGCATTACTTGGCATGCAAATGCCATCTTCTATTGGTTCTCAATCGCGATCAAGATTTGGATGTACCTGCTATACTCATCCATGAATGAGTAAAGCTTGTGGCCAGCTACGTGGTCCAAGATGTTGTGTGTGAATGGAATTGGGAATGGGTCTTGTATGGCTTGTGCATTCCACTTGCAATAGTCAGTGCAGACTCGATTTTCAAGTCGATATAAGTCAACCAACATCAGCCTTGGGTGTGGATGTCCAATGTATGTAGTTTTTCTTTAGTCTCATAGGCCTTTAGGTCTTTTGAAGACATTAAGTCAACATTAGCCTTGGGTGTGGATAACCAATGTATGTGGTTTTTCTTTAGTCTCATTGACCTTTTGGTCTTTTGAAGACATTAATAAGTTTGTCAATAACCAAGGCACTCACTTCATGAATGTTCAGCATCCTACTTCATGATTATCCATCCACGACCATCTACTACCTAGATGCAATAGCCATGCCGAGTCTATGAACAAGGCACTAAATCTATTCTAATGAAGCCAATTAGTGCCAACTAGGAAGACTCGGCCATCAAACTACATGCAGCCCTTGGGGCATATAGGATAGTTTTAAGGTCACCATCAAACCTAACTCCCTTTTGCATGGCTTACGCCCTAGAATTCCTAGTGCCAAGTCTCTGAGTAGCTGTCGAGCACAAGAGAACCATCAACCATTGAGAAATTGGCCGAGCTCAATGAGAGTTCGAGCGGCATGGACACAACAAGTTAACCAATGAAGCAGAAAAGCTTGGCACACGACCAACACATCACTCCAAAGCACCTCAAAAATCCTCCTCTACAATGCTAAACTTGGCCCACTAAAACCTAACATGAAGCTAGGGTGGAATGTACCCTTCAGGTTAGTGGAGGTATTCCCCAATGGCACAGTCCGATTGGCCAATTTGCAAGGGAACCTGATTCTTGAGTTGTTGAATGAAAGTTAGGTAAAGCCTAGGGGTCGCATTCAAGAGCTCCACGTCATGCCATCATTCCAATGACCTGCTTTTCTTCTTTGCTATTAAAGAGAGAGCACAAGATTTCACAATCACAAAAGCTTATTATGCATGCAACAGCCTACTCCTTGCAGTAGCCTCCGTCATCTTTGCCATCTTCTTGCATTCCCCATTGTACACCTTAAGCTTCTCTTCCAACATTTTACAATGGCCTCGTCCGACTCCCATCCTCTATCCGAGCTGTGCATAATAAAAAATGACACCACCAAGCTATGTCATGCAATCTTGCTCTCTACCCTATCGATTAGACGTCGATCGGTGAGGGTCTACTGCACATCAATAGCATTGACAAGTTTCTGCAATCACCATGGGATGCACACTTCAGTACCACAGAAACAGAGGAGTTGTTGGGCACCTACCATGATGGTGATATAGCTTTGATCATCAATGGCAGAAAAGTTAAGATCAACAAAACTTTGTAGCAGAAGTTTTCCAACTCCCACACACGGAGAACGAGCACCCCTATCCACCCAAGATGTTTTTCGTCTTCACAGGGGTATCTCATCAATTCCACTCTGGACGAGTCGGCTCATGCCTTCAAATTAAGGAAGGTAGATTGGGTCACACCCTTCTACACTAATTTTGTCACATGGGACAAACTCACTGCAAACCCGGGGTGCACTTTTGCATTTTGCAAAACAAGTTCATCAATCAAGAGGTGCATTAGCCACTTCTGTCAAGCGCACCTTCCACATCCCAGCCCATCAACCCTCGTTGCCCCATGAAGATGATGGTACCAGTGGAAAGGGACGAATTGAGCATAAGACTTCAACCTTTGAGTTAGCATGAGAGCCGTAGACATTGCATAGAGTAGTAGATACCGACATTGCCATGTTCTATCCTTGGTTCCATTCTAGGAGTCTCTCACCTTGCCTTCATGGGGGGGTGTTAGAATATGAAGCCAAGTTTAGTCAGTTTGGTGTCTTCTAGTGCGAGTTCTAGTCTAGTGTGTCCTATGGATGCCACGCGTCATGTTGGGAGTTATCCCATATGCAAAGGCAAACATGGTAGCTTTGTGAGGCCACCATGCCACTGAGGTAACCAAATTATAGCATGAATTCACTCAGTTGCAAGACTCCTTGAATTCATCGTCTGCTACAAAGGAAAAATCAGATTCACGGGTAGCTGATAGTGATAATGGTCCAACCAATGAATTAGAAAGATGGCATCGATTAATTAGTATTGGTATTGTATGTACATTTTTTATTTGTTGAAATGAGTGTCCTTCTAAATGTATATGTATGCAATCGAATGATCTATCCAATATGCGAACTTGGGCTTACCGTTGTTGCGTCGTTGGGCAAGTTTGCCCATATATGGTCTAATTGAGACCCATATAATGTTGTAGGCTTGTGGAATTGTAACTTTAAGTTTAAGCTATGCATGATTTTGTATGAATTCATTGCTTGAGGAGTTTGTTGTGATATGTCAATCAACACATTAACAATAATTCCAGTCATACCATATTGCCCATCATCTTTGATTTGTGTGAAAGCTATTCTAGGTGGAACCAATCTTTCGACGATCACATTTGATAAGTTGAGAGGTTCCACTAACTCGACAAGACTAATAGTACTGTCGCATAAGAGAGACACGAAATTTGGCATCTATTTAATCAACACCCTATCGTGCGAGCAATTCAGGAACAATCTACATTAGAGGAGGATGCTATTCAAACTACTATTATTCCCAATGTGTGCAACACATTAGCTCTTGTCAAGCAACTAGATTGTAAGGGGCATTGTTCTTCAAGAATATAGCAATATCCATGATGCTCAATTCAAATGAGAACAAGCCTATTGCAAAAATGTCAAGGGTCCTTGGAGTCCCCCATTGCTGCTTGAACATGGCAAAAACATGGGTGGAATCTGATGCTTATAAACTATTCTCATTGGCTACATGTCGAAAGCAAAAAAGATGTGAGGAATCATAGATGACATGAAAGAATTAGTATTCACATATTGGAAATATGAGATGAGTGTATCTAGTATTCCCTAATAAGAAGGATGTTTATCGAAAGAAAATGGTGACAAAAAGTTGTGGGGGTTAAAGTCCAAAAGCATGTCCTAACCTTGCAACCCTTCTCCCCTCTCCTCCAACCCTGCAACCCACCCTCTCCCTCTCCTCCCCCTCCTCCTCCTCCTCCCTCCTCCTCCTCCTCCTCTCTCCTCCCTCTCCCTCCTCCTCTTCCCTCCTCCTCCTTCCTCCTCTCACTCTTCCTTCACCTCCTCCTCCTCCTCCTCTCTCCTCCCTCTCCCTCCTCCTCTTCCCTCCTCCTCCTTCCTCCTCTCACTCTTCCTTCACCCATGCTCTTACACCTTCTTCCTCTCCCACTCCTATGCTTTCCTAAACCCTTAAACTCCATGATCTACGAGGGAGACGAGTTCTCCACCATGTACTCTACTCTGAACCTTGGAACCCCCTTCTAAACCTTGGAACTCTTTCTAAACCTTGAACTCTTTCTAAACCCTGGATCCTCCTTCTGAACCCTTGAACTCTTCCTAAACCCTGGAACCTCCTTCTGAACCCTTAAACTCCTCCTAAACCCTACAACCCCCAATGAAGGCGAAAGCCTTCATCACCCCAACAACAATGGTTTACGTGCCTTTTACACATGCTTGCATTATGTTTACTCACCACACTTAAGCCTACGTCTCTCACCGGAACACGACTCGAGGTCCTAAGCTACATATATACTACAACGACAATCCCAATATATCTGTAGGTGACAAAAAGCCTCGGAACCCTGCAACATAGAATACCCAGCTCTTCCTACGAAAGCGGTAGGAAAGAGCAAACATTTGGCGCCGCTGCCGGGGAGACTAGCGTCTCAAGTAGCGACGAGTAAACATGCGTAGGTAGGTATAAAAGTCACATGATGTACAATTGGGCTAGGTAGTGAACACGGTTGCGTAGAGCTTTCAATTACGATCATTTTACCTTTTTACAGAAAGGCAAACCGAGCTCTCCATAAAGAGTTATGGCTCGGGAAGAGTTTAGGGTTAAACCCTAAACCTAAAATCCAAACCTATAAAAACCTACTCCACCCCCCCTCATTCTTCATCTCACACTTTTTGCCTCCATTCTCTTCCTCCTTCCGAGCCCCACGCAAGACACTCCTCCCTCTCCATCAACCGCCCCCTTACTCCTATCCTCGCCCATGTAAGTGACATCGAGCCCTTCTCGCAGCGATGACCTAGCCTTCCACCCACCGTCCATTGTTCCGCGACAATCCCGTTCCATCGAGAAAGACTTGGAGAGCGTCAGGTAACCACTTCGCCTTGCTTTTCAATTTCCGTCTTTCAGTTTTTTTTGTTGCTCTTTTACCCCTCCCCCATCATCACCACCTCCCCCACCTTCCCCCCTCCACCACCAACTCCCCCTCTCCACCACCACCTCCCCCTCTCCCCCTCCCCCTTCATCTCCCCCTTCCCCCCCACCACCATCTCCCCCTCTCACCCTCCACTACCACCTCCCCCTCCCCCTTCATCTCCACCTCCCCCTCACCCCCCCCTCACCTCCCCCTCTTCCCCCTCCCCCTCACTACCATCTCCCCCTCCCCCTCCACTACCACCTCCCCCCTCCCCCTCTTTCCCCCCCCTCCACCACCACCTCCCCCCTCCCCCTTCATCTCCCCCTCCCCCTCCCCCATCCCCCTCTCTCACCTTTCTCTCTCCCACCCCCTCTCTCTCTCTCTCCCCCTCATTCCCGCCCCCACCCATTCTCTCTCTCTCCCCCTTACCCCCCTCGTCCCCCCATCCCCCTCACCCCCCTCCCCCTCTCGTTCCCCCTTACCCCCCTCACCCCCCCTCCCCCTCTCGTTCCCCCTTACCCTGCTCAAACCCCCCACCCCACCCCACCCCACCCCACCCCCTCCCGCGGCGGCGCTCCGCAGCGCCGCCGCCGCCGCCGCCCGCCACCCCTCTCTAACCCCCTCTCTAACCCTCCCCCGTCCCGCCCGCCGCCCCGCGGCGGCGCGCAGCGCCGCCCCCGCCCACAACCCGGCGGCGCACCGCGTCGCCCCCGCCCGCCGCCCCGTGGCGGCGCACCGCGCCGCCCCCGCCCGCACTCAACCCGCCCCCTCTCCTCTCCTCACACACCCCCCGCCACCCGCTCCCCACCCGCCGCCCTGCGGCGGCGACCCAGCGCCGCCCCCCCTCACCTCTCACCCCTCGAACCCCCTCCCTCCACCCCCGCCCTGCGCCCCGGCCGGCGCACACAGCGCCGCCCCCTTCCTCCTCCCCTGCGCACCCCCCTTGCGGAAACCCCCCCCCCCCCCCCCGGGGCGCCGCCGTCGGCAAAGCCCCCCACCCCGGGAAAAAAAAAAAAAAAAAAAAAACTTAACCTAAAACTAACCTCAGATTAGTTACTAACTACGGTTAGGTTAGTCGATTAACCCTAGGTTAGTTAGTCCTAACTATAGTTAGGTTAGGTTAGTTAGGTTAGCATTAACTAGAGTTAGGTTAGATTAGTTAACCTTAGGTTAGCTTAGTTAGCCCTCGGTTAGGTTAGTCAGTTAGTATCTAACTACAATTAGTTAAACCTCCCAGTTACAGTAACTGGGAGGATCTAGGTTAGTTAGTCTAACTAGAGTCACTTGGTTTCAACCCCTCGGTTGGACTTAAAGTCCATTCACACCACCATTAGGACCTCCCCCAAAGCCAAATTTACCCCTCCTTTAACCCCTCGAAACTCATCCGTTTGGGACCCAAATTGAACCCCGTTTGAACCCGGATTTCACACACGGAAACACCATGCTACGGGGTATTTTTCCAGCCCATTGCACACCATTTCGGCATCCCTAGCACACGTTCGTTCGCGCCCCCGTGTGGGCCTCATTTTGCATTAATTCACTCGTATTTTCACGCCGCGAACTCCGATTAACGATCCGTCTGCACCGGCACATTTCCCTACACACATAGGACAATCCTAGGCACATTATTAACACGACGGTCCCTACACAAACTAACATCACTCTAACCCTCCTAACGACACCACCTCCACGCCCGCCCTTGGGGTAGCGATCCCCTTGGCAAATCACGCACCATCTGCATGCAGTTACGTTCCGGCCAACGACTTCGACTCCAACGCTCGCCCAATCCGCAACTAACTCCAGTGCAACAACCGCCCTCGCCAATCCTCTACCCCGGATTCCCCCCTGAGGTTCAACAACTTCCTTTAACTCCTCCACGCCCCAACATGGCTGGACGTCGTCCTGAGCATGATGGGGACATCAAGCTCGATGCCGAGGCTGACAACTTCTTCAATCGACGAAATCACACCAATCACGGCCGACGCCCCTTGGGAAAACTGGAACTTCCCAAATATAATGGTAGGGGAGACCCTGCTCGCTTCCTCCAACATTTTGATGCCGCATGTCGAGCAGGTGGTGATCAATCCCATGAAACTAAGGTGGCTTGGTTTCCAATGGCCTTAACTGATGAGGCGTCAGAATGGTACCTCGACCTTCTTGTGGAAGAACGTGCTACATGGGACCTACTTCAAACCGAATTCAAACGTCGCTTTCAAACGGAGAGGCTACAAGATGATCCTGCTCTCCAACTCAGCAAGATCGAACAAGGCCGGAGGGAAGATGTACGCACATACCTGGGAAAGATGAAGAGATTGATCGCCAAATGTGACCCACGCCCAGATGCAAAGTACCTCACGGCATGGTTCATAGCAGGTCTAAGAAAGAAAATCCGCAAGGATATGAAAAAGATAAGTAGCTATGAAACATTCAGTGCTGCTCATGCGGCAGCCATTGACATCGAAGATGGCATGACAGATTCAGACACTAGCAGTGATGATGCCAGATCAAATACACGAGATAAGCGCTCGAAAAAAGGTAAATCAAAGGACACTGCCGAAACATCCAATGAAGATCGCCTCGAGGCCATGACCTTGAAGCTGAAAGAAGATATGATGCAAGCCATGGATCAAAAACTTCACTTGTCTCAGCCGCCAACTCAAACATATCCACGGCGAGAAAATGTATGGTGCCCACACTGCTTGGCAAATCATACAGCAAATGAATGCCCAGTCCTAAGAGCAAGAATCACTGCACAAGCAAATCCACCGCCACGGTTGTGGTGCCATATCTGTGTCGTCGGCGGCCATGATGAGACCAGTTGCATCTTCAACATGCGCAACAATCCGCCTCGACCACCACAATACCAAGCGGCACCCATGCCAGTATACAGGCAACCGGCACTTGCACAAGCGCCCCCAGCTCCGAGACTAAATCCTGTACCCGTTCGGACACAAGTCCCCCAACTACTCAGGAATCCGAATCCACGACCGTATCCAAGAGCAGCAAATCCAGCTCCTTAGGCAGTTCCAATACATCAATTACAAGCCGAGGAAGTCGACTCGCTATTTGAGTATGAAGCAGAGTCCCCAGTGTACTACGTCGAAGGTGCAGAGGGTTTAATACCAGTTTATGCAAATCAAGTGCGACCCAACACATTTTGCGCACCAATCAAGTGTTACGGTTGTGGAGAAAATCATAGAATCGCAGAATGCCCTCATCGCGGTAGCCCAACCACTTTCCAACCACTCTGCAGAGATTGTGGCATAGGACATGCCTGTATGGATTGTCCCATGAAAAATAAGGTCCCAGAACAAACAGAGGTTAAGCCCGACGTCCCCATCGGCATCATTGGGGTGGACCATCAAAGTCTGGGTCCGGCAAGTCTAAGGTCACAACCTATCAATGTAATTACACGCCAACAGAAAGCGGCCACGAAGGAACCTATCATTCCAATCCAACCAAAGCGACTTCTTCTGAGAAAGAAAGCACAAGTGCCTCCACCTCCGCCAAGCAATGAGCAGCCGAGTTCATCCACATCAACTCCCGAGCCTCGCATAAAAGAAGCTCCATTCCCGAATGCAGAGGTGGAAAAGGCTCGTTTTCAGGCACTTCAGCAATGGGTCCAAAATGAACAAGCTCAATTTGAGGCTCAGAAACAAGCTCAAGACCCACTCCATGACTTGGCCCCACAAAGTATTGATACTGTACTCGAGCCCTTGTTCCAACAACAAACTCCACAACAGAATGTACCGCCACGTCAACTTGAAGGAGCTGCACTCTCTAGCATCCTGAGTTGCCCTGTGTCCATTCCCATCGGAATCCTCTTACGAAATTGTCCCAATCTCTGGGAGAGTTTCAAAGGATGGATTGAACTCGCAAATCCCCCTCCACCTATGAACGACATTGATGATATCCCTGTGCGGATGGGTGAGAAAGATGACATACGCAACATCACGGTGCCTTTGATCCACAAGGCATATAATGAAATCCAAGCCATAGTGGATGGTGGAGCAGGTGTCAATGTCCTATCAAAGGAGCTTTACGAAGAATGGGGTCTCCCACCAATGCAAAAGGCTAATTTCAACATACGCCTTGCCGATGATTCACGGGCTAAACCCTTGGGAATAGTGAATGGCGTGTCCACAAAGATCGCAGGAGTCCGCTTTTCCCTTCAATTCACAATCTTGGATCTCCCCAAAAAATCCTATCAAATCTTACTGGGACGTCCTTGGTTACGGGAAGCATCAGTCCTCCATGACTGGGGCACTGATAGATTGACAATCCAGAATCGAGACACTGCAGTCAGGGTGAATGTGGGGACAGGAGTTATTAAACCCATTGTTCCTAGAGCATTGGATGACACATCTTCCACGACAATCTCGAGCAAATCAGATCCCTTGCAACAGCATGCCATAGCAGGTGACTCACAAAGCAATGTCAATAACTGGATACAAACATTGGCAACCATCGACAACTGCCATTCATTAGACCCCATCTTCTCACAAATAGATGTTAACGCACTACAGGTCGATCCTCCACCGACACATGAAGAACAAATCGATCTAGAGATGCCATTCTTTATGGCTGACCTCGAATGGGATAATGAACCTGCAGAAGGTACCCATACCAATGATGACTCAGATTTTCCTTGGGACCTTGAAACAGAGGCTGCGAATGCTGAGATTGAAGATCAAATCTTTGATAATGACCTAGCCATTCTGCATGCCCTAATGGCAGTTGAGCTCCCAAAAGTTGAACCTCCACAGTTGCATAACAGCAGAAGATCCCGCAAGAAAGCTGCCGGAGGAAATCGCAGAAAAGCCAAGGCCGAGCACTTCAATGAATTCGAACGAGTCCAAACACGGATTGTGGAATTGTATCTTGCAAAGGCAGTCCCCTCAAAGTCAAAACCACCACCTCTTGAATGGTCCCCTGAAGGACTGGAAGGAGTATGTGCAGCACATGAACCCTTACTTGGAAACACCTTGCCAGTGGAAAAGTTACCCCATAGTTCCCAACGTAAGAAGTTTCGGAAATATAAGCCACATGTGCAGATGAAGCTCGATCAAGAGACTTCAGAAAAAGAAAGGAAAGAAGAGCCTAACAAATTACTAAATGCAACTATGCCACCCAATACTCATGCAACATCTCAGGCTAGTTCAACCCCATCAGAGGCCGATCTTCGAGAAGTGCCGGAATACTTTAAGAATTATACAAGTGGCAGTGCACCAATAGCAATGCCAAGACCAATCAGAGAATCTGAAGTTCAAGAAACCGATAGCATTGGAGAAACTCCAATCTATGAGGGACCGGCAAAAACACGCACAATAAACCTCGCCCTTGAAGGGGAGGAAGAAAAGTTGGTTTTCATTGGGAAACAGCTCCGTCAAGAAGATGAAAGCAAACTCAAAGAACTCCTAATGGAATACCGTGACTGCCTAGCATGGTCATACAAAGAGATGAAAGGAATTTCACCAGAAGTGGCAGTTCACACGATCCCTATAAGGGAAGGTGCTCACCCTAAGGTATGTGGACCTTATCGCACAAATCCTAAATATGGCACCATGGTTTATGACGAGCTGGAAAAACTCCTAGATGCCGGATTCATCTACGAGATAGAGCACACTGATTGGGTTTCACCCATTGTCATTGTACCTAAACGCAACAAGAAGCTCAGAATATGCGTAAACTTGAAAAATGTGAATGCCGCCACAATTAGGGATCACTACCCCCTACCCTTAACAGAAACAGTGTTGGAAAAGGTGGCAAGATCCGAAATATATAGCTTCTTGGATGGATTCAGTGGCTATAACCAAGTACAAATTGCTCCTCAAGACCAATCAAAAACAGCATTTGCTACAGAATGGGGTATTTTTGCATATAGAGTCATGCCATTCGGCCTTTGTAATGCCCCAGCCACATTCCAGCGAGTCATGTTCACAGCTTTCAAGTCATTTTTGAATAAGTTTTTACAGGTGTTCTTGGATGATTTGTGCATCCATTCAACCAAACAAGACCACTTCAAATGTCTGGAAGAAGTACTAATCAAATGCAGGGCGTATGGCATCTCCCTAAATCCAACAAAATGCCAGTTCATGGTCACCCACGGAGTTGTTTTGGGACACATCGTCTCTCAACATGGGATTGCAACTGACATGGACAAAATCAAAGTCATCATGGAATTGCCTCCTCCTACAAATTCCAAAGGTGTACAGGTGTTCTTATGGACCGAAGAGTGCGACCAAGCCTTTGAGCTTTTAAAGTGGCGCCTAATCACAGCACCCATCCTTCTATCTCCCAATTGGGATATTGATTTTCATGTTCATACTGATGGATCCAAGTATGCAATTGGAAGTGTACTTTGTCAACCGGGTGAACATAAGAAAGACTACCCCGTCTACTTCGCCAGTCGACAACTCAATGATGCAGAGATCAACTATACAACCACAGAAAGAGAAGCCCTCGCAATGGTGTACAGTGTAAAGAAATTTCGGCACTATCTACTCGCAAATGATTTTGTCTTCTACACCGACCATCATGCATTGCTTTATCTTGTGAACCGTCCGTGTACCACAGGAAGAATAACCAGATGGCTCCTCTTGCTACAAGAATTCAACTTCAAAATTGTGGTCCGCAAAGGTGCCCAACACTACATTGCCGATCACATGTAGATCGAGTCAAGACAGGAGAACAAGCCACTGGCATAGAAGATGACTTACCAGATGCCACACTATTTCAAATAGATGCTGTTCCAGAATGGTGTGGAGATATCATTGGGTACTTGATGGCAGGAAGACCACCCCCTGACATGAAAGCAGTAGATGCCAGAAAATTGATTCTAAAGGCTGCACCATATCAACTCATTGCAGGACAACTATACAAGATGGGCAAGGACCAGATATTAAGAAGATGTGTAATGCCTCATGAGATCCTGCCAATCCTGAGTGAAGTCCATGAAGGCATTGCAGGAGGACACTTCCAAGGGGAAGCCACAGCAAGAAAAGTTCTCCTCGCAGGCTACTGGTGGCCAACACTGTGGGCAGATGCCTATGAATATGTAAAAGGCTGTGATGTATGCCAATGAACTATTAAACCACAACACAAAGACTTCAATCCTCTAACAACAGTTGTTGCACAACAGCCATTTGAAAAATGGGGGATTGATTATGTGGGTCCCATACATCCAGCGGCAAAAGGAACACAGGCACGCTACATCATTGTGGCCACTGATTACTTTACAAAATGGGCTGAAGCTAAAGCAGTCAGAAAGGCAGATGCCAAAAGCACAGCAAGATTCTTGTACGAACATGTGATCACCCGATTCGGATGCCCCCTTGAAATTGTGTCGGATAGAGGCACACATTTTGTCAATGAGGTAATCCAAGAACTCTTGTCTGGCTTCATGGTCATTCATAGAAAAAGCACACCCTACTACCCCCAAGGGAATGGACTAGCAGAATCCACAAACAAAATCATATGCAATATCCTCACCAAGGTAGTAGAACCACAGCATTCTGATTGGGCAGAGAAACTGAATGCAGCCTTATGGGCATACAGAACCACATTCAAGGTCAGTACAGGGAACACACCTTTTCAATTGGTGTACGGCCTTGAAGCCGTGGTCCCACTTGAATTTGTAATACCAAGCCTGCGCATCGCAATACAGGAACGCATGGGTGATCATGAGTCCTTGAAAGAAAGGCTCTGTCAGTTGGAAAAGCATACAGAGACAAGACTAGTCGCTTATCATGCCATGACAACAGAAAAACGTCGAAGAAAGGCATGGTTTGACAGGAATCTGAAAGCTAAAGACATCAAGGAAGGCGACTTAGTCCTGTTATACAATGCCAAAGTACACAAGGGAAAACTGAAGTATCTAGGTCAAGGACCCTACCGAGTACGAAAGATGAATCCCATTGGAGCTGTGCTACTTGAAACACTTGATGGAGTCCAATTCAACACAACAATAAACGGGAGCCGACTGAAGCGCTACTACATCAACACGCGAGCCATCCCCGACAAAAACGAAGATTTGGGAAACCAAGTCTTCCTTAGTTAGGATTAGATTGTATCACAAGCACTCACTCGCACATGCACGTTTTTGCACATATAGTTTGCACTAGCACACTCACTGCATACGCACGTTTTTTGCACATTAGGGATGTTTGAGTCTTAGTTTCCCTATCAAATCCCACGAATAAGCATATAGTTAGACACATCACATGCACTCACATGATTTTGCATAGGCTTATAATAGATTGCATAAAAAATAGTATCACACACTTTCATTCCATACTCTCAAAGCATGCAATGAATTCACACGCACTACACAAAGCTATGCCAAAACTCAAGATAAATTGGCAACAGAGTCTGCAGCCTCCGCAACGAGACCCCCGCCAAACATCACAGCCGTCTCCTATATGCAAAAATATCAAACTTGCATACTAATTATCTACAAGCTCAATGCTACGGGTGCAATCGCATCCAACATGTATGCAAGATAGCAAGAAATGACAGCCTCAACAACGAGACCCCCGCCAAATCTCTTCCCAAGAAGATTCGATGGCAGCGTCCGCAACCTCAGCAACGAGATCCCCTCTGACATTCATAGTCATCTACCCCTCCTTAAGTGGAGACAAGCTTCTTGACCAACATCCTTTATACCAATCCTCCACAACGAGACCCCTGCCAAATCTCTTCCCAAGAAGATTCGATGGCAGCGTCCGCAACCTCAGCAACGAGATCCCCTCTGACATTCATAGTCATCTACCCCTCCTTAAGTGGAGACAAGCTTCTTGACCAACATCCTTTATACCAATCCTCCACAACGAGACCCCCGCTAAACCTCTTCCCAAGAAGATTCGATGGCAGCATTCGCAACCTCAGCAACGAGATCCCCTCTGGCAATCATAGTCATCTACCCCTCCTTAAGAGGAAATAAGTTTCTTGACTATTGACTACAAATTGTGTGGTGCAAAAGCATTATAGCAGGAACGACTCGCATACCACAAGCTAAATAGCCACTGAATTATGCACATGGCATCCCAACTCTGAAATCAAAATAAGCCATAACCCGAGGACGGGTAATAAAATGGATCCGGGAGTATGTTGACTCTGTGCCAACATGAACTTATGAAGAAAGAGAAGGTGATACAACTTTGTGTTACAACTTCTAGACACAACTTTATGTTACGACTTTGTGTAACAACTTTGTGTTACGAGTTTGTCTACATGAAGAGAGAGAATGTGTTACGACTTTGTGATACAACTTTGTGACACAACTTTGTGTTACAACTTTGTGTTACAACTTTGTGTAACAACTTTGTGTAACGACTTTGTGTTACATGCAGAGAGAGAAGCTCTCCAACTTGTATAAATACCCCATAATGGAATGAAGCCCACACTCTTGGGGCATTGTGTTGAGTCTACATTGGTATTCCAAGCATTTGTCTCAAGTGTCCATGCTTCCTTGCACTGCACGTCCAAAAGCATGTCCTAACCTTGCAACCCTTCTCCCCTCTCCTCCAACCCTGCAACCCACCCTCTCCCTCTCCTCCCCCTCCTCCTCCTCCTCCCTCCTCCTCCTCCTCCTCTCTCCTCCCTCTCCCTCCTCCTCTTCCCTCCTCCTCCTTCCTCCTCTCACTCTTCCTTCACCTCCTCCTCCTCCTCCTCTCTCCTCCCTCTCCCTCCTCCTCTTCCCTCCTCCTCCTTCCTCCTCTCACTCTTCCTTCACCCATGCTCTTACACCTTCTTCCTCTCCCACTCCTATGCTTTCCTAAACCCTTAAACTCCATGATCTACGAGGGAGACGAGTTCTCCACCATGTACTCTACTCTGAACCTTGGAACCCCCTTCTAAACCTTGGAACTCTTTCTAAACCTTGAACTCTTTCTAAACCCTGGATCCTCCTTCTGAACCCTTGAACTCTTCCTAAACCCTGGAACCTCCTTCTGAACCCTTAAACTCCTCCTAAACCCTACAACCCCCAATGAAGGCGAAAGCCTTCATTACCCCAACAACAATGGTTTACGTGCCTTTTACACATGCTTGCATTATGTTTACTCACCACACTTAAGCCTACGTCTCTCACCGGAACACGACTCGAGGTCCTAAGCTACATATATACTACAACGACAATCCCAATATATCTGTAGGTGACAAAAAGCCTCGGAACCCTGCAACATAGAATACCCAGCTCTTCCTACGAAAGCGGTAGGAAAGAGCAAACAGGTATACAATCAAGGGTAGATGATGGATCATCTATTGGTGGAAATGATGAGCCAAATGTGGCTGATATGCAAGTGGGACAGCAAGCTGAAATGCCCTTGAGAAGATCATCTAGAGTGTCTAGACCGCCTGATAGGTTTGTTCCAGGGGTAGACTATGTGATGCTTACTGATTGCGGGGAGCCTTCTTGCTATAGAGAGGCTATGATGCATGAGGATCAACGCAAGTGGGAGTATGCTATGCAATCAAAGATGAGTTCACTTATGAAGAATAAGACTTGGGACTTGGTTTCTTTGCCACATGGAAAGAAAGCATTGCCATGTAAATGGGTCTACAAAATGAAGGTCACAGGTGATGATGTGCCTAGGTACAAGGCCCGTTTGGTTGCTAAAGGGTTCAAGCAAGAGAAGGGTGTGGACTTTGATGAGATATTCTCTCTGGTTGTGAAGATGACCACACTTAGATGCATGCTTGGACTAGTGGCATCAGAGGATATGGAGCTTATGCAGATAGATGTCAAGACAGCTTTCTTGCATGGGGATTTGCATGAGGAAATTTACATGGTGCAGCTGGAAGGCTTTGAAGAAAAGGGCAAAGAGCATTTAGTTTGCAAGCTAAAGAAGAGTCTCTATGGTCTTAAGCAAGCGCCTAGAGAATGGTATCAGAAGTTTGATACTTTCATTCGGTCCCAGGGTTTTAGAAGGAGTGAAATTGATCACTGCCTCTACACTAAAAGGGCTAAGGATAATAGCCTGATAATCTTGGCACTATATGTGGATGATATGCTATTGGCTAGCAAGAATACTTATGAGCTAGATGCATTAAAGGCCAAGTTGCATGAGGCCTTTGATATGAAGGATTTGGGACTTGCAGGTCATATTCTTGGTATGCGCATCACGCGTGATCGGAGTAGGAAACTCCTTTGGCTTTCACAAAAAGAGTATGTTACAAAAGTATTACAGCGTTTCAATATGGAGGGGGGGAAGGCAATGAGTACTCCATTCCCTCCATATGTGAAACTGAGGAAAGGGCCATGATGGCCAAGGTTCCTTATGCATCAGCAGTTGGGAGTCTTATGTATGCTATGATAGCTACTAGACCAGACATTGCATTTGCAGTGGGAGTTGTTAGCCGGTATATGGCTAATCCAGGAAAGAGGCATTGGGAGGCAGTTAAGTGCATCATGAGGTAAATGAAGGGTACCAAGGAGATGTGCATCTGCTTTGGTAAAGGAGACATGCGTGTACTTGGGTACACAGATTCAGACTATGCAGGGCATGTGGATAGTAGGAGATCCACTTCTGGTTATGTGTTCACCTTTGCAGGTGGTGCAGTGTCATGGATGTCTCGTGCACAGAAGTGCATGGCTTTGTCTACCACAGAGGCTGAGTATGTTGCAGCCACAGAGGGTTGCAAGGAGGCTATATGGCTTGATCGGCTAGTGGGATATTTGGGCATTCATACAGGTGTACCGACATTGCATAGTGATTCCATGAGTGCTATTCAGCTAGCATGGAATCCGGTCTTTCATGCAAAGACCAAACACATTATTGAGGTCAGGTAACATTTCATCAGGGAGGTACTTGAGGACAAGCGCATAGAGCTTGTCAAGGTTCATACAGATGATAACCCTGCAGATATGCTGATGAAGAGTCTACCTAGTCAGCGGTTTGAGTATTGTCGTGTATTGATGGGCATTGGATAGTATGCTCACTAGTTGTTCTCTCTTAAAGGCACATTGTCCTTTAAGTGGGAGGTTGTGGGGGTTAAAGGTCACTGTGCCTTAACCCCAGTTATGTACAATACTCAAACACATATATAAATGAATGAAAAAGAAGATTAGGGTGGTTCTGCACCCACCAAAACTTGTGTGGCTCTGTATCTCTCTCTCTCTCTCCTTCTTCCGTTCTTGCTTCCGTTGAGAGCACTCTCAAAAGTTACATAACAAACCCAATGCACCTGCTTGATGAGCCTCAGGTAATCAAGTCTTGCTAAAGTGAGTTAACTTGCATGTGATATGATTAGCTAATATGCATTATGAGTTAGCATATGTTCTGTTACGCACATATGCTTTTGTCACTATATACATGTATGCTTCCACAGGTTCTGCTACTATGAATTGCATGCTCTTTAGCAAGAGTACTCATTTTACTTAGTCCTTCATCTCATAAAATTAGTCCTAAACATGTTCTGCTACTTTCAACTCTATTCTATTTAGCACAAGTAACTCATGTTGCTTAGTCCTTCATGTCATAAAATTATAACTTCTAACGATAAATAGTGAGTAAATAGCGCAACATATTGTGATATATAGCATCACAATTGAGAACTAGCATAGTTCAATAGCTAGATAACATGTAAGTATTGATTGCTAAGTATCATGATTTGATAACTTGCTAATTCTAACTAGCATGGTATGATCTACATTATGCCAACTAGCAAGGTCTAATAACAAACATTTGATTCTTCCATGTATAGATGCTACTCAATAGCATGGTCTACTAAAAGTAGCATGGTCCATTAACTATATAATGCTAACTAGCAGGGTCTAATAACTAGCATTTGATCCTTCTAAGTAGATGTTGCAAAGTAGCTTGGTTTGATAATTAGCATGGCCCCTTAGCCATATAATGCTAACTAGCATGATTCATTAACTACATTATATGCTAAGTAGCATGCTATAATAAATAGCATGGTCACACAGTAATCATGGTCGGACCCAATTTATGCTGATTAGTGTGGCCTTATAAGAATCATGGTTGGACCTAGATTTTGCTAACTATTACAATCTTATAGCAAGCATGGTTGGACCTAGATTATTATAACTAGCATGATCTTATAACAAGCATGGTTAGATAGTAAGCACAGTCTAACATTTTGCAGGTTGAGCTCTTCCATAGGCTCAAAGAGAGACATCCCAACTGCAACATTAGTCAGAGATCATTTGAGATAATGAAGTGGGGGATGAATACACATGATGTTGAGAGTACCATGTGCAAATGTTATTCCTGAAGGATACATTGAACCACATGTAGTCTCATACATTTGGGATCCATGGAGCAAGATGCAATTTCACATGTGGCAGTTGTGCCATAGGTGATGGCACAAGCACTAGTTGCTTGGCTTCATGTCACATTTTCAAAGGTATCACACATTTGTGGGAGTTAATTGATGTGTCTCATGGGAGATTACAAAAAATATGGTCCAAAGAAATTGAAAATGTGCTTTTTGGAGATGGAACATAGGGGCATGACCTTGTCTCTAAAGGTATGTGAACATGCGCAGTCAATAGATAAGCATGGAAACAAAAAAAAAGACAATAAATTTATTGGACATGCCATGCTTAGAGTTTCTTCATCTCTTGAAGACCAAGCTCAAGGTCTTCATCACACATAACTACGTGGCTTGATGGTAAGCAAAACAATTCTTTCAAGGAAGAGGGAATGCATCCACCAACATGTTAAACATTTAGAGCAACTACAATCAGATGCTTGGATGCTACAAAAGAGATTGCTGCAAGAAGTAGTATGACCAAGTCCAGGACAATCTAGTAGCAATAGAGGGAATTTCTATGGAAGAGAAGTGGTGGACATTCAAGATACAGTCATTATGGCGATGGACCATAGACAATGTATTTTGCAAGTGAGGATATGCAGAAGGCTCAAACAATGTACATTGACATTGATTATGATTCAAAAGGGAAATGTAGCTATCAAGTTGATCAAGCATATTAAGATACTTGGTACATAGATAGGGGTGCATCATCTCATACGACAAAGCATCAAGAATGGTTCATAAAGATGAAACCATTAGAAGGACCAAAGAATGTTATTTACACTGCGGACAACAAACCGAATCATGTTCAAGGAAAAGGCATTGTCCCTATGAACAATTTCATTGGTACGAAAGGATTGGTGAAAGACGTACTCTATGTTCCAAAGCTCAACAAGAACCTCTTGTCAGTTGGAAAAAATGACAAAACACAACTATCAAGTCATATTTGATGGAGATGAATGCACGATTAGAGATAAATCCAAAGGATAGTAGCTAATAGGAAAAGCAGTTTAGGAAGGATGCTTGTTCAGAATGCTAGCTTCAATACCAAACTTTTATGCCATGTCATCTCAACAGCAACCGATGCCACTTTCTGTAATTTGGCACAAGAGATATGGACATGTCAATTCAAAAGCTTGGTGTAGTAAGAAATAAAAACATGACACTTGGCATTCCTAAAGTACAATTTCTTGGAAAATTTTGCAAAGTATGTTGGTTTGGTAAAAAAAAGAGAACCAATTTTGGCAAAATCACCTATTCAACAAGAGGTGTAGGCTTGATTTAAGACAGATATATATAGGGTTATGCATAGACTTGCAGTACAATGGTTTACTTTGCTACTTGACTTTCATCAATGACTATAGCAAATATTGATGGGTCTACATTCTAAAAGAGAAATATGAAGTCTTTTCTAGATTTCAAAAATTCACATCCATGATAGAGAACCAGACAGGCAAAAGATCAAAGTCATGAGATCAGACAAAGGAGGTGAATACATGTCTTTAGCATTCATGAACTTTTGTAGAAGTAATGGCATTCAAAAATGTTCACGTGTAAATACTCCTCAACAAAATGTAATAGTGGAAAGGAATAATGGGACTTTAGCAGACAATGCTAAAGCAATGCGCAATGAGAAGCATCTTTTGAATCAGTATTGGACAGAAGCAATTGCCAATGCAAATTGCTTGCTTAATTGGATTTCGACCAAACCTATTCAGTGCTTGACACCTTATGAGGAATTCATTGGATACAAGCCACACATTGGGCATCTCTGCATATTTTGTTGGATAGCATATGCCCACATACATGATGATCATTATAGAAAGTTGGATATGACCCAAGAGACATAATGCCAAGTCATGGTTAGCAACTATTTCTCTTGCCTTGTTGAACAAGGAATCAAGCACCACAACTCAAACTAGAACAATCAGTTGGGCTCAAGAAAGAGTTGGACGATCACATTATGTTAATCCAAGCAAGAAAATAAAAGCTAATAATGATCTTATATGCCCACATTAGGCTAACTACCACTAATGATAGGCCAGCTACCCATAAACACCACAAACAGTGTCATACTAGTAGTAGTAACTCAACTATTGGTGGTATAGCATATTTATTATTTATTAAAAGGTTTGCTACATCCAACAAAATCAACGAAAATAAAATTAATGCTACCTAAAATAGAATTAACAAAATTAGTGACAAAATTACCACCCATAATAATAGTAATAAAATTACCATTAATAATTTAGTTGTTGTTGAGCCCCCAAGGTGAAGGGGTGCAACAACCAATCAAAGTGTAAAGCAAAGAGAGTGCTCAAAGCAAAGGCCAAGGCAAACTGAAGCTAGATGAAGCAAGCCACATAAAAAACTTTGAGTCAAATCGGCTAAAACCCAATAGGTCCTAAGACTGAAGGAGCAAACAACAAAGCTCATCGAGCAAACATAAAGATGGATGGCTAAAATTTATGGAGGGATCCCACCCAACAATTTTAGAAGGATCGTTCTTAAATCTCGATGACATCTCTTGGAAACGGTTTTAACATCGTCAATGTTACAAATTAAAGAGAGCGTCCAAGCTTGGAAATACATGAAGTTTGGTGGATAAGGAGTTTTCTAGGCTAAGAAGTGTTTGAGGAGACTAGTAGTGATATGGGAGTGGACAATAATAGGCGTTGATGGGTGCGAGAAGTTTGAGGGAGTGTTTATGTTAAGAGTAGTAGTAATAGTAGTTGGATGGCATGAAAAATTGTTCTTGAGAAAGTGTCTAGGATTGTTCTAGGAGTGTGAATAAGTAGATGTAGATTATGAAGATAGTTTAGATATGTGCATGGGAGGAAGACAAATCCATCAATATGTCAAGAGTAGTGGTGCTTACTTGTACTACATATGTAGAGGATAAAGAGAAGACAGTTTGAGATCCTCTTTTGGAAGTCTAAGATGCATCATGTGCTCACAAATGAATTAGTATCCATCTATGTTTGACCATTTGAGAGAATTTGAAATCTTCAATGGTGCTATGGACATTAAGAGTCCATCCTACAATGAGCAACATCCACTTTTGTTAGGCCATCTGGTAATAAACACGCATGAGTAACTTACATGCTTGTTTAAGTAAAATAAACATGTGGCACTTTGGAGCCTCATATTTTTTGTGATTCTTGTTAGGGAACATCTACAATAGATGTGCCAATGGACAAAGATGATAGGATGGAGGTTGCAAGAATGCAAATAAACCATAGTGTTAACAAAGGAGCAAGATGCAGGGAAGTTAAATTGAGATAGAAACAAGTCCCAAAACAAGTGCAAGCTTGAACAAATGCCAAGTTGTAGACATGGCAAAGCTAGCATAGGAGTATCATGAGAAAATGGCAATTTAAGACGTTACAGTAGCACAACTTGCCCTCGCACTAGAGAACCTATCTTTGTTATTTTTACTATACCTTGTCAAGATTGAGTTCATCGCATACATTGAAATGTGGACATAAAGCTACTTGCATCCTAATGAATTCATGGACTTGACACACTAATGCAATTTCTAATGGATGTTCTACAAGGTGAATACACAAAGAGGTTCCTTGATATCATATACGCTACAGTTGATGATCGAGGAAGGCTAAAGAGTAACAATATGAATCGACAAAAAATGATTGTCAAGTGTAGAATAGGATGCAAGAGCTAACTAATAACAATGATATCAGTAGAGAAGGAAAAAGTAGATGAGTAAACTCATGAAAGATTATGAAAGGAACCCAATCCGAGGGAAAAGAGTTGAAACTTTGAGCTGATAGAAAAACTATACTACACTAACGACAAAAAATAGGAAGAAGTGAAGGAAGTCCAAGAGCATCAAAGTTCCACCTCTGAAGGAAAACCAGAGATACCAGGTCATAAAGTACTTAGGGAAGAGAGGGTGAAAATACCCATTTGTAGAGCTTCCTACGAATGTTGAATATATTACAATGGAATAGAAAGGCGAAATACTTGATATTATTTTCCATTGCATTTTTATATAATGCTATCAAATGGTCTAAGCAATAACTGAACCATCATTTCAATACATGAAATTAGTTGAGGGAAGCCCTTCTAAAAAGATTTTAGTACAAGTTTAGCAAAGAATATGTGATGGTGAAGCTCACTCAAATCAAACGTGGAGTATGACTTTGTGACCCAAATGAGGGTGCTTACCAATTACTGTGTGTCACTTCAAACACAACAATGCTTTAGCTATTGTTGCTGAGTCACCTCACCAGTGGCACAAAGTTTAGGAAAATGTAAATCACTCATCCAACAAGAACATAAATACAACAATACAAAGCAACTATAGACACGCTTCATAGACGTGCAAAATAGCGGGCGCGTCTATAGACGCTGTTCGGATAGAGAAATTACAAGCGCGTCTAATAGTGTGTCTAATAGCATGTCTATTAGCACATCTATTAGCGGGTCTAATAGTGTGTCTAATAGCGCATCTATTAGCATGTTTATTGGCACGTCTACCAATGCATCTGCACCGTTAATTAGATGCAAAACAGAGAATACAAAAAGTGAGATTTTGCGGCAACCTGATAAGTGTACATCAATGCTTTCCAAACATTTCCCATGATTACGAAAGCACATAATTTTAACAAAAATATCAATGCTTTTTTGCAAACCCATGCCACATATACAAAAATTAAGCGAGGTGAGGAGAATGAGACAATATGTAAAATAGTTTTGCCAATATCAATGATGGGCTATAGTTCAATCTCATCCTCAATGAGATCAACCCTTGCCAAACTATCTACTTCAAAATCCAAACCAGTGTTGAGATCTACAAATATATTTAACCCACTACTACTTGTGCTACTCATGTGCTCATCGAAATCAGCATCACCAACGGTAGGCTCGTCCTCATGGGTAATGGCCTCAATATCTGTATCTCCTTTCTCATGATCATCCTCCTCTCTCATATCATGGTCATCATCACCTCCATGGCCATGATCATCCTCCATACGCTCCATATTAGTAAATGTACTATACATCACTTTGGAACGTGGCGTAATAGGTATGACATGCCACCATCTATTATTATCCACCATTGGTTGATAGACAACCTAATTCAAACACAAATACAATTGGCATGTTATTTTCCTTACATCGAAGGTATTAAATATTTAAAAGTGAGTATTTTTATATGTGTGTACAATTCCTGTTCACATTGTTGCGGTAGTACTAGTGTGTCCTTCTTACTTTGCCAAAACTTTATGGAGTCAATAGTTACAAAGCCACTTGCATGGCATTTGATTGTTGCATTAGCGCCTCTTTCCACCACGTCCTTAAACCACTTTACATCTAAAATATACACAAAGAAGCGTCAAAAATCAAGCTTAATAATATCTTGGATTATGCCACAATAATCATCCATGGCTCCATTGGCTCCCTCAAAGCTAGCAATGACACGATAATCTTGTGTGTTTATCTTATCATCAATCCGTTGTGTTCGAAAATGCTTGCCCTCACACCATATAGCATTGAACATAGTATAATACACCAAGACAAAATCAATTAAATAAAGCAATCTAAATTATTGAAAGCTCCTAACTTATGCATAACATTCTATATATCGACCTTGCTCATGCATCCCCTAGCATACTCCCATTCTTCCATTGTGATATGCATCCCCTCGTCTCTCTCTGCTCTCTCCATTTCGTCAAGTAGCCAATCCACATGAATATCCTTTGGAAGTGCTCTTAGATACTAAGGGTATGGCACACGAGATCCGTGGTGTGTACAAAAGAGGGCCCTTTACTGAGATTACCCCAGTGGAGTCGAGACAGCCAGCCGACTACAGAGTTGAGTCCCTTTCCCCATGCCGTCAGGAGGCCCTTTTGCCTCGCAGAGTTATCGGCATACTCCCGTGGAGTTGAGACTCGGTTCTCTAACTATGAGTGGTCAGCGTAGTCTCGTGCAGTTGAGAGTTGCTTCTCCAACTACGAGTGGCCAACATACTAGCTCAACACGACACAGTAGCAAGTGTAGTAGCAGGGAGAGCGGTGGGGGATGCATGGCACAGTGCTTTGGGAGGGGTAGTGGTGGGGACGGGGATGATTTGATGATGTAGACATGCCAGAGGGTGATGGTACAATCTACTATGACATCACTCAGATAGGAGGCATCTTGATGGATGCACGGGGGAAGGACATCATGGCCTTCATGCGCTCTGTAATTGCTAACAACTACAGAGATTGCTTTATTCACTATAAAGGCCATCCAAAAAGGTTGGCTGATGAGACCCTCGCTGCTATTCGATCTAGGTATCCCAATCCCCCCAATGTTCAGTTCACAGATAAATAGGCCAAGTCAAAGATTGTTACGATACTTAGCAATAAAAGATCTTCGCTTAAGAGGCACGCAAAGAGGCACGCACTAGCAAAGATTGCCAGGCTCGAGGGAGGTCAACCACCAAGGGACCCACTCCACACCGCTCATAAGCGTGAGTGGAAGAAAGCAATGAAGGCAACGAAGGCCGGACCCCAGTCTGCAGCACGTGGAGGTACGAAGGTTCCAAATGGAGCAATATGGAAGTGTGCATTTTGGAGCAGGAGGTGTTGAATCATGGGAGGCCCAATTTGTAAGTATCGATCTCAAATTATATTGTTTATGTAGTTTATTAGGAGGTTGTTTCTTTGTACTAACCCCTCTGCAAATTGTGTCATCTTACAGCTTGATATCGTGGGCAGATACCCTACTCTTGTCGAGACAGCCTACCACCGCCACCATCGCAGAGGAGATACATGGAGGCACTTCTATGATGATGGATTGATTACTCAGGAGCGGTATATCCGAGCTACTGGAGCGCCCCCCAGGTATTTGAAAGTAATTAAATAATGTCAATATTGTAAGTAAAGATTTGATTTTTCATACATTGATACATGTTGTCCCTCGTTTACAGGGCCCTACAGAGGAAGATGAGGAAGAAGGAGGCATAGAAGGGGGCGAAGAAGGGAGCGAGGACGTGGAGAACTTAGATTAGACGTAGAAGTAGTGCTAGCTACTCTTTTTTGTACTTAAAGCCACTAGCTTGGCTTCGTGCCTCTCTTGTATATACACTCCTCTTTTTTTTTATACTTGAAGCCAAAGGACGTGGCTTGGCTTCGTGCTATATGTACATACAAGCACTTTTTAAGCTATGAATTAATATACACTCTTTTTATTTTTTTGGCTTTCAATTTTCTTATGCAACATTCTATCAATTAATGCCTTGTGAACTAAACGTTTTGGAGTTGTAATGTTTTATTCGGAATTGTAATCGTCGGCTATAGACGTGCTTGCAAGACTGCTAATTAAAATGTGGTTGGTTGTAAGAATTGAATTGCACAATGTGAAAATGGGATTCTTGTAACTACATAGCATACACAACATACACAGCATTCTGTTCAAGCACATAAAATTTTGCTTTTATTAACAAAAAAGATTCTGTAGAGCATAGACCTATCAAAGCCTCTATAAATGCGTCTATGTACGCATCTCTCTGTTCAAGAGGGCGTCTATTTGTGTGTTTATAGACGTGTTTATAAACTCTCTCTGTTCTAGCAGACCATCTATTTGTGCGTCTATAGGCGCGTCTGTCTGTTATATAATAGATGCACCTTTAGATGCAGGCCTGTAGACGTGCCAATAAACGTGCAAATAGACGCGCCTGTAAGTTTTTTGTTAACTTATGGAAATGCATCTATGTGTGCATCTATAGGTGCTTTGTCTTGTTGTGAAAATTAACACAAGGCAAATTACAATTAAGAACAGAATCATCATTTAGTGCAGAAGAAAGCAAAATTTAGTCTTCATGGATAGCGAAGATGAGGAAGAAGAAGAAGAAGAGTTAATCATGAAGAAGAAATTCAAAAACATGGATAGGTAAGAGCCTCAAAAGATTATGAAAGCGAGATTACCTTTGAATAAAAGAAGAAGTACGGTGCATGATTGCAAAGTTGATGGGCATCACAAATGCAAATTGAGATAGTACTATAACATACACAATCATTCAAGATGCACAAGAGGAGCTCTAAGATAAAATTATAGTGGAATAAGAATATCTTTGAAGGACTCAGTTGAAGAGGAGCTTTGAAAAAAGAAGTATGGTGCACAAAGTGCAACATTGATGGGCATATAGGGCTGGTACTACAACATATACAATCATTCAATACACACAATCAAACAATAATGGTTCAACAAAAGTAAGAGGTCTACAAAGTTCAACCAAGTAGAGAGGGATGGTGGAAGACATACCAAACAGATAGACCAAATAATTTTCAACACTACATCTTTCTTTTACAAGAAGGAAGGCCACTAGAAGGATGGCATGTCATGGAAGACGCAACTAGATATGGTGTAGAGAGCATGGAGAGAGGATGTGAGAATAACAAAGAGGCACCAACTACATGTCTAGTATATTCACACACATTAAAAAAACGAATGTGGCACAAGGTCACATGGTGGGTCAAAGAATCTGATGAGCTTGGAGGAGCGAAAGGAGCAAGACCTAGTAATTCACCATGGTCATCGCACCAGTTTTACTGGTAAAGAAAAAAGATGGCACTATGAGTTTATGCAATAAGAAAATAAGTTGGCCGCTGAAAGAACTAAGGAATTGAAATAGAAAGAGCCCTTGGTGGAACTAAGAGAATAGCTAAAATGCAGTGAGACAAAGAGCTATGACCCAAACAAAAATAATAAAATTAAAGGTATCGCATTAGAAAAAAATAAATTAAATGCAACATGGGAGAAACTTAATGAGCTAAATCTGACAATCTTAACAAGTCAACTATTAGAAATCGCCCCTCACTAAACCAAGTTTATTTAAAATTGACCAATAGTAAGCAATTGGTGACAGAAGCAGTAACCACCACGGTTAATCAAGCGATAGTCAAGCGAAACATCATCCCTAAACCCTAAACATGCTAATAGCTACAATTGATGCCATGAGAGTGGTAACAAAAATGCCAATGGAGAAGAGAAGGCAAAAAATATGTTTCCAAAGGGGTTACTTAGGATGAAGAACAATATAGAAAATTACATGAAATCTTATGAAGAGATGGAATCAGACTATTAACATTCCTGATCTACATGTTTACAATTGCAATGCATATATTCAAGGCTATAATATGAGTATTGATTTAATAAATATATGGATATGATGTCAAAATCAATGAGATGGAAACAAAGTTGAGCTAATTTGTGCAATTCCCAATGCACATATTTAAGTATGGCTTTGACATGAACATATGCATTTGGCATGAAACAAGAATAGAATACAACTAGTTCCCGTTGAATTTCCCACTACATTGCCAAATGCTAAATGACAATTATGGAATAACGGTCCAATGTTGCAACTTATGGGACTTGTAGATGATTTCTCAATCTACATATAAAAAGGTTTCAATAGAGCCAAAATAAGTTGACTCTTAGTACACAAAGCAAATGTGTACAAGGGCTTTGAACTGAAGATATAATTTTCATTAGCAGAGGGTGAAATGAGAATATACTGAGGCATAATAAAGACCTATTTTGTGAATCCCTTATCTTTGTCCGACTCTCAAAAACTCCCCCCCCTCCCCCCAAAAAAAAAAGCTTGTGGCTATCCCATCGCTCGCCATGGTTTTTATTTCTTGGAATCATCTCCCTCGGGCCTTGCAATTTGGAGGGCCCTCATGTAAGATTGTCGTGTGCATTCAACACAAATATTTTCTAAATGATGTTACAAAAGCTATATTTACAGAGGGGTATCATAAAAAACAATTTGACAAAAAACTTGTAGGCGGGTGTCAAACGTTCTTGATGTGCACCCTATTACGAGCGATGAGGTCCGGCAGCTGGAGATGGGTGAGCTTTCCTGATCACGTGCACATATAACGATGAGCCACAATGCACATCATGATGGTAGTTCAAGGACGGCATCCTGTGCAAAAGAAGATGGATAATTTGGATCTGAAGGCCAGAAGTTGACTTTAGGTTGTAATGATGTTTGCATGGATTCCAATACGTTAATACGTTGACTTGAATTGGTAATGATGACGTTTGAATGTTTTCAAAGCACGTAATACGTTGTTTGTCTCTAATCGCCCACATTACTTTCGTTCATTACGATGATTGCCACCTCTCAAATCAGCTGTTTCATCTCTTGTTCAATTCGTTACGCAACATCATCTTGTCAATTTCAAGGCGGCATAGAATCGTCGGCCGCTTGGCCGTTCACTACTCACGCAGGCACCTACATCCTATCGAAGTCTAATTTGATAAAACCGCTGCTCGCAAGAAGTACTTTCCTCAGTTCTCTTGCAACCCACCTGTGACTCCTCAGACTTGCTTGCTATCAGAAGCCATGACAACACAGGAACCATCCAAAATAGAAAATGACGACTTTTCCGTCGAAAGCGCACAGTTTTCTGAGCTACTTTCTGAGGACATTGGAACTTTTGAGAAAAAAACGGAAAACAAGGAAGAAGCTGTTATCATAGAGCCCGTTTCTCTGTGGAAGCTTTTCAGCGCTGCAGATGCAACAGATTGGCTACTCATGACAGCAGGTTCAATGGGAGCGATAGGCATGGGACTGATCCGGCCTGCCTTTTTCATACTTTTCGGGCAAATGATCAACGCGTCTGGCGGTTTCCCAAACAATACAAAGGCTGAGGGTGACGAGCTCGTTCGGGTGAGTACATCACGTCTCATACACTCAAAACAAAAGAATTGTCACTGCGAGAAAAGTCACAGTGTGCTAGAAACATGAAAGGAGAGACTACCCTCCCCGACCGAAGGCAAATTTGCTACGTTGCAGAACGGCTTGTGGAGAATTTATTCTGACTGTTGATTAAACTGACAAAATTGTAACTTCAAGTCGTTGTGACAAAATTGTAACTTCAAGTCGTTGTGACAAAATTGTAACTTCAAGTCGTTGTGACAAAACGGTAACCCAGAGCACGTATAATCTTGCAGTGTGAGTTTTCAATAGGGGTCGGGCACAGGACGTGCCGGCAACTGCCTATCAATACCGTGCGCGATGAGTTAATATTTCTACGCTTCTTGTTGGCCTCCGGACGCGTGTTTCCAAAAGAGAAAATTCAGGCTTTTACAAAAACTTATTTGGCCTTCCCTCCATTAGTGAACGTTGGACTCTAAAGACAAAAAGGGATTTCCCACAGACGAAAAATTTACTCGTTTATTTATTAAATTTGTATTGGTACACTTGTCCTTCGGTGGTCCTTGGTGCATTTTTCAATTGGCCCTTAGCATTTGGATTGTGCGCCAATCTTCGCACCTTCTCCTGCAAAAAGATGAATGCAGCTTTGAATGCAAAATAGTGCCCCGTCTTTCGTTTTTGTATTGGGACAGGTGTGCTCAAGGTTCTTTTGATCGGATTGCTCCTTTTTGTGCGAGGCAGTCTCTGTAGCAATCGCAATGACATGAGTATCTCGCTTCTTGCTCGGGGTCGAAACAAGTCTCAATAAACTTTCCCGAGTCTATGTAGGAGGCCGATCGTTCTCTTCATTATCGATTCCCTCCTATTGCATCTCTGCAAGAGGTAGCCTCTCAAGCTGGGCCTCTGTGTGCCTTGACCCATTCTTGAGCTTCATTCCGTGGCTCGCCTTCTCCTTCCTGTTCGAAATTCGATCCCGTGAGGTCTTTGGAACTGACAAAAAGCCATCACTCGCAAATAGCCCTGCAACCTATCTGCGGTGCAATTGTTCTCACTAATCATAGCCATTCTCATCCTAATGAAATACCTTATGATGCTCTCAGTATGAAGGATTCTTCTTGCTTTACGCACTGCACCCTCTCCTGTTTTGTAAGCTAGCATGAGAGGCGTCCGATTGGTGAACAAGATCTATTTGTGAGTGGGGAGCCTTGAAATGACAAAATGATTTTGTTGCCAAGAGCTGTATGTAGCTCATCTTGAATGTGAGCTGCAGTAGCTTCTTGCTTCCCCATCAGTTGAAGATCGTTACAGTCGTGTTTCACAGGTACAAGCTTGGATTTTTGTCTATTTTCTCATAGGTTCTATCCCATTGTTGTCGTTTGAAGTTTCTCTATCCATTCTCATCTCTCTTTTTGGCAGGCCTTTTGAATGATTATGTCATTCACCCTGTTTTGTGATTGGGCTAAGTTGCACTTGCTACGTGTATCCCTTAAAATCCTCATCTTCCTATTTTTACCCCTTGAAACCCTCCATCTTTTTCTCCCCCCCCCCCCCTCTCTCTCTCTCTCTCTCTCTCTCTCTCTGCTTTCAATTCGCCCACTTTTTCGCGCACCATTTCGGGCAAGCCACATGAATGAAATTCATCTTGTTTTTTTCCTTAAGAGCCAAAGTTCCCTCCCAGAAACATGGCCCGAAAGTGCATTGCACAATGCACATCAATTCAGAAAGATTGCACGTTTGTGATCGAACGCTGCATCTTGCGCCTGTGAGCCTGATGTGTTACCACTACACCACGTAGGTACTTGTGCACACATGTTCGCAAGTGCACTTACATATGTGGAAAGAGGTGCACACTTGCACCTTCAGGGCCGAGAAGTTGGATCCGACTAGCTAGGGCCCGTTGCGCTTGGATAGGACAAAACAGAGAAGCCAAGAAATATCATTAGGCTATTATGTTGACCACTGACAGATATGAATGGTACACATGCTCCATATGTGTGCCTGAGGATACGTTGACCATTTTACCAAATCTGACAGATATGAATGGTATACATGCTCCATATGTGCTACTTGCCTATTTAAAACACACATTACTGCTACCAAATGTAGTTTTAGTGATCATGTTTCACTCTACATTTGTGTTAGCAAATATGAGGTTCTCACCTCAACCAGAAAACCTTCTGACAGCTTTTTGCTTTTGCTGCCTTTCACTGAAATTAAAAAAGAGATCTTTACATTTCAATTCTGAAGAGCTAGCCCACATCGATGAACCAACACAACTTCATCATGGTTTGGGTTGTTTCAATTATGAGAAATTTCAATCCTATTTAGTTTAAGCTTCGTTCTTTGATTTTGATTCTTAAACTGAAAATGATAAATCCATGCTTTCCAACATAATTTTATAATGGGTGATTTGAAATGTCATGTAGCAGTAGTATAACAAGAAAAAGAAAAGAGTTGAAATTGCTTGGAGTCAACTAGCGAAAAACTATTGAAAAG
This sequence comes from Dipteris shenzhenensis, assembly GCF_047967505.1. Lineage (NCBI taxonomy): Eukaryota > Viridiplantae > Streptophyta > Polypodiopsida > Gleicheniales > Dipteridaceae > Dipteris > Dipteris shenzhenensis. The sequence continues at coordinate 16,913,096 of NC_141602.1, read as the reverse complement.
ATCCCTTTTGATTTTATGCTTCAAATGAAAGTGATAGGCAACCAAATTTTGCTTCCACTGCCTGATAGAGGAGAAACGGGTAGAGGGCCTACAACTACTAGGTAAAGCATTTATTAGCACTTTCAGGTCCAAGATGGAGATGACATTGTTTTATGGCAGTCTGTTTGGAAAGTCTGAAAAGTTTTTGCACCGCAATCTACCAAATTAATGTTAGTATATTCAAGAACTAGATATGAGCATATTTGCCGATAAGTTCCTCTGAGAGTTCATGATACTATTTGCTGATAAATTCCTTTGAGAGTTCATGATACTATTTCTAAGAGCTTTTATTTAACCATTTTAATCTACCTAAAATTCACCCAATTAATTACTTCCCTCACTTGAGCCACGGTAAGGGCGTTTTTTTCTGATGGAAATTTGGTTCATTTGCAAAGACGAAGTTGGCTACTAATTTATTGTCTTTTGGTGAGAGGGGCTTCAAATCAACCCTGAATAGGGGCTACAAATCACATTAGGAAAGAAGGAACTCAATTTCGGGGCCCTCTAAGAAATTTGCTATTTACCTATTTTTGTTACACCCGAAATCTAAAAAATGCCATAAAAGACACATATTTACTGTAAAAAAGCCACTCTAGTACCCAGGCTTCACATTGAATGTGTATATAAGATCCTCTATTTTCTGTGTAGAATTTGATGATTCTGACATCGTCGGCGCTTTTGCAACGGGCCAAAACTCCCGAATCGACCCTGGAGACACCCAAAACAGATGCGCGAAGGCCTGAAAAAGGGAAAAAATGCACGGAACGAAAGATTTGTAACAGAATGCGATTTGCCAGTTGGCCAGTCCCCAAATCGACCCTGGAGACATCGAAAACCGACGCTTGGAGACCTGAAAAAGGGCAAAAACGCCCAGAACGAAAGATTTGTAATGGAATGCGATTTGGCAGTTGGCCAATCCAAAAACCAATGCCTAGAGGCTCAGAAAAGGGCAAAAATGCCCAGAGCGGAAGATTTGCAATAGAATGCAATTTGGCCAGTTGGCCTCCAGGGTCGATTGGGGGGTTTAAGGCCGTTCCGGATGTGCCGACGATGTTAGAACCATTAAATTCTTCACAAAAAAACATTTTGAAGATCACATACGTCAAACCTAATAAAAGAGAAATTTTCAATATGACTTCTTTTATCTTTTTACGTGCTTTTTGGTATTTTTCCAACGTTACGTTGGCCCTCTACTGATTGGTCGAGAGCCTATTTTTCTAAACCCTAAAAGGCCCTAAAACAAGCTTCCTTTTTTCCTAATGATATAGAGGAGATGGTTCTAGAATTGTCAATTTTACACTATAGCAAGCTTAACAAATTATAGATATAATGCACTTCGATTGCAGTTACCTATAGCATAAAACACACTTGAGTACTCTATCATGTGGGGCAAGCATTATACCCATGACGAGACCTAAAATGCAGGGTCCCCATCCAGCAATAACTATTCCTTGCCTTCCAGCCTACTTTGTTAAGCTTGCCTCATCTGTTGAGGAGGCAAAGAAAGACTATAACAAACTATCCTATTCTATAGTCTACCGTATTACATTCCATATCTCCACCTCCTCTAGTGCTATCATAAGTTCTTGGATATGGATATCATAAAGATCTTCAAATGTCTTGCGACATCCATTCTCTTGCTATTTCAGTACTTTGACAATTTCAACACTCTGAACCATAAGTTCAGTATGCACAAAATTCCAACCCTTCAAACAAGGCGACATCCAAAGAAAAGCATTGTGCTCTCTTAGAGGGTGTTTTCTCTTTGAGATCTCCCAATGTTTTCCCTAGTAATGAGCCTAAGCTTCCTGAACAGTTTTCCTAAAGTCAGGAAAGCCCCAACATACACACACTTTACACAAATGTGTAATCATCCCAAAAAAAGTTTTAAACCCTCTTTACATGAGGGCTTGCTTTCTATATGTATAATGTGTGTTGAAATATGCATAGCTTTCTTGTGATGCTAGGATTTGGTACCCTGGAGTCATTTGGTGCGTGAGATAGCATCAATGCTAGAAGAGGCTGTCCTCCTAGCACCTTGATTATGGTGATACCAGGGAATCATGCTGACAATGGAAACCATGGTGGTTGTGGAAACCGTGGATACCATGAAGAGAGGGATGTTGTCTCTACCAAGATGTATCCAAGAGAAAAGCAAGAAAAGAGATACCAACAATAAGAGAGGAGTTGAGCATTCCAATGACATTAGAGGTGGATCCAAAAGATCATTGAGAGGGTGGAGAATAAAAAGACACACAAGAGAGAGAAAGAAAGAAAGAAAGAAAGAAAGTTTATTAAAGTCTTCGGAAGACTCGATGGATATATGAGATTGTGAGAAACCTGATACAACCCAGCTGTAAAAGCAAAAACTATATCCAACATAGTCATATCAAAATAGTAGTCACCTATAGCATCACTATCATCAACATCATCATCATGAGAGAGAGAGAGAGAGAGAGAGAGCCTATAGCATCACTATCATCAACATCATCATCATGAGAGAGAGAGAGAGAGAGAGAGAGAGAGAGAGAGAGAGAGAGAGAATGGAATGGTATGATGTTATGGGAATGTTAATAATGCCCATTGGACTCAATAGGTGATACAAAATAGTTGATGCAATAAATGGCCAGAGGAGGCCCAAATGGATGTCTTGGGACAAAAAGTGATTGAGTTTCAACTCTACAAATAGCTGTCAAGATCCCACAATCTCTTCTTTATGTTCATGACCACTATTCTTAACGCTTGTGCTCTACCAAGACCTTACCTTAATGCTCCAGTTGTTTTCTACAGTCTCCCTGGCTATCCATAGAGGTGGTGTAGGATTGCAAATAATAAATTCCTCATCCTATACTTCTTATGGATGTACTAATTGGCCCAGAATCCCAGGATTCATTTTCTATATTTTCTGACAATGGAACTTACAAATTTCTCTCTCTCTTTGTATGTTCTCTCCCATCCCCCATTCTTAATTGGCATTATTCTCCCCTCATAAGGAGACATTCTCTACTGAAGGAATCCTATCACCCATAAATCATCATTGTATTGATTTCTCTTTTGTAACAGGCCACCTTTTCCTATTGTTTCAGAGAGACATTCTCTAGTGAAGTCATAAATCGTCATTGGATTGATTTGTGTCTTGTAAGAGGCCATCTTTTTCCTTGTTTCGTACCATATTTTGTCTACTTCCTCCAATGTGATTTAAAGAGAAAGTTCATCGCTGTCATCGTCTCCGCTTAACATAGACTTGAGGCCGAATACAACCTATGCACTTTCAGAAAGTGAAGATCTTGTGATGTGAAAGAACCATATTGGTTACGCACCCTTCTAATTGGTTTGAGTATTTCTTTTCAAAATTCTCAAAAATAACTCTACAGTGCTTTTGGATTGTAGTCCTGACTATGCTTGTATTGTTCATGAAGATAATACTCAAAAGAGATCTTGGTTTGGAGAGAGTTCCTTCTGAATACGTCCTTTGATTTATGAGCTAGGCTCAAGAGTGGTGAAAATGACGTGTTTGATAATCATGTTCTTCAATGGAGTACACCATTTTTAGGCGTCCCCTTTCAGTAATTGTGTAAAGGTTGCGTTCACTAGGTTGGTTTAGGACACAACCTATTTCAATAGTTGGAAGATTTTAAGTAGATTGGATATGGAGAAATCATTTGGCAGCTATACCCTTTGGGTTGGGAGACCATGGCTGACCGATACCAGATGTTGGCACCAGTCAATAACAAGTGGGTTAACATGGGAATGGAGAACTTAAGCGTTAGGGAGATAGATGGCTACAAGGCAAAAGATTTGTGGACCAAGGTAGCAAAAAGGGACGTGGGAGCAGATGAAATTGTGATGTGGTAAGAGAGGCAATCTATGGTGGAATCACGAGCAAGTTTTGGCATGGATTTCGAGGGTAGGAGCAGCAACAGTAGATGGCATCAGATGGCGCAGCAATCGAGGCGGTCACCGAAGTGTACCGAGATCAGAGAAATGATATTTAACTGTTTGGGACAGTCAAACATGCAATGCCACAATGTCGGAGATGACGAGGTGTGAAAAGAGTATTTCCTGCTGTCGGAAGCCTCAAGTCAATGTACCGGAGTGTTAGTATAGTCGAAAAGACTTGTGGGTAAGCTTGGGAAACCAAAATCACTGCTGGAGGTCACAGGAGTCCAAATCTGAGCAAAAGATGCCAAAAAATAGCCTAAAACTGCTCGTAATCGCCTTCTGACAAGTTGTACGGACTCCTGGCACAATCGCGCATCCACCTGCAGGGGTCCGTATGGGCATATGGACAAAAAATTTGAATTTTTTCTCCTCCTCGAAATGGTGCGGGATAGGGTCGTTTATGTTTGGGCAATGCCAAAATGTCAAAAAACATCGAAATCGGATCTCAAAAGGTCAAAAAACAGCCGCTGGACTGCTCCAAAACAAGTTTCTGGCGACCGACTAATGAGGAATGTCCGCCAATGTTGAGGGAGGACCACGAACTGATGCGGGAGTGAGCTGAACTCACAAACGAGGACCAGGAGCAATTGCGAGGCTAAGGGAAGGGAGGCTCTACCTTAGAGGAGAGGGGAGCTTCCATCTACGGGCTTCTCTCATCCTCTAGATAGAGCAAGAAGAAGGTAGGAAGGGAGGCTTTGGTACCACATGAAGGCACATGGTGGAGAGGGAGAGAGAGAGAGGGTAGGCTAGGGAGAGAGGAAGTGATACTCAAAGAGAGACATAATGAAATGGAAATGAAATGACTAGAGCAATGAACCAAAATGAAAGTACTCACATGTAGACCAAAGAGCTTGTAGCTTGATACTTGATTAATTTGACACTAGACAAGTACAACTCTTATATAGAGCACACACGCACATATGAACACCTATGCATATGGGATAGCTCCCAATGTGACACGTGGCATCCATAGGACATACTAGACTAGAACTCACACTAGAACACACCAAACTGACTTAACTTGGCTTCATATTCTAACACTTGCGCATGATGTACTTGGCTTCATATTCTAAGACCTGCGTATGATGTAAGTCATGCAAAAGCTTCCTCCAAAGTGGCTGAATTCGCAGCTTTGTGTTCTTCTTTACTAGAGGAGAGAGACACGCGGTCTTGATTCTTATTGATCCATGAGATGCACGCTGAGCCCAACGAGAAGCAATAGCCAAAAGTGGACCTGCGATCATCGATGTCCCCTGACCAATCTGAGTCGGGGAAGCCACTCACAGAAATGTCACCATCTAAAGCATAATGAAGCCCATAGGAAAGTGTATCCTGCACATATCTGAGAACCCTCTTCGCTGCATTCCAATGCGTGATTGTGGGACAATGCATGAGCTGGCTAAGCAGCCCTATGGCATACACATGTCTGGCCGTGTGGAGCATAAGTAGATCAAAATGCCAACCAACTGCCTATACAATGTGCCATTAAACTTTTCACCTATATCATGTGTATGCCCCAACGTGCAGACAGCACCTCCCGGCCTTTTGGAGGATGCTGTCAGAGTGTCTTCCGGATGTAGACATCTAGATTGTTGGAGGGGACTTGAACAACCTGGAGTTTGGGGAAGACAAGCAAGGCGGCGCCTACTTCTCTGAGATGCCAGCAGCAGAGCGCAATACCTGGGAGCAGTTCATTTTCATTATCAGTGGTGGCAGAGACCCGTGGCGAGAGCCAGGTTTTAGCAGGATACCTAGCAGCCTCCTCTTCTCTTTCGAACAGAGAAGACATGATGGACTGCTTGAGAGACAAGACCGTTTCTACGTTGGGCATTGGGCACTGCATAAGTAATAGGTACAGCAGGAAGTTCAGTCCCTTCAGGACAAGGCGATCGTGGGCATAATTGTGGGCCTCACTCCTACAAGGAGATAGGTGCGAGAGTGGATCCAAGCGAGCTTGGCACTAGAGGGTGACCACATTCAGGAGGTCACCATCTATGGAAGAGGCATATTCCTCATCTAGTTGAGCTTCCCCGACACTGCCTCGACACTCGTTGAGCAAAGTCCCATCCTCCTTGGCCCGCATCTGGTGTATCTCTTTCCTTGGTACCATGGCTTTACAATGGAGGACATGGACTCAACTTACCATGTTCCCCGTTTTTTGGTTACGCTCCGCTTCCTAGGGCTCCCAAAGGAGTATTGAGCCATCCTCCCCTCCATTGGTCGGGCATTTGGCACCGTGCTCGAGTCTCCGCCAGATTCGGTCGCTTCAGTGGTAGCAGATGAAGGGGTCCCCAGGATCAGACTGGTGGTTGAGAGCCCAAGCCACCTTCAATCCATATAGAGCTTTCTTTAATCGGCATACCTTACTTTCAAAACCTGCAACCTCAAAGCCAGGAGGTTGGGAAACATAGACCTCTTCATGCAAATGCCCATGAAGAAAAGTTGCCTTGATATCAAGCTGATGTACCTCCCAATGAAAGTGGGCAGCAAAGGCAATAACAATGCGAATAGTAGTGATCTTGGAAGTGGGGGCAAAAGTCTCCTCAAAGTCAATGCCTTGCTGCCCTTAGCAACAAGATGGGTTTTGTAACGGTCCACTAAACCATCAGCTTTCTGTTTAATTTTATAAACCCACAATAACTTCCTGCAGGAAGTAATGTGCTTGCTAGCACCACTAGCAAAGAACCAAGCATCAAATATATAAGAAACTATCATGCAAGCATCATGAACATCAGGATTATACTGACATATAACAACAAAAGCCCAATGATGGTCTTGTGCAAAGTTAGTTGACTCATGATTATCATCTAGACTAGGAGAACCAGATACTGCAAGGCCAAACTCTTTCTTCTTCTTCTCAGATGCAATTCTCTTCTTGCATTTAGAAATGTCATGCCCAGGTTTCCTGCAATAGTTTCATCTCTTCTTCTTCTTCTTATCTGTGCCTCATTTCACCCCTGATATAAGGTGGCAAGCTGATCCCACACTTGCTTTGTTGTCTTGCAAGACCGGATATGAGGGATAATGACCCTTTTAACTGAAAGAGCAATCAAGGCATGTGCTTTGGTATCACGACCATCCCACTGAATACGCTCCTGTGTAGGAGGCAAAGTACCTATGCTAGAAGATGCAGTTGCTCCAGTAGTAGCATTAGACTCATCACCAGATGAGCCTGAAGCAACACATGTAGTACCAGAGGCAATGGCTGTAGCACCAGAAGTAGCATTATCTGCGCCTGAAACAATGTTTCACAAATTCTTGGCAACCAAAACATGCCCCATCATGTATGCCCACATGGGGTAATCTGTGCCATCAAGCTTGTCCTCAACCCCAAGCATCCCAAACAAATCATCCTTTCTACTAGTCATGGTGCAAGGCAAACGAGAGAAGAGCAGCCTCAAAAAATCAAAAGGCAAAATGCTGCTCAAGCTTCAAAGCTTTTCGCTGCAAAAGCTCTGCTGTCTCAAGATGTACCAGTTGCAAAAATTCCCCAAAAGGCAACACGAGGCCTTCCAAGGCAACACAAGGCCTTTCCAAAATGCAAATGGAGATTTCTGGGTTACCAGGCTAGTGTCTTCATTGTTGCAGACAGATGGATCACCTAGCTAGAGATTGCCCCTACCGCGGCCCAAGGCCGAGCCCCTCCCCCCCCACCCCCACAGAGTAGACAGAGTCAGCAGGTCAAAGCCCAGCACCCCCCCAGACAGGAGCAACAGCAGTCTCAGACCCCCTGGGTGAACGCCTCAAAAGGGGACTGGTGGACCCAAGTTAAAAAGAAAACGAAAAAAAGGAAACATGCCCCGCAAGCGTGGCATGCAGAGGGCTAGACGCAGAGAGAGAGACATGGCTTTTCGAGAGGCACCTGAGGAGGAGCAGCAGCAGGAGCCCTTACGTAGAGATCCACCTCCCCCAGCAGCAGAAGGGGCCACGGCCCAGCTAGAGGATCCTCTCGTGATGGAGGTTCAGCGTCCACACTCACCCTTGCATCAACAACGAGCCCCAGAAGCTCTTGACATTGCGATGGCGGAAGCTGCGGTAGCTTGCGGACATTAGCCCGGCAACAGCTAAGGAGGAACGAGTCTAGACCCCAGCGAGCCTGATCGATAGGGGGGGCCTGTGGTTGCCCCTACTCCCCCCCGCCCCCCTCTCCCTCCAGATCTTGCTCCCTCTCCACTCCCCCCTCCCTCCAGGATTTCCCCCACCCCCTCCCCCCCCCTTCGCCCCTCCTGCTATGGTCACCCTCACCACCCGCCCCCCTCCCTCCCCCTTCCCCCTCCGCCCCCCTCTCCACCTCCTCAACAGGTTCTTCAGCCTCCCACCCCCCTTGCCAGTAGGCAAGGGTAAGACAACGTCCCCTTCCACTTCCTCACTGCAACATCCGGTCCAGTCGGGGAGGGAGCCAGAGGGAAGGGGCTCCTCCTCCCGGTCAACAGCTCCCAATCTCCAGCCTGGGCATCCCTTATCGCAGTACTTCTGGAGATTGGGACCCTGGAATTATCTGGAGATTCCAGACTCTTACCCTCTACCCTTGGAGGTAATGCTTATGGTCTTGCAACCTCGAAAAAGAGGTTCGAATAGCGTAGTGGGCTCCCAGACACACCCAGTTTGGAGATTCCAATTCGCATCCACAAGGTTGGAGAAGTGGTCCCCAGTGGTGTTTGATGCTATTATGGGGGATCAAATTTCACAGAGGATGGATGAGTGGATGGGGCCACAGGGACTGGGTCTTTGGCATGTCCATAGTGTGGAGGTGAATTTTCAGCTGGGCTTCATGCGAGAGAAGCCGATGTGTGGTTTGGCGGTAGGAGTTATCAGATTGCCGCTTGAGGCAAAAGTTGATCATGCATACTACTGGCCACTCCAAAAGTGTGCCGAGTTGTTCGGGATGGAAGACTCCTTCATGATGAAGTGGGCACGGAAGATTGGCATTGAGCCAATATCCACCTTAGTACGCCGACGTATAGACACGGACTACTTGCCCTCCAAACCCCCGGCAAAGTCACATAAGGCAATTTTTTTGGAACAGGCACCCACTCACAGGAAAGCCTTGTTTTCTTCTCCCCCGTCCTCATGAGTTGGACCATAATGAGTTGGAACGTGCACAGGCTCCACGACTGTGCTCGTAGTCAACCGCAATACTACTTGATTCTTCGGCAGGAGTTGCAGAGGGCAGTGGTAGGGCGGACAGTGGACATCCTTTCGATTCAGGAGCATATGTTCTCAGCGTCAAACATCAGACGGCGACACCACCTCCTCCCAGGGAGAGGTCTCCAAAGGTGTGGTCCCCCCTTGCAGTAGGACGGAGCGAAGTAATCTGCATCTTGGTCTCACAGACTGTGGATCCAGAGGTCTATGATCAGGGCGAGTTTATCCTAGGACGGGTAGTTTGGATGGGACTTAGGATGGGATAGTCCAGGATTGGGATTCTGAACGTGTATACCCCGGCGTGCAGACAGCACCGTCTGGCCTTTTGGAGGAGGCTTTCAGAGTGTCTTCTGGATGTAGATTGCTGGATCATTGGAGGGGACTGGAGTTTGGGGAGGACAAGCAGGGTGGCGCCGTCTCCTCTGAGATGCCAGCAACAGAGCGGAGCACTTGAGAGCAGCTCATTTTCATGATCAGTGGCAGAGACCCGGGGCGAGAGCCAGATTTCAGCAGGATACTTGGCAGCCTCCTCTACTCTTTCAGATAGAGGAGACATGATGGACTGCTTGAGAGGCTAGACCGCTTCTACGTTGGGGACTGGGCACTACACTGAGGCTAATCCCAAAAGGGGGAGATAGGTCAGATATTCGGCAGTGGAGATCGATCACTTTGCTTGATACGGCACACAAGATCCTCGCCATGGTCTTTAGTTTGCGATTACGGCTCCATCTTACCGACATTATTCACGACACACAACCTGGGTTCGTCCAGGAGCACAGCATCTTGGACACCATCTTCACGTTCTAGGAGGCAATGGATTGTGGTCCAGGGAGGAGTCATAGCCGTTGTCCATCCTGTTCTTTGATTTCGAGAAGGCCTACGAAGGGTGGAGTGGTCCTTCTTGGAGGGTACTATGCGGAGATTGGGTTTCTCAGACAGATGGGTCAAAGGAGTTTCTGCGCTTTATGCGGGGAGCTCTAGCCGTATGCTTATTGGAGGACACACGGGTGAGGTCTTTCCTCTCTCTCGCTCGGTCTGCCAGGGCTGCCCCCTCGCTCCTTTCCTCTTCTTGTTTGTGGCGGAGGCTTTGGGCTACTACTTGAGATCGAAATGGATAGCCTCATAGGGTTGAGGCTCCCAATCAGGCAAGAGGAGGAGCTCCTGGACTCTGAGTTTGCAGATGACACAGCCTTGTATGTAGAGGGCACCACAACAAGCTTGGAGAGAGTCAAGGAAGCCCTAGCTATCTATTGTGAGGCCTCGGGTGCGCAAATCAATTGGACAAAGTCCATAGGTTTCTTCACAGGCTTTGAGGAGACACAGGAGATTTGTGAGTAGGGGAGCGACTTTGGCTTTAGATGGATACCGCGGGGCCAGATGGCGAGATGCCTCAGATGCTAGGTTGGTATTGACATTACAGCAAAACATCAGATCACCCCGGTCCTTGAGAGTGTTCGGCGCAAGCTTCTCTACTGGAGCTCGGCCAAACTCTTCCTAGCAAGTCGTGCCTTAGTGGCAAACCATGTCCTTCTTGCCATGGCCTAGTATATCGCCTCTTGCTAGTGTTTTCACAGAGGGTGCATTGGGCAGCTCCGACGGTTGGTTCAGAGCTTTCTTTGGGCAGGTTCGGATGGCACGAGGAACACTAGAACCCGGGTCCCTTGGCAGACGGTGATCATGCCGCAGGCACTGGGAGGCTTGGGTATCATCGATCCAGAGATGCAGAGCTGAGCCCTCTTGGGCAAGTTGGTTGTTCGCGGCCTCACATTAGGTGCAGAGCCTTGGAAGCTCCTCTTGCAGCTAGGGCTTCTCAGGAACACTCCACGCACTGGGGGCAGTGGCAGCTTTCACACAGATGGATCTTCTTAGAGGCTCCCCTTACAGGGAAGGGTTCCCCCTTGATGAGAAGCCTCCATAGGGTCTGGCAGAGATTAGCAGGGGGCCTTATTCGAGCTCAGCCCAGATGCAGAGAGGAGTTCGAGGGTTAGCCCCTTGTTTGGCACCTAGAGATCCGAGATCAGGAGAGACGTATGCTCGGACAACGGACTCACATTGGTTGGGCACAATGGGATAGTGGACCTGCTAGGTTCTTTGGCAGATGGAGAAGATTACCCATGGAGGCAGAGGCGAGGCTTGGCGCCGTAGCGTATCTGCGAGGGATAGGGCAAAGGATGAGAGAGATTGACCTAGCTATCCCTGAGTCTTGGTGGGAGGGACTTTGCTTGTGGATGGACAGAAGATGGTTGGGCCAATGATAGTTTTGAGAGATGGTTGGGCCAGTGATGGGAGGGTATTAGAAAATGGAGTCAGTTTGGTGTGTTCTAGTGTGAGTTCTAGTCTAGTGTGTCCTATGGATGCCACGTGTCACATTGGGAGTTATCCCATAAGCATTGGTGTTCATATGTGTGTGTGCACTCTATATAAGAGCTGTACTTGTCTAGTGTCAAATCAAACAAGCATCAAGCCTACAAGCTCTTTGGTCTACATGTGAGTACTTTCATTTTGTTCATTGCTCTTGCTATTTCATTTCCATTTCATTATGTCTCTCTTTGAGTACTCCCTAGCCTACCCTCTCTCGCTGTCTCCCTCTCCACCATGCACCTTCATTTCCCACATTAGAATTTTCTTTTCATTAGATTCAGGTTTCTTGTCTTTGCCACTAACCACCTTCCACACACCGTCCTTCATAAGCAGAAGCCTCAACTTGGTTTGCCAAGTTGGAAAGTTCTTACCAGAAAACTTTTCAATGACAATTCTCGCGTTGGAAGACTCCATGTTTGCTTCAAATGTTGTAGCAATACGGGCTGAAGTGCGTGCTCGGAGCAAAGGCTAGAATAGTATGGGCTGTAGTAGCAGCAGCTCAGCTTGCAGTTGGGACAGAAAATGGCCAGGAAAAGGCATCGGACCAGCTGGAATAGCATAGACAGTAGCTCATGTTGCAGTCGGGGCAGATGATGGCATTCTTGAGGCGTGAATAGCAGCAACAACAGCACTCTTCAAGTGGGTTGTTTCTTAAAAAGAGGGCTCCAAATGAGGTCATTTTTAAGGGCGACCAGTAGTAGAAATGTCTCCACAACAATCGGGTTGCTTTTGAGCAAAAAACGACCTGTCTTTTCCTCTATGAAGATCTCCACTAATGCCCACACGAATGGTGACCAAGTTGGTCCAAATCTAAGCACAAATCTGCAGCAAACTCGAGGCTGATGGCGCAACAAAATCTGCAGCAAATCACGTAGCAGCTCCAACTCCATGAATCAGCTCCAATGTTCGGCAAAATCCGCAGCTCATGGAGAGGCTAAGAGTGAAGAAAGAAGGAATGCCTTCCAAGGGAAAAGAGGGAGAGTAGCTCCTCTTTCTTGGCCTCCCTCACCTCAATCCCTTGGAAGAGCAAGGAGCAAAAGGGAAAGGACTAGGAGAAGGAAGGATGAAGGAAGAAAGAAAGGGAGGAGGAAGGATGGCTCTGATACCACATGAAGGAGCATGGTGGAGAGGGAGAGGGAGAGGGAGAGAGAGAGAGAGATGCTAGGCTAGGGAGAGAGAAGATAATACTCAAATGGAAACATAATGAAAGTGCAAGGAAATGAAAATGAGCAATAGACCAAAATGGAAAGACTCACATTATTAAGATTGATGTAGACTCCTTGATGTGTGTCGAGGTGACACACAAGTACAATCATATATAGGATAGACACACACTAGAATACCAAAGTGTATATGGATATCTGTCAATATGACACGTGGCACTCACACATAAGATTCTACTAGAACTTATAATAGAACACAATAAAACACACTCAAACAGTAATACATCTTCTCTCTCTCTCTCTCTCTCTCTCTCTCTCTGTGCCACTTGCCCTTCTCTCTCTTTTATCTGTAGACAGCTTCTGTCTACAGATTGCCACCTGCCCTTTCCTCTCTTTTAGTTATAGGTAGCCCTTCCCTCTCTTTTTTCTGTTGAACTTACCTCTAATTATTAGAGATTCAGCAATAGGGACCCAAGAGAGCAATCCCTTCTAGAAAATTATGCTTTTCCTTCTGTTATTGAGAACATAAATGTTGAGGAAGTGATCTCAAGTCCATCTATCAATATAATAACATATTGATCGCTGGATGGAATAATGATGCCATGACCAATCACGAGAGGGAAAATGGTGGCTGAAATAGCAATGCAGATCCCTCCCTTAACCAAGGGTAGTATACCAAAAAGTGTGATCTGAGAGCAACTTACCCGAATTTTTGCGATTGATATTATTCATTGTGTGATCTTGGATAAAAAAATATCCATGGGTCCCTGTGAACCCCTGGACATAACTTATTGCTTGTGGGCTGTCATATATGGAAGACCCTGAATGCTCCAACAAGCTCCGAACTGTTTTTCAGCATTTTCCCTCGTTGAATCTCTCCTAGCATAATTGAGGAGTGGAAATTCCACAGGAGATAGGATATTACCATATTGTCTCATGCTAGTGGGAGTCAATAATCTCCAAATGAGTTGGAGATTGAACAAAAGTGGAAGGCTAAAGTTCCATAGTTAGCCAAAGAACTAAAAGCATTGCTTTGCATGAGTATAAATGGATTGGTGTCTTCAAAATCCCCACTTGAAAGGGGAAGGGTAGGGTAGGGGGGTGCGGTGGTAGCAGCGGGGAGGGGAGAGTGGGGATAACCAAAGACATAAAAGTGACCTCCACTTTAGTGGCATTGTTTGTAGATCTGGCTAGATGAGAACCAGCTAAACTAGATCCTCCATCAGGTAGAAGAACCTACTGAGATGATAGAGAAAGTGTATTCTCTATCTCTAACGAAGACAAGTAGGGGACAGAGAAGGATCCTGTCAAGAAGAGGGAGGAGCATTCCTTTTTTTCTCCTTGGGCCTCTATTTCTTCTTTGTGTGGTCCTTTACAAAATTTTGAAAGAGTTTGAGAATACAACACTAATCTTAATGACTTGCAATCTCAATCCTCTATAAAAAGGGATCCATCTAGTTTTTCAAGCATGAGGTGATCATCAAGGATGTTATGGTCAGAAACAATGATCTAACATGAGGGACTCCACCAGACTTGGCTGCCTCTTTCCCAAAGAAGGACACCCAAAGAGTGGAGAAGACTCCGTGGACTAGTTTGCAAGAATCTCTGATGATAAACCTGTGGATGACCTAAAATATAAAGAATAAAGAGGTGGTCTACCTATTCCCTTCTATTGGGTCAAAACCCAATGTAAAAGGAGATAAGAACATCATCTTGGAACATAGAGCTAGAGGGCTAGCTTGTAGGGCTGCAATGTTTGCCAAATCAAAGCCCACTTGAAAGAATACTCCATCCAAAAGTTGGACATCAGATAAGTTATTGGAGAGTTCTTGTAGAGAGCATCTGATTCTCAGCTTGACTTCTTGAAGGGTGGGGTCCATGAATGTGAGCAAAGAGTGTAGTAGAAATTTCTTGTTCCACATCTTTTTGTAGCTACTGCATCTTGTCTTTTGAGAATAGACAAGTTCTCACAGCTGTGAGGTGGAGGAAGGATTAGTTGAAGGTGGATCCATTCGTCAATCTTGAAATAGGAGGCCAAATTGAAACTATTATATATATATGTTTGTAAGACTAGAATATGTCCAATCATACAAATTTAAATTCTTTGTTGTTCCAAAGTCCAAAAATCTACATAGAAAATAAAAGAGAAAACGAAAGAGAAGAGAAAAGAGGTAACAAAAACTTTTTTGAAAAGCAAAAGAAAGACATACTTAGCAAGCAAAGAAACACTTATGTCGTCATCAGTGCCCAAGCATAATCAGCTATATTGGGTTTCTAAAGACCCGCGGAGTCTCTTGGGAAAACCCAGTGTTTACTAAAATATGTCAAATAAACAAAAGAGAAAGAAAACAAGAAATAAAGAAGAAAGGAAGAAGGTGACTAAGCAAAAGTAAACAAGCAAATCAGGAAACAAAATTTTTAAAAAAACAAGAATAAAATCTCTTTCTCTCTCTCTCTCTCTCTCTCTCTCTCTTATTTAAAACATAAAAAACTAAATGGAACCCTTACACTCATGTACCACTTCCTAAAAAGAAGAAAAATTACATTCCTAACTTAGAAAGCACATGAAGGAACATGGTGGAGAGGGAAAGGGAGTGAGAGAGAGGGTAGACTAGGGAGAGAGAAGATAATACTCAAATGGAAACAAATGAAAGTGAAAGGAAATGGAAATGAGCAATAGACCAAAATGGAAAGACTCACATTGATAAAGCTTGATGTAGACTCCTTGATGTGTGTTGATGTGACACACAAGTACAATCATGTATGGGATAGACACGCACTAGAATACCAAAGTGTATATGGGATATCTCCCAATATGACACATGGTACTCACACATAAGACTCTACTAGAACTCCTAGTAGAACACACTAGAACACACTCAACTTGACTTCATTTTCTAACAGCCCCCCATGAAAGAAAAAGAAAGAAAGAAAGAAAGTCTATTAACGTCCACTGGAGACCAAAAGGTCTATGGGACAGCAAGAAACCCTCTAGTACATCTGCTTTAGGGAGGGCACATGGCAGCTCCCAAGGAGTGCAAAAAGCAACCCCAATTATTTAGAGTACCTACATGATATTTTGGAGAGTAAACAGCCATACATCAGTTTAAGACTGAGAGTCTTTTGGTTTTGATTTAAAATCTCTGATTAGTGGTACCCCTTCACGGTAAACTGCCCATTTTCCATCCTTTCTGGCAGCCCTGACTTTAGCTAATTCAGTTGCCTTAATCTTGAGTTGATTTTGTGTAAGCTCCTCTGCTATCCATACTTTGGTGCCCTTCAGCTTGTAAGATTGTCGAAGAAGCTTGATCCGCATATCTTTTGACTTCAATGTAAGGATTGCATGACCTCTATAGTGCAAAATAGAAGCTGGCTTGGAGTCGTCATCATCCTGCTCATCATCATTTACCCATTCGATGTTGGGCAAACTTGATTTGATCTTTGTCAATATTTCACTATATGTATCCTCCTCTTTGTACCAATCTTTTGGGAGCCCCCCTATTCTAATCTTCAGCGCATTATCACATCTAGCTTCGTGTTCTTTAATCTCTGCTTGGATATCAGACTTACTTGCTTTGTTGTCAACTTCCACAAACACTTCCTTCCTAGCAGTTTGTACTTCAGTGTGAACAAGATCTTTGACTGTAGAGACTAGCTGCGGGGTAGGGGGGGAATCCTTACAAGATTTTACAGCCTTATCAATTACTGCCTGCTTACCAGGCCCTTCGAAGATGTGAAGTCGGGCCTTTACTTCTGCCAGCTCCAATCGTAGCTCTCTCACTGCCTGCTGCAGATAAAAAATCTGATCCTATTGCCCGAGGATGGGCCGTTTTGAGCCTTCTTGTTGGTAATTCCGTGCGTATGGAGAGGGTGTTATGGCTGCAACTGTAGAGTACCGAGTCCTAATAGATATTGAAGGAGTTGAGGGGGTTGAGGGGGACTTGGAGGAGAGGGTAGGCCAATCCATAGTTGACTGTATGCTGAACCCCCCTGGCTTAACCTAACCCCCGGGTTGGGTTGGGGGTTTAGCCCAACTCGGGGTTAGAGAGAATGTGAAGAGGAGGAAGGTAGGCTGGGCCATGCTTTGCTGGTCATATCTCCTGTTACCCCCTGGCTGAGCTAACCCCCTAGTTGGGCTGGGGGTTCAGCCCAGCTAGGAGAGGATACGGGAGAAGGGGCGGAGAGACTATGGGAAGGGGGGGGGGGGGGGGGGGGGGCAGAGAGGCTACGCGAGGGGGGGGCGGAGAGGCTGCGAGAGGGGGGCGGAGAGGCTACCGGGGGGGGCAGAGAGGCTACGGGAGGGGGAGCGGAGAGAGAGAGGCTATGAAGTAGGGAGCGGAGAGGCTACGAGAGGGGGGCGGAGAGGCTATGGGAGGGGGGGCGAAGAGGCTACGGGAGGGAGAGCGGAGAAAGAGGGGCTACGGGAGAAGGGGCAGAGAGGCTACGGGAGGGGGGGCGGAGAGGCTATGGGAGGGGAGCAGGGCGAAGAGGCGGGGCGGAGAGGCTACGGGAGGGGGGGGGTGGAGAGGCTGCGAGGCGGGGGCGGAGAGGCTACGGGGGGGGCTGCTAGAATGGAACCAAGAACAGAACATGACAATGACGGACTACTAATCTGTGCACCCCAAGTAACTCATAGGATAAAGTTTGAGCATGTTTAGAGGTTGATCCAAGCAATCTCATGGCGTAAGACTCAACATGACTCAGAGGCTAATATCTTAGCATGGCTACATGACCAGCTCATAGGTCTAGGAATACACCAACATCTAGGAACTTGGCCAGGTGTGATCAAGAGACCCTATCAAAGCCAATACATGGCTCCCACAATACATCACCCTCCTAGCTCCAAAACAAGGTGACATGGAGCCACACACCATAGATAGCAAAACATCATTTTAGGAGGACTATCCAAGGCTTAGAACCTTTATTGAATCAAAGAGATTATTACATTCAATTTTTAGGGGACTACCCCGGGCAGAGTACCCATATACATCAAGCTCATGGACATATTTTAGAAGACATATTAATCATCCTCATCTACCTCTTGAGGGAAGGATAGATTTTGGAGATGAGCTGTGAGAGAAAAGGTTGGTGTCGGAGTGTCATCTTCTTCTTCTTCACTAGTGGCAACTGCAACCAAGTTAGCATGCTCCTTGGATTATTGTTTGGCAAGCTTATGAAAACAACAGTTCTCTATATGGCCAAGCTTCTTTCAAAAAGTACATTTGAAAGGTTTGAACGGCTTTTTACCCTTGGAATATAAAGCTTGCTCCTTATGGACATCTTTGTGCCTTCGTTCATGATCGAGAATCATTGCAACCATTTCATCAAAGGACATATACCGTGCTATTGGAAGTGCTGGTATGATATCACAAAACTGAGGAATATCCTCAATGCTAGAAAGGAGGACAGCCACTGTTGGGACATTTGTGATCAAGGGCTTGCTAGGTGCATGTGTGCATCCACTAGCAGACACATGTTTGAGTGTGTGTAGGTAGTGTAGCACACTTAGTGCTATGATGTGCCATGACACAGGTGGTGTAGTACAAAGTCCCCCACATGGGGAGGTGCCTATGATATAGGGCTGAATGCCATTGATGTAGGAGAGGTGCCACTTTTTTAGGACACCCTCTCTCCATTTCTATAAAAGAGGGACTTCCCTCTCAAATCAATAGAACACCCATTTCAATATCTTATGTGTTCTCACTCCTCTTGCCATAATGCATCTATTCTCCCCCACGTTCCCACATGTGGTATCAGAGCCTCCTTGAGCCCCTAGCCCATTCTAGCTTCAAAATTCCACCTCATCATCTTCTTCTCTACCCTCCACTTTCTTCTTCATTTGTGCCCTCTTTCTCCTCAAAATTTGCTTAGCTCTATTCTCTGCCTTCACGCAATTATTTGCCAAGCCCTTTCTGCTATAGAACAACCTTTGTAGGACGCACCTCCAACTAGTAGCTTGTCGTCACGAAATTGTGCCTCTATCGCCTGTGCCGACAAGAAAACAGTCCACTGATGTATCGTGTAATTCCGACTGAAGCCTCAACCATTAGCCAATTCCTTCGAGCCACAGTTGGATGCCACCACGAACTACTTGCAGTTCAAATCTGAGATGATTTGGTCTAGTGAGCGAGGAGAAATCAATATTTCTGTGTTCAGACATGGCGCAGATACAGTGGATGACAGAGATCATATCTTAAGATATGCTATGCTATGGTTCTTCGTTGATATTCAAGCTTTGATTTGTGTCAAAAAGCCCTATCAGAAGCGACATATTCAGTAAGATAGAGCTCCTCCAAATCTGCAACTTTTTCTGGCAGCTATTTGACAAATGTTTTTGAATGCTTAAGTTCTGATGATACTCGATACTTGATGCTTAAGTCTGATGATACTTGATGCTTGAGATACTTGCATTGAAGCTGAACTGAAGTACATAAACTTCTCTTTCAAAGTGCAAGATCAGTTGATGTTGTTTGCTTAACAAGAATGTAAATTTCTAGTTGCTCTTTCAATGATGATTATGAAAGAGAGTCAAGTAAAAAAAAGAGGACGAAAATTCAAGTCTTAAAGAAGAGAGTTGAGTATCTTTGATCAAATATAACTTTACATTGCTTGCATACTTGTCTACATGCACTATGGAAATCTCTACATGAGAACAAGTATTGTCTTCATTAAGTGAGAAATACAAAGCTTGATTTGTACAAGCCAAGAGAGTGATTCAGTAGCAAATTAGAACTCCTAATCTTGGAGGATCAAAGTACTATTGTATTTTCTTTATGCTAAGAATTTGGGGTATCTAACTATCTCTCCAATCAATTATACTTGTGGAGAATGAGACTTCTTTGTAAGGGACTAGACACCGCCACATTAGTGGTAAGACCTTCCCAATATGCCTTCATCACATTGTTCCTCTAACATTGATTATGTATCTCAGAGGAAAGCATTCCAAAAGAATCCTAGAATGAGAGTAAATCCCTATAATGGTGAATATTTCATCAAGGTGAACGCCAAAAAAAAGATATGTGCCTTCTGTGGAGTACCCAATCATACTATGGAGTATTGCCACCTAAAAAGGTTTTCTCTACAGTTGCTCTCCAAGAGACAAGGCCAAGAAGAGAAGAGGAATGACTCTCACTACAACTCCAAAGAGAATGAAGCATATCATTTGAAGAAGAGCTACATCAACAACAAAGCAAATCTTGCTGAAGAAAGAACTCCATCAGCAAATGAAGAATTAAATTTTGTGGTGGATTGGGCTTTCTAGAGTCCAACATATTGAACTTTAGTCACCACTTGGTCATGTAGTCAATTTTTGAGGTTCTCTGCCTGGAGTAGTACTCCAAAAAGAATGTCTTGGTTATGTTTTTCCTTATAGTCTTTTTGTAAATCACCTTTGGTCACCATATGATGTAAGCCATGTGATATGTGTTTGCCCCCATGGTACCTCTTGCAGACATGAGAAACTAGGTCCACACAAAGACCTAAGATTAATCCTTGTACATGCAAGGGTGATAACCATTTGGGGGGGTCTTTTCCATTTTTGTAAACCTTGACCCTTGGACACCTTTGCTAGCATGAGATCCTAGCCATAGATTTATCCTTGACCACCATGAGATGGCTTGTGAAACTATGTGCCTAGATGAATCCTTGACATAGCAAGAGGCAAACCCTTGAGGGGGGTATCTTGGGACATTTGTGATCAAGGGATTGCTATGTGCATGTGTGCATCCACTAACAGTCACATGTTTGAGTGTGTGTAGATAGTGTAGCACACTTAGTGCTATGATGTGTCAAGACCATGACACAGGTGGTGATGTAGTACAAAGGCCCCCACAAGGGGAGGTGCCTATGATATAGGGCTGATTGCCGTTGATGTAGGAGAGGTGCCACTAATTTTCTCTCCATTTATATAAAAGAGGGACTTCCCTCTCAAATCAATAGAACACCCATTTCAATATCTTATGTGTTCTCACTCCTCTTGCCATAATGCATCTATTCTCCCCCACGTTCCCACAACCACCTGATCGTCTTCCCTAACAAGGGCCTTCAAAGCAGTAAATCGGGTGATGAGGGATTCCATATGATTCAAATGAGCATTAAGAGAATCTTCATGCTTCATATGGAGCTTAAAGAATTCCCGTTTGAGAAACACTTTGGAATTGAAATGTTATTGCCAAATAAGCACTCTAGCTTGTCCCACAATTCATGTGCAGTGTCATCAAAATCCAAGTGATGAATAAGCTTATCAGACAAACCTAAACCAATGATAGAAAGACCTTTGTCATTGAGAGTTTCCCACACTACAATTTTATTTTCATCAGATTCAGATTTCTTGTCTTTGCCACTAATCACCTTCCACACACCTTCCTTCATAAGCAAAAGCCTCAGCTTGGTTTGCCAAGTTGGAAAATGGAAACATAGTGAAAGTGAAAGGAAATGGAAATGAGCAATAGACCAAAATGGAAAGACACACATTGATAAATCTTGATGTAGACTCCTTGATGTGTGTTGATGTGACACACAAGTACGATCATATATAGGATAGATGCACAATGTGCCAGAACAGGATGACAAAACCCTAGAGTTTACAACATCATTAGTGTACACAAAACCACTTTATGATGCAAGGGCTAATCATTCTAGATGCTCAAATTTTAGTGAGAAAGTAGTAGGCGATAATGGTAAATTGATTGACTGCATATAACTCGATGCTCACTTTGGCTCTTTTGTAGCCATGATGGTAGTCATAAGAGCATAATTAGTAGTTTCAATCTGAATTGCTTTGCCTGTGTCAGGTGAACCTGACTGGTGTCTCTCTAAGGGGAAATAACTATAGAAGCTGAGCAACTAACCAAGGAGAGAGAAGGAGTCTCTAGCCCTGATGAGGGAGCAACTGCTACACTGAGAGGGGACTGAAGGCCCAATGCGAAAGTAAGATCAAATCCACTAGATGCCGGAGATAGTGGTGCCCTGTAGGGGGATAGTACCTCCACAAACTCCATGATTGGAAGGGAAAGTGGAATGAGTTGGTCCTCTGAGAATGTGACAGGTGTTGAAAGACCATCATGGATGAAGGCGGCGACGATGGTATCAATAAATATAGAAGAAGAGACGGGAAATGGCCGTACAGTCATCTCCAATTCTGATCGCGTCATGAGAACGGGTATCATCTAGCCCCTTGACCCCACTGGAGGAGTATTCGGAACATTGATCAGCTGCTGTTGAGACACCCCAATAGTGGAAGGAGTGGGGAATGCTGTAGGGGAGGGATGGAGAGTAGGGGATGGAGGACGGGAGGTAGGAGATGGTGTAGAGGTGGGATGGAGAGTAGAGAAGCAAGATGGAAGAGTGGGCTCTGCATACGTGTCATGAACCTGAGGGCTCCCATCCAGATCCTCGCTATGCTACGACAGCTCCAGAGGTAGTGCGGGATAGTCTCCAGGGCACTATCGGAGCAACAATGGCACTGCCCCTTCACTCGCATCTACTCCAACCACGGTCCGATAGGCAAGCCTCTGTGGGCGGCTAGCCAAAAGAAGTATGAAATCTTCCTCAGCCACAAGCTGGACCACAACGCATCCAAAACCTGGAGCGAACATCCCGAGGCACTCTCTGGGTCACCCAATGTCTCTCCCTCGAGGGGGTCCACCTTGATGAGTCCATCTAGAGCCTCCTGGCAATCCGTGTGGTGTAGGAAAAGAAGGGCACCTCATCCACCGGCTCAGCTAGGCTGCCCCTGGAGGGCCAGAACCACTCTCCCGGATCCCACTAGACCTCCCTCAAGGGTCTACCCTCCCACAGCCAAAGGCACCATCTAGAGGCATCTTGCTCTGAGATACTGGGAGGGTCAATGTGCCACTCCTTCCCCAAACGTCCCACCACTCTAATCATCTGTCAGTGAATCCCATCCATCTCGAGGTCTCTCTCAGTGAGTGGCTGAAGTAGGCCTCCAAGTCCTACACGGAAGAAGCCGGGGTGCGTGCTGCCTCATTGCATCAACATCTTCAAGGAAACACCCTTTCGTAGGCCTTCTCAAAGTCCAAGAGAAGGACGGCTAGCGGCTGTGACTCCTCCCTGGACCAATCCACTACCTCCCGGAATGTGAAGATGTTGTCCAGGATGTGCTGCTTCTGGACAAACCCAGTCTGTGTGTCGGTAAGATGGAGCCATAACCGCAAACTCAAGACCTTGGCAAGGATCTTGTATGCAGTATCAAGTAGAGTGATCGGCCTCCACTGTCGGATGTTTGACCTATCTCCCGCTTTCGAGATCAAACAAATCCACGGACTGAGGGAGAAAGCCTTTGTCAAAAATGTCCTGGCAAGCTAAACGGAAAGGGGTGGAGATAATCTCCCAGAAGTTCCGGAAGAAGGCCGGGGAGTCAAGCCATCCTCACCTGGGCACTTTTGGGTCGGGAGGGCCTTGAGGGCTTCCCAGAGCTCCTCATCTGTGAAAGGCTTCTCAAGTCTGCTGCATAAATCTTGCGAGACTACTATCAGAACGTGATCCCAAACTAGCTCTCGGGCCACAAGACCAAGCTGGGGTCATCCTCTCTGTCTGAAAGAGCTAGCTGTAAAAACTGGTGGTCATGTCCAAAATCTCCTGTGGGTCAGTGTGCATGATGCCCTGCGAGTATTGGAGACGTTGCAGCTGTGTGCTTGCCGATCGGGGCCCAGTGGTCTGAAAGAACTGCTTCGTCATCCTGTTCCCCTGCTGCACCCATCGGGCTCGGGAGGAGTGATAGGAGAAATCAGCCCGCCGCAACTCCGTGTCCTGGAGCTCGAGACGAGCGATCTTGAATCTATCACTAAGCCATTGAGAACCTGGGTCCTACTCCTTGAGCCTCTCAATGGAGGCGAGGTCTCTCCTCAAAGCCCGCTCACGCTCCTGAAGGGTCCTCCTCCGCTTAAGGGCGTGAGCCTGCACCTCCTCACTGCTCCTCTGAATCGCATCAGCGGCCCACACAGCCTAGTCCTTGCATGGTGTCATCTCTGATGACTGCTCCCAAATCCCTGGCATGACCTGCTGGATCTCCTCGTCCTGCAGGAGGTCCTCTGGAATGCGGACCCCCTTCTGGGAGAGACCTCGACGGGGCTGATCCAAGTGAAGTACCACTGGACACATCGTGGTACCTGCCAGAATCCCAATAGATCCACCTCTGTGAAGTGCCCAGTCCCCAATATAGAAACGGTCTAGTCTCTCTAGCAATCCATCGTGTCTCCTGTGTCCATAGGAGAAGAGAAGGCTGCCAGGTGTCCTCCTGAAATCTGGTTCCCTCCACAGGTCTCTGCCACCATTGATCATGAAAATGAACTGCTCCTAGGTGCTCCACTCTGCTGCTGGCATCTCAGAGGACGGGGCGCCACCCTGCTTGTCTTCCCCAAACTCCAGGTTGTTGAAGTCACCTCCAACAATCCAGGAGCCTCCTCCAAAAGGCCGGGCAGTGCTATCTACATGCTAGGGCATACACGTTCAGGATCCTAATCCTGTACTCTCCGGTCCGAACTCCCATCCAAGCTACCCGTGAGCTCGCCCTGATCGTAGACCTCTGGAGCCAAAATTTGTGAGACTGAGATGCAGACCCATCGGCTCCGTCCTACTGCGGGGGACCACTTCTCTGGACTTCTCCCTGGGAGAAGGTGATGACGTCGTCTGATGTTTGTGGCTGAAAACATGTGCTGCTGAAGCATAAGGATGTCCATTTCCCGCCCTACCACTACCCTCTGCAATTCCTGCCGGAGTATCAGGTACTGCGGCTGGCTACGAACACGATCGTGGAGCCCGTGTATGTTCCAACTCACTATGGTCCAGCTCATGAGGACGGAAGAGTCGAGAACAAGGCTTTGCTGTGAGTGGGCGCTTGTCCCAGAAAGACTGCCTTGTGTGACTTTGCTGGGTGTTTGGAGGGCGAGTAGTCAGTGTCTGTGTGGCGCCGTACTAGGGTGGATACCGGCTCAATACCGATCTTCCGTGCCCACTTCATCATGA
Source organism: Dipteris shenzhenensis (assembly GCF_047967505.1). Taxonomy (NCBI): domain Eukaryota; kingdom Viridiplantae; phylum Streptophyta; class Polypodiopsida; order Gleicheniales; family Dipteridaceae; genus Dipteris; species Dipteris shenzhenensis. Next base: position 16,888,461 of record NC_141602.1, on the reverse strand, counting down.
AGGAGGCTTCCACCCCGATTATTCCAGATTTAGAGATGATTACCACCACTCTGAATTCTCTTCCTAAGTCTTATCTTGGTTTCAACACCTTGCTGAATTTGTTAATAAGGGGGGGCAGCAATCCTCTCTCTTTTCACGAGTTGGTAGGACTCTTGTTGCAGGAAGAGCAGACAAGAAAGAACATGGCAACACGGGCTGGCGAGCATGCCATGCTTTCAAAGTTCAAGCCCAAAGGGAAAGGGCAAAAAAAGCAACATGGAAATCAGCCCACACATCAGCATAAAGCTGATTCAAGACAGTCCTCTTATAAGGCTAAAGGTGATGCAGACAGGCCTGAGAGGAAGGGCATTTGTCACTACTATAAGAAGCCAGGTCGTTACATCGGTGAATGCAAGAAGCGAAAAGCGTGGAAGACCATTATGCTTTTTTGTCTTGTATTTCAGATTTTCCAGTGGGGCCAGATACTACAGCCACTCTTGAGGGTGACCCGTATGCTTTCTTGACTTGTAGCTATCACCCTTCAAAGGATGCATGCTCTTTCAGTGTCAATGAGACACTGAACACTTGGTATTTTGATAGTGGTGCTTCCAAGCACATCACTTCAAGGAAGAGTCTTTTTGCATCTCTGCATGCACCAGCCGCTAAAAAGAAGGTGACTTGTGCAAACAATTCTTCTTATTCAATGGGTGGAGTGGGTGACATCATACTCACCTCCACGGATGGCACAAATTTCAGAATTACTGATGTTCTTAATGTGCCAGGTATAAAGAAGAATTTACTTTCAGTGTCCTCTCTCAATCGAGGAGATTTGATGATGCTAAGTGTGCAGTCCGAGACAAAGAGAACGATTATGCTTTGATGTTGTCTGGCACTTTGTATCGGGGTCTTTTTCACCTTGACATGTATGAGAAAAGATCCGATCTTGCACTTTCAGTGAGCACTCCCACTGCTGCGATGCAGAATGCGGAGTTATGGCATGCCAAATATGGGCACATGAGCTATGGTAGCTTGATGACACTTCAGGAGCATGCTATGGTTGATGCATTGCCTCATTTGGAGTCACCTCCTCCTCATGCATGTAAGGGATGCATCCTTGGCAAGATGCTTAGATTTCCTTTTAAAAAGGATGGTGCAGTAAGAGCTACTCGCAAATTACAGCTCATACACAATGATGTCTGTGGTCCCATGAGGACACCTGCTTTTGGTGACCTTTCGGGCAATGCACTTCAAGTTTGCAAGCTGAATAAAGCTTTACATGGGCTGAAACAAGCCCCACATGCATGGTATGCCAAGATTGATGCCTTCCTGGCAAGTAAGGGGTTATACAATAGTCCCATAGAAAGCACCCTCTACGTCAAGAAGGATGGGGGGGATATTTTGGTCATTATTCTTCATGTAGATGACATGCTGCTCAGAGGGTCAAATGAGGAAATAATTGCAGATTTCAAAGCTGAGTTGAAAGCTGAATTTGACATGACAATTTTGGGCATGTTAAATTTCATTTAGGGATCCAGTTCAGACAAGACATGCGTGGCATTGTTATGTCTCAATCCAAGTATGTGCAAAAGCTCTTGGATAGGTTCAACATGCAAGATTGTAAACCTATTGCCACTCCCATGGAGCCGGGGCTGAAGCTTACTATGTATGATGCAGGTGAATCAGTCGATGTCACACTTTACAGCCAGGCTGTTGGATGCCTCATTTATTTGTGCAATACACGGCCCGATATTTAGTATGCAGTATCTTAGGTGAGCAAGTATATGCACAGCCCAAAGAAAACACTTTGGTAGGCTGTAAAACAAATCTTCCGTTATTTGCAAGGCACAAAGTCATATGGCTTGATGTTTCCTAGGGGGGGTGACTTGCAAATGCATGCTTACAATGACTCAAATTGGGCTGGAGACTATGACACTAGGCAGTCCACTAGTGGTAATTGTTTCTTTTTGGGCAAAGCTTGCATTTCTTGGCTGAGCAAGAAACAATCTACAGTGGCTACTTCCTCATGTGAAGCTGAGTATAGGGCAGCTTTCACAACGATAGTTGAATGTGGTTGGCTGCGTCGTTTGTTTGCTGATCTTCATCTCTTATTGGAGGGTCCTTCTCCAATTCTCACTGATAGTCAGAGTGCTATAGCAGTGGCAAAGAATCTCATGCTCGCACGAAGCGCATGAAAAGCGCATGAAGGTTCATTATCATTATGTCTGAGAGAAGTTGCATGTAGGGGAGATCTACATGTCAACACATGACAATGTTGCACACACCTTCACCAAAGCACTTCCACGTGAGAAGTTTGAGGCATTTCGCAATGCCCTGAACTTATCTGCTTTTGGTGATTGATCACTTCCTTGTACATCACATTGGTACTACAGGGGGGTGTTAGAATTATTGGCATATTCTAGGCAGTGGCCAATGTAATTAATAAGTGACTTAGGGACACTTTTCCCTCACTAGGAGGTTTTTTCCCCTAACCAACAGTTAATGGGTTAGTATAGTTTTGTCACTTGGACAAAACTATCCTCACACTATACTCATCTTATCTTCTTCTATTGCACACTTACGTTTTGCTCTTGCTCTCACACTCTTGCATTCTGCTCCGTCTACTCTCACAAGAATGTCTCTTGGGGAGTTCCTAGAGAAACCTGTGTGGGGAGAGGAGAAGACCCAGGTGCGGGATAAAGATGAGCCTTGGAACTCATGACATAGAAGGAAGTGAAGAGGGTATCCTTCGGTAGACGAGATTGTGGCATTAACTTCCTTTAGGAGAAGTAACGGTGCAAGGAAGATGAGTGAGAGGTAAAGTGGAGAGGGAGAGAGAGGGACATTCCAAAGGTTCAAGAGAAGGGACACGGGAGAGCGAAGTGCTGTTGGAGAGGCGAAGGAAGAGGTGAGAAAGAGGGGTGGCATTGGAGAGGGGAGGGGGCATACAGGAGCTGAGGGGGAGTGGCGTACAATGTCATGCATGTAAGGACAATGTGGCTTAGGTACCACATATGATGCCAAATGTATGTAGCTTTCCAATACAAATGGTGGAAGAAAACACGCAGCCGTTGACAATGTGGCTTCCCCTGAACTCTAAAAAATGATGACAATATAGGGGCAAGTTTATTTAGACACCGTACCCAATCCTACTGGCTGAGACAGGTATGATACCTATATGTCAATTCATGGCTTACCTCAGCAAAGTTGAGAAGATGGATACCATGGGGTATAACAGCCACTGATTTACCAGAAGATGGATGTGAAATAATTGAGATTGTGATGTAGAAAATGTGACAAAAACTCTGGCAAAACTCAGGGGCAAAAATGCATTTTTATAAACAGAAAATTAACTCAATGGCCAAGGAATCAGAAATACCTCGGGGAAGACATCTATCTGCAAAACCAGAAGTAGCTCAGGCACAGAAGGGTAGATGGTCAAACACAGATTCCTAGAGAGAAAAGAACCTGCAAACTCAGCATCTCTAGAATGATCTGGATTGGCTCTAATTTCATATAAAAGAGAGAGATACCAGAAACTTTCATGTGGGAATGAAGAGGTTGATATGGGCTTAAGGAACAAGCAGAGAAAGGTAGACTCTGATCATAGATGATGGAGGTTGGCTGAAACCGCAAGTAGGCGTGTCAAGGCTGCAAGGAGAATTTGCAAATAGGGTGGGGTGTCGAGGCTGCAAGGAGAAAACTAATTGCAATTCAGCACACAAACACCATAGAGGGGAGGAGGAGATACAAATATGGTCGTTCAGCCTACACGGTAAACCAAGGCTAGCCTGAAAATAAAAAAGAGCCGCTAATCTAATCCAAACTAAGCTTCATGTGACGTGTCACCTTACTCATATTACAAAACAAACTCTAGAGATTGGCGGAATGATTTAAGAAATCTAAGCCTAGCTTCTAGGTTGACTTAAGTTTAATTGTATCTCTAAAATCCTCTTTCAACCCCTCTACCTACATTCTACTTGGGTCCGAGAACATGTATTCTCATCAATTTCTAGGGCTCATGGGTATAACTAGAAATATAAGTCTACTCTCAATCTTGATCAAACCTCTAACGAACATGTTAGTGGGATAGACCCAAAAGTTGCTTAGAATAGTCGTAGGCATCTATGGAATATATAAAGGATTAAGAAGTCACGAAGGCCCTGTCACTGAGCTCACATGGGTTTGCTAACTTCCTATGGACTGCATTTCAGGAGCTCCAAAAGGTATGTTCTAATCACTTTGCTCTTTGATGGAAAGCTCCAGATCCTGTATTTGTGGAGTATGCATGATGTGTGTCTTTATGTGACAATGTGAGAATAAGCAGATTATTCCCAACAATTTCTAGGTACATAAGATGCATAACCTTTCGTCCCTTTTCCATCTTGACATTTCGCATTTCCAATGGTGGGAGCCTGTCAGTATGCAGCTCATACTTCTTTCTTATCAGATGATCACTTAAGTTAATATGGTTGCCCACCTATCCCAATAATACTGGCTTGTTGCCTGTAATTCCTGAATGTCATCACTGGTTCTGCATCTCTTTTTTAGTGAAGTTTCCATTCCTTACTACATAGCATCTCTTTAAGGGGTACTGTTTGTGGTTTACCACGTGGAAAATTTTGTAGCAATGGTCATGAGGAACGCCGCCGTCAAAGTGTATAATTTCTCAGTGCTCACCTTCTATAATATACCTAAACAAGATGTATCTGATTGTAGACACCTGAAAGGATTTAGGACAGTTTTTTGGAAAATTCCATGCAGATCCAGAGAGCTTTGTGGTGAGGAGATTTAGTCAGAGGTCAAGGCAAGACAACAGAAGGCATAACCAGAATGTTAGGCAGGAAGTTGTTCAATTTTGCAGTATAATTAGACAATTCCACTTAACATGATTTAAGAGCATTTATATTGATGACATTTCCTGTGTTTACTCTCTGATACAATGTACTTGGTCTTTTTTGTGTTTCCCTTTCATGAGAGAAAAAAATATTCTACATTATTATCCTGATTACGCAATCCATGATTGTTTTGTATTCTTCAATGCTAACGCTTGTATCTTTTTCTTTGAATATCACTCCAAGTAGCAGTACCGAATGTAAAAGTCATAAAGGACTAACTGTTCCCACGTTACTACTTGCAGCTTTCCTTGTACATGTTTATAGTCTCAACGACGGTCATCGCGTCCCAATGGGCTGGTAAGTGATGCTCAGAAAAACACAACTAAGAGTATCAGGAAATCGAACTTACTTTACAATGCAAAGGGCATCATACCTTTGAATTATGTTGTTAAAAAAGGAATATACATTTTATCCCTAAGATGCAAATACTGGTAGAGCTAGGTAAAATTATCAGAGGAGAAGATTCCATGTAAGGCTATAAGAGGAGGAGGTCTCATCTAAAAGCACAACCCAGTCCCATCTAAAATCATCAGAGGAGGAGGTCCAAAAAATTATCTAAATCAAGCTTGTACCATACTCTGCCTCCCCCCAAAGCAGATTTGCCAATGAAATACTTATCCAGTGGGTTTCTATTTTATGAATGACACATCATAATGCACCCTATTCACAACCTTATGCATGCCCATTGATAGAGAAATATACCACTTTTTTGTGATATCATGAATTCACATTACCATGATCAAATATTATCACATGTCTTTATGTTACTAAACTTGGAATCAAGGTAGTTCGGATACGCATACCATATGGAATTTCTGATATGGTATACTATGATACGTTCAATGTGTTTTTTGTTTTTTTTGTGGTTTTTTTTGTTTGTGTTTTGTATGGGTGAATTTTAATTAAAAATTTTTTGTTCAAAGAAAGGGTTTTGGATCAGAGGTTTCCCCCTTCCTTCAAATGTATATCTATAATTTAAAAATGTACCTAAGGAATCAATATCTAAACACGAAAAAACTTCTTTCTTGGAGGAGCTCCGTCTGCTGCTGCCCCCCGCCATCGTCCGTCGCCATCACCCAGCCCTTGGCAGCGCCCTGCCCCTTGGCCGCGACCTGCTCCCTTGGCCGCGCAGGCTCCCTTGGCAGCGCCCCCTGCTCAGGTCGCCCCCCCTTGCCCTCTCGCATCGCGCCCCCCTTCAGCCCATCTGGCTGCTGCAGGTGTGCCCTGGTGGTCGAGCCCCCCCTTCAGCCCGCTCGCGTTGCGCCCCCCCTTCAGCCCGACTGGCTGCTGCTGGTCGCGCCCTGCTGGTCGAGCTCCCCTTGCCCCTTCAGGTCGCCCCTTCAGGCTGCCATCTAGGCCGCCCTTCAGGCCGCCAGTAGCTGCTGTCTGCCCCTCCCTTGCGCTTCAGGGTGGGCTGCTTCAGGGCCCTCTCCGGGACAGTTCTGCTCGTGTTCTGGGGAGCTGAGTTCCTGGGCTGCTTCGAGGCATTGGCGGAGCTTTCTGCTTCTGCATTTAGCGGCCTGTTTTCATTCCACGCAGGCTGAAGTTTGGGGCATTCTTTAACCAGGGGTTTTTTGGGGATTCTAGAGGTTGGTTGCGAGTTCTTGGTGGGTATTTTCAGCAGAGGTAGCTCCTCCCCTCAGGACAGCGCAAGCTGAGACAATGGAGGACACTAATGCCACTCCCGTCGCCGAACCTAAGGAGATTGAAGTCACAGTTTCTTTTCCTCCTGACATTGTGCAGATGATTGAGGTAGCAGAGGAGGGTTTTCGTTTGACGCACATCATTGGCTTTCTACCTGGTAGAGGCCAATAGTTACGTGATTGGGTGTACACCAGCATGGCCTCATTGGGTGTCTCAGTTACGGTTTTCCAATTGCTTGGCAGAGGGTACTTTTCTTTTGGCCTTCAGTCTGCAGAGCAGGTTCAAAAAGTACTCATGAGCTCACCGATTCAGTTTCAGAGCAGAGTCATCCATTTGTGGCCTTGGCGGAAGCACTTCAGTACTACTTCCCCGGGACCGTGTCAGGTCTCTTTTTGGATGCTTTTCCCTGGACTTCCTGATGAGGTCAGCTCTTGTCGCAGAGCTGTGGAGCATATGGCTAGCGTGGCAGGTACAGTCATCCCATCAAGTGCTAGACTTTCCTATGCTCAGTCACTTGCTGGTACAGGTGTTACGAGGGTCAGACTCACTTCAGAGTTCCACCCTCCTCGACCTTTGCCTACTTTGATATCGTACTCTACGGGAGATGGGGTCCAGTGCAGCAGAGGGTTTTGTACGAGGGGCTTCCTGATCAGTGTCTTTTCTATCGGAAGAGAGGTCACTTTATTAGGGATTTCCCCAGTCGTCGGCCTCGATCAGAGACTCCGGATCCTTCTCATCCTACGAGTGACCCAGAGCCTTCAGTTCAGCCTCCAGGGGTCTCTGAGCCTGCTTCGACTCATTCAGCAGAACGAGAGGAGACTCCTCTGGGGGAGCCTCCAGTGGAATCAAAGGACCTGGAGGTGCCTCTAGTGGAACAGCTTTCACGGAGAGCTCGGAGGAGACGGAGACAGAGGGAGAGCCAGCAGTACGAGCAGCCCCAGGTACGAGCTCACAGATGGCAGAGAGTTGAGACATATGTGCAGGAGACCCCGGAAAGGGGAGATGCAGAGGACCATCCGCAGGCAGGTCTTGACACTGTGCAGGAGACGGTAGCTCAGGGAGTCGAGTCACATGTGCAAGAGACCCCGGAAAGGGGAGATGCAGAGGACCATCCGCAGGCAGGTCTTGACACTGTGCAGGAGACGGTAGCTCAGGGAGTCGAGACACATGTGCAGGAGACCCCGAAAAGGGGAGAGGTGGAGGACCATCCACAAGCAGGTCTTCACACTGTGCAGGAGATAGTAGCTCAGGATTTGATGACTCTAGACACTACTACCCCAGAGGTTCAGATATTGGTTACGGAGACAGTTATTCAGCAGGAGACTGCTCAGGCTGCAGTTACTGGGATGGATGCCTCTCCCTAGCAGTCCGTTGAGAGAGTGGTATTTTACGACACAGGTCAAAGTCAAAGCCCGTCCCAGGATCTCATGCGCCTGTACGAGGTTCCCTCGAGACCCCTTTCACAGCCCCGTCGCACAGTACCTTCCTTTGTTGCTATGTGGAGCATCCTTTTAGACACCCCTCCTAGTATAGCCTCGTCCTCGCAGCTTTTCACTCCTAGTTTATCGAGATCTTTTGCGAGTGCGGTCACAGATTTTGCTCAATACCCAGACAGGCGTGAGGATTGGGAGATCCTAGCATATGAGATCGAGCGAGAGTATCAGTCACCCACGCGGACAGGCACCTCGTCGCAGATTCTTCCTCTCCCTCTCACCTATTCTAGGAGCAGAGTCAGGACGGCTCAGCCCTTTTCAGCTCTTCTGACTCCTAGACCTGACCCCAGGATGGTTGATAGAGATCTGCCCGTTGAGTTTTGGCCCTTTTTGGCTCGAGGGGTTATCACAGACTCCCTCACTCGATTGGAACTTCTACCGGTGTTTTGCCGATGGTCAGAGGAGGTAGAGGAGTACTTGGGATCTGTTACTCTCTCCAGAGAGGGGCACGTTCTTCGTTTCTCCGCAGGTAGCTTTCGATCTCGGGGGAGCGAAAGCTGGTCAGCTGAGTTACTTGATAGCGAGATTGCTAGACAGCTTATGAGCATGACTCAGTTTTCATCGGTTCACCGTATTGTTGGCTCGCAGATTCATTCTTGCCCTAGGACTCTTTGACCTGGCTTTGATGGCAGGGCCTTTCTGTTTCTGTTCTTTGAGATTCAGGGAGACTTTAATTTGCCCAGGAGTGCTGATTGGTTTGACTTTCAGCTCCTCGGTTCGCACCAGAGTACTATTCCCTTGGATGGAGCCATTTTACATGAGTTGGGGCAGATTTGGAGTTTGATCAGAGACCGATTTTGGATTGCGCCGTCAAAGAGAGAGTTTTGTGCCGTTGCCACTGGCACACCCTCACTTCCATCCGATGTCTAGGTTGTCCATCATTTCTTGGAATGTGAGAGGACTGAACGGCCACAGATTTACCTCAAATGCAGATGGTCGTAGATTGGGAGTTCCTAGATTGCAGTTGCTTAGGGACTCCCTTCAGTTTATTTCCTCAGGGTCCCCTCCAGACATTGTGCTTATCCAAGAGCATAAGCTCTCCCAAGACAGGATTGACAGATGCATATCCTTACTCAGAGGATAGAGCCGAACATATTGGAGCCCAGCAGATGGCACGAGGGGAGGAGTTTGCATTTCAGTTTCAGCCAGGTGGGCCTCAGAGATCACCCAAGAGGGTACACTAGTGGAGAGCAGAGCATGCTATGTTATTCTTCATATTGAGAGCACAGTAGTTACTGTTCTCAATGTGTATGCTCCCACGGATCCAGCCCACAGACGCGCTTTTTGGAGACAGCTTAGAGAGTCCCTTCCTCAGGCAGACACCTCAGGCAGACACCTGGATTGTTGTCAGAGGTGATTTCAACATGGTTGAATTCGTTGAAGACAAGTCGGGTCAGACAGAGGGTGGCCTTTCTAATAGGGAGAGAGTGGAGTGGGATAGTTTTGTTTTGCATGCTGGACTTCATGATGCAGCTCGATTGGACGACTTTCGTCACTTGGCTGACAGTCTTCAGTTCTCTTGGTCCGGGGTTTTCCATGGCTCTCTTTCTTTGGTCAGACTTGACAGGTTTTATATTGGCCAATGGGGTCAGGCCAGAGGAGGACAGATTGGGATCCGCCCGGGTTATGTTTTATCTGACCATGCTCCAGTCCTATTACACATTCTTCCTACCTCTCGATTGGAGAGCACAGGCTCTGTGAGAGTTCCGGACTTTGTTTTTCAGGATACAGAGTTCGTGGAACGGTTGAGAGAGACTTGGTTGTCAGTGGACACTCCTGTGGATCAGGGCTGGTTGATGTGGGTAGAGGGGGCTTTGGCTAGAGTCAGCATGGCCTGCCAGTTGAGGACAAAAGAGGAGAAGGAAAAGCTCAGAATTAGAGATCGGAATGCAAGAGCGGAGGTATCCAGACTTCAGAGATTGATTCAAAGTTTTCCTCATTCTCTTTTCATCAGAGGGCAGCTTTCGGAGGCTCAGGAGAGACTAGAGGAGATTCAGGGCAGGAGGGCCCAGTTTAGGTTTTACTCCCAACAGACTTTCTGGATTCAGAAGGGGGATTGATGCTCTAGAGAGTTCTTCAGGGCAGTGGGTCAGAGATACTCTTCGGACAGTCTTCGTAGACTTGTGGATGAGGCCGGGTCTCTTCAGACGGACTCTCACCATCTTGTTGAGATCACTTCTGATTTCTATTCCACTCTTTACACCGACGATCCAGTCACCGAGGAGATGATCAGAGCCAGAGAGGAGATTTGGAGTCATGTCCCCCTGATGGTCTCAGACAGGATGAGTCATGTTTTGGATAGCCCTCTATCACTCCTGGAGATCACGGACGCGTTACATGAGCTGCCCAGAGACAGATGCCCGGGGGAGGACGGTTTGTCGCCAGTTCTTTTTAGAGCTCTTTGGGATACGATTGGGCCTCATCTACTCTCTGCCTTTTCAGAGGCTCTCGATACAGGATCTTTGCGCGAGACATTATGCACAGGTATGATTTGTCTCATCCCGAAAGGGGGAGACAAGACAGTCCTACGTAATTGGAGACCCATTACACTTCTAGGGACAGCCTACAAGATCCTAGCGAAGACCTTGGCTCTTCGCCTAAAGCCTATGCTGCCAGATATCATCAGAGCTACTCAGACAGGATTTGTCCAAGATCGGAGTATCTTGGATAACATCTTCACTTTTTGGGAGGCCACTCACTGGGCGAAGGAGAGCCAGCAGGAGATTGCAATTCTTCTTCTCGATTTTGAGAAGGCTTATGATAGGGTGGACTGGGGTTTCTTGGAGGGCACTATGAGGAGGCTAGGCTTCAGTGATAGATGGATTTCTTGGGTCTCCTCACTTTACTCCCACTCTTCTAGCAGGATGGTGGTCTGTGGAGGCAGAGGACCGGCTTTTCAGCTATCCAGATTGGTATGACAGGGATGCCCGCTTGCACCTTACCTTTTCCTTTTCGTAGTGGAGGCTATGGGATACTTTATGCAGGCTACCAGTCATGGCACTTTGGGCCTCCATCTGCCTATCCGGCAGGAGTAGGAGCTTCTGGACATTGAGTTTGCTGACGACACGGCACTGATAGTCAGAGGAGATGCATATAGTCTCACTACTGCTGCGGATTCAATTGACAAGTTCTGCCTAGCCTCAGGGGGACTTGTTAATTGGAACAAATCAAAAGGCATCTGGACAGGAGCTCAGCAGGATACCGTTTCTTATCAGGTCTTACTTCTACATCCGTTGATTGCAAAAAAGATAGAGCACTATACTACTGCAATCTCTTTCATATACTCACCCCTTCCCTAAATACCAGACACTAGATACTCCCTCAACCATGGAAGTCTTCATCCTGGACAAATTCAAAGCAAAACACATCACCCAAAAGAGGTCCTACTGATGGAAATGGTAGATTAATCCACTCAAAGTGCATCATTACCTAATTCAATGCTCTGCACAGACAGACCCAATTTCCAAGATCAAGTACATGAATATACAGTTTCCTGTTTTTAGTATTTATATCCACTCATCAAACTCAACATCTGTACAAAGACTCATCCAGAGAATTTCTTCTGGGAGATCTTCCATTGCTGGTAACACAACACCCTCTTCATCATTTACATATAGCAGTAGGTGCCACACACCCTGTGTTTCAAAGTTGAGGATTTCTTCATATTGAAAGTTCCAGCTGAAGCACACTGTATCATACTGTGATTCTACCTCTAAACAAAAATACATTTCTTGTTTTTTTCATTTCCTCTAGTAACTCCTCTACTGATATCCCTCTATCTCCTTCCACAAAAATATCTTCAGAATCAGACCCTACACTCAAATCACTCTGATGTGATATCTATACTCTAGTCTTAGAAAAATTCATATTCTGGTATCATATCTATCTCATAAAACAAATCTCTCGGCCACTGGTTCCAGGGAAACTCCAATCCTGCAACTACCTCATCTGTTATCTATAGAATAAGAATCCACCGCTCCTCTGTAACCTCATTGTATATTACTTCATACTGCACATGTCGTGGTACAATAATTGCCTCCACCCTGTGGTTTATCTCATTTCTCCAATTACGCCAAGGCTATCAGTCTTTTTAGCCCTTCTAGACTCACACAAGACTGTTCATAGGAACTTCGACATCTTCTGTCAGCAAACCATTGCCTTCGAGAATTATCACAAGCTCAATGCAAGAGCAAGACACCATCTGCCTAGTCACTTCTCACAGCCGCTCTTTTAGGACTCCAGAGCTGTGATCACATATCTTCTCCTCCCCCACAGAATAGGAACGTTCATTCTTTGTCCATCAATTTCTAGCAACACCTCAGCCCTAATATCTCCTGCAAGCCCAAGCCCGCACAGTTGGCTCTTCACCTTTCCATGACATATACTGCTGACAATGTCTTCTACTTATGGAGCTCCCAACGCCCATCTACTTCAAACCTGCATATTAGAGTCACCAAACCCGAAACAAGAAGCTCTTTCCAAGCTACAGCCCCGTTGCCTATCACATAATCACAGATAGCATCTTAGTTCCTTCCTTGCTCATGCCCTCCTGTCAAGATACTCCAACGTTGCGGCTTCTCTCTTGCATCCACCTGATAGCTCTCTCTTGCTTGCAGAGTTCACCGAGCTCTTCCATGCTCTCCATACCCACATATTAGTGACGTTACAGCTCCATCCAGTAGACCCCAGCCTCAAAGCTCCCAGCCTATATGCTTTGCGTGCACCATCAGCTCACGTGATTATCAGCCTACTTCAGTTCGTCACCTCTCCTTCATATAATGATCACGTGCGTTGCTACTCCTCTCTTGCTCACGGAGTTCTTCTCCTCCCCTTCATATGAAGATCCACAGCAACGCCGCTTCCCATAAGTGATGCTCCAGCCAGCAAAAAAACTCCCACACAGGCCACCGTCCACCTCCCTGTGCATTCGCAATCTCCTTCCTTTAAGTTCTGCAGCTCACAACCATAGCAACTCTCTATCCTTCAATCTCGGCCCCCCCCCGCTCTTAGAAATATCCCCGGTGTCTTCTCTCTGTGCACAATCCTCGACCTCCAGCCGAGTCTTCTCTCTTGGACCTGATGCATACACCCTCCTCATCCAAGGTATTCCAGCCTGGCCAAAGCCTCTTTGCTATCAGCCTTGAAGCAAGCATGTACCCCGAATAACAGTCAGCCCACAACCTCCAGCAGTTCACGGACTCTGTCACCCAACCTCTCCTTCAACCATACTCTCAACACAGCCCATCCTCAGAATACAGGACCTCGGTCAGTGCCACCTCCTTCACCGTGCTCATCCTCACCGAGCTTCCCAAGTCCCTCTGCGCCCCCGCTCTCTTGCCTGGAATCGTGATCCCCCAGCAAGCATGTCCATCATCCTCTCCACCCTATGAGCCTCCCACAGTCGCGATGGCCTCCTAAGAAGCTCTCCTCCCTGTAGTTTCCTGTTCGCCGAACCAGCTTCCTCCCAGATCTTCCGCCGCCCTACCAGCGTGCCATCAGGAATTCGTCAACCCACCTTCATCCTTCCAGATTCACGTAGAGGGCTACGTGTGCTTGCATGGCCACATCACGTTCCACGTAGCTTCTCTAGATCTATGTTTTTTACCCCTCTCAAATGCACACCAAAAAACTCCATCCCAAGCACTTGCCTATTTATTCAATCACACATGTGCAAGCATGCAAATACATACACAAATCTCAAAACTAATGCCCAAATCATCGACTATGTGCACACAATTACATGCCACGAACACTTAGTGCCTAATTGCCTAGACTACCACATATGGTGAACACAATCCCAACACAATGGTTTTACAAGACAACCACAAAACAGAAAATGCTCATGCCACTATACACATATGACTCAGGACAACCATGAAGAACACATGTCATCCCTCAACAAAACACTGGAGTGCGTGATGCACCCACACTTCTCTATCATCATATCCTGAGAGTCCCTACAAAAGTATCTACAATCTCAAGAAAATATCTACATCAATGCAGAGTCTTTATGAGAGTGTCCATAACTCAAAGCCACCACCAACTAGCTATGCACCTATCCATCAGCATGCAACCAATGAAAAACATATTTATATTTTTATCCACACACCGTCCCACCCGTAGGTACTCATTTCACCCTAGTCGTGTACCCATCATACACGGCTTTGACTCCGTCTGTCTCTTTCCGAACTGCTCTTGCATCTTCATCAACCCCCACATCTTCTATGTTCTCACCCTCAACTTCTGCTATAGTGGGACCTTTTGCATTTGCAGTACCATATATGTACACTTCCTCTATCGATACATTAGTAGTGACTTTACCATTGTGATCCGTGCCAGGAGGCATGGTCTCCTCTCCATCATATGTTCCCGTGGCACCCACACTTTACTACTGCTCAATCAAGAGGCCCTCGAACTCTTGCAACAACCGCTTCAGGCCCCAGAGTGGGTAGGAGTGTTACCTTAGCCATGGCGGTTCTTAGTTCTGTGGAATAAAGTAGACTTCTTGAGTTACTCAACAAACTCCATGTGAATACTCAAAAGTTCAAAGGCCAACTCCATGAGGATGCAGAAGCTCATGTGAGGCAATTGTTCAGGGCATGCAAAGCTAAGGTATGGAAAATGAGCATGCCTTCCTACACATCTTTCCATCATCCTTGGAGGATACAGCTGGTGTGTGGTACAATCGATTTCCCCTTGATCATTTCCAAACTTGGACCAACCGAAGGGAAGAATTCTTGCAGACTTCCAAGCTGGAAAAGTGTGAACACTCGGATGAGGGTCTTGGCAGCTAAGATGTAGGGTCTTGGCATCTAAGATGTCCATCCCACCTAGTGATACTATCATGAAGGGGTGGTTCTTGAAGGCACTACCTGGCCCCATCGCCATAAGACTGGTTGACAAACTTCCCGATCATGCCTCACTACAAGACTTAAGGAAAGCAATGCATCTCAAGGAGTTGAAAGAAATCAAGGAGGGACTAAAAGAAAGAGCAAGGGTGGATGCACCTTCATCCTTTGAAACTCATGTTAGAAGTGGTCTCCCGCCCCCTCCTGGTGGCCTTTCTGCCCCCCCCCCCCATTGTGTTCGAGTCACCGGGTCAGAGGTTTGCCCCAAGACAAGGGATCTTCAGCTTAGAGGGCTTGGCAAATGGCACAACAGATGAGGATAACAAAGCTTAGCAAGATTTGGAGAGAAAGGATGCAAAATGAGAAAGAAGGTGGCGAATGGAGAAGAAGATGATGAGGTGGCATTTGGAGCTAGAGTAGGCTAGGGGCACAAGGTGGCTCTAATACCACATGTTGGGGATGGGAGAGCATCATGAAGAGAGTGTGGGAACCAAAGAATGAAGCGTTCCATTGTTTTGAGAGGAGAACCTCTCTTTTATAGAGTGAAAGAGAGGGTGGCCTAAATCATAGGCACCTTGCCTACATCAAAGGAGATAACTCCTACATCATAGGAACTCCTAAATCAAAGGGACCTCCCCAAGTGGGGGCCTTGCATTACATCATCACGGTCTAGACACCTCATAGCACTAAGTGTGCTTCACAAGCACACACACATGATTATATGATTGATAGAGGAAGCCCTTGATCACACAATTTCCAACAAGGTGAACCAAGGGGAGAACAAGGGATGAGCAAAGGGATGAACAAGGGGTGATAGAGGGGTGAACGAGGGGTGACAAGGGGGTGACCAAGGAGTGACAAAGGGTGGACAAGGGTGACCCAAGGGGTGAACAAAGGATAAACAAGGGGTGATAGAGAACTGACAAAGGTTGGACACAAGGGTGAACACGGGGTTGGACAGAGGGTGGACAAAGGGGTGACAAGGACAAGACAAAGGGGGGGTGACAGAGGGTAAACAAAGGGGTGACAAAGGTGGACAAGGGGTGACAAGGGGGGGGCAAAGGATGACAAGGGGGTGACAGAGGGTGGAAAAAGGGGTCAGAAAGGGTGGACAAGCAGGTGACAAGGGGTGAACAAGGGGGTGGCAAGGGGGTGACAGAGGGGGTAGAGAGAGAAGAGGTGTGCAAGTTAAATAAGTGTCCTTTGCAGTACCCTCAATATCTTTTGCAGTACCATCAGTGTCTTTTGGAGTACCGTCAGTACCGATAGTATTGTCTACAATACCATCAGTGTCCTCTATAGTCCCCTGAGTGTCCTCTTCCTCTGTTATTGTGGCATGGTCTAGAGTTCGGTCTGAGCTATCCATGTCATGGTCATCTCCCTAAGTAACCCGGCTGACTTCAGCACCACCTTGTCTCATACTTGTAGTCACCATTCTCCGATTCATATGGTGATTATTGCAAGAGACCAAAAGGCATCCTTCCATAAACTTGTTTAGCTTCTTGTCTTACTTCTTGCACCATCCTTGGGTTACCAATGTGGGCTGCAAAATCCTCTATGGGGTATAACTTGATCATGTTGAGACTGATAAGGAGCCCAATGCTCCCATCCAATCCAAGATGACAGCTTGTTCCTCTTATGGTCTATCCTGATCCAATAAGTATGTCAAGCCCTCAATACCGTTTACGACCTGTGCCTCATCATTGTCATCTTGGTCACGTCCAATGGGTCAGTCCCCAAAGTGCCAACACTCCTCTTCTACATTTGCTTCCTCTGTTTTTTTTTCAAAAAAGATTACTTCATTAAGTATGAATGAAAGCCGCAAGAGCAAGCTCAAATGTAGGAGTACATCATGACATGCATGAAAGAAAAAACAGCTCAAAAAGAGCCAACAAAAATCCAAGGTGGAGGCTGAAAATGCCACGTCAACCCTAAAATAGTCTCAGAGAAGAATGGAGATCCTCTCCAAATTCTGAAAAAGATATCTCTCCTGGCTGTAGCTTCTCTGAAGGATCTCTACATGCTCGCCCAGATGGCCATCAGTGTGTGTATAGTATCAGTCCATATACTGGCCATCGACTAGGGCGGGTGAACCTGCGAGCCCTCCATCGTCTCTGTACATCTAGCCCTCCAAATATGCCAATCTGCAATGCTAGCCAAAATCTCCCAAGATGTGTCTACCGAGGCATGAGCTTTGAAAGGAGCGAAAGGAACATCTAGGAGAGAGCATGACTCCACAGAGTGTTGTCGTATAATGAAGGATGAGTCTGAGTCCTGTCCCTTGAAAACAACCTGAGGTCCCATAAGAGATAACCATGCCAGTGATCCCCAAGTCATGAAGAAGGGTGCTCTATGAAATATGCAAAGAATTCGGCAACACCCTTCCAGATCTTGCTCGCATGTCTGCACTCCCAAAGGCGATGCTGAACTGACTCGACTGTTGCATGGCATCGAGGACAAGTAGGGTGAGCAGCCCCAAACCTGGATCTCCACAGGTTCACTGCAATCCCTCCATGAATAGAAAGCCAAAAGAGAAGAGTAATAGTTCTATTTTCTAAGGGATTTCTAGAGCCTCCTCCAATAAAATTTCTGCACCTCTGCAGAAATACGAAAACTATCCCAATGATGAGCTCTAAATGGCTTCCAACTTCTACTGCTAAGCTGAAATCTCCTAGCATTTCTAATTGTGTAATGAAAGAAGGGGATGCTCTTCTCTCGATGCTCTTCATCAATCCACTCACTCCTCTGGATCCCACGGCAAGAACCTGATGGGAGAACCACCATATAACTAGAGTCTCCAAGACCCAAGTGCTAGGAGAATGGGGTCAGGTTCAAGATACCACTGTGAATCCGCACCCCACTCCATGTACCCTACAATCATAACAGGATGGAAGGCAACCTCCAAAAGAATAAAATATGAGGATCTAAGAAGTCTGCCTCCTGATTGAACAATCAAAGAGAAGGGTCTCCTCATGTGCATCAAAAAAGTGCCCAACAAAGTGATCGGTCTCCATTGTGACACTAAATTCATGCAACCCCCTTTAGGGATAAGATGAATGAGGCCCTCAGTAAGTGAGTCTGGCATCTCACCCGAGTCCCAAACACCCTACAGGGCTGAGGTAATGTGATCCCCAATCTGATCCCAAAATGAAATAAAGAAAGAGAGTGTAAGGCCATCTAGGGGCCATTTGAACCAGGACACTTGCCCTTCTGAAGTCGTAAATAATACCTCGAGCATCATCACTGGCCTGAGTGTCAGGATCTGCTGTAAGAAAGAAAGCAACCTGCAAGACAGTATCTGGGTGTCTGTAAAACTCCGTCTGAGTCAAGAAGCTATGAAATGCTCTCCCTACTATGTCTGGGGCCAAGAGTAGAGAAGACTGCTTGTTGACCCTACCTCCCATCTGGGTCCAAAATGACTCCTTGGCATGAAAGGCATACTCTACTCTCTGATCCAACAATGACTGCTACTGAGCCCTTGCTGCTGAGCCCTTGCTGTAGCAAGGCGCTCCTGAACCCAAGCACGTGTACGCCTCTTTTGCTCTTCCCTATGAACAGCAGCCAACTGCTGGCGTATACCTATCTCTCTCGCCTGAGAATCTCACCTCTCTTGAACCGAGCAACTGAGTGATAAAAGTCGCTAATATCTAAGAGGGCTGCTGCTATATCTGACGGGAAAAGCAGCCCATCGTGCATGTGAGAAAGCAAGTCTGCAGAACTGCCTATGTGAGGCCCTCCTCTGCGTAGAATGAATCTGGAATCCTGATATTGGCAGAGCGACTCCTCACATGAGGATTTGAAACATACAGAACAACTTGAAAATGATCTGAAGTGGACACCCCAGGTGTAATGCATATTGTCCCACCTCTGTCCAAAGCCCAATCATCCACATAAAATCTGTCAATCCGTGCATGGATAGGCATTTGCACCCTCCTGTTTGACAAAGAAAATAGGAGTGAATGCAGCTGAGTGTGAAAAGCATCATCATGCCAAGCATCTCTACCACTGTACTGAAAAAGGAAGACATCCAAGGTTGCTCTCTCTAGGGAATGTAAGCCATGTTCCCTACCACCTCTTTTGTCTGTGGGCATTTCAACCATGTTCAAATCACCCCCAATGATCCAAGACTCTGCAATGCCGAAAGCATCTCCTTCTAGAAAAGGACGTGGTCCCCTCTTGAATTGGGGACATAAAGGTTTAAGAAACCAACCTTATGCCCAACAATCAAAAGAATGACCCACTGAGCTCTAGAGGGAACTATGATTTCATGTCCAATCACCAAGGGTAGCATAGAAGAAGAAACAAAAATACAAGTACCTCCCCTAGTGCCCAAGGCGGGTGACCAAAAAGTATGTCCTGAAAGAAGCTTACCCGACGTGGCACAATCCCTGACATCCAGTTTGTGTTCCTGAATCATGAGGACATCAATGGGGCCCCCAGTAACACCTAGATGAAGTTCATTACGAATCAGTTGCCTACGGCGGTGGTGAGGTACACCTCCAAGGCCCTGAATGTTCCAACTGACAATCCTCATCGATGAGAGGAAGAGGCCGGATGAAAAACTCTACCTGACCTGGTAGCGGAGATATCCCTCTCCTAGGAAAAGGTCCTCCTATCAAGAGGAGGGAAGTAAACTGGGAAAAGTACTCCCATACATGTCTGCAGAGGGGGAAGCTCTATCCATGGTGCCCTAAATGACGTGCTCCTCAAGGGTAGAGGGTGCAAACTCCTATAAATCAAACTCTACCATGTCTGCCAGAACTGCAAAGGAATTTTTGAAGGATGCTCCTGGCATAGGTGTGCGGAGGATCCCTACGGGTGGAGTAGAATCAATAATCCTCTTGCCTCTGTCAAGAGGTGAAAAAGTAGGAACAAGAGGGAAGGGGGGATGCTGGTGCTGATGGATCTATGCCAAAATAGCAGCATTAGCCTTGAGTACAACACAAGAGAGAGCTTCTTCACATGAACATCTGTAGAGATAGGAGCAACCTCATCAGCACAAGGAACTAAAACAAGTATATCTCCTACTTGTAAGGGAAGGCCCATGGCGCCATTAGTAGCCTCTAGATATAGAGACGGCTCAACAACTCTGATTGGCACCCAACGGGGGATGACTGGAATAGGACATGTTGAAGGTCCCGTGCGCACTGTCAAAGTTCCAAGACGAGAGGCTGTAGTAGCTGACAGTCCTAGGCGAGAGGTGGAAGGTCTTGCAGCACGAGAAGTGGTAGGATGTTAGGTAGAACGTAAAGTAGGTCCAGCCGAGGTGGTGCTAGGAGGCGCAACACCCGTGGACCTTTTTTTTCTTCGTTGGGCAATCTTTGGCAAAAGTGCCTAGGGGTCCTGCAAATCCTACACTGATCCTGTCTCCCAGCGATCTCGACTCTCTACCTGAAGAAGGAGCCATCTGGACACTGAAGCATGATGTGGTCATCTGTAAGGTTAGGGTTAGTAACAACGACCCTAACACGTGGTACCCCGTCCGATCTGACTGCCTCTTCTGCCGAAGAAGGCATCCCAAGAAGGGGGAGGATCTCAGGGACCATCTCGAAAGTAGCTCCAATGGAATATAAGAGTTGATGGTACACCTGAGGGTGGCAGTGAATTTTTCATCAAAAGGCAATTACAAAGCATGCAAGCATTGTGGAAAGACCAATTATCTTGAAAGAAATTGCTATAAGATCAATCCTTGCACTTATTGTGGCCAAAACAATCACTCTGAGAAGTTTTGCAATGAGAAGAAACATAGCATGGCAAAGAGAGAACTCCATCAGCAAATGAAGTCACAAACTTTGTAGTAGAAGAAAATAAAGATTTATCTTTTAAGGTTTAATATCTTTGAACTTTTATCATGACTTCGTCATGTAGTCAATTTTGAGGTTCTCGGCCTGCAGTAGTACTCCAAAAAGAATGTTATGTGTTTTTTCGTCTTTGTAAATCACCTCTAGTCACCATATGATGTAGCCCATGTAATATGTGTTTGCCTCCATGGTACCTCTTGCAAACATGAGAAACTAGATCCACACAAAGGCCTAAGATTAATCCTTACATGCAAGGGCGATAACCATTTGGGGGCAGTCTATCCTATTTTGTAAACCTTAGTAACCTTTGCTAGCATGAGATCCTAGCCATAGATTTATCCTTGACCACCATGAGATGGCATGTGAAACTATGTGACTAGATGTATCCTTGACATAGCAAGAGGCAAGGAATTGTGTGATCAAAGGCTTGCTCTAGCAGTCATATGATCATGTGTGTGTGTGTGTGTGTGTGTGTGTGTGTTGTGTGAAGTACACTTAGTGCTATAAGGTGTCTAGACCATGACACAGGTGATGATGTAATGCAAGGCCCGCACTTGGGGAGGTGCCTTTGATTTAGGAGTCCGTATGATGTAGGCGTTATCTCCTTTAATGTAGGAGAGGTGCCTATGATTTAGGCCACCCTCTCACTCACTCTATAAAAGAGAGGCTTTCCTCTCAAATCAATGGAATACTTCATTCTTCCGTTCCCATACTCTCTTCATGATGCTATCCTACTCTCCCACTCTCCACAGCACACCTGTGTCCACCCTTTGTCACTCCCCCCTTGTCACCCCTCTATCACTCCTTGTTCATCTTTTGTTCACCCCTCTGTCACCCCTTATTCATCCCACATTTACCCCTTCTTCATCCCTCTGTCACCCCTCTGCCACGCTTGTTCATCCCTTGTTCAACCCTTGTTCATTCCTTGTTCACCCCTTGGTTGCCCTGTCTCACCCCTTGTTTATCCTTTGTTCACCTCTTGGTTCACCTTTGTCCACCCTTTGTCACTTCTTGGTCACCCCTCCCTTGTTCACCCCTCTGTCACGCCTTGTTCACCCCTTGGTTTATCTTCATTCACCCTTTGTAACTCCTTGGTCACCCCCTTGTTCACCCCTCCGTCACCGCTTGTTCACCCCTCTGTCACCCCTTATGTAGGAACAAGAATGGAGAAGAGTTGTGCACACAAGAGAACAAGAAGTGAACACAAGTGAACTCCAACTAAAATGTTCAACCAAATAAAGTACACGTACTTGGTATATATAGTCCAAGTACTAGAGCACACAAAAACTCTAAAATAGACCACGATCCTACACCACCATATCATTGTATATATCTCTACCAATTCGCCCTCAATAAGATAGATGAAATGCTCTAAGAACCTGCAGTACCTAAAGTACCATGGTTGCACAAATTCATCCACATGTGGATATAGCAACCTATGGGAGTACAAAAGAAAACAATGTCATTTTACAACCCCCCTTGACGTTGTTTGAATGTCTTGTATCCCCAAGCCATGTCGTCGTCGTGTGAAGAGAGGCACTGATGACAAGCTTTTAGTGAAGATATATGCCACATTGTCCTTAGTGGAACAATATGTCAGATCAATGAAGCCATCTGTGATACAATCCTGCACATAATGATAGTGATTTTCTATGTGTTTCATGCGAGCATGAAATACAGGATTGTTTCCAATAGCAATGCAACTCTTGCTGTCACAGAAGATCGGAGTTGCGTCACCATCCTGAGCATGATGTAAGTCATGCAAAAGCTTCCTTAACCACATATATTCCATGGTGGCTGAATTTGCAGCTTTGTATTCTGCTTCATTGGAGGAGAGAGACATGCGGTCTTGCTTCTTACTGAGTCATGAGATGCATGCTGAGCCCAATGAGAAGCAATAGCCAGAAATGGACTTGCAATCATCGATGTCCCTTGACAATCTGAGTCGGTGAAGCCACTCAGAGAAATGTCACCATCTGAAGCATAATGCAGCCCATAAGAAAGTGTACCCTGTACATATCTGACAACCCTCTTCGCTGCATTCCAATGCGTGACTATGGGACAATGCATGAATTGGCTAAGAAGGCCTATGGCATAGGCAATGTCTGACAGTGTGGAGCATAAGTAGATCAAAGTGCCCACCAACTGCTTGTACAATGTGCCGTCAAACTTTTCAGCTGTATCATGCTTGATTCAGCTTACTCAGCTTACAGCTCTGAGTTGCGTTTGTTGAAGTCCTCCAGACTGAGTTGCTTTTGTGTTTTTGCCTTGTCACCGTTCCCCTTCCCCATCTCCACTCCCTTCTACTCTCTCAGCCCCTTCTCTCCACTCCTTTCTACTCTCTCAGCCCCTCCCTTCTACTCTCTCAGCCTCCTTCTCTCAACTCCCTTCTACTCTCACAGCCCCCTTCTCTCCACTCCCTTCTACTCTTTGCACTATTAGTCCCCCTTTCGGCACCATCTCTCTACCCCTCTTGTCTTCTACCTCTCTCCCCCTTGCTCCACCCTCTCGCTCACCCCCTCCCTCAACCCTCCCGCTCACCCCCTCCGTCAGCCCCCCCGCTCACCCCCTCACACCCCTCCTCTCACCCCTCCAGTCAGCCCCCGCAGCCCCTCGCTCAACCCCCCCGCTCAGCCCCTCGCTCACCCCTCCCGCTACCTCCTCCCGCTACCTCTGCTACCCCCCCGCCACCCCTCTCGCTACCTCTGCTACCCCCTCCTGCTAACTCTTCTACCCCCTCCGCTACCCCTTGCTAACCCCATCCGCTACCCCCACTACCCCCCCTGCTACCTCTGCTACCCCCTCGCTACCCCCTAGCTAACCCCCTCCGCTACCCCCGCTACCCCCTCTGCTACCCCCCCCCCTCGTTCTTTTTTTGCAAAAAAAAAAAAAAAAAACCCTGCTCTCAGCTCCGACTTAAAAAAGAAAAAAAAAGAGAAGCAGCTTCGACCTCCTGCAATCCCTTCTTTGCCCACTGCTATTTCCCCCATAATGAAGGGAACACGGGGATGAGGACATGAGACTAGGCGGGAGACCCTTCGATCCAAATCTGCATACGCGTGGAGATGGGGAAGGGGAACGGTGACAAGGTGAAAACACAAAAGCAACTTAGTCTGGAGGACTTCAACAAACGCAGCAATCGGAGCGATTTGACAGTGGACAGTACCGCGTCCCAGAAGAAAGGGGCCCACCCAAAGCCCATGCCGCTCACCACATCCTCGACCTCTATGGTTACCACCACTATTTCACCACCATCATTTGCCTCATCATCTACGCCACCTCTCTCCTCCCCCTCTCCTGCATCATCATCACAGGTCTCCTCTCCAGTAGCCTCACCACTGGCCCCACTAGCCACGGCTCCACAGTACTTTCCCCTCATATCACCTCTACCTCTCAGTCAACCACCCTTCATGACCTCGTCCGGCCTCGCAACTCCTACATATCACTCCCCCGTCCAGATCATGATGTCCCCACCTTCAGTACAACCTCAGCAGCCCACCTTCATTCCAACCCCTCTCGAGATCCAGTTCCCACTTGGACCAGGACATCTTAGGCCCCCGCCAGATGCTTGGGACTCCCTATTGGCTGAGATACATAGCATCCGGGCCCGTCAGGCAGAGCTGACACATTACACCCAAGAGCAGGCCCGCATTATACAGGAGCAGGGCACCTTTATATAGGGACTCAGACACGACATCACACAGCTTCAAGAGGAGCTCGGGACCCTCAGAGCAGCACTGGAGGGACCCCAGTCACAGAGATGGAGGCACAGATAGCCATGATACAGTCGGCTATAGCAGAGACGACTTGATGGGTGGACGTGGTGAAATGAGAGCCCGCAAAGGCAACTGTTTCAGTCGCCATATAGGAGCAGCAATAGAGGGCTTCGAAGGCCCTCAACATCTGGGTACGAGGGATCACACGAGACAGCACCAGCACCACTACGACGCCCATGGAGGAGGCGATCACCTTTGTGACCACCACCATGGAAGTCCCCGACCATGGCATAGAGGGAGCATGGCGTGTTGGGAGAGATCCCAACCGAGAGCAGCCCCTAGTCATTCGCTTCAGAGATTCACATGCTCGACTAGCGACACTCCGACGCCGAGCCTCTCTACGAGAGCATCCCACCCTGTCCATGGACGAGGATTTGACACCACTACAGATTGAGGAGCGACGAGTTCTTCTGCAGCAGCGGGATGTTGCCCGCAAGGAGGGGAAATGGGCCGTGGTCCGAGATGGTAGGTTGTTGACCAGCACCCGTCGGGCTCCCACCCGTACCTCCTAGGGGGACGGGGCCTATGAGACTCATGTTTCCGAGACCCTAGACTGCACCATTTGGAACTGTAATGGTACCTTATGGTCAGACCGAGGGAACTTCTCGCAGTCTTATATAGGACAAGACATAGTCTTTTACACGGAGACACACCAGAGCCCAAAGCGTCCACTATCGATAGTCAGTGGCTACACATGGGAGTCAGCCTTCAGGGATGAGACGAGGGATACAGGAGCAGTCCGAGGATCAGGCGGGGTCGTAGTATTATACAGGTCTTCCCTCGTTGGAGCCATCTCCATTGAGAGGAAGGACACACCCCCCCGATTCATGTGGATCCGGATCTGACGCACAGACACCCGTGACCTTTTCATAGCAATATGCTACTTTCCGCCAGACACATCCCACTTCGCCAGAGTGGCATGAGAGGAGGGTGAGACATCGCCATATGCACCCTTACATCAGGATATCCCAGACCTTTCAGCCCGTGGGGAAGTTCTCCTCGTTAGGGACTTTAACGCCAAGACGAGCACGTGCCAGGCACCACTCCTAGACTTCCGAGATGACTCTATCATGCTACCAGACATGGACCTAGACGGAGCAAGTATGACCAGGACCTCATCGGACCGACACGAGCCTATTACACCATATGGACACGCGCTCCTTGATCTGGGCAGGATGCATGATCTCATCATCTACAACGGGATTGGACCTATGGCCCCCCTCAAGTGGTTTTACTTGCTTCCCACACGGGGGGGAACACTAGTGTAGTAAATTACATCATGGGATCCCCTACCTTCACTTCATGTATCACCGACTTCACCGTAGCACCACTCCCTCCAGGAGGTAATCACACATATCTATTCTTCACTATCGCCACCCTACGCTTAGCCACACCACACAACATAGGAAGCACGACACCTACCACGACATACACTTTAATCATAGCCTCTCACCGGCCTACTCTGGATGCCTAAACAGACTCCTAACCTACATCGATCACATACCACTCATAGAGGACCGTGCTGCCCTGATTAGTCGCACACTCCACGAGGCTACCCTCCAAATCTTTCCCCACATCACATGGTCCACTAGACCACCACCTGTTGGTTCTGTACCCTGCAAGAATTGGTACGATGCGGAGTGCAAGGCTTATCGCCGACAACTCCGATTTGAAACCAGATGTCACCTCCCAAACACACCAGACACAATACATAAGCACTGACGTCTCGTACGTCGGAAGAAGTAGGCATTTCTTCGTCGAAATGAGGAGGAGCTGCTGCACATCTTGTACAATAGCAACTCTAAGGATTTTTTGTGGAGATCTTGAGCGTAGGTCCCCATCACCCCTCACTGACACGAGAGTCTGGCACACGTATGCACACCATCTTTATGATGTCCCACACCAGCCCACTCCAAATCTCATACACACACCTCGCCCCACCACTTGCACGTTGTTCACTAGAGGGGGAGTCAAGGACACGACATTGAAACTGCACAATGGCCGAGCGAAGGATCACGAGGGGCTATGCACTGAGTTTATCGCATATGGGATCGACACTTTAGCCCTAATCCTAGCAAAGCTATTCAATGATGCTGTTTGCCTTGGCTTCCCCCGCACTTGGACACTCAACACCATCACCCCCATCCACAAGGCAGGGGATCCCATGGACCCGAGTAACTACAGGACTATCATGATTGGACATGTGATGTTCAAGATCTATGCAGCTGTATTGGATGCATCGGTTAGCCTATTCGCAGAGATGAGAGGGCTTAGAGTAGAGGGTCAGGCCGGTTTCAGGCGAGACCATGGGACTATGGATCACATACTCACACTCAGGAGTTTCATTGAGTAGGCCAGATCACGGAAGGAGAGGGTATATTGTTGCTTTGTGGATTTCCGCAAAGCCTTTGACACAATACCTCGAGCTTGTCTCATCACACGCCTACAGACAATGGGATTTGATCAGGAGATCATTTGGGCAGTCATGGCCCTGTATGAGAGAGTCTCAGGCCGAGTTTGGACAGGCGCAAGTTGGATAGATGAGATCCTGAGTACCATAGGGGTCAAACAGGGTTGTCCCTTATCACCAACCCTGTTTGACCTCTACACCGATGAGCTTGAGACTTTCATGGGGGCATTCCGAGAGACCGGTTGCTCACTTGCCGGGATCATCATCAGGATTCTTCTTTATGCAGATGACGTGGCCCTATAATATCAGCTTGATCTTTAAGGTAATAGCATGCGCGCGCAGTTTTTTCAAGCAATTCTGGATACTAGAAGTTCTATAGCTGCATCGGGCAACCTGGAGGACTTTACATCAGTTATACTAGGATATTACCCCCCTTTCAGAGCTCTTCATGCTCTCAGAATTTCATTCTTAGATACAAATTAGAAGATATCAGCAATATCACTTACGTTTTGCTGTTTTTTGACTGATTTCGGAACATTGCGCCTGCAAACAGCTTCGTACACTGCCTCGCCATCTGTATTGCCATACATACACCCGTACACCTCGACATTGCTGCCCATTGCCTCTCCAGCTCGTCATTCGCATCTCCAGGTCCGGATTCAGCCTTGTGGTTCGACTTTTGCTCCTGTTCCAGCTCGAGATCCTTGCTTCAGCTCATTGCGCATTGCACAGGCCTCTTGCGGATTGCATTGCACAGGTGTCAGTGCATTTGGGACAGTTTTTGGCTA
This sequence comes from Dipteris shenzhenensis, assembly GCF_047967505.1. Lineage (NCBI taxonomy): Eukaryota > Viridiplantae > Streptophyta > Polypodiopsida > Gleicheniales > Dipteridaceae > Dipteris > Dipteris shenzhenensis. The sequence goes on along the minus strand of NC_141602.1, from coordinate 16,860,827 downwards.
CACATTGGGTGCAAATCATTGCTCAGGTGTTGTGCATTCTTAAAGCCCAGTGTTGGCTATAAGTTGACACACTTTTGGATGCCTATTGAGAAGGAGTTTGCTATTGCATTGTGAGCCATTGTTTGGCTGAGATTCAAGCCGATTTTTTGGGGTAGAAGTATATTGCATTTGAGCTGGTGGTTGGTTGTGGTTGCAGACAGTTTTTTGGGGCAAAAATATTGTGCTTGATTGCATTTTGTATCCCGGAAGGAATTGAGGTTTGAGCAGATTTTTTGGGACAGACTTATTGCTATTTCAAAGCAGCCACTATCAGTGAATGCCATTGCAGTGATTGCATAGCAATCTGTGGTCTTTCAGTTGTCCATTTGCTGTCTTTTCCTTTGCAGGTACACTGCTTTTATTCTTGAGCTTGCAATCATGTCCTCAATGAGAATTTTGGTACCATGACTGAAGCAGATAAGTTGGATGGACCCAACTATGCTTTATGGTCATTTACACTCAAGAATATCTTGGTTGGAAAGGGCTTATGGGACATTGTCAATGGTGATGAGGCTAGACCTGCTGGATCTAGCAAGTGTTCGGATGCCTGGGAGTCTCTTCTCATTGAGGTACACAACATCCGTGCACGTGAGGTAGAGTTGACCCAACACAAGTGAACTCCAACTGAACAAGAATGGAGAAGAGTTGTGAACAAAGGAGAACAAGAAGTGAACGCAAGTGAACTCCAATTGAATGTTCAACGAAACGAAGTACAAGTACTTGGTATATATAGTCCAAGTACGAGAGCACACAAAAACTCTAAAATAGACCAAGTCCTAGTCTATCCTACACCACCATATCATTGTATATATCTCTAGACCTTATTTATCCCTTGTTCACCCCTCTGTCACCCCTTGTCCACCCCTTGTTCACCCCTCTGTCACCCCTTGTCCACCCCTTGTTCACCCTTGGTTCATCCCTTGTTTCACCCCTGGTTCATTCCCCCTTGTTCACCCCTTGTTGGCTTGTGCATCCCTTGTTCACCCCTTCTGTCATCTCTTGTTCACCCTTGGTCACCCCTTGTTCATCCCTTGTTCATCCCTTGTTCACCCTCTTGCCACCCCTCTGTCATCCCTTGTTCACCCCTTGTCCACCCTCTATCACCCCCTCGTCATCCCTTGCTATTTTTGGACACCCTCTCTATTTTTGGCCACCCTTCCTATTTTCAGTCACCAGTCTCCCTTCTCCTTCCCCTTCGCACCGTCTTGCCCTCTCTCACGATTTGGTCCAACCAATCCACCTCCGTTGGCCCTTGGACTGCAACCCATGTGTACCTCTTGGTGATGTGCTGTGTTGGCTATCGGATTGCATCCCAGATGCCTTCTATTGGTGCTAGCCTTGCAATCCTTCCCTATGCAGCACACCCCTCACTTGCACCTCTTTTCCCCCTCCTTCCCATCACAATCTTACCCCGTCCTTGTAGTGCATTAGCCCCCAGCGCTTCTTCACCACCTCTCCCTTTTTACACATCACCTCCTTGAAGCCGCCTCCTATTGCAGATCACCTCTTTGCTTCCTCCCTTGGTAGCGCATCAGCCCCCAGCACTTCTTGCTGAGAACCACTTCTCCTTGCTGCGCACGTCTTCCTGGGCATCCTTCCTTGTTGTGCATCATCTTTGCAGCCCCTCCTTGCGTCACCTTATCTCCCCTCAACCCTTGTTGTGCTTCATCCCTTCACCTCATCTCTTGCTTCCCCTCATGCCTTGCTGCACCATCAACCTCCTTCTACTGGACATTATTATCTCCTCCTCTAGCCCTCATTGCTGACCCCTTCCTCCTGTGCACCTCTTGCTCCAACCCTCCTTGCTAGCCCCTCCTGGTGTGCATCTTCCCCCGCCGCCCCAAATATGCCCACTTCCGTGCAACCTCCATCTCCAATGTGCCCCTTGTTTTGCTCCGCATCTGTGATCCATTCCCCCTCACCTTCGCTTGCGAAGACCCAACTTCCACCACTGCTTTTCCCCAGACTGATTCTCCCTAGACTGCATCTCCGTCAGCTCGTCCCTCTTCTCAATTGCTTGGGTTCCCTATACACCGAGATGGTGAATGGTAGTGGCGGAGGATACGGTTGTATGCATACTGAGCAGACCTTAGTCACATCAAACCTTGGTCACACCTCGGTCACACTTTGTTCACAGCAACATGCCAAGGATGGACGGACGTTGGTCATGACCTTGATCACACTTTGGTTAGACCTCGGTCACACCTTCGTCAGACCTTGGTCACACCTTGGTCACACCTGGGTCACACGTTGTTCACATCTTGGCCACTGGAGCAACATGTCAAGGATGGACAAACGTTCATCACACCTTGGTCATAGGATAGACCGACCTTGGTCACAAATGCACATGGAGCAATACATGCAGAGTACATGTTGGGACAGGTCGACGACATGTCAAGATGGATTGAAGTAGTCATATGCCATGCCAACAGTGGTTGCTGTCCATGTAAGCATAGGTGCACATAGGAAATTGTGTCGCAACCCAGTCCAGCTCATCACCACCAACTACTTTCAGAAGCATATGGAATAGATAGAGAGCTGCACATGGAGTACTGACGTCACCGACTTGGAGGAGGCTAGTGAGTGGCGGAAGCCATTAAGAGGCGAAGCAGCAGAATGGCTAAGGAAGACATGAAGACAGCCAATAGGAAGCATGGAAGGGGATTTCCAGCCAAGAGGAGACGGTGAAGAGGAGGTGAGGGGAGGGGATTCAAGCATAGGAACATTTGTGCATTTGATCATTGAGCGTGAGTGGAGAGAGAGAGGCTGAAGTTAGGAACTCGATTGGTGTGTCTCCATTTCGTGTATCTGCTATTGGGTGTATCCCCATCTGGTGTATTGGTCATTTTCATCTTATATGCTATGCTTCCTTCCATCTATGCTCACAGCTCCAACACCCCCTCATTGTGTGTTTCCCTCCCTTCATCTTCCTTTACCTGGTACAGAGGACCATGTGTTATATCTCTTGAATTCAGCCTTGTCCACAACTGGCTCTTGTGAGTGTGTTTCACTTTCATGCTCATCGTTGACACTGCTGTCATCTCCATACTTGTTCTGTGCCAAGCCTACACCATCACAGGTACCACAGTAATTTGCACCACTGCATGATTGATTGCACTAACATTGACAAGGAAGACATTAGTAGTTTTGCCTCAACATTCATTGTAACACGCACTCCTTGCATCTCACACCAATGGCCTTAGGCCTTCGATCAGACGTCCCCTCAGACAAGGAAGCCGACTGATTTGGTCCAATTAATCCTGGCCCCATATGTCTGACTAGACACCTCAAGGGCACCCTGAACTCCCTCTAGACTCTTTGCGGTGCCCTTCACAAAGAGGGCCGTAACATCTGCAAACTCAGATTCAAGTAGCTCTTCCTCCTGCCTAAATGAGAGCTGCATCCCTATGAGGCCCACCACTTGAGAGCGAAGAAAATAGCCCAAAGTTTGTTCCAAGAAGAGGAATAAGAATGGAGCAAGAGGGTAGCCTTGGTGCATTGACAAGGAAAGAGAAAAGGCCTCCCCCTCATATGAACCCCAATGAGCATATGGCTGGCACTTCCCATTTAGAGGGCAGAGAGCCAATTAATGCACTGGGCCGATAAACCTGTCCTCCACATGGTGCCCTTCAGGTAGATGATTATGGTAGAGAAGATAGGATAGGCAATCCGCTAATGGGAGTGGAGGAGACTCCACATCACCAAGACTACAAGAGATGCAACAAATGGAGAGAGTATGAAGGGGGGTGGTAGAGGAGAGGAAGGGATCATTCATATAGAGTGAGAGAGGGTATGAGAGGAGAAAGGCTTGAGCCACGAGCTCATTTGATGCATTGCAAGAGGTGGTCCTATGTACTATGGTCAGCTTGGTAACATTGTGGCATGTCCAACTCTTATGATGTCTTGCTCTTGCACAGTGTGCATCCTCATTCTAGATCTTGCAAGCATTGGCATATATCTCTCCTTCTATTTCCATCCATCTTTCTTTCTGTTCCATTCCGTAACTGCACCACCGCCTGCACCATAATTTGCTAGGTTCGACATTGCTGCATCAACAACCCAAACATTGTCACCAAAGGAGAAAGAACAACGATTTTAAGTGCAAGAAGCTTGACCCTAAGAAAAAAGATATGGTGGCTTGTAGAAAGCGAAAAGGGCCTCAAATGCATGGACTCAAACCCACACTAAAGTAAAAGCGTTGAATTAAGAGGAGCAGGATATCATTTAAAAAAATTAGGAGGCCTTGAAGAAGGCAAAAGATAAAATAGAAGGACCTACCAAAGAAACGGATGAGGCATTGCATAAGCTCCAAGATCAAGAGCAAGAAGACTCGGTAGGGGCAGGAATCACTTTAGAGTCCAAGGAGCATGGCTATCTTTAAGAGAGATCCTCAGGAATACATGAAAATAAGGGCCAAGAAATGATAGAGAACCGCATCATCAATCTCAAAGAAGAGCTCATCACGGCGAACACGTATAAAGCTAGAAATTGATGAGGCAATTCATGATCACATGAAACGGAGACAAAAAAGAAGAGTGATCAAGGAAAGGCGATTCATGATCACAAAAACGGAGACAAAAGAGAAGAGTGATCAAGGAACTAGCACCCATGGTTGTCTTACCCTACTTGGGATGGCTGGTCTATAACATAGGCTGCTTGCCCTTTTTTTTTCAATGAAAGGATTCTATGCAGTAAGAAAAAAGCCCTAAGAGCAATTCTCATGGCAGAAGTACATAATGCATAGCATGAAAAAGAAAATACCCTCAGTGGGTCACATAATTATTCTTCCCCAACAGCACTGCTTTGTCCTGGTTCTGCAAATGGAAATATACTCACTTGGATGTAAAATTCATATCTATTCTCTGAATAGAATTCATGATACACTAATATGTCAGGTAAGATGAACATCACCTGTGAAAACAGCAAAGAAAAGGATAATGCTATAGGGACAGACCAGCAAGAATGAACAGCCAAGAAGAGCAGAATGGGATGCAAACAAACCGCACTTACAATTTAAAGAAAATTTCAATTTGTAATTAAGGGATGTAAAATTTAAAAGTTCATTTAATGCATTCTATTGTGATTTTGCTATGTCTTTATTATTCACATTTTTCTCTTAGGTTGCTGTATAAGATGATGCCAATACAAGAAATAACTACCTCTTTATGATATTAAAAATGGCAGAGTCAACGTGCTGGATGTATACTGGCGAGCGGCAAGTGCTTAAGCTAAGGTCCAGGTTTTTGAAGGCCGTTCTACAGCAAGATGTTGGATATTTTGACACAGATTCGAAAACAGCTGAAATTGTCAGAAATATATCTTCTGATGTTTCTGCCATTCATGAGGTTATCAGCTTCAAAGTACGTATGCTGAATTTGCAATCAACTTTAACAATATGTATAAACCTGTTTGAAGCAGAATCTAGTAAGCATGTGTATAGTGAAAATAAAGTTTCTTTAGGATTTTTCCCTATGAACCTACTGCTTCCATTGTTGCTTGCAACCATTGGTTATTTTTTCATCTTGTTTCTGCATTGTGGCAGATGGCGAAGTTCATCAAGAACATGACTACGCTTGTCTCAGGGACATGCGTGGGCCTATTTTTTTGCTGGCAGTTATCTTTGCTTACCATTGCAACCGTACCAATTACTGCAGTATCAGCTGGATTTTACAACAAAGCCAGTGTAAATATTGCAGCTAGACTTCAGGATGCCACTTCTAGATCCGTCAATATAATTGAAGAGGTAAAATATTCCTTTCACTCTCAGATATCAGACTTCTAACTGTCTAACTCTGTTTCCCCCGGAAAGTATTGAAGAGGTAGCTCTTGCTTAGCATTCCGAGGCGTCACTCTTTGTTAAGGCTAATTATGACTACGATGTCAACATAAATATACGATCTATCTGATATTTTGTCAAAGGATCATTAACCAGCTGGATATAAGGTTGCCTGATTTGTTCTTCTTGGGAAGACAGCATTCAATTAGAAATTTGTATACAAGAAGGCCTTCACATTACCATTGGCCTATTGCAAGGAAAGAATTCTAGATGCTGACTATGGAGCAATATATTCAAATACTTATGCAATACTCTTTCTGGAATCTTTTAAGCACAGGCTACAGTTATGCTGTTCACAAGTGCATTTGTGAGATTTTCAAATAACATACAGAATTCTTGATAACTTCCCATCTTATGAATTGCATTTCAAAGGTGCAAACATTGTATATTATCATTTGCAGGTTCACATTACTTATTTCTGGGCATCTCTTTACTTTTGTGCCTTCTTCTTGTTTTATATGCCGTCAAATATCTTACCAGTTGAGCCCTCTAATAAAACTATTTGATTATTAAGGTCTGAGTTGAGGGGAATCAGGTACAATAGAGTCAAGGTGGATCAAAAAATGGCCTCACAGACTCCCATCTAGTGCGTTTGTTTTGGTGGCCATTTTGAGCTTGACTTGCAGCATAGGTTGATTGGGACTTAAAGGGTGTCTTGGGCAGCCAATGTTGTTGCTTTGAAAGGGTTGGGAGCCAATGGTGGTTAAGCTCTTAGATGAGCACCGATTTTGAGAAAATGATCACAGATCTTAGAGTAAATGAAGCAATAGTGAAGACATTTGCATATTTCTCATAGGTGGAGCGACGGTGACAAAGTTTCCTCAAGTGGAAAGATGGCTACAACAAACTCCTCTTTCATCCATTCTCCGATGCAAACAATGATCTTGTTTTTTGGGGGGGAGACGAGAATCCCTGTGGGAGGGTAAAGAGACCTATTGGGGATTGAGTGGAGGAGCAAAAGAGAGAGAATCTGGAATGGGGAGACTGTAGGCTGGAAGTGAAGGGGAGAGAGAGAGAGAGAGAGAGAGAGAGAGAGAGAGGATGTCTCAAAAACCCTCACAGGCCTATGAGACAAAGTACAATCCAAGGGTAACTCATACAAGCCACTGTGGGCTGAAGCAAAGGGCTCACTAAAGCCCTTGCTGAGTGCTATGCTATGACTACTCTAACTCAAGGATAGAATACTAGTACTCAAAGCTAGTACTCAAAACTACTAGTATACATAGCCAGGTGCCGTTGTCGCTCTCCTATGGGCCATGAAGATGTCTCGTATCTGTGTTTGTCGGGTCTTCTCTTGTTGTTTTATTGCAGCAGATCAGATAGTAGGAGGTGACAGTGCCACATGAGGCTGATCGTGAACAGCAACATGTCACAAACTTTAATGCCTTTGAGCCACCCCCAGGGCTTTGATGCTTTCGAGTCAGCCCCAGGGCTTTTATGCTTTCGAGTCAGCCCTAGGACATAGTTGAGTTCAAGAGGAGGAGATAGATGATATGAGGGCAGCATGGATAAGCGGGAAGAGACCATGTGGAGTGGTGGAGCCAGGGATACAAAGAATGCAGAGGTTCGCTAGAGCACGTACAATGGAGGTCCAGCCCATTTCAACTCTACTCAAGAGGGGACCATCCGAGCCAAGGTCGTGCTAGTAAGGATTGTAAAAATGTACGCATTATACCTTCCACGTGGCGCACACCAAATCAGTTGGACACCAAATCTTGCGTGGATGTATGTCTAAGGTAGGCTAAGAGCCATGTGAAGTTTCATCCCCAACAAGGTTTAGGGTTTAGGGTTTAGTCGTGCTAGTAGGGATTGTAAAAATGTACGCATTATACCTTCCACGTGGCGCATACCAAATCAGTTGGACACCAAATCTTGCGTGGATGTACGTCTAGGGTAGTCTAAGAGCCGTGTGAAGTTTCATCCCCAACAGATAAGTCCACGTGCGTATTTCATTAGTATGTACGCCATTTTTCATATGTAGTCATGCTAGTAGGGATTGTAAAAATGTACGCATTATACCTTCCACATGGCGCATACCAAATTAGTTGGACACCAAATCTTGCGTGGATGTACGTCTACAGTAGCCTAAGAGCCGTGCAAAGTTTAATCTCCAACAGATAAGTCCACATGCGTATTTCGTTAGTACGTGCGCCATTTTTCATATGTAGTCGTGCTAGTAGGGATTGTAAAAATGTACGCATTATACCTTCCACGTGGGGCCGCATCTCCATCAAATAGAGGCCAACATAAACATGGATATGAAAGTGGATCAGCCTGGAGAGTGGCCCAAAATTGTGTCCCTCCTCAAATAGACAGTTGTAGCATCCTCGGATCTCATAGTAGATAAGGCAAGAGTATAGGAAGTGCTCCTTTGTCTCTACCTCTCACATTCTCTGATGCTCTCAGGAAATGGCCACAGTAGAACTAGATCTTGGTGGGGAACTCCTGGTTGCCCCCCCCAAGTCCGCGATGAGTAGAGCTAGAGTAGATCCAACCGTATGATACGGCTGACCTCATCTCATGAGATCTAGAGGGACCGAGCATACAAGCTGTACTAGACGAGGGGAGGCAGTCCATCTGAATACCTTAACTAGAAACCATCTAATATGCATGCGTACAAGGCCATGCAAACCCCACTCTCGGCTAGTCATCTAGATGACTGTAGTGCCACCCTTGGTAGTCTCTAGCTATGCAAGGCCCAAACCCTGTGGAGATATGTCACCATCTGGAAGATGGCATCAATCTGGAGTGGTATCATAGAAAACTCTGCTTGTACAATCTGGTGAGGAACCGAGGGCTCACCTCTTCTTCTTTTTTCACGAAGAAGACTTCTATGAAGTATGAAAGAAACCCACATGAGCTCGAAGCAAAAATACATCATGCTAGGCATGAGGAAAATAAATACTCTAGAGGAGTAAATAAAAACTCAGAAAGAGATTGGAGGGCATTGCATCTTGGCATATTTGGAGGGCCAGATGTACGGAGGCGATGGAGGGTTCTCAGGTTCACCCCTCCCAGTCTATGGCTAGTATATGGATGGATACTATACACACCTTGGTGGCCATGTGGGAGAGCATCCAAGGATCCTTTAGAGCAGCTACTGCCAGCAGAGGTATTTTTTTCAGAGTTTGGAGAGGATCTCCTTTCTTCTCTGAGTCTCCTTCAGGGTTGAGGTGGCACTTTCAGCCTCCACCTTGGATTTTTGTTAGCTCATTTTAAGCTGGTTTTTTTTCTCATGCTTGACATGATGTACTCCCGCATTTGAGCTTGCTCTTGCGGTTTTCATTCATACTTACTGAAGTAATCTTTTTGAAAAAAAAAAAAAACTCAAAAAAAGTTGGAAAGAAACCAAGGTTGAGGCTGAAAAAAAATGCCACCTCAACCCTACTGTAGTCTCTGAGAAAAAGGGGGCTCCTCTAGCCGGATCTTGGTAGAGATTCGAGACGCTACAAGTGATTATGGAAAATTACGAGGGCTCACTTTGAATCATCCTAGATCCCATAATCACCTATAGCCTCTTGAATCTCTACCACTCGGTTGCTGATAGGTCACTCCCTTAGGAGGATGCTGCATACATGGCTATCGGCCTCATGAGTCACAAGTGTATCAAATAGGGTAAGTCGAAACATCGAGCGACTGCGTTCGAGCAAGCCCATAGTTCGAGCGATGCTTGTGAGGAACTTTATCTAAACCTATAGTAGCAATAATTGTTTTACTGAAAATGGTTGAATCTACATGACACAATCAGAGATTTTTTTAACTTATTTTTACAAAGATAAAACTTGCTATTTGGATCCTCATAAATCCATGAAAGTCAGCAAATAATTCAATGAATACCAAAGGGAAAATTCTTGACAACATATAAAGAGAAAACCTATAATTCGATAAATAATAAATGCATGCAAGTTAGCAATCGTTCAATGGATACAAAAGGGGAAATGTTGCAATGTCTACACCTGGAGGTGGTCACTCAAAATTATGTAAGGTAGCACATGAGTTGAAGGGGTTTATTTATTTTGTGGAGTTACATACAAACAACAATAGTCCCACCCATGATATAGAGGCTCCTCCTAGCAAAACCCATCACAAATAGCTATGTGTAGCTTTTTATGCTACCCATATGATTTGATCCATTTTGTACATGAAATGATCATATGAATAAAATGTTAAAACTATGGAGCTAATAAATTATTGATCACCTTATGACCATGATGCTAACTAAATATAGATCACCTTCATATGTACATGACCATGTATACACCTCTGGGATGGAGGGAGGAAACCACGGACCTGAACTATATATGAGAAAAATCCATGGTCATAAGAAAATATAAAGTTTGATAAGGTCTAGCTCTAATGAAACAAAGATAAGTACAAACTTTCCAAAGCTCTAGAATTTTGGCACTTTAGCTTGATAAATGGATTCATTCATATCTTTCCGATCATTGTGACTACAAACATGACCATATTTGGAGTCAGATTGACCAAGTTATGGCCCAAATAAAATTGGCAGGAGGAGCCTCACAAGAGGTCGCGATATCGCGGCCTCCTGGGAGGCTCCTCCTCCCATTATTTTTTCCTTGAAAATGGAAATTGCACAAGAAAAACACATGCTTTGACCTGTTTCTTCCACCCCTCCTTCTTCCTTGACCTTTGCAAAACATAGCCAAACATTTTTAGAAATTGTTGTTTGTACGTAAGACAATTGATTACTCACAATATCATGGGTAGGACAACAACTGTAAAAGTAAGCAATGCATGATACTTTTTGAACATAAATCGTCACACTAGAATGTCAAATTTTATGAAAGTCTTCGCTCGAACCGCTGCCTCGCTCGAATTCTAGTAATCCTCTATCAAATAATGCCCATTACATAGGAAAAGTCAAATGGCCTTTACCTGAACAAGCGAACATAGAGATTGCCCTAGAGATCAACAGTAGTGGTAGATAGACCAAGGCCAGTTGCAGCACGGCTATAGTGACAAAGGGAGCCAAGCTAGCAACAACCTCATGAGGAGGGAGGTGGATGGAAGACCCCGCACAGGCGATCAAAGGCACATAGAGAGAGGAGGGAGGCCAAGAAGAGCTACCGATAGACCCAGTGCAAGATGGGCCAAGAGTTATTCTGGCATGCGCAAAGAGTCTTTTAAGCTTCCACTCCTATTGAGGCATTTTCCATGCAGTATGATTGAGGACTGGCAAAGAGCATTAAATTTCCTCCGAGACATGGAGGCCTTTCGAATTCAATTCTCAATCATGCGGATTGTTTCTTGAAATGTTCGAGTTGGGCAGTGCTCATGTTCGGCAAGGGAGGAGCATCATCAGGAAGAAGCTTCATAGTGCCTTGGTAGGAGGCAGTATTTACTTGTTTCTCCAAGAGCACCATCTATTTACAACTCATACTTCTAGATGTAGCATACTCTTACGGGGACAAAGCACAACCTTTTGGGCCCCAATAGCTAGAGAGAGAGGCCAGTAGGGTGGAGTCTGCATAGCAGTATCCAAGGATTGGACATAGACCATACCAGACTAGGGCATTGTGATGCCAAAGAGAGCCTTACAATGGGAGTAGCCGATATTAGAGTTTTGTTCTTTCATTTTACCCCTATAATAGGGAGGTAGGCAAAACCCACTTTTGACCACCTTTGGAAGGCCGCTATCAATTTTTTATGTGCATTGGTGGGGATTGCAACATGTTAGAGTTGGCAGAGGACAAACGAGGAGGGCTGTCTAGTAGGACATTGACCAGGAGTAGGCGGCTTAGGAGGAATTCATTCTTCAAGTACAAGGCCAAGACCCTTGGAGCCCTTCTAGATTTCCATTAGACCATTAGAATATTCTTACCCATAGGGCCTATTACCTGAATGTACATCAAAGGCTAAGGCATCCTCCTGTGCTCCCAAGAAAGCAATGACCTAAATAGGAATACATGTCCTCAAGAAAGCCCCCATCACAAGGAACAAACAATTGGCATGTCATCTGTATCCACCCAATCATGGGGTAAGGCTGCATCTATCTGCTGAATCTCCCTGCAATTCCTCTAAGGTGACCAACCAACTACTGTTTACGATCTTCTAGAAGACTTTTAAAATCTTTCCAAGAACCTACAGAGGTGGCAGGGCCTCTCTCCCACCTGGACCACTGCATATAATGTGACAAACCAAGCTGCCTACCATGCTCATCAAGTACACTGTCATTCCACATGATCAGCTGCCTAATCAATCTCTTCAAGAGAGGAGGGGGAAACTCTCCGAAGTAAGCTGGACCAAGCCTTCAGAATGAGACCATAAGTGGGGATGAGGGAGATCTGAGCTAGTCTGAAGTAAAAATCCACCTAGTGCTGTCCATCCAATCTCCACCTGAGGAGGGGCTGCAGGATTGAATACGCTTAATAAAGAAAATTTTCCACAGCTCATCCCCAGGCAAAAAACCTCTCACCACAAACTTGCAAAGCAAGGCTTTGCATTGCAAACTTGGGTATGATGTTGAGACCCCCCTCCTGCATGGGAAGGATCAAGGTCTCCCAAGTTACCCTGGCAATAGTGTCTGTTGTGCCATCTAGCCTGCTCCATAAAACATTCCTTATAGGACTTATGAGCTGAGAGATACAATCCCTAGAGCTGCACCAACAAGAGCAAACATACAAAGCCGTGGCCAGCAAAACCTAGTTAACAATCACCACCCTAGATGCAACGTCCAGCCTGGCTGAACTCCAGAAAAGGAGCTTCCTCCTAATGCTCTCCAACACAGGAGCAAACTGCTACGAAGGAGAGATGCCCATACCGACTTGGCATCCAAGGTACCTGACTGACTCCCCCCTCGGAGTCCACGAGAAGCCCAAATCATCCCCCCAGTCTAGAGTGTCATCATTACTAATCCAAAAGCCATTGGAATTATTCCAGTTAATGTGAGCACCTGTTGCAATACAAAACAGATTCAAGGCTGTCCTAAAGGAAGTGAGAGTATGAGGAGAGGCCTCCAAGGAAATAGCAGCAGTGTCATCTGCAAACTCACAATCCACAAGGTCCTTCTCCTGTTTGAGTGGAAGTTTGAGCCCTAGAATGTCAGCTCGAGACCTAAGAAAAATGCTCATAGCCTCAGCCACAGAAAGGAAAAGAAAGGGGTCAAGAGGGCATCCCTGACGTACTGATTTAAAAATCTGAAATCTATCTCCCCTGACTCCTCCGATAAGCACCTGGCTATGGGCTGATCTGTACAATGCTGAAACCCCTCTGATCCATGCATTGGAAAATTCAAAACTATGAAGGGTGCCTCCAAAGAAATCCCAATCTACCTTGTCATATCAATGTCCAGAAGTAGAATGGCCATCTTTTGTCCTCTCTACATGGCCCACTCAAAAGCTTCCCAAAATGAGAAAATATTATCAATAATACTTCTGCTACCATGAATAAATCCTATCTGCGTATCATGAATGAGATCTGGAAGTATGGGATGCAACCGCAAGCTGATTGCTTTCGCCAAGATTTCGTAGCAAGTGCCCAAAAGAGTGACGGATCTCCACTGTGACGCTAAATTTGTGCACCCCCCTTTTGGAATTAAATGTATGAGATTCTCCGTAAGTGAGTCAGGCATCTCACTAGGGTCCCAACCGCCCTAGAGGACTGAGGTAATATAATCCCCAATCATATCCCAAAAAGTCAAGAAAAAAGAGAGAGGAAGCCCATCTGAACCTGGGCACTTGCCCTTATGAAGGGCAAGAAGTGCAGTCCTGAACTCTATGTTGGTGAAAGGTGCATCAAGAAAGACTCTCATATCTGGTTTCACCAACATAGGAATACCCTACCAAATGACATGCCTGACATCAATTGTAGCCTTGCTACCGGGATCTGTTGTGAGAAGGGAGGCATAAAAATCTGAAGCTATGTGCATGACGGCAAAACTCCGTCTGAGTCAATGAGGTGAGAAACAACATCTGAAGAGCCCTTGCTGCAGGAGGTGCTCCTGAATCCAAGCATCTAGGGGCCTCTTTTACTCTTCCCTCTGCAAAGCTGCCAACTGCTGGCGAACACCGATCTCACGTCTTCTGCTACTAGTAACAAGATGGTATAAGTTACTAATATCAGAGAGGGCTGCAGCCACATTAGAAGGGGAGGACACTCCACCTTGAACGTTAGAAATCCAGATCTGCAAAGCTGCCTCTGTGAGGTCCTCCTCTGCATACAAGGCATCAGGAATTCTAATGCTGGCAAAAAGTCCTCTCAAGTGTGGCTCGAGAACCATTAACACCACCAGAAAGTAATCCGAAGTGGAAACACCAAGGGCAATTCCCTCCCTATCCAAGGCCTAGTAATCAAGATGAAAATGGTCAATCCGTGCATGGATAGGCATCTGCGGCCTCCTGTTTGACCAGGAAAACAGGAGTGAGTGTGAAAAGCATCATCAAACCAAACATATCTGCCACCGAAGCTGAAAAGAAAGGCATCCCAAGCTGCCCTCTATAAAGAGTGGATGCCACCCTCTCTGTCCCCTTTTTAATCTGTGGGTAACTCCACCCTGTTGAAGTCCTCTCCAATGACCCATGAATTTGCAATGGGTGCCCAGGAGAGTGACTCCTTCCAAAACAGGACAAGATCCCCTCAATTATTGGGGGCCTAGAGGTTAAGGAATCCAACCTTACGTCCCCCAATCAAAAGAAGAATCCACTAAACTCTTGAGGGAAGAATCACTCCATGTCCAACAACCAAGGGGAAAAAGGATTCTAAAACTGAGATGCAAGTACCTCCCCTCATGACAGAAATCTCAGAAAGAGGGAATTCCAAGTTGGTGACTTGGTCTTGTTATATTCTAGTAAGTTCTTGAAGCATAAGCCCAAATTTGTCAGTGGCTGGACAGGTCCCTTCTTTATCACAAGGATTATTCCCAGTGGAGGGGTTTACTTGGCCACCTTGGAGGGCAAGAAGTTACCAGCCCTCGTTAATGGCTCACGGGTAAAGAAATATCATGGATTATGATTGCCATTCCTGTTATTTGGATTTTTTTTATTTTTTTTTAAAGTATCCCTTTTCCCTAACCCTGCCAAGGTTGTACTCTTTGCCAAGTTGTACTCTTTGGTGGGAGATCAATAAATTGTTACCACTAAGGTTTTTTTCCTCCTCTGGCTAGATGGAAATAGCAAGGGCTGTGGACAAGTGGCTGGGTGTAACCATTTCCCTTAATTCCACATGGGGATTGGAACACCTCTCTTCTTACTCCTTAATTCCACATGGGGATTTGGAACACCTCTCTTCTTACTCCATCTTCATCCCTCTGTCATACCTTGTTCACCCCTCTGTCACCCTTCTTGTCACCCATGTTGACCCCTTGTTCACCAATCTGTCACCCATGTTCATCCCTAGGTCACCCCTGTGTCACTCCTTGTTCACCCCTTGTTCACCCCTCTATCACCCATGTTCACCCCTTGTTCACCCCACGTTCACCACAAGTTCACTCCTTGTTCACCCCTGTGGCACTCATGTCCACCCTTAGGTCACACCTGGGTCACGCCTTGTCACCCCTTGTTCACTCCTTGTTCACTCCTTGGTCACCCCTTGTTCACCCCTCTGTTACCCAAGTTCACCCCTCTGTCACCCTTGTTCACCCCATGTTCACCCCTTGTTCACCCTATGTTCACCGCTCTATCCTCCATCAAACCTAGGTAACCTCTCTGTCACCCTTGTTCAGCCCTTGTTCATATCTATGTCACCCCTTGTTCACCCATGTTCACCACTCTGTCACCCCTTGTTCACTCCTTGGTCACCCTTCTTCACCCCTTGTTCACCCCTCTGTCACCCCTTGTTCACCCCATGTTTACCCTTGTTCACCCCATGTTCACCCCTTGTTCACCCTATGTTCACCCCTCTATCCTCCATTGTTCACACCTAGGTCACCTCTATGTCACCCTTGTTCACCCCTTGTTCATCTCTATCACCCCTTGTTCACCCATGTTCACCACTCTGTCACCCCTCGTTCACTCCTTGGTCACCCTTGTTCACCCCTCTGTCACCCCTCGTTCACCCATGTTCACCCTTGTTCACCCCAAGTTCAGCCCTTGGTAACCCTGCTCACCCCTATGTCACCGCATCTTCACACCCATGTTCTACCCTAGGTCACCTCTTGTTCACCCCTTGTTCACCCCTACACCACAAGTTCACTCGTTGTTCACCCCTGTCACCCTTGTTCACCTCTATGCCACCCCTTGTTCGCCCATGTTCACCTCTCTGTCACCCCTTGTTCACTCCTTGGTCATTCCTCTGTCACTCCTTGTTTACCCTATGTTCACCCCTCTGTCACCCATGTTCACACCTAGGTCACCCCTAAGTCACACCTATGTCACCCCTTGTTCACACCCCTAGGTCACACCTTTGTCAACCCTTGTTCACCCCTCTGTCACCCTTGTTCACCCCATTGTCACCTATGTTCACCCCTCTGTAACCCAAGTTCATCTCTCTATCACCCCTTGTTCACACTATGTTCACCCCTTGTTCACACTATGTTCACCCCTTGTTAACCCATGTTAACCTCTGTGTTACCCCTTGTTCACCCCATGTTCACCCGAAGGTCACCCATGTTCACCCCTATGTCACCCCTTGTTCACTCCATGTTCACCCCAAGTTCACTCCTTGTGTACACCCCTCTATCACCCATGTTCACCCTTGGGTCACACCTACGTCACCCCTTGTTCACCCCTTGGTCACCCCTTTGTCACGTCTATGTCACCCCTTGATCACCCATGTTCACCCCTATGTCACCCCTTGTTCCCTCCATGTTCACCTCTATGTCACCCCTTGTTCACCCATGTTCACCCCTATGTCACCACTTGTTCATTCCATGTTCACCCCAAGTTTACTCCTTGTTCACCCCTCTGTCATCCATGTTCACCCTTGGGTCACACCTATGTTCACCCCTTTGTCACCTCTATGTTCACCCCTGGGTCACACCTATGTTCACCCCTAGGTCACCCCTTGTTCACCCCTTTGTCACCTCTATGTCACCCCATGTTCACTCATATGTCACCCCTTGTTCACCGATGTTAACCCCTATATCACCCCTTGTTCACTCCATGTTCACCCCAAGTTCAGTCCTTGTTCACCCCTCTGTCACCCATGTTCACCACTGGGTCACACCTATGTCACCCCTTGTTCACCCCCTCTATGTCACCCCTTGGTCACCCCTTTGTCACCTCTATGTCACCCCATGTTCACTCATATGTCACCCCTTATTCACCCATGTTCACCCTTAGGTCACCCCTTCTTCACACCTAGGTCACTCCTTGTTCACCCATGATCACCTCCCCTTGTTCACTCCTAGTGCAGCCCTTGTTCAACCCTTTCACCTCTATGTAACCCCATCTTCACACCCAATTTCTACCTTAAGTCACCCCTTGTTCCCCCTTGTTCACCCCTCTATCACCCATGTTCACCCCTAGGTCATCCCTATTCACCCCTCTATCACCCCTTGTTCACACCTATGTCATCCCTTGGTCAGCAGCCCTCTGTCACCCATGTTCACCCCTCTGTCACCCATATTCACACCAAAGTCATTCCTTGTTCACCCTTGGTTCATCCCTTGCTCACACTTATTCACCTCTATGCCACCCTTGTCCACCTCTGTCACTCCTTTGTCACCCAGTGTAATCCTTGTCCACCACCGGACCCTTCTAGAACAAGTCATCCTTTTCTCTCTCACGTGGTATATAATTCAAATTCAAATTTTGCTGCCTTATCCACTCAAATATTGTCAGTTGCCCACACCGCTTTTTCTCTCACCTCCCGCCTCCCACTAGAGCTATATTTAGCAGTTGGCCAAATTCAGCAACTCTGAAAGGAGTGAAAGGAACATCCTGGAGAGAGCGTGACTCCACAGAGTGGGACGAGTCTGAGTCCCATCCCTCGGAAAACACTTGAGGTCTAGTAAGAGATAACCATGCTACTGATCCCCAAGTCTTGAAGAAGGGTGCTCTATGAAATATGCAAAGAATCTTGGCAACACCCTTCCAGATCATCCTCGCCTATCTGCACTCCCAAAGGCAATGCTGAACTGACTCGACTGTTGCGTGGCATCGCGGAGAAGGAGGGTCAGCCCCAAACTTGGATCTCCACAATTTCACTGCAATCCCTCCATGAATAGAAAGCCAAAAGAAGAGAGTGATCTTTCTATTTCTGAGGGATTTCCAGAGCCTCCTCCAAAAGTTCTTCTGCACCTCTACGGAAATATGAAAACTATCCCAATGAGGAGCTTTGGAGGGCCTCCAACCTCTACTGCTAAGCTGAAATCTCTTGGCATTTCTAACTTTGTAGCAAAAGAAGGGGATACTTTTCTCTCGGTGCCCTTCATCAATCGATTCCCACTCCCCTCAGTCCCACTGCAAGAACCTAATGGGAGAACCACCATATAACCAAAGTCTCCAAGATCGAAGTGCCAAGAAAATGGGGTTAGGATCAAGATACCACTGTGAATCTGTGCCCCACTCCGTGTACCTTGCAATCCTAACAGGCTGGAAGGCCTCCAAAAGAATATCATCTGAGGATTTGAAAAGTATGCCACCCAACTAAACATCAAAGACAAGGGTCTCCTCATGTCCATCCTGCAAGGCAATGACCTGTAAAGGAATACCCATCCCCGAAAAGGCTCCCAACCAAGTGGACTCTGTGATCGGTAAGTAATTTGTATCTATCCACTCTGCTGGTATGACTGCCTCTATCTGCTGCATCTTGACTGCACTCCCTCTGAGATGGCCAACTGATAAGAGTCTTTGATCTTCTAGAAGCTATTTAAAAGCCATCCTGGCACCTACAGTGGAAGCAGGTCCCCTCTCCCATCTAAACCACTGCAAATAATGTGACACGCCCAGTGATTTGCCATGCTCATCCAATATGGATTCATTCCACATAACTAGCTGCCTATCTATTTCTTCGCAAGAGGAGGGTCTAACTCTTTGAAGAGTGTCTGTGAAGCTGCCCCAAGCTTTCAGAATGGAAGCCACGAGAGGGGAAGAGGGAGACCTAAGATGGGCTGAATTAAAAACCACATCTGGAGCTGTCCATCCAATCTCCCCCGTGAGAAGGTGTACAAGACTGACTGTTGTGTAGGAAAAAGTCCTTTCAAGGCTCCTGTCCATGCATCAAACCTCTCACTACAAATTTGCAGAACAAGGCCATACACTACAAATTCGGATCAATAATATTGAGAACTCCTTCCCTAGTGGGGAGAATGAGGGCCTCCCAAGCCACACTGGCTACAACATTTGAGGTGCCATCTAACCCACTCCAAAGAAAGTTCCAAACGGGTCTCATGAGCTGAGATATACAACCTCTAGATCTGCACGAACAAGAGCAAATGAACCAGACAGTAGCCAATAATACTTGGTTCACAACCACTGCTCTGGATGCAAGGTCAAGTTTGGTGGAACTCCAAAAAATTAGTTTTCTCCTGATGCTCTCCAACACGGGAGATAACTGTTGTGCTGGAGAGATGCCCACCCCAACCTGGCATCCTAAGTACTTGATGGAAACACCCCTCTGAATCCATGTGAATCCTATGTCAATCTCCCAGTTTGGAGAGTCCTCATCATTAATCCAAAAGCCATTGGATTTGTTCCAATTAATATGGGCTGCTGCTGCAGTGCAAAACAAATCCAAGGCTGTTCTGAAAGAGGTGACTGTATGTGGTGTGGCATTCAAAAAACAGCCGTATCATCTGCCAACTCACTATCCAAAAGCTCATCCTCCTGCCTCGACGGAAAGCTCAGCCCTATAATATTAGCTTGAGCTCTAAGGTAGTAGCTCATAGCTTCAGCCACAAATAAAAAGAGAAAGGGGGCTAAAGGGAATCCCTGATGAACCGATCTGGTAATCTGAAATTTGTCTACCCTAACTCCACCAATGAGAACCTGGCTATGGGCTGATCTATAGAGAGATGACACCCCTCTGATCCATGCATCTGTGAATCCAAAGCGAGAGAGGGTACCCTCTGGAAAAACCTAGTATACTCTATCATACGCTTTCTCAAAGTCTAGGAGTAGAATGACAAGCCTATGGCCGTTATGTATGGCCCATTCAGAAGCCTCCCAGAATGAGAAAATGTTATCAAAGATGCTCCTACCATGCACAAAACCGGTCTGGGTATCATGTATAAGATTTGGAAGAAAGGGCTGCAGACGTAGGCTGATTGCTTTTGCAAAGATTTTGTACAAAGTGCCCAACAAAGTGATCGGTCTCCACTGCGACACTAAATTCCTGCAGCCCCCTTTAGGGATAAGATGAATGAGGCCCTCAGTAAGTGAGTCTGGCATCTCACCCGAGTCCGAAAAGCCCTGCAGGTCTGAGGTAATGTGATCCCCAATTTTATCCCAAAATGAAATAAAGAAAGAGGGTGTAAGGCCATTTGAACTAGGACACTTGCCCTTGTGAAGGGCAGAGAGAGCAGTCCTGAACTCTATGTTGGTGAACGGTGCATCAAGTTAGACTATCATATCTTCAATCAACAACATAGGTAAATGTTGCCAAATAATACCTCGAGCATCATGTCTGGCTTGAGTGTCACGATCTACTGCAAGAAGGAAGGCATAGAAATCTGTAGCAACCTGCAAGATGGTATCTGGGTGTGTCTGTAAAACTCCGTCTGAGTCAACAAGCTGTGAAATTCTCTCCCTACTATGTCTGGGGCCAAGGGCAGAGAAGAATTGCTTGTTGACCCCACCTCCCGTCTTGGTCCAAACTAACTCCCTAGCATAAAAGGCATGCTCTACTCTCTAATCCAACAATGACTACTGCTGAGCCCTTGCTGTGCAGTAAGGCGCTCCTAAACCCAAGCATATGTAGGCCTCTTTTGCTCTTCCCTCTAAAGAGCAACCAGCTACTGCTGGCGGATACCTAGCTCTCGCCTGAAAATCTCACCTCTCTTGAACTGAGCAACTGAGTGACAAAAGTCACTATTATATGAGAGGGCTGCTGCTATATCTGATGGGGAAAGCAGCCCATCGTGCATGTGAGAAACCCAAGTTTGCAGAACTATCTCTGTGAGGCCCTCCTTTGAATAGAATGAATCTGGAATTCTGATACTGGCAGAGCGACTCCTCACATGAGGATCTGAAACATACAGAACAACTGGAAAATGATCTGAAGTGGACACCCCAAGTGTAATGCACACGGTCCCACCTCTATCTAAAGCCCACAATCATCTAGATAGAATCTATCAATCCGTGCATGGATAGGCATTTGCACCCTCCTATTCGACCAAGAAAACAGGAGTGAATGCGGTTGAGTATGAAAATCATCATCATGCCAAGCATCTCTGCCACTGTATTGAAAAAGGAAGGCATCCCAGGTTGCTCTCTCTAGGGAATGTAAGCCACCTTTCCTACCACTTCTTTTGTCTGTGGACATTTCAACCATGTTGAAATCACCCCCAATGATCCAAGACTCTGCAATGCTTGACCAAGAAAGTAGCTCCCTCTAGAAAAGGACACGGTCCCCTCTTGAATTGGGGACATAATGGTTTAAGAAACCAACCTTATGCCCACCAATCAAAAGAATGACCCATTGAGCTCTAGAGGGAACTATGATCCCATGTCCAATCACCAAGGATGGCATAGAAGAATACAAGTACCTCCCCTGGTGCCCAAGGCAGGTGACCAAAAGGTATGTCCTGAAAGAAGCTTACCTGACTTGGCACAATCCCTGACATCCAATTTGTGTTCCTGAATCGTGAGGACATCAATGGGGCCCCCAATAACACCTGGATGAAGTTGGTTACGAATCAGCTGCCTACAGAGGGGCGGTGAGATACACCTCCAAGGCCCTGAAGGTTCCAACTGACAATCCTCATCAACGAGAGGAAGAGGCCGGATGAAAAACTCTACGTGACCTAGTAGCGGAGATATCCCTCTCCTGGGAAAAGTTCCTCCTATCAAGAGGAGGGAAGTCAACTGGGGAAAGTACTCCC
This sequence comes from Dipteris shenzhenensis, assembly GCF_047967505.1. Taxonomy (NCBI): domain Eukaryota; kingdom Viridiplantae; phylum Streptophyta; class Polypodiopsida; order Gleicheniales; family Dipteridaceae; genus Dipteris; species Dipteris shenzhenensis. Next base: position 16,839,009 of record NC_141602.1, on the reverse strand, counting down.
ACACCTGCAGAGGGGGAAGCTCTATCGATGGTGCTCTAAATAAAGTGCTCCCCAAGGGTACAGGGTACAAACTCCTCCTGTAAATCAAAATTTGCCATGTCTACTAGAACTGCAAAGGAATTCCTGAAGGATGCTTCTGGCATAGGTGTGCAAAGGATCCCTGCAGATGAAGGAGTAGAATCAATAATCCCCTTGCCCCTGTTAAGAGGTGAAAAAGTGGGAACAAGAGGGAAGGGGGGCTGTTGCTGCTGATGGATCTCTACCAAAATAGCAGCATTAGCCTTGAGTACAGCACGAGCTTCAGCAAAGGCTTGTTCCCTGGGAGAGAGCTTCTTCACATGAACATCTGTAGAGATAGGAGCAACCTCATTAGCACAAGGAACTAAAACAGGTATATCTCTTGCCTGTAAGGGAGGGTCCGGAAGTTTTAGGAACCCCCTCCTCAGACATCAGCATACTTGATGATTCTGGCATACCTTTTAGTACTTCTTGTTATGTGTAGTGGTCTAAACGGGAGAGAGATCCGCTTCCTCTGTGGGTTCTTGGAAGTATTTCAAAAACCTTTCGCATGATCGCAAATTTCAGCTAGTAAGTCACCTCAGATCACATGAAAGGAGAATTGAGGTATAGTGATGCGGCCATACCCTTAGATTGGGTTGTTACAAATGACATGCCCATGGCTCTACCCTACTTGGGGATTTTTAAAGGTTAGGTATCCCTCTTTGGGTCATAGGACTGTGATGAGGTTAGATTTGGTTGCCTTGGTTTTTTAGGTTCAATGTGGAGGCAGGTTGTCCAGGTCCAAGGATGAGGAGATCCTTGTGGACATCACCTTTGAGCCAATCAAGGTTTTGGGTCATGTGAACCAGTGTTTCTTGACTTCAAGTTGCTATTTAGAGATTTTTAGACCCTAACTTGAATCACATTTCCTTGGGTTCATGGAGGGATTCGTTTCTATGCAGGCATTCCTATAAAATATTACAGTGGGGCCCCAAGCAGTGGGAGTAGATAATGCAGGGAACCTAGATAATGTCACACCATTAGGATGCCAAAACATTTCAGCTCAGCTTTAGGGGTTGGAAGCCCACTAGAGCTCCTCAGTGGGACAATTTATGTGCTGACGTGCATGAATCTTTTGGAGAAGACTCTAAAAATCGCTTAGAAATAGAAAAATCACTCTTTTCTTTTGGCTTTCTATTCACAGATGCATAGACAAGGCTAAATGGGCTCCTCAGCAGAACGGCAATGAAGGTAAGTAGACCTACCCCAAATTTGGACCTCTACTAGTTCACTGCAATAAGGAGATTGCTTAAAAAGCATTTTTGTTCCTTCCACCTCTTATGACCTCGGGTTCGGTTGGCATATTTGGAGATCCAGATGCACACTTTGGATGGCTCCTAGATTGATCCTTCACACCACACATTGCTAGAATTTGGACAGATATTGTACACATTCTGATGGTCACTTGGGTGAGCATGCAAGGGTCTTCCCAAGTGGCTTCTACCAGGAGGAATGCTTTCCTCAGGAAGTGGAATGGGCTCCCTGCTTTTCTTGGAGTCCACCACAGCGTTGACGTGGCACTTTCAGCCTCAACCTCGGTGCATTTCTAGCTCTCTTTGAAGATCGCATTATTTGGCCACTTAGGGTGTTTTGTTTCAAGCCTTGCATGATGTATTTCTGCCATGAGCTTTTCTCTTGGGGTATTTTTCATACCTAATAGAAGTCTTTTCATTGAAAATTTTACTATTGTCTGCTAAAGAAGAACTCTATTTCTATGCTAAACATGGATGTAATAATTCTGAAGTTTCTTTTAATCAACACTGAATTGTGTAGTGATTATTCAGAGAATCTCGCTGCTGAAGATCTATTATATGTATCAAGCGTGACGTTTTATGTGCAATCACCTTACAATTGTCTCCACATAATGTGGTTCATTCCATTGATTTACTCCACGATGGTCGGCCAATGTTTCAAAAACCTTATAGGGATTTTTTCTTTTTTTGTTTCCTTTTCCCTTTTCAATGGGGCAGGGGGACAAGAACTACCTTGTAGGTTTAGGTACTATGAAGAGGATGAAATCGCTAGCCAACTTCACATGCATATCATATTCAACCAAGAAATCATCTTGGGAAGCTATTGCTCTTCTCGCTAAAAAGAAACATAATAGCTTCCATGTATGTGTCAATTATAAGGCACTGAATCAATTGATTTTTAAAGTAAGTGAAGGGACATGTGGAGAGGGGAGCATCACTCTAACACTAGGAACGGAATGGAAAGATGGAAAGCATAATGAAAATGGAAAGAAAGTACAAGTGCAAGGCAATGATAACCAAAGTACTCACATGTAGATACAGCTTGATGTTGACTTATATGACAAGACTAGACAAGTACAACACATATAGTGTGACACTAGACTCTAGAAAACGCACAATGTATATGGGATAAGTCCCATAGTGACGTGTGGCACTCTAGGATATAAAGTAGAATGATGTCTACTAAAATACACTAGAAACACCACCTAGTGACCTAGTACACTCCAAATAACTCACACTTTGACTTCATATTCTAACATCCCCCCATGAAGGAAAGGTGAGAGAATAGAGGACAGAAGCCACATCCTATGATGGTGAGAGAATAGAGGAGAGAAACCACATCTAATGACCATGATGAAGTCACTCGGTGCTGTACACCCCTTGTAGCTCAGAGGCTCATGAAGCGTGGCTACTTGACCCAACAAATTTGGTCCAAGGAATGCACCACCATCCTGAAAACTCGACCAGGCTTGATCGAGTGCACTCACCACTATCTATGGAAGGACTCCTTCCAATATACACCACAACCAATGGAAGAACTCCGTCCAATACACAACCCCCCTGGCTTCATGACGGTAAATCGGTTAAGAAGCCACACACAACTCAAGAAGTGAAATAACATCAATTTAGGAGGACTATCCAAGGCTGAGTACCTTTATACACTCAATGAAATCCAAACTCAATACATATCGTTTTAGGGGGACTACCCAGGGCAGAGGACCCCAAAATACATCGAGCTATAGCATAAATAAAAATCTCTTTGTGTAAGAGATGTCCTCCGCATAGTTGTTGCACGCAAGTGTGCACATTCTTCCTGATATATGGGAAGAATGCCCCTTGAAGATGTCGATGAAGCCCATGGGAACAACTCGTGGAGCGATCCTCTCAATGTGTCGAAGTGTGAGTCACCCAAAAGTCGATGTAGAGGCCTTGGGTACCACGAGCAATCGGAAATTCGATCAATGCGAAGTACCTCAGCCACCGATCAAATAAGCAATGTCGGGGTGGAGGCTCAAATTTGAGCACTTATGCCCAAATGGGGCAAAACTCCCAAGTGAAATCCCCAAGTGATTTACATGCTGGGGGCTTCGATAGAGCTGAGGGGATGCAGAAATCATAAAAGCCCTAAATCTGCAAAATTAGGGTTTAGCAGAAAATTAGGGTTTTCCAGAATTCAAAATTTCTTGAAGGAGCGTCTGCCCACAGCTCTTAGGAATCTTCAGAGCACAAAAGCTCCAATTTTTCACATATTGGAGGCTTCAATTTTGATCAAGGAGAGGAAAATTAGAAAAGCCCCAAAATTGAAGCTTGATTCATACAGAAACTTGATGATTCCGTTCACAAGTTGTCCTGCTCTAACCACCGTACATGCGCCATACAAGCATGTGAATGGGCAGGTGCAACAACAGATTGTATGGTACTACAATCTACATCAGTACGGTAGGTTGGTCAGGTCCGTACGGCAAGTGCAGCAGATGGTACGGCTGCAGTACACATGGTCAGTGCGGCGGGCTGATTGGATGTTGTACGGCATATGGTGCTGCAGCAGTCGTGGCAGTATGGCACATGAGTATGGATGGCAGGCAAGCAGGACCAAACGTACGGCAGGCGTACGGTGTAGGTGCAGTCGTGCGGCAGGCAAGCCGTACAAGCTGTACGGCTGATTTGCAGTGGGCTGTATGATCTTCTTCTAGGTCGATAAAGAGGCTTCTGGGCTGACTAAAGGATTGGCCATCCTCCACTTGAGATTCCTAGCAGAAAGTGAGATGGATTTTGTATTGGGGATTTTGCTAGGATGATCATGGTGCTATTGAGGTACTCATGGACAGATCAAACAAGAGGGCACACATGGCGCACAAACAAATGTGGAGATCTTGAACAACATCTGTGGATGAAGTTTTCAAGTGTAATGGATTGCTCGGGAATGTTGTCAGTGATCATGATTCTAAATTGACTCCATTTTGCAATCAATGTTACAAATTTTCAAAACTACTTTCCCAAATAAGATGGTCAAGTTATGAACCAATTAGACTATTGGCATACATTTCCACAAGCTAGTTAAAGTTGGAAAGTATCTTCCACTCATGGAGATCACACGTAATAGTAATAGGCATTCAACCACAAGGCTCAACCCCTTTATCCCTAGCTTTCTAGCAAATTTTAGACTCTGGCTCCCTCCTAGTGTCTGTGAGTCGAAGGTGGATTTATTTGATCCCGAAGGGTGCTGATAGGACGGATTGAAAGATTATAGTGGTAGGGAGAGAAGCGGGCAGCCTTCCAAGGAGGATGAGGTAGAGTAGCTTCATTGGCCTCCCTCACCTTAACCTCTTGGAAGGGAAAGGGAAAGAGAAAGAGAGAGCAGGGCTAGGAACATGGCTCTGATACCACATGCAAGATCATAGTGGTAGGGAGAGAAGCGGGCAGCCTTCCAAGGAGGATGAGGTAGAGTAGCTTCACGGATCTGTGGGGCAATGGAGATAGATCACTTTATTGGACACTGCATACAAGATTCTAGCCAAGATCTTGAGTTTGCAGTCAGTGTCTCATCTAGTGGATATCATTCATGACGCACAGATAACGGTTTGTTTAGGAACGCAGCATCCTAGACAATATCTTCAGGTTTTGGGAGGCACATGATTGGGCTCGAGAGGAGTCTCAAGCTCTTGCTGTCCTTCTCTTGGATTTCAGGAAGGCTTACAACACGCTAGAGTGGTCTTTCTTGGCACGCACCATGCCGAGATTAGGATTTTCAGTTAGATGGATCAAAGGGGTCTCGGCTCTATATGCAAGAAGCTCCAGTTTAGTGCTTATTGGTGGTCATATGGTTCTCTCTCCAATTTATTTTGTCAGGGTTGTCCCCTCGCCCCCTTTCTCTTTCTTTTTGTAGCAAAGGTGCTCGGGTATTTTTTGCACTCTCAAGTAGGCGTGGTAGGCATTACGAGGATGAGACGCTTGATCCGATAAGAGGAGCTGTTGGATTCAGAGTTCGTCGATGACACTGCACTTTATGTGGAGGGTTTGATAGAGAGCCTTGAGGCGGACAAGGAGGTCTAGCCACTAATTGCGAGGCCTTGGAGACCAGATTCAACGAGAATAAATTAATGAGATATCTTATGATAACTGAGGAGATATGGCAAGTCTGAGATTGGGTTTTTAGATGGATCCTGTGAAGGGGAAAACATGAGATACATTGGGTGCTAGGTGGGCATGGATATCCAGCAAAGCAATAGAATGCCCCAGCACAAGCTTCTATATTGAAGCTCAGCCAAACCCTCCCTAGCAAGCAAGGCCTTGGTGGCCAACTAGGTCCTCCTTGCCCCAGCTTGATACATAGCCTCATGTTGGTGTTTTCATGGGGATGCATGTATCAGCTCAAGCGCTTGGTGTGCACTTCCTTGGGGCAGGTTCGGATGGCACTCAAAACACTAGAGCCAGGGTGGCATGGCAAACAATGATTTTGCCACTGTCCTAGTAAGGCCTTGATATCATTGACCCAGAGATGCACAACAGAACCCTTCTGGGCAAGTTGGTGGTAGCGGCTTGTTCCGGAATGTTGTTCTCTTCATCCTTATTAGTGGCATCCTGCACCAAGTGGGCATGCTCCTTTGATTGTTGCTTTGCAAGCTTTTGAAAGCAACGATCTTCCAAATGGCCAAGCCTTTTGCAGTAAGTACATTTAAAGGTTTTGAACTCGCTTTTGCCTTTCGAAAAAAGTGTCTAGTCTTCGTTGAGTCTTTTTATTGCAGTTGTGTCCTTGTTACGACGATCCTTCTCAAGGAGAAGAGCCACCATGTCATCAAAGGTGGTCGTTGCAAGGTGAAGAGCTTCAAGGGTGTTCTCAAAACAAGAGGCCCCTTCCATACTTTTCATGAGAACCGCCATTTTGTCCTCATCATCTAGTAGACATTTTAAATTGGATAGTTGTTGCACAAGCGATTGCAACTTGGCTAAATGATCACAGAACTCATCATTATCCTCCATTTGCAATTTGTAAAATTGTATTTTCAAAAACACTTTGGAGTTTGTAATTTTGTTACCGAAAAGGCTCTCCAGGCGCTCCCAAATCTCCTTAGCAGTTTTCTGTAGAGATATATACAATATATGGTGGTTTAGGATACACTAGGACTGAGACTATTTTGGAGTTTTAGTGTACTCTACTACTTGGACTATATATACCAAGTACTTGTACTTCATTTGGTTGAAGATTTCAATTGGATTTAACTTGTGTTCACTTCTTGCTCTCTTGTGTTCACAACTCTTCTCCATTCTTGTTCATACATGTGGTATCAGAGCTCGTCCTTCCAGCCTTGTCACTTGCTTCCCTGTTCTCCCACGTGCTCCTATTGCAATTCCCTTGCGGAGAAGAAGCTAGTTCTTGCTGGTCGACTTCTCTTTTGGCTATCCTGAGCTCCCACGAGCTTTGTGTGATCTCGAGCTTCAGTTTTGTTGCGAGATTTGGCACCAGGAAGCACTCCTCATCTGGGCGACTTCGTTTTGCGACACATGCGCATTTTTACCAAGCATTTTTCGATACCAAAAGTTCTGTAGCTGCATCGGGCAACCTGGAGGAGTTTTGATTAGTTGTACAGGGGTTTTACCCCCCTTTTGGAGGTGTTTTGTGCTCTCAGAATTTCATTATGAGCAACAGATCAGAGGATACCAGCAATATCATTTACGTTTTGCTAATCTTTTACTGATTTCCGTACAGTTTGCCTCTTCAGCTAACAAAGCATTGCCTTGCACAATAAACTTAATGACTTGTCCATGCAAGAAGGTCAGAATATTTCAGCTCATATTGCAAAGATTACTGATATTCGGGATGAGCTTGTAGCTTTTGATGAGGATATAGAAGACAATAAATTAGTCTCTATCACTCTCAATAGTCTGGCACCCTCATATGATATGTTTGTTACTTTCTTGACCATTATGCTCAAGGCTGCTCCACTCAATTTTGAGGAATTAGTTGGCTTGCTCTTAGAGGAAGAAACGCGGACTTCCTATTCAACCCGTTCGCGTGAGCAAGCAACTGCCAGTCATGGAAAGGGTAAATTTCTGAAAAAGACCAGCCATGCTTATCAGCCCAGGAAGGAGGGGAACGAAAACACAAATGTAGGGAATGCAGATAAAGGTGCAAAGGTGAAGAAAGGGAGATGCAATTATTACAAGAAGCGTGGTCATTACATTGCAGATTGTGAGAAAAAGATTGCCAATGAGAAAAAGAGGCAAGGCACAAGTAGTAATTATGTGGCACCAGCTGAAAATGCCAATGCTTCACCATCTCATGCAAACTTTGCACAAGAGGGAAAGGATTCTGTGTTTACTGTATCTCAGGACAGCTTTGGTGCCAGGTAGGATTTAGTTGCACATGATGCTTCTCTTGCTTCATCTGGGGATTCTTCATTTGCTGCCATAGATACTTGGTATCTAGATAGCGGTGCGTCGAAGCACATGACTCACAGGAAAGAGTGGTTTGAAGAAATCAAATCTATTAATGGCAGACAGGTTACTTGTGCCAATGATGCCACTTAGGACATCACAGGAGTGGGAGATGTTTCCATCCTTTTGGATTCAAGAAAGAAGAAGTATATTCGTGATGTCAGTATGTTCTTGACTTGAGGAAAAACCTTGTTTCCGTTCCATCCATGGCTCATGATCACCACATGCTTGTGGAATTTCAGGATGATCAATGAATAAGAAATTTAGGCGAGTGGACCAAGGCAAGCGGCCATAGTTTAGGCGAGTGGACCTAGGCGAGCAATTGTAGTTTAGGTGAGTGGAACAGAGTAGTCTGAGTCCTTTTTTTGTATTAGATCTCTAAGTATAGGGTTCAATGTTATCATTTACACACACAATTTATGAAAACTTCACAGTTACCATCTTTGTCATCTTCATCTTCATCACCATCTTCTTCTTGACACACAGTGCTCGGAGCTCGCCGGCTCAAGCCCCTCCCCTCCATCACCTCTGCCTAGCTCGCCTCCCACTACTAAGCAAGAATTGAGAAGGCCTTGAAATCTCATTGGTAGATGCAATCACCTCGACTGTGGAATTTCAGCAACAAACGGGCATGTCGTGTCACTTGTCTCGCATAAATCTGTCTCCTTCTCTACCTTAATGCACCCCCCTCGGGACGATTCCGTGGTTGGAAGTGGCAGTCGCTCGAGAAATTCAGCAGCTCATCAGAGTCATCACCAAGCTCTCTATCATCAGCAAGTGACGACGAGCAACACTTCCCTTCTAGACGCACAGCACCACCAACCATAACACTGCGGATGCAAAAATTCAAGCTCACGAATCGATGACACCCCATGGATTCCATGTCATTCTGCCCTCAGGATTCTCCAGGATGCAGTAGCTGCGATGATGGAGCTCGTTTATGAGAGGATGGATTGCGGCATTCGCACACGTCGGCAAGCAGGCGAAGAGCTTGCATGCTGCACTAGGATTTACAGAGCGGGGAGCGTCGAATCACGCCTTGGAGTCCTCCTAGAGGAGGGGCAGACATCAATGGCATGGTAGTGACGATCGACCGAGGGATCATCTTCAAGGGGAAACATTCATGGGTTTGCTGCTGCGGCAGAGATTGGGTGCTGAAGGCAAGGCTTGGCTGAAGTCAAGGCCATTTGCGCTCGGCTCAGCCTAGAGCTCTCTTTTTTTTTTTTTGGGTGCAAAATTTTTTTCCCTTCAAATTTCTTTGTTGTTTTTTGTTGTTTTTTGGGCCATTTGCGAACGGCTCAGCCTAGAGATTTTTTTTTTTTTTTTTGGGTTGTTTGCTGGGCTGGTTAGGCCACCAAAAAAGAAAGGGGACCAAAGGAGTACCGAAAAAAGGGGAGGGGGGTCGACCATGGGCTCACGCCCTCGACCAACGCTAAGAGAGCAAAAACTAGCTAAAGCTAGGTACGCAGCTCTGTTAATTTATGGCATACCAGGTTTGGTCATGCATATCACAAAGCTTTGGCATATTTGCATAATCATAATATGGTTGAAGGATTGCCAAAATTACGGCAGCCCGCTCAAGAGGTGTGTGAAGCTTTGTGCTCTTGGAAAGTTGCATCACCTACGTTCCAAAAGGATAGTCCAGGTTCAGTAAGAGCACAAAGGGTCTTGTAGATTGTGCATAGTGATGTCACAACCTATAGAGGGTATCAATATTTTGTCACATTCATTGATGATTATTCTAGGTTCACTAGGCTCTTTCTCATGAACAGAAAATCTGATATGTTCAATTGGTTTAAAGAGTTGAAAGCATTGGCTGAGTACCAAACCAATTCTAGAATTGGAACACTTAATTCTAACAATGGGGGAGAGTATACTTCACATGCTTTTGAGGGATACCTGAAAGAGCATGGGATAAAGCATCACAAAAAAGTGCCATACACGCCTCAGCATAATCCGATTGCAGAGAGGAAGAACAAGACTCTCATGGAGATGACACGGTGTATGCTGAAATTGAAGAGAATGTCAAAGGCATTTTGGGATGAAGGAATTGTTACAACCACACATATTCAGAATCACTACACTATACAAGCATTGGTTGATAGGACACCTTTTGAGGCATTTTATGGGTACAAGCCCAAGGTGAATCACTTCAGAGTGTTTGGGTCTGTTGCATATGCTTTGGTACCAGCTGAAAATAGATCCAAGCTTGATTATAAAAGCATTAAATGCATCTTTGTGGGGTATAGCACCGGAAGCCGAGGCTTTAGGCTTTATGATCCAGCCACAAGGAAAGTAATTATAAGCAGGGATGTTTTGTTTGCAGAGCATGATAGCATGCAGCCCATTAGTGAGGAGTTGCCTCCATATGATGATACACCTCTGGACATCATTCAGTTTGAGAATGATGGTTGTGCCAAGGGAAATTCCAGATAGAGAATTATTCAGTCTGCTCTTCGATTTCTATCCGAATCCTGATGGCCCCTAACTGAGTCTCCCCTGAGGCTCCCCCCACCAGGGGGGGGGGAGATTTGGGTTCTCTAGGTTATGTTCCCTCTACCTCTCAAACTCAAACATGGTTGCCACATGTTGAGGGTTCTTTTACCTCGAATGTTTCAGATTTGTAGCCACCTCATGAGGAGGGACAACCCAATATTTGGAATCAATATCAGCGCCGTCTAAAGCATGTTACTCTAAATGCACTTCCAGATGCTATTCCCAGCGAGACAGCTGAGAATTCAGCTCCTAGATGGGCTAGGTTGACACTAGCAAATGCTAAAGATCAGCCTATATTGGGGAGAATCAGGGCAAGCACTCAAAATGCTAGGAAGCAGGTGAATTTTGCTCTCATGACCCAAGTGATGGAAGCTGAAACTGAGCCTAAGCGCTTTGAGGATGCTCAGGGCAATCCAGCGTGGTAGAAAGCCATGGAAGCTAAGATTAGATCCATTCAAAAGAATGCTTATGGGACTTGGTTGATGTGCCTATTGGCAAGGTGGTTGGCACCAAATGGATCTACAAGATAAAGTATCATGTAGATGGTACAATTGAGAAGTACAACGCCCGTTTAGTTGCCAAGGGATATGCACAAGAAGAGGGGATAGATTATGAGGAGACTTTTGCTTGGGTGGCCAAGATGACCACCATTCACTCTGTCATCTCTCTTGCTGCATTTTATGGTTGGTCTGTGTACCAGATGGAATTCAAGACCACCTTCCTCAATGGGAATCTCAAGGAGGAGGTTTATGTGCATCAGCCCCAGGGTTTTTTTGTTGAAGGACAAGAGCACAAGGTATCCAAGCTCAGGAAAGTCTTCTATGGGCTGAAGCAAGCGCCTCGTGCATGGTATCATAACATACATCAGTTCTTGCTATCCCAGGGCTTTGTCAACACTCATATAGAGCCAAATTTATATGTTCTGCAACAAGATTCAGATTTGGTTATGCTTGTCCTTTATGTTGAATCGTTGATGCATCATACTCACACTGGCAGCAATTTACAGCAGTGCAGTCTGTCTTGGGTCAGACTTATGACATGACAAATTCGGGCCTCTTACACTACTATCTTGGCATTGTTTTTTGGCAAACCCAAGAGGGGATTTCTATGTCACAGACAAAATATTCAAAGGGGTCGTGTCAGAAACTTAAAATGAAGAACTATAAGCATGTGGCCACTCCATTGGAAAAGGGAATCAAGCTGAGTAAGCATGATACCCCTGTGATGGCACATTGTACAGGAAGTTGGTGGGCAGTTTGATCTACTTATGCTCTACACGGCCAAACGTTGCCCATGCCACAGGGCTTCTTAGCCAGTTCATGCATTGTCCCACAATCACGCATTGGAATGCAGCAGCGAAGAGGGTTCTCAGATATGTACAGGGTACACTTTCCTATGGGCTGCATTATGCTTCAAATGGTGACATTTCTTTAAGTGGCTTCACCGACTCAAATGGTCAGGGGACATCAATGATTGCAGGTCCACTTCCGGCTATTGCTTCTCATTGGGCTCAGCATGCATCTCATGGCTCAGTAAGAAGCAAGACCACGTTTCTCTCTCCTCCAACGAAGCAGAATACAAAGCTGCAAATTCAGCCACTATATGGAATGTATGTGGTTAAGGAAGCTTCTGCATGACTTGCATCATGCTCAGGATGGTGACGCAACTTCGATCTTCTGTGACAGCTAGAGTTACATTGCTATTGGAAACAATCCTATATTTCATGCTCGCATGAAACACATAGAAAATCACTATCATTATGTGCGGGATTGTATCACATATGGCTTCGTTGATCTCACATATTGTTCCACTGAGGACAATGTGGTAGATATATTCACTAAAAGCTTGTCAGCGCCTCTCTTCAGACAACATCTACATGGCTTGGGGATACAAGACATTCAAACAATGTCAAGGGGGGTTGTAAAATGACATTGTTTTCTTTTGTACTCCCATAAGTTGCTATATCCACACGTGGATGAATTTGTGCAACCATGGTACTTTAGGTACTTCAGGTGCTTGAGATCATTCCAGACCATTTCAGCCATATCATTGAGGGGGGATTTGTAGAGATATATACAATGATATGGTGGTGTAGGATAGACTAGGATTTAGTTTATTTTAGAGTTTTAGTTTACTCTAGTACTTGGACTATATATACCAAGTACTTGTACTTCATTTGGTTGAACATTTCAGTTGGAGTTCGCTTGTGTTCACTTCTTGTTATCTTGTGTTCACAACTCTTCTCCATTCTTGTTCCTACATTTTCTTAAAGTCCACATGACCCGGGTGAGTGGTTTTGGCCTGCTCGCAAAGGATGCAAAGAGACTTCAATTGGGGTGGCCACATGGCTCACTGACGGGGGCCATGCTTTTTCGATCGTCGATCTTGCCTCTCCAGCTTATCGGATTTAGGGACAACAGGTGATTAGGATCGATGCATATGAGGCGGATCCTTGCAGCCGAGCACGCCATGCGTCTTCGTTAGAGGATAAAGTCTGGGAGACTATGTCCAGCATCACTGCCTGGAACGTCTGGGTTTCCTGTTGCAGTTGGGTGATGGAGGGCATCAAGTTCCCCCGGCAGCCACTCTTGTCACCATTTGACATGGTATTATCTACACCCTGCGTGCCACATCTGGGGCTGCAAGACTTAGGGTTCTAGGGCGACCGCTGAAAGGCAGGAGCGTTTCCACAAGGCATGGCCTGCAAGCATTTTCTATATCCTCACCACCGCTGCGAGAGGTATTTGCTGGTTGTATAGGCCACCACTTTGACTGTTCGTCCCTCTATTCCAGAGATTCCCTAGGCAGTAAGCTAGGGTCTCAGGAAACAGGCTGGTTTCTCTTTGTGACAACCAGTCTCTCTTTATTTCCCATGGTCAGCACCTTTTGTTCTTGCTGCTTCGTATGGTTGTTTATTTCAAGCATTAATAGAAGTTACTTTTCTCTGTTTAAAATAATAATAATAATAAAGTTATATTTTAAAGCACCCAATGGTTTTTAAGTATATGTGCAGACAGATGTGCCTCTGTTGTAACACTTCTCTATCACATAAACTTGTTGGAATTTCAATAAGTCATGCTATAGTTTCACAAACGGTCTATCTTGGCAAGAAAGGCTTCTTAAAGATGGTTTCTTCTGTTAATGTAGGCTCTTTCCCCCTGTGAAAAATAAGTGACTTAAAGTGCTAGATTGTGAAACATTGCAATATGCATGCCTTTTAAGATTGTTATCTTCTTGTCATTAAATATCATTTTTGACTTCGATGTACAGACCACATCACAGATTAGGACTGTCTACTCTTATACCTCAGAAATTCAGCAAACCCAGAAGTTTACCCAGGAGTTAGATGAACGGATTCAGCTAGGTGAAAAAGGAGGACGTGTGAAGGGACTTGGAACAGGTGCTCTACTCGCAACAGTTAACCTCTTATGGACACTGCTACTTTGGTTTGGAGGGGTGCTAATCACAGGACATCGTACAAAGGCAGGTTATGTTATCACATCAATGTTCAGCGTAATATATGCTGGCCAGTAAGTCCTTGCACACTCAAGCATCTTCTAAAATCAAATTTCGTCATGAACACTGAAGCACTTCTACCGCTCAAAACATGTTGTTTCAAAACACCTGTCTTTTGACTAAAAGTTATATTCTAAAGTATGATTAGTGAATTGTAATCAAATTACCTGCATTGCACAGTCTCACATATCCATTGTTTTTTGCGAATCTTTTCAATCAACTGCAACATGACTTTATAACCCCTCCCTCATGGTATGCAGGGCAATGGGAATAATAACACATTCACTTCAGAGTTTTGCAGAAGGAAGAGCATCGGCAGCTAGAATTTTTTCACTTATGAACAGAAAGCCTCTGATTAATGATAGCAATGAGAGCCAAAAACCATCAACTATCGCTGGAGGAATAAGTCTGAAAAATATTAGCTTCAGATATGAGTCACGCCCTGATGTGCTTGTCTTGAACAATGTCTCTTTAGAGATTCCACCAGGAAAAGTATTTGCTCTTGTGGGTAGTAGTGGATCTGGTAAAAGCACAATTGTCTCTCTTATTGAGAGGTATTATGACCCAGAAAAAGGTTAGTCATCCACCACCACTCATTATGTTGTCTTGATTTCTATTGCTGACAAATGTGGATGGAAACGTTAATTTCATTAACTCATGGAAAACCAGACTCTCTCTCTCTCTCTCTCTCTCTCTCTCTGACCTAGCCCCTGACATGGAGGCAGACATAATCCTTTGGTTTTTGATGGTGCAAGGGAACCACCTATCCACAGGAGGTGACTTGATCTACACATTGATTGAATATGAGCATGGCTTTTGAGAATGGCATTACCAAGGATCCAATTTATAGAGTCAGCTCTCTAGGGAAAGCGTTTCTGTTATCCCTTGTGCTCTCTTTGACTTTTTGTAGCTAACTCCTACCAGTTGAGCCCTTTGTTGGCATCAACATTCTATATATTTATTTCTCTCCTAGTGTCATTGCATGATTTTTATTCTTTGTCACAAGATCATAATCCTTTACAATGTTTACTGCAATGTTTTAATGTCAACAATCCATGTTTCAGCCTATGATCTGCCTACAGGCCAACAATCCTAAAGATAATGATGCATGACTATAAAATGCGTGCACATGTTCACATCCATCACTGCAGGGAACAGCTACTGCAAATCTATGCTTCACAATTGATACCAGTGCATGCAATAAGTCACTCATGCTGTAGATGCAACTCAATGTGCATACTCTAGGCTAGCCTTTGTGATGATGGAGCAGTATGAAAATATGATGTCTGAGTCAATTGTTTTAAAGTTAGATCTCATGGTCACTCACCCTATACTGTTTAAGGTTAGGATGGCCAATTTACAAATTGCTAGACCATTAGGAGCCATTTCCTCGATGCGCATCATACCAAAAGGAGTTAACGCGCCATCAACGGATGAATCAATAGGGGCACCAAGGTTTGGGAATATGCCTCCAGCCATCGATGCCCCTTCTAGAGATTATCAAAAGGGTGCAGCGGGACTTCCATCAGACAACAAGTGAGCAGATCCGAAGTCTCGAGTTAAACAATGATGTTTTCATTCAAGCACTGAGGCACCTGCAGATCCACCTCTTTGAGTAGGCAGCAAATAGGAGTGGGATCACACATAAAGGATCTTATGCAGTATAGGAGACTGCAGATGAGCTCTTCTGTCCTCTCTTTTTAGGGTTGATTCTAATTTAGAGCACCATGAGAAGGATTGGAATAATAGCAAGCTCTCACTACTTGTAGGAGCTACCACTATTGTCATCATTCACAATTAATTATAAACAAGGGGATCTTGCAGCAGGAAGAAGGGACCGAAGAAGAATTGTGTCATGTGAGGAATATATCTAGGATTTAAAAGGCGAATGGGAAACCTTGATGAGGACTCTTTCCATGATAAAATGTTGCTTACCATGATCACGCATACACTCACCTTAGCTTTGCTAGACCACCTGACCAAGAGTAGATTATCGTCCATGATTCATTAGGGGCATTGAGGATGCTTGCAACAAACATGGTGGAGCAAATGGGATGGATGTTTGCCTTGCATGTACCTAGTAGAGCAAGGGAGTAGAAATCAAAATGACACCCAAGTCTGCACTCACAAGCTATTACATGGTTATGCTTCTCTAGAAAGGTTTGAAGGTGTCTGTACATTCTGCAAGTTTTCCTTGTAGGATCACTTTGCAAACATTTTCCTTTGCAGGGAGATAGCCATTGTTTGGCATAGATTTTGGAAGCACATTTGGAGCATTTTTATTTTTTGCAGGCATTGCAATCAAGTTGCAGAATTTGCTCCAAAATTTGGTTCTGCTTGCAATCTTGCAGACAAAATTTGGGGCTTTTGGTCAATTTTTCCTCTTCAGTTACAGTTTCTTCCAGGAATTTGGGGATTTTGCATTTTGGATGCAATTTGGCAGTGGACAAATTATTTGGGAGCTTTGCAAGAAGTTTTGGACTCAGTTTGAGTCACATTGCAGACTTTTGCCATTACTTTGCAGCAGATAGATTTTGCAGATTTTGGGTATTTGCAGAGCATTTTGGTGCATTTTAAGCGCCTTTGATAGGCTGTGACAGCAATTGTCATTTTGGGCAGATTTTTGCAGACTTTGGTTGTGCAATTTACATCCCAGGAAGGGATTTCACTTGTCCAGTTTGCTGCATTTTTGAGTTGTCTGGAAGATATGGCTCATAACAATCCCAATGAGGTCTTTGGATTCCTCACACAGGAGGATAAGTTAGATGGTACCAACTACTCCTTGTGGAGCTTTATGGTGCGCGACATTCTAGTTGGGAGACATCTATTGGATTATGTCAATGGAGATGAGACAAGGCCAGAAACTGTGGTTACACCTGTCACTCCTACAGGTGCGGTAGGGGTAGAGGTCAAGGTGCAGGACAAGTGGTAGGAGTAGCAGCTGCTACTTTGGTGGCTCCCACAGCTGAACAGATTAGGTGGGTTTCACGGGATGCACAATCTCTTTCAGTCATTTCTCTTTCTGTCAAGAGGTTTATTATTCCTCACATTCGGTCATGCAAGACCTTGAAGGCAGCTTGGGACATTTTAGAGAGCATGTTTGCAGCAAGAAATGATACCGGAGTCTCATTCTTGAAGAGAGAGCTATCTCATACACACATGGATGAGGGTGATTCCATGAATATTCATCTCACCAAGCTTCAGGATTTGAGGGAACAGTTGCTGAATATAGATGAGATTATTCCGGATTGAGAGATGATTACCACCACTCCGAATTCTCTTCTTGAGTCCTATCTCGGTTTTCATACCTCGCTGAATTTGTCATTGAGGGAGTTATCAATCCTCTTTCTTTTAACGAGTTGGTAGGACTCTTGTTGCAGGAAGAGCAAACAAGAAAGAACATGGCCACACGGGCTGTGGTGAGCATGCCATGCTTTCAAAGTTCAGGCCCAAAGGGAAAGGGCAGCAAAAGCAACATGGAAATCAGCCCGCACATCAGCATAAAGCTGATTGTGGAAAACCCTCTCATAAGGCCAAAGGTGATGCAGAGAAGCCAAAGAGGAAGGGCATTTGTTACCACTGCAAGAAGCCGCATCACTACATTGGTGAATGCAAGAAGCGAATAGCAAAGGAGAAGAAAAAGGATTCAAGTTCGGTTGTTGTCT
The DNA here is from genome assembly GCF_047967505.1 of Dipteris shenzhenensis. Classification (NCBI taxonomy): domain Eukaryota; kingdom Viridiplantae; phylum Streptophyta; class Polypodiopsida; order Gleicheniales; family Dipteridaceae; genus Dipteris; species Dipteris shenzhenensis. Next base: position 16,821,584 of record NC_141602.1, on the reverse strand, counting down.
CAGATGCATCAGCTCCTAATGCACATGAAGAAGGGGATGTTATAGCCAACTTTATAGAAGAGGATTATGCCTTTTTGTCTTGCATTTCAGATTTTCCAGTGGCTGGTTCAGATACTACAGCCACTCTTGACGATGACTCGTATGCTTTCCTGACTTGCAGCTATGACCCTTCGGAGGATGCATGCTCTTTCAATGTCAATGAGACATTTAACACCTGGTACTTTGATAGTGGTGCTTCCAAGCACATCACTTCAAGGAAGAGTCTTTTTGCATCTTTGCATGCACCACCCGCTAAAAAGAAGGTTACATGTGCAAACAATTCTTCTTATTCAGTGTGTGGAGTGGGTGACATCATACTTACCTCCACGGATGGCACATATTTAAGGATTACTAATGTTCTTTATGTGCCAGGTATAAAGAAGAATTTACTTTTAGTGTCCTCTCTCAATCGAGGAGGATTTCAGGTCATATTTGATGATGCTAAGTATGTAGTCCGAGACAAAGAGAATGATTATTCTTTGATGTTGGCTGGCACTTTGTATCGGGGTCTTTTTCAACTTGATATTTATGAGAAAAGATCCGATCTTGCACTTGCAGTAAGCACTCCCACTGCTGCCATGCAGAATGCGGAGTTATGGCATGCCAGGTATGGGCACATGAGCTATGGCAGCTTGATGACACTTCAGAAGCATGCTATGGTTGATGCATTGCCTCCTTTGGAGTCACCTCCTCCTCATGCCTGTGAGGGATGCATCCTTGGTAAGATGCATAGATTTCCCTTTAAAAAGGATGGTGCAGTACAAGCTACTCGCAAATTACAGCTCATACACAGTGATGTCTGTGGTCCCATGAGGACACATGCTTTTGGTGGTTATCTATATTATGTTACATTTATAGATGACTACTCAAATTATACTCGGGTCTATGGCTTGAAGAAAAAATCAGATGTGTCTATGCATTTCAAACACTTTGTAGCCATGGTTGAAAATGAGATAGGACTCAAGGTGCAAACACTTTGCATTGACAGAGGGGGGGAGTATATGTCTCATGAATTTGAGGCATTTTTGAAAGAGAAAGGCATCACACATCAGCTTACAGTGAGGCTTAACCCTCAGCAAAATGGCAAAGCTGAGCGGAAAAATCGCACTCTCATGGAGATGGATAGATGCATGCTTACTAGCAAGAAGTTGCCTCATAGATTTTGGGCTCCCACAGAGGCTTTCAAGACAATCACTCCCTATGAGGCTTGGCATGGGAGAAAGCCTTCAATGGAACACTTTCGTGTTTTTGGTTGTGTTGCATATGCCCACGTGCCTGTGGAGTTTCGACATAAGTTGTCAGATAAGGCACTAAAGTGTATCTTTGTTGGGTATAGTGCACAAAGCAACAAAGGCTATCGTCTCTACAATCCTACCACACGTGTGAGTAGAGATGTTATTTTTTTAGAGAATTCAGCTTATACACATGCCGAACTCACTATTCCAGCTTCTTCAGATGATGTTTTTGAGGGGATGCTTCCTATAGCTTTTGGTTCCCCCTAGCTGAGGCTCATGCTGAAAATCAGAATTTATAGCAACCTCCACCTGATCCACATGCCCCGATTCAGCCACATGCTGATTCTGTTCCTCTACAGGCAATGGATGATGTTGTTAGGTAAGAGATTCAAGAATACATGCAGCCAAAACAGTTTCGAATTGGTTGCTATAGACTCTCAGGGAGAGTAGACTTCAGGCACCTTTGCCTGGCGGAAGTGCAGTAAGGCACACAGGGGGGGCTCTTTCTGTTGAGACATCTTATGCAGGTACTCTTCTTGATGAAGAAGAACCTGACACTTTTGAAGAAGCCAAGGATAATGTGCACCGGATGAATGCCATGCACAATGAATTGCAATCCATTGAGAAAAATCAGGCTTGGGATGTTGTGGATTTGCCACCAGGGAAACATGCCATTGGTACCAAATGGGTTTTCAAAGTGAAAAGGAAGCCAGATGGGTCCATGGAAAGGTACAAGGCACGACTGGTTGCCAAAGGCTATGCTCAGAAAAAGAGCATAGATTATAAGGAGACTTTGCTCCTACATCCCGGATGACAACCATTAGGTCAGTTATTGCCATGGCTGCAAATTTTGTTTGGAATGTCCATCAGTTGGACATAAAAACAGCTTTCCTTAATAGGGACTTGTTGCAGGAAGAGGTTTATGTCAAACAACCTCTTGGCTTTGAACTTTCGGGCAATGCACTTCAAGTTTGCAAGCTTAATAAAGCTTTATATGGGCTGAAACAAGCCCCACGTGTATGGTATGCCAAGATTGATGCCTTCCTGGCAAGTAAGGGGTTACACAATAGTCCCATAGAAAGCACCCTCTACATCAAGAAGGATGTGGGGGATATTTGGTCATCATTCTTTATGCAGATGACATGCTACTTCCTCATGTGAAGCTGAGTATATGGCAGCTTTCACAGTGACAATCGAATGTGTTTGGCTGCGTCGTTTCATTGAAGTTAAGGACATGACCGGGGCAAAATGAGTACCCACAGGGGATGAATGTAGAAGCAAGACTTGATAGGAATGCAAATCTTGAGTCCGATGCAAGAGGAGACACGACCTTCGTAAAAGCGGTTGTTGATGAAGACGTCATTGCAAGAGGAGAAGGGGGGATTGTCTTGAGCTGGATGAGCACCTTGGATGAGCACCTGATGAGAAGGGGGGACTGGGATGAGCACCTAATGAGCCTTCGTCCTTCGTATATTCCTCTTTCACCCGCTCTTTGCTTTGCACCACTTCTTTTTTAGAATCCTAATCTGACCACCAGGGATCCTGCGCGTCCAAGGAAATGAGAGATTTGATGAAGTTAATTGCTCTTGCCACTACTCCAATGGGTGCTCGCGCCCTGAGGACTTCAAGGACTTCTGTTGCACATAATGCTTCCATAGTTTCCACGGAACGGGAACGTTTCGAGAGCGTCAGATGCTAGAACGGGAGCGGGAACGGGAACGGGAGCAGATCGGGAACGTCGGGGAATGCCACGTCATATGACAAAACATTTAAAATATCCAAGATTAAACTTTAAAGTCTTAAACATTAAAAATTTAAAGACTCTAGAGTCCAGACTCCAAATTGAAACCGAAAAGAAAGTACATTGCATGAGGAGAGTGTGGGGCAGCCAAGAGGACTCAGGCAGTAGGGACAGCAAAGGAGGAAGGTAGCAGGCTCAACAAACGAGCCAAAAAACAGTCGCAGCAGCTTATCTAACCGCCGCCGCCGCCGTCGCGCAGGAGCACACAGGCCGGAACGCCCGGAACGTGCGTTCCGCCCTACGTTCCGGCACGTTCCGCCTGATAGACACGTTCCGCTCTCGTTTCGCCCATTCCGGGCACGCTTGCAGCTCCGGACCGGCGTTCCAGGAAGGCAGAACGCCGTTCCGCGGTAACCATGAATGCTTCTCCTTAAGTACCTCCTAGTTCTCTCACTAGATCCTTCAAGGGCATCAGAACTACTCTCATAAGACCTCTCTCCTTTAGGACCCTAGAATACCACTTCACTCGTGCTACTCAACACCAGTAGTGTCACACCGTGATCGCCATAAATTGTCCGAGGGGGGTTCCTATCACTTCTAAAAGTGTTACCAGAGGTCTAGGGCACTGGTACGAGGAGCAAGTAGAGATAGTATACATGTGCATTCTCTCTATAAATTCTCCATCTCAGCCAAGGGAACCATGGTGGGTCAAGATTGTCATACCGCAGCTAGTTCTGGTCAGGTACCACACTAAGTCTCGGCGCCAAGTCCCCATCGCGTACCGCACCAGGTCCCGATCACGTACGGCACCAAGTCCCGATTACGTACGGCACCAAGACCCGGTCAACAGGCAGGGAAGCTACTCCAAACACTATAGTGGGCTGTAAAAAAGCGGGAACAAAATGCCACATCAAGAAGAGGGCTGTGCGTTGTGAAAGGACCGAGAAAACTCTGCTCAAAAGTACCAAGAAAGAGGCTTCTAAATCAACCATAGCCTCAAGTCTGAGTGCTCCCACACTGAAGGAAAAGCCCTAAGCAGCCAAGAGTCACCGGCCACCTAGAAGGAGAAGCCGCCTGCTATGCAGATCTTGGAAGGGACGCAAGCAGGCCTGCAAGTGAGCTCGCGGCACCTACAGCCTCCAAAAAAAGGGTCTCAACCTAAAGGGTGGAGGTCTAAGGGCCAGTACAGGCTGGCTTGGAAGCTGCCAGGGAGCTAAGAAGGCACAAGGGAGCCTTGGGTACCTCAGCCCAGCCACACGGACTGGCGAAGCAGCAACCACAATCAAATGGCGAGGCTAAGGTGGAAGAAAAACCCTGAAGAAGAGGCACAAAAGGGATGAAGGCAGGGGTGAGAGGAAAGGCAAGGAGAAGGGGGAAAACAGGAGGGGTTATGGTGGAAGAGAGCGGAGGCGGGGGGCAGCGATGGGAGTAGCTCGCTGGAAGGAGCCTTTTAAAATCTATGGCATGCATAATAGTGTAAGGGAAGATGAGAAACAAGCACACTGAAAAGAGACAAAATTCTGAAATTTGAGAGGAAAAACACGAAGATCAATGTGAGGCAACAAAGGCAATGAGCTAAGGAGAACAAGGTGCAAATAGTTGGAGGGGCAGAGCAGCCAAAGTAGGAGAGGAGTCATTAGAGTATCGAGATATTGCTCACACATTGTAGGAGTGGCGGCCTTTCTGATCTAGCTTTCCATATGTAAGGTGAAGGCATCATAAGTAGTGTCCTTGCCTACCTTGTGGGGCCCCTTTCCCAATCTCATGATTTGTGACCATCCTCACCATCAACGACTCCTCTATTTTAACACTGAATTATCACTAAGCTTTTTTCATAGACTACATCCGCTCTCAACCCTAGTCCTCATGCTTTTTCCTCCAGCTTCACTTTTGTCTTTTCCTCCAGCTTCACTTTTGTCGGATGTGCTATCTCGCAAGGACCTTCCAAGGCTGCTATTTCTATGAGGAATATTCTCCTTAGGGAATGGCTATCCTTTCTTCTTTGAGGTCTCTACAGGTTTGAGGTGGCACTTTCAGCCTTAATCTTGTCTCTTTCATTTGAATAACACTTGACCCTCTCAATCTTTCTCAAGCAATGATGCATGGTGTATTAGAGCAATTTGCTCTTTCAGGGTTTTTTTAATATTTGGTAGAAGTATTTTTCATGGAAAAAAATAAATTAGAGTTTATTCACACTGGCTTCACAAAGGGGGGAAAACCTCCCTTTCATCACAAATTAATGACATCTTCTTGGGTCGTCAATATAGTGATCAAACTAAAAGACTCCTCTTAGACACCACAGACTTATTGAGTAAAAATTAAGACACAATTATTGATGGCTCAATGAAAATCAACATGGATTGGCAACACAATAAGAACAATCCCTTGGAAAAATGTGGACCTACAAGCCACCATCGAGAAGGGAGATCTCTACCTTCCCTGCATGCTCATCTAGGAGTTGATCTTCCATTGATCAAAGCATTAGCCTAATGATTCTAGATAAGTGACTCTCCACCCTCTAAAAGGATCTCACATGAATTTGCCACATAGTTATTGTCAAACAGTAGAATGCAGAGATGGCTAATGCTCCTCCCCGACCCTTGCTGCCCTCTTCCCTCAGCCCCTCCTTCTGCTAGCGTCTCCTCTCTCCTCTCAGCTCGCTGCAGCCCCTTGCAGCCTGCCTCCTGTCCCGCTTCAGCCCCCTCCCCCTCCCCCTCCCTCACACCATTTCCCTCCCCTTCCCACACCCTTCAGCCCGCTGTGGCAGGGTTGTAGAGTCTGAATCCTCTGCTCTCAGTGCTATACCCAACAAATATGCATTTGACACTCTTGTCATATAGCTTTGATTGATTTGGGGCTGGAATCAAAGCATATGCAACCGACCCAAAAACTCTGAAGTGATCCACCTTGGGCTGGTACCCATAGAATGCCTCAAATGGAGTCTTTGTGACCAATGCTTTGGTTGGGCATTTGTTCTGAATGTAAGTGGCTGTAACAATGGCTTCCCCCAAAATGGTGTGGAGATCCTCTTAAATTTCAGCATACACCTCGTCACTTCCATGAGGGTTCTATTCTTCCTCTCTGCAATGGGATTATGTTGAGGTGTGTATGGCACTGTCAAGTGATGCCTTATCCCATTTTCCTGTAAGTAACCTTCAAATGCATGATTTTTATACTCTCCCCCATTATCTGAACAAAGTGTCTGTATTCTGCAATTGGTTTGGTTCTCAGCCAAAGCCTTGAACTCTTTAAACCAATAAAACACTTCTGATTTGTTTTTCACCAGGAGAGAGCCAAGTAAACCTGGAATAATCATCAATGAAGGTCACAAAGTATTCAGCCCCCCTGTGAGTTCTGACATTCATTGGACCACGGACATATGAATGCACTATCTGCAACACTCATGTAGCTTTTACATAAGCTGCCCCATCTTTCTTGAAGGCAAACCATGCAGCTTTCCAAGTGCACAACCCTCACAAACATCAGGACCTGGCTGCTGTAATTCGGGCCATCCCTAGACCATGTCATACATATGCAAATACGATAATGCCCTATGATGCACATGGCCAAAACAAGCATGCCATAAATCACCCTGTGAGGCATATGTAATGTCAGTTGCATGCTGAGAATAGGGCTGAGCATCAAGCTTATAGAGCCCTTTCTCGTATGTACGTGTAGCCACTATTTCATAGCCCTGCTTGGGATCTTTGATCCTGCACTGATCATCCTGAGACTCTACCAACATATGCTTGGTCATGAGCAATTGAGGGAATTGAAATCAAGTTCTTCCTCAAGTTAGGGACGTACCAGACATCACGGATATACTTCTTCATTCCGGAATCCAAGAGGATGGGAACATCTCCCACTCCTGTGATGTCTTGCGAAGCATCATTCGCACACGTAATCTGCTTGCCTGAAACAGGTTTAATATTCTCAAACCACTCCCTATGGTGAGTCACGTGTTTGCTTGCACTACTATCCAAATACCAATGTTCAGTGGCTACAAACGAGGCATCATTTGAGAGAATACAGGCATCGAAATCCCCCCTAACATCCATGCTGTCCAAAACTGCAGCAAACACAAAATCTCTATCCTCCTGAGCTGTGCCCATGGGGCTGCATTTGCACCCTCTGCTGGTGCAACAAAATTGCTACTGGACTGATTTTTCCTTTTCCTTTCATTTGTAATGTGCTTTTGGCATTCAGCAATGAAATGTCCCGGCTGCTTTGCAATAATTTCATCGCCCCTTTTTCTCACCAGCACTTGGAAATGAGCTTGTGCTTGCATTCCCCTCTTGCTTGGGCTGATAGGCATGTTGCTTTTTCTGAAAATTCCCCCCTTTGGCCTGAAACTAAGTGGTTTCTCTCTCTTCTGAGATGATTTGGCAAAGTTGGAGATCCTCTCCTCTTTTTGCAACAAAAGCCCAACCAGATCATCAAAAGAAAGAGGGGCCGCCCTTAGCATGATACTCAATGAAGTGACAAACGTGCCCCATGATGGTGCCAAGCTATTAAGAGTGATCGAGACTAACTTCTTGGCCTCGATCTCCTGATCAATACTTGCGAGCTGGTCACACAAATCTGTAATTTTTGCAATGTGATCCGTGATGGTTTGCCCTTCCTGCATCTCTAATTCTTTGAGCTGGTTTGTTGAAGTAATCACCCTTGCCTCATTTTTTATATGGTACATATTGGCCATCTTATCCCATGCATCCTTTGATGTCTTGCATGACTTAATGGTCGTCATGATGTGTCTCTTCACCGAAGAGGCAATGTAAAACATAGCCTGAGCGTGCCTTCTATCAACTTCCTCTGCTCCTCCCGAATTGCCTGACATGGAGTGGCAGTAGGAGTAGAAGTCTGAGTGATGTTTGAAGATGAGCCAGTCACAGGACCACCTGGCCTAGTCTCATCGCCACTCACAATATCCCATAGGCCCTTACCGACCAAAACATTTTTCAGCATAAAGCACCATAAAGCATAGTTGGGTCTATCCAACTTATCCCCTCCGGACATCATGCCAAAATTGTCTGATTGAGACATCTTTGCTGCGAGCTCAAGAAAAAAAGCAAATTCACTTCCACAAAGAAAATGACAAAATCTGCCCTAGAAAATGCTTTCACAAAGCACAATTCCCTTCCGGAATAACAATGCAATCAAGCACAAGTGTCACTGCACACAGGAATCCTCAAACACAGCCAAGCTCTTGCTCAAAATGCAACGCCAAACAATGGCTCAAATGCAATATAATCTGACCCAAAAAGTGTCCTGAACCTCAGCCAAGCACTGGCTCACAATGCGATAGCAATGTATTTCTCAGTAGGCATCCAAAAGTGCACTCACTAACAGCCAACATTGGGCTTCAAATGCACAACGCCTGAGCAATAGATTGAGCTGAATTCTCAGCTCCAAAAATCTCCCAAATACACACACTCAATCTTTTCCAAATGTACCTGTATTCCAAATACTCTGAAGACCTGTGTGCAAGGCAACTGAATGCACGGGGTGCAAGTACCAACTAGAGATGCAAGTACGCGATGAAGAGGCTGGAAATGAGGGAATGCAAGGACCAAGATTGAAGCAAGGGTGTCAGCTGAAGTAAAGGCTAAAGTAAGGGCTGGAGCTGAGGATGAAGCGGATGAGATGTGCTGTAGTAGGTACACAGGTCTGGGGAGCAGCAGTAGGAGGCCCGGATGACTGGAAAAAGTCCAAAAAATGCCAAAAACAGCTCCAAATCGAGTTTTGGGAAGTTCTGTGGGTTGACCATACAGGTCTGCATAGTCGCATGAACGTCTGTACGTAGTACATAAAGTTGTACGAAATTGACGAATGTGCAACAGTGGGACAGTCTTCTTTGTGTGCGGGGAGCTCAAAAGCATCGAAATCGGACCTCAAAAACTTAAAAACCAGCTGCTGGACTGTTATGGTTGGTTGTGGGTGAGCTGAAACGAAGTCACCCAGCAATGGAACCTTCTTCTCCACACTAGAAGTGCGACGGGAGCACGTGGGAGGACGGGAAGGAGGTGGGATGGATGACTAGCTCTGATACCACATGTAGGAACAAGAATGGAGAAGAGTTGTGAACACAACACAACAAGAAGTGAACACAAGGGAACTCCAACTGAAATGTTCAACCAAATGAGGTACAAGTACTTGGTATATATAGTCCAAGTACTAGAACACACTAAAACTCCAAAATACACACACTAAAGCTCAAGAGACCTATAAACATTTTATGGAGTGGACTTGATGGGACGACAAATGCCATAGCCAGGGTGGCTTTGGAGACCTTCATACTCCCCATCGGGGAAGGGGAATATCATTGACCCAGACTTGCAGTGCAAAGGACCCTGCTCTGTAAGATGGTGGTCTAGACAGGAGCCTTGGAAGGATTTTTTCATACGCAACATACAGACATGTACTCCCACCTCAAGAGGAGATTGGATGGAGAGCACTAGATGGATTTTTATTCAGCACCGCTCAGACCTCCCTCCTCTCCTCTTATGGCTAACATTCTAAGATCTTGGGTTAGCTTTAGAAGTACACCTCGGAGAGTGCCACCCTCCTCTCGCGAAGAAATTTATAGGCAGCCCATTATGTGGAATAAAAGCATACTTGATGAGCAACGCAAACCACTAGGCACTTCACATTTATATGCAATGGTCCAGATGGGAGAGAGGCCTTGAATCCACTATGGAATCTTGAAAAGCTTTCAGAAAGCTTCCAGAGGATTGGAGAGTTTTATTGATTGGTCATCTCAGAGGGAGTGCAAGGAAGATTCAACAAATTGATGCAGATATTCCAGTGGAGTAGATGATTACAAATGTTATGCCCCTTATGGATTCCACTTCGTTGAGTGCTTTCACTGGGACGGGTATTCCTATTCACGTTATTGCTTTGCGGGATGCACATGAGGATGCCCTGGTTTTTTATGTTCCCTCTAGAGGGAGGCTACATATGTCTTCTGATGATATCCTTCAAGGGGTTTGGGGCTAACCCTACATTAACTCGTTGCCATTCTGCGATTGAGACAGTTCAACGCTGTCTTTGGGGGTGCAGACAGGCGAGGACGATCTAGAAGAGTGTTGCGAGGATATTGTGTACTTTCCATACTTCCTTCTTCATGTCCTGGGGTTTAGTGGCTAGGCTTTCTCTTACGGGGCCTCCGGCCTTTTTCGAGGGACATGATTCAGATGGGGATTTTTTAGCTCGTCGACACTTAGTAGAGTCATGTTCCCTATAGGATGTTGCTTTTACTCCTTTCAGAGCTGCACATGCTTCAGTAGACACATCGTGGGAGATTCTGGCGAGTATTGCAGCTTGGCATATTTGGAGAGCCAGATGTACAAAGGCATTGGATGGATCCCAAGTTCACCCCTCTCAGACATCGGCCAGTATTTGGACCGATAATATACATACCTTGATGGCCATTTGGGCGAGCATGCATGGGTCATCGAGAGCAACCTCTGCTAGGAGGAACACTTTCTTTAGAGTTTGGAGAGTATGTCCTTCCTTCTCTAATTCTGTCTCAGGGTGGGAGGGAGGTATGTCCTTTCTGTCTCTACAATCAAGGATCTTGTTCATAGAGGAGTGCAACAATCAAGATGCAAGTCATTGTAGACAGGGACACAAAGGTAAATAGCACTAATGTTCAGGATGAGATTAAGGAGCACGAAGCCAAAAACTGCAATGCACTAAAGATTGGATAGGAGGCCTCCCTGAAGTGGTGCAGCGAGGAGGATACAAACAGTGGGACTCTAGCACAAATCAAGGCATGCGCCCCTAGCATTGGATGGCCAGAGGAAGACAAGATGGAACAAATGTCACAACTAACATTCGCCACTCTAGAGGGCACACTCAGCACACAAGATATATGAATCCTTACAAGCTGAAAGGGACCAAGATATGGACAGCCAAAGAACACACACGAGCTCACTAAGCCAAAAGGCATTAGCCAAGGTCAAGGCTGCTACAAAGGATGGAAAATGGGCAATACATCATGAGGCCATGGCCCTCATCAAGGACCTTAAATTAAAACCAAAATACATTAAGTATTAAAATGATGTATGGCCGTTTATTGTCCTACAAAGTTGGTATCTTATAATAACCTGGAGTAGCTTTATGTACTCTTTGGGAGCTGCCTTGTGCCCTCCCTGGACAGATGTACTATCTGACTTTTTGCTGTCCCATAGACCTATTGGTCTCCTATGGACATTAATAATCTCTCTCTCTCTCTCGCTCTCTCTCTCTCTTTCTCTCTCTCTCTCACGCACACGTGCACGTGCACAAGTGCAAATGAACATGCATGCATATGCACATAAGATTATCAAGTTCTCTAGGATTAAAAAAGAAATGTTTATAAACATTCTCCAAAACTCTAAAAAATTCATGTTTTTTGTTGCAGGTGAAATATTTTTGGATGGGGTAAACTTAAAAGATTTGAATTTGAAGTGGCTTCGAACACAAGTTGGTCTAGTAGGACAAGAACCTGCATTGTTTGCAACAAGTATAATGGAAAATATCGCATATGGAAGAGAAGATGCCACAATGAGGGAGATTGAACAGGCTGCAGAAGCGGCAAATGCTCATTCATTTATTATTCAATTGCCTAACGGATATCATACTCAAGTAAAGGGCTGAACCCACTATACTATGTGAAATTATATATTTCTTTTGAATAGTCTTTAAGTGATGAAAGAACCCAAAAGCTTGTGCTCTATTACCTTGATGTTTATTTTCAATATTATGCATATACTATACAACCATTATGTACACTTTATTAACGCAAGGCTTAGAAAAATTTAAATTAAACATTAATTTAATGCACTTGTTAAAAGATATCAAAGCTTCCTTGGGAAATCAAGTGTAAATACATCTTATAAAAAATAAAATGTATTATATCTCAACAGTAAAAAAGCAATAGGAGAACAAAAGCTAGTCCCAAACCGTCAATTATAATGTAAAAACGGGCTACAAGTGAAATCGTTGGTAGCCCTGTAGAGGGAAGAGCAAAAACGGGCTACAAATGCTTGGATTCAAGAGCGACATGCTGCAGTAGCAAGAGCTCATCAGCAGATATTGCTAGATGAGAGTGCAGTGTATGTCTTTCATGCACACAAGTCATTTTGGACTTAAATAGGAGGGAGAGTCAATAAACACTTTTGCTTTGCTATTGGCCCCAGATATAGTAGGGAGAGTGTCTCACATCTTAATGACGCAGACGGGGTATTGCAAACAGATTTTGATGACATCATGCACGTAGCTACAGATTTTAAAGCCTCCCTTCTCACAGCAAATCATGACACACAAGCCAAAGATGATGCCAGATATGGCAATATATTCCTACGTAGGTGAAACAAGATATGCAGGTCTCACTTGATGCACCTTTCACCCATATAGAGTTCAGGACTGCGCTTCTTGCCCTTCATAAGGGAAAGTTTCTGGGTTCGTATGGGCTTACTCCCTCCTTTATTAATTTTTGGGATAAGATTGGGATTCAGCCCTGCAAGGCGTTGGGTCTCTAGTGAGATACTAGGCTCACTTACAGATTGTCTCATTCATCTTATTTCAAGGGGGGGAAGTAGAAATTTAGTGTCTCAGTGGAGGTCTATTGCTCTTTTGGGCACTTCAGCCTACTTTCGCAGCCCCTACTTCTAGATCTTAGAATGAGATGCGTAGACGGGCTTCGTGCATGATAGAAGCATTTTTTATAATGTCTTCTCATTTTGGGAAGCATCTGAGTGGGCAGAGCAGCCAAAGGCTGGCCATTCTACTCTTGGATTTTGAGAAAACTTATGATAGAGTAGATTGGGGCTTTTTGGAGGGCACCCTTCTTCACTTTCGATGTACAGATGCATGGATTAGAGGGGTTTCCTCTTATACAGATCAGCCTGCAGCCAAGTGCTTATTGGCGGGGTCAAGGGAGAGAGGTTCTAGGTTTCTAGATTAGTCCGCCAGGGATTCCCTCTAGCTCCTTTTTTCTTTTTGTGTGTGGCTGAAGCTATGAGTATTTACATTAGATCTCAACTAATATTTTTGGGATTAAGAATTCCCCTCAGAAGGGAAGAAGAGCTTCTAGACAGTGAGGTTGACACATGACACCTTTGTTTTTTTTTATGCCATGCCACAGACGTCACTTCTTTCAAGACAGCCTTGCATTTATTTTATACCGTTCTGTAGGGGCACACATCAATTGGCCTAAGGCTTTTGGATTAGTGGCGAGGATACCCCAGATTGGGAGCATGACATTGGCTTCACTTGGATTCAGACGGGTGTTCCCATCAGAAATTTGGGATGCCAGGTTGGTATGGGTATCTCTCCATCAGAGCAGTTTGCTTCTGTGTTGGAGAGTGTAAGGATAAGCTTCGTTTTTGCCAAGCTTGACCTTGCCTCTAGAGTAGTGGTGGTAACTAGGTTTTATTGGCCAAGGGTTGGTTTGTATGCTCTTGCTGGTGCTATTCCAGGGATTGTATCACTCAGCTCAAAAGACCTATAAGGGGCTTTTTATGAAGTGGACTTGATGGCACAACCGAGTTATAGCCAAGGTGGCTTGGGAGACCTTGATTCTACCCACACACAAAGGGGGTCTTAACATCATAGATCCAAATTTATAGTGTAGGGCCTTGCTCTGCAAGATGGTGGTGAGGGGACTTATGCCTGGGCAAAAGCCTTGGAAGGACTTCACATACAGTCTTGTACACCTAATTCAGAAGTATATTGGATGGATAGTACCAGATGGATTTTTACTTCAGCCCAAGATGGTGGTGAGGGGACTTATGCTTGGGCAAGAGCCTTGGAAGGACTTCACATACAGTCTTGTACACCTAATTCAGAAGGACATTGGATGGATAGTACCAGATGGATTTTTACTTCAGCCCACCTCAGGTCTCCTTCTTCCCCTCTCATAGCTACTATCCTGAAAGCTTGGGCCAGCTTCAAGAGTTTCCTTTAGAGAGTTCCCCCTTCCGCTTGTGAAGAGATCAATAGGCAGCCTGTCATGTGGAACGATAGCATACTTGATGAGGATGGCAGACCACTTGGTACCTCTCACTAGATGCAGTGGTTCAAGTCTGAGAGGGGCCCTGCCTCTACAGAAAGCTTTCAAAAAGCTTCCAGAGCACTGTAAGGCTCAGTTGGTAAGCAATCTCAGAGGAAGTGCAGGTAGAATTCAGCAAATTGTTGGAGCTATTCCATTGGATTGGAGGGACACATATGATATGCCTATATCATGTTCCACTTGGATGGGAGATTTCACAAGAGAAGGCATTCCTCTATAGGTCATTGCTCTTTGTGGTGCTGATGAGGATGCCCTGGCTTTTGATGTCCTTGCAGGAGGCAAGCCGTGTAGATCGTGGATGATGTTTTATTAGAGGTTGCATTTCATCCTTTCAGGATTATTGGTCTTGTGGAGCATGGTTCACACTCCGAGTGGTACATAGATCCTCACCCGCATCTTTCTTATCCTAGGTGCTTGGAGATTGTGACTTTATGGGGGTGTTTCCATAAATTTCTTATAGTGGGATCCTGGGGAGAGTGAGTGGATTGATGAAGGGCACCGAGAGAAGAGCCTCCCCTTCTTTTGTTACACTATTAGCAATGACAGGAGATTTCAACTAAGTTGTAGAGGTTGGAGGCCCTCCATAGCTCCCCATTGGGAGGGGTTTGAAATTTCTATTGACTTGCAGAAGAAGAGACTCTGGAAATCCCGTAGGATTAGAAAAATTGCTCTTTCATTTTGGCTTTCTATTCATGGTGGAATTGCAGTGAACCTGTGGAGATCCAAGTTCGGAGTCAATCCTACTTGTCCTCGTTGCATTTCTGCTGTGGAGTCAATTCAACATTGGTTATGGGATTGCAGATAGGTGTCGATTATTTGGAGGGGAATAGCCAGGATTTTCAATACTTTTGTCTTGTCCATTCACCCTTCTTCATGACTTGGGGCTCAGTTTGCTTGGCTCTCTCTTACGGAGCCTTAGGTTTTTTATGAGAAACATGACTCTTCTTGGGCCTTATCAATTCGACGCCACTTAGTTGAGCCATGCTCTCTAGATGATGTTCTTACCTCACCTTTTAGAGCTGTTCATGTCTCCGTGGATTCTTCTTGGGAGATATTAACGAGTATTATCACGTGGCATATGTGGAGAGCTAGATGCACAGAGGCATTGGATCGATCTTAGGTTCACGCTTCTCACACTTTGTCCAGTATATGGGCAGACCATTTGGGCGAGCATGCATGGGTCCTCTTATGCAGTTTCTGCTAGGAGGGCTACATTTTGTAGAGAGTGGAAGGCTCCCCCTTTTTCTCTAAGTCTACTGCAGGGTCGAGATGGCATCTTCAGCCTTAACCTGGATATTTTCCACCTCTTTTTGAGGAGGTTTTTCCCCTCATGCATTGCATGATGTATTTTCGCTTTGAGCTTGCTTTCGCAGATTTTGTTCATACTTAATCGAAGTCTTTTTTTGGGGGGGAAAGAAAAGAATTTAGGTGATGATCTCGTTTCTAACACCAACTTCCTGGTGGTGGATGATGACTCCCCATGTGCAAACTCTTAGGGAAGCCAAGGTACCTTACTCTTGGTCCTCCATGTCAATCTACTTCGACCTAGTGGCTTCTTCATTGGCTCTTCGATCATGGTGTAGCTAGAGACCATCTGCTTTCCACTCCTTCTTCTCCCATTTTGCTCCTATGTTCAGCCTTCAGCAAGGTTTCGTCACACAAGTTTCTAGGTGAAGGAATAAATGGAGAAAGATTGTGAACACAAGTGAGCAAGAAGTGATCACACAGAAACTCCAATAGAATGCTCAATCAAAATGAAGTACAAGTACTTGGTATCTATAGTACCCAAGTACTACACACAAAATAGACCAAGTCCTAGTCTATCCTACACCACCATATCATTGTATGTGTCTACAAATCCCCCCTCAATGATATGGCTGAAGTACTCTAGAATGATCTCAAAAGTACCTGTTGTATCTAAAGTACCATGGTTGCACAGAAGTACTCTAGAATGATCTCAGAAGTACCTGTTGTACCTAAAATACCATGGTTGCACAAATTTATCCATGTGTGGATATAGCAACCTATGGGAGTACAAAAGAAACAATGTCATTTTACAACCCCCCTTGACATTGTTTTAATGTCCGATTCCCAAGCCATGTCGGTGACGTGTGAAAAGAGGTGCTAATAGGCTTTTGGTGAAGATATCTGCCACATTGTCTTTAGTAGAACAATAGAGAAGATCAATGAAGCCATCTGAAATACAATCCCGTATGTAGTGATGATGATCTTCAATGTGTTTCATGTGAGCATGAAAGATAGGATTGTTGCCAATGGCAATGCAACTCTAGCTGTCACAAAGCAGAGAGGTTGCCTCACCATCTTGTGTACGATGGAAGTCATGCAAAAGATTCCTTACCACATGCATTCCATAGTGGCTGCATTTGCTGCTTTATACTCTGCTTCACCAGAGGAAAGAGAGAATTGGTCTTGCTAGAGAGTTCAACATCACTCTTTGCTCGCATCCATGGGTCCCACCCTTCCAGATTACAGGCCAAGGACTAGATGCTCTCCGCTCTACCTGGAGACCTCTTCGGACACCTCACAGATGTTCATCTGCTTGGGCGAGGATTCTTCCAGGTTGTTTTTGACTCCTCGGAGATAGCAGGTGCAGTGCTTTAGGCTAGTCCATTATTAGCACTGAGCTCCAGGACGATTTTATTGATCCCTTTCTCATTGGGATTTGATCATGTCGAGGAGGATAGCCGGACGACATCACTTTTCATCAGATTTCCCGGTCTTCCTCAGGTGTATCACTGACTTTTGCATTCCATTGGAGCCGCCTTTGGGATGGTTACCGAGATCCCCCCTCTCTGAGATGCCTTCCTCAGCAGCAGAGGCAGTCAGGTCGGATGGGGTACCGTGTGTTAGGGTCATTGTCTCTGACCCTAACATCTCGGATGACCACATTATGCTTCAGCGTCCAGATGGCTCCTTCTTTAGATAGAAAGTCGAGATTGCAGGGAGACAAGACCAATGTAAGATTTGCAAGACCCTTGGGCACTTTGCCAGAGATTACCCAAGGAAAAGAAAGAAGAAAAGACCTAAAAGATCCATGGGTGTACCTCATAGCTCCACCCTACCTGGATCTTCCTCACGACCAGCTCCACCCTCTCTCCCTCGCTGTTGGACCTTCGACTTCACAGCTATGACTGATCTCTCGTCCTAGTTCTTCTTCAGCGCACATCTACCTGTCACCCACAAGCTCCCATCGAGCCAAGCTCTCGTGTCATAGCCCACCATCCCTGGAGATCCTCACAACCGAGGTCTCACCAGCTAGCACCTAGCACCCACCTAGCCAAAGGCTTCTCTAGCCTTCTCTACCAGTCAGCCCATGCCTTCATATTTTGTGGAGCTCACTCATGGACTCTGTCGCCCATCCTCTCCTTCACGTACGTATCCCTTCCCTTGCATACAAATCTGTCTTCTTCTCATGCGACCACCTCTCCTATCAAATGGCCTCCAGCCCTCTATAGTACAGATGCCACCTCCAGAAAACCGTCACCCACGATTGCCTACAACCTCTCCCTTCCAGAGCGCCTCTTGAGCATGATCCTCAGGATTCTATATTCAAGATACTCTTCAGAAGTTCCAAGCCAACACAATCCACCTCCCCTGTCCTCCGATCTCACAATACTTCTCCTCTATCGTTACATGCGTCCCTCCATACTCCCTCCCTCAGACCGTATAGTAGCGATGGCCATCTCAAGAAGCTCTCTCCCCACGTCCATGGTACTCTAGCCTCTATATATTGAGATGCCCTCCTCCTCTATCCCTAGCTCCTTCTCCCTCGTAGTCCTCCTTCTCACAAGCTCCCTTACCAAAAGACCGCAAGCCCGCCCACGATCAGCTTCCTGCATCCTCAAAGCACTCCAGTCCGAGTCTTCTCTCTTGGACCTCATGCACACCCCCTCCTCAGCATGCACCCCCGTGCATCCACCTAAAAATCCCCTTGACATGGGCACCAGAACATATCGAATTCCCGTAACATGCAAGACCACATTGACTCAAGAAAATTTAAAAAAAACCCTTCATGACTTGATTTTACATGACCCCAAAAACATTTTCACTTGACCACACACTGGATACCCTTGCTCTGGAGGTCTGGTATAACCACATTGCATTTCATCATTTCCCAAAAAACCCCGTAGAAGTATCTACCATCTCAAGAAAATATCTACATCAGTGTAGAGTCTTTTATGAGAGTGTCCATAGCTCAAAGCCACCACCAACTAGCTATGTACATAGCTATGCACCTACCCATCAGCATGCAACAAGTGAAAAACATATTTACATTTTTATCCACACATCTCTAGCAACCCCTTTGTTCTGCTGTGACATTCATGTCCAGCAGTGAGCCAAAAAGAGATGAACGATCCAAATTTTCCTCTTCTTCACTTTGCACTGACTTCCATCGGTTCTGCCACAGCTCATTATCTTCATGATTCTCCTCTTTCAGTGCTACCATCAACTGTGCAAAGTATTTCTTCAACTGGACACCATTGACTCTCTTTTTATGTTTCTTACCATTTAAATCAGTCAATTGATAAGTTCCATTTTCAAATTTCTTCTCCACTCTGTATGGACCTTCCCGCTTGGTCTGAAAAGCAGTATGGAATGTACTATCAAGTTTGCTACTATATCTGAGAACTAAGTCTCCATCTTCAATTTCTTTTTTCTTAATTTTTCACTCAACTTGAGAACCACCTGCCTAGCCCCCACGCTACCTAAGCTAGTCCTGTGTGCCTAAAGCACACGCCAGATATGGTCCGTGCACAGCCCATGGTAGGGCTGACTCAGCCATGTCCAAGGGTTGAATCCCATTCCAGTCCACAGCAAACCTATAAGTGGCTATCTTCCAGCATGTAGTCAAGATGTTTGTAGCCTTCAAAGCCTACAAAAGCAAGGCATTCCAGCCCAGATGGTTGACCAAACCATTGCCCACTAGGCAATTAATAGTCCTCAAAGGGCTCCCAAAGGGTAGCCATATCGTAGTCCTAGTATGCATTAGTCCCCAACCTGAGTTCTCAAGCAAGTAATCTTCTAGTGTCAGTGCATTTTCCAACTCTTGCCTCCGCATTTGCACTCTGGCATAATGCTCAAAAGCCAAACCCCTATCTAACTGCATCACATGCAGTGCCAGTAATCTCTCCCTGTAACTATCTACAGGCTCGTATCCTTCTCTTTAACCAAAAATTGCAAAGCTGGTATTTCCACAAAACTCGATTCATCATCAATTTGAAATCTCCATTTGAGGGTAATATGGAGTGATGTACTTATGATTTATATTCAGCTTACCGCACAAGTAATCCGTCACTTCTCCTATGAATCCAAGACCATTATCTCAAAGTAACTCCAACCCAAATCTGCAGCATATGTGTTCATATATAAAGTCAGCAACCCCTTTGCTATCCACTCTCTTTACTGCCTTCACCTCTGCCCATTTCGATAAATACTCCACTGCGGTCAACATATAACATTTCCCTCTGGCAGTTATGGGTAGAGGACCAACTGCATCTATCCCCCATCTTTCAAAAATATCATAAACCAGCATAATATTTCTCGGCTCCATTTTAAGAATTCTTTTTCCCATTCTTTGACATTCATGGTAGGATTTACACCAGTGCTGCACATCCTTCTGTATTGAAGGCCACACATAACCCTCCAGAAGTATTTTCTGCAGTGTAATCTTAAAAGCATACTGTCCTCCACAAGCTCCTTCATGACTGGATGACAGTATATAATATATTTCTTCTCTCCAGGGCACTCTCCTCAAAATCTGATTAGCCCCTCTCATGTAAAGCTCATCATCAATCATCATTTACTGTCTGCTCTTCTGTATGAAGTGATATTTTTGACTCTTTTTAAGCTCCTGAGGTAGATGTCCAGTAAGTAAGAAATCCACTATCTGAGCCAGGAATTATCTCCCTCTGTACAGTGGATCTTCAAGCTTTGCTATTACTAGATCTTGATCAAAAGGTTGGCACACCTCGGCCTGTTATTTTGCACACCTCGGCCTCTTCCTCTTCCTGCAGTCTCCATCCAATTCAGGCTGAGTGACTTCATAAGCTCTACAGCATCATGCAAGTCCTTCTTCAAGCATAGGACTAGACACTGGCTCTCTCTCTGCATAAGCCTTTATTACTTCTGGACTTCCAATTAGATTTTTCATCTTGCATGCCAAGCTGCCTCAGTCTATGGACTTTCCATTCCTTCTCACTGGCCACTCTGACAACATCCTCAAAACTATCCAGATTCTTTAGCTCCACTTTCAGTCTGAGTGTAGGCTTTAGGCTAGCTATGAAACGATATCATCTGAGGTGGTACCTCTGGAACAAGAGCTTCACACCATAAACTCCATAACCTCCCAAATTGGATTAGACACTGATTCACATCTTGCTCTTCCTCCTACCTCACCTTGCACAGCACGTCATCACGTGGAATTTACTGCTCTCCCATAAAAAAATTGAAATACTTTGATACAACCACATTGCATTTCATCATTTCCCAAAAAACCCCATAGAAGTATCTACCATCTCAAGAAAATATCTACAGTAGTGTAGAGTCTTTTATGAGAGTGTCCATAGCTCAAGCCACCACCAACTAGCTATGTACATAGCTATGCACCTACCCATTTGTATGCAACAAGTGAAAAACATATTTACATTTTTATCCACACAACGGGATCATAGTCCCCTCTAGAGCGCAGTGGATTTTACTTTTGATTGGTGGGCAAAAGGTTGGTCTTTTAAACCTTTATGCACCCAATTCTAGAGGGGATCGTGTCCTTCTATGAAAGGAACTACTCTCTTTGTCACATATTACAGAGGCTTGGATTATAGGGGGTGATTTCAACATGGTTGAAATGCCCTCAGATAAAAGGGATGGTAGGGAAGGTGGTATCCACTCCCTAGAGAGAGCAGCTAGGGATGCCTTCCTTTTTCATTATAGTGGCAAGGATGCTTGGCACGATGATGCTTTTCACACTCAGCCACATTCTCTCCTGTTTTCTTGGTCGAACAGGAGATTGCATATGCCTATCCATGCACATATTGACAGATTTTATGTGGATGATTGGGCTCTTGACAGACAAGGCAGATGATACAGCTATTTTT
This sequence comes from Dipteris shenzhenensis, assembly GCF_047967505.1. Lineage (NCBI taxonomy): Eukaryota > Viridiplantae > Streptophyta > Polypodiopsida > Gleicheniales > Dipteridaceae > Dipteris > Dipteris shenzhenensis. The sequence continues at coordinate 16,800,398 of NC_141602.1, read as the reverse complement.
TTGGATGCCACTCCACAAACATTGACCTCATTTAGGACGGCGTTGGATTCTGTTTTGCATTGCAACATGTGCACACATTAATTGGAACAAATCCAATGGCTTTTGAATCAGTGATGATGAGGACACTCCAAACTGGGGGATTGACATAGGGTTCACTTGGATTCAGAGGGGTGTTTCCGTCAGATATCTGGGATGCCAGGTTGGGGTGGGCATCTCTCCAGCACTGCAGTTTGCTCCCATGTTGGAGAGTATCAAGAGGAAACTCGTCTTTTTGTGGATGTGAACCAGGTATTATTGGCCACTACCTGGTTCGTTTGCTCTTGTTGGTGCAGGTCTAGAGGTTGCATCACTCAACTCATGAGACCTATCAGGATCTTCCTATGGAGCATGCTAGATGACACCTCAGATGTTGTAGCCAGAGTGGCTTGGGAGACCCTCATTCTCCCCACAGGAGGAGGTCTCAATATTATTGAACCAAACTTGCAGTGTATGGCCTTGTTCTGCAAGTTCGTATGTCATGTGCATGGTGTACCTAGGGTTGGATAGCAAGTTAACGTGGGTTACGGGATAGCATAGGGCTGGATGGCTATTTTTACCCAAAATTGCTATATATAGAGATTGATTCATATATAGTGCTCGCTTTATATGGAGGGAGCTATTCGTAGCATTGTGCTATCTATAGCGGGTTTCCTTCTATATAGAGGGAGGGCCAGTGCTATTGTGTAGATCGGTTGAGCTCCTCAACTGATGGATGGGGCTTGGACCCAGGCCGGGACTCTGGCCATCTACATGGCAAATCATAGGTGGTGTATCAAAGGTCCTCTGGACGGACTTAGGTGGTATGGGACGCCTGGGTTAGATACGGGCCTATGGATGAGTCGAGCTATAGCCCACGTGCTCGGGGGTGGTCGGGAGGATCGAGGCGCCTGCGCTATGATTCTGGTTGTATCAAGGATGAGATTCTAGGTCAGTGATAGGGTTAGATCCTGCGGGGTCGTGTCATTTGGTATCAGAGCCGTCCTATCACGATTGAATTCAACGCGAGGTATGCAGAAAAGATGTCTTCCACGTACGCTTTTTGAGATTGCTCTTGCAAATCTGAATTTCTGCTCATGTATGGGCTGAATCGTTGGCTGATGATGTGCGCTCATGATTGGGAGAGTTGTGGAAGAAATAGAAGTCCATAGGCTGTGTGCTCTCTCTCGGTTGCTACGTGTTTGGAAATCGTGATTCCCTGAGAAGGGTAGGCGATGAGAAGACTTGATGCTTTCAGCAAGAGATATGAGGATGGATCGTTTCTAACCTATAACTTCCCACGCTTGGGTTGTTGATGTGATTGGCTGTGTGGGGACGTGTGAGAGTGGGCTGGTTAGGGAATGAATTCACTCTAGGTTCTCAAGGATGAGATTCCTACCCTAGAGACCTAGATTTGCTGCAGTTGAGAAGTAGGAGGAAAGAGAGGGCGTTCATAAGCCAGAGAACGGCTTGTGTAGGAGATTCAGGCATCAGAGATAGGGGCGATATGATTGGGGCAGGTGCTTGGCTTTGGGAAGGAGTGTATGGCCTGATTTTAGCACGTTTTGGCTATTTTTGGCTGGCTGGAGAAAAGCGAGACCAGATCTATTAAAAGCGAGACTGTTTTTGGTTTAAAAAAAAGCAGGTTGCTTTTTTGTTTTTCTCTAGCAAGGAAAGCACTTGCTCTAAATCAAGCACCCACCCAAAATTCACCTAGCTTTTGATGGCCCTTCCTGGCTATTTATATACCCAGGATTCCTCTCTCTCTCACACTTCAGCATTTCAGTGCATGAAGGCGAATTTCCCACCCTCTTTCTGTCTGAGATCAGCCTATCAGATTCCGGCATCTTTCTTGCTGTCCTCTACCCGCCTTCTTCCTTGATTCCACGCAGCACCAGATTCTCTTTTACTAGTGTGAAGAGCACGTGTTGGACACAGTTGTTTTTCTTCTAGTCCCTCTCCCGTGCGAGATATTTTCCAGCCATGGAAGGACATGAAAGTAATGAGACACCTATGTTGGATTACTGTTTTATTAAGATGGAGGACGAGGCTACATCGGAGGTTATTCCTCGTAGACCTCATGACCTGCTACGAGAGATGGATTCCTTGATGGATGAACTCTGGGCAGCTTTTCACTACTATAAAACCCCTCAGTACTAGAAATATATTGAAGAAAGCTCATGCTATTCTAAATGTAGACAGCTTGTTTTAGAGTCTTTATACCGCTTCCGTGCTATTGAGAAGCGATGAAGAGGTTGAAATCCTCAGTTTTGACCGACACCCAATTATTTTTTGCTCGACTGGATCTTTTGAACCACTCTTGGTTCAAGAAGCTCCCCAATTTTGTATGAATTATAAATTGTCTTGTTATTAAATTGACCAGGTTTTGGTTAATTTGGTTATGATTTGTAACTTGTGGCATCTATAATTTGATGGGTTTTTTTTTTCCAATTTATATAATGTGTACTTTTGTTCCATATATCTTGCAGTTTTTTAGATATATGGTACATTGAGGATGCTTGAGACTTTGTTACATCTTAAACTGGACTTAACTAAGACAATTGGATTTTCCTTTCTCGAATCTTGGTGCGTAGATTCCTGTTTGGTTTCTATTTGAAGTTTTGATCTCGATGTGATTGTGAGTTATGACGTTTCTTCGAGTTACCGATTGGACATATGAAGGTTCTTATTGATTAGACCAGGATGAGTCTTGTTGGATACCTTCTTTGAATCATGTCCAAAGGCGGGGTCATTTTGATTCTCACTCTTTTAGCCGAGGTCATGGATAGTCAAGATTCAAGAGTTGTTAGGGATGCTACCTACTGGTTTTCTTCTTTAACCTATTGGTTGGGATATTGTAACACAAGGGGGTGATATAATCACATTAAGAAAAGGATTGAGAACGGATTTGCCACCCTGACTCAATCTGGGATCATCTGAGTTGAAGAGGGATTGGCTACCTGATTTACTCATATTATCCACTGAGTTTTTTATTTGTAGTATACTTTGGTGGTATGGGACACTAAGGTATGTTACATTTAAGATTCTCTGATGTGGTGGTATAATCCAGCGTGAAATAATACCCAAGGACCTCTAGGGTGAAGTACAAGTAGGCTGAATTGAATTGGGGGCAACCTAATTAGATTATAATAATAATAATAATAAAACGAGGGCTGACTAAGATTCTTTACCCTAAGAGAAGCCATGCATTTTTTGGGTTCAACCCTGGAGCTCCATAGTCTAGACACAATCTCAGGGAGGGTTACCGCATCTCTTTTGATGATGGTCTATCAGTGCCTTGTTTGGAACTTGATGTTCCTAGATAAGAGATCCTAAGAACTGGATGATCCTGTGATCGGAGCGGTTTATTGTGCACAAGTTTATATAGGATATCCGATAGTGGATCTTATTTTAAGAGATTTCGGATTGTATATTTCCGTAGTCTTTGGATCACAAAGGATGTTATTCCTATGATACTTGACTATATACATGTCTACAATAGTACCATTAACTGCATATAGCCAATTGAATTTTTACTGATTATCCTCATGTAGGGGCATTCCAAGGATAGATCAAGGGACCATATCTTTGGTCAAGATTTTGCCCATTGATACTTCCATCATGAGTTATGAACGGATACCTAATTGTTCTGCGATGGAAAGTCTGTCATGTATGTCAACCCGAGAATTTGAATTACAAGGGTATTACGTTGAGGGATTTTCTGAATACTAAGTAATTTAGGACATTAGGGTTGATAGAAATTGCAATCCAAAAATTGACCTCGAGGGATTCAATTGATGGGGTTGTTCGAACAATGATTCCTCGATCTCAACCTAAGATTTTGAGTTCAAGGATACTCAATAGATAAGGTTGATAGAATCATTTACCTTCAGGTACAGATTTTACCATGCTTGTGTACGGATATGTCAACGGAATTAACTCTGTGGATTCAAGCATCACTTGATTTCTCGAGGAGACTACTCGACGATATGTAACCTTGTTTAGATTGAGAGATTTACTTTCCTTGGGTTGGTTATCAAAGCTTGTGGCTTTGGCCTTAGATTCTCTTTAATTTGAATCTCATGGAACGTATAGCACACTCAATTGATACAGAGTATAGTTATTGGCATTGACTCATCTTCACAGAGAGTTTTCGGGCTTTCTAGTGAACTCAGGAGTGAGTTCTTAGAGGAAGGGGAGTATGTCATGTGCATGGTGTACCTAGGGTTGGATAGCAGGTTAACGTGGGTTATGGGATAGCATAGGATTGGATGGCTATTTTTAGCCGAGATTGCTATATATAGAGATTGATTCATATATAGTGCTCGCTTTATATGGAGGGAGCTATTCATAGCATTGTGCTATCTATAGCGGGTTTCCTTCTATATAGAGGGAGGGCCAGTGCTATTGTGTAGGTCGGTTGAGCGCTCCTCAACTGATGGATGGGGCTTGGACCCAGGCCGGGACTCTGGCCATCTACATGGCGGATCATAGGTGGTGTATCGAAGGTCCTCTGGATGGACTTAGGTGGTATGGGACGCCTGGGCTAGATATGGGCCTATGGATGAGTCGAGCTATAGCCCACGTGCTCGGGGGTGGTTGGGAGGATCGAGGCGCCTGCGCTATGATTCTGGTTGTATCGAGGACGAGATTCTAGGTCAGTGATAGGGTTAGATCCTGCGGGGTCGTGTCATCGTAGTACGTGGATTGATGCCTGGATAGGAGCCCTGGAAAGATTTCTTCTTATGCAGCATTCAATCTTGTACTCCATCTCATGGGAGAGATTGGATGGACAGCATCAGATGGATCTTTACTTCAGCCCACCTCAAATCTCCCCCTTCCCCTCTCATAGTTGCTATTCTGAAAGCTTGGGGCAGCTTCCAAAACACTCTTTGCAGAGTTCCACCCACCTCTCGTGAAGAAATTCATAGGCAGCTAGTCATGTGACCTGCTTCTACAGTAGGCGTCTGGCAGGCCTTTAGGAGACTTCCAGAGGATCAGAGACTCGTAGCATTTGGCCACCTCAGAGGGAGTGCAGTCAGGATACATCAGATAGAGGCAACCATTCCAGCAGAGTGGATAGACACAGATGACTTGCCGATCACAGAGTCCACTTGGTGGGGAGTGTTCTCAGGGACGGGCATTGCTTTACAGGTTATTGCCCTGTAGGATGCACTTGAGGATACCCTAGTCTTTGATGTTTAGTCAGGAGGCAGGCTTACCAGATCTTCTGATGATATTATTTTGAAGGTTGCCTTTCAGCCTATAAGGATTGCAGGTTTCATGGATTGGGGCACAGACTCATAGTGGTTTCTTGACCCCGATCCTCTTCTCCTTGCGCTGGGGTCTTGGAGACTCTAGTTATATGGTGGTTCCCCTATTAGGTTCCTACACAGTGGGACCCAGGGGAGTGGGAATGGACTGATGAGGGGTGCCGAGAGAAGAGCATCCCCTTCTTTCGTTATACAGTCAAAAATGCCCGGAGATTTCAGCTCAGCAGTAGAGGTTGGAGGCCCTCCATAGCCCTCGTTGGGAGGGTTTTCAGATTTCTGCAGTTGTGCGAAAAAGATTTTGGTGTAGGCTCTAGAAATCCCTCACAGATCACTCTTTTCTTTTGGCTTTCTATTCATGGAGGGATTGCAGTGAACCTGTGGAGATCCAGGTTCAGGGCTGACCCTACTTGTCCTTGTTGTCACATAGCAGTTGAGTCAGTACAATATTGCCTTTGGGAGTGCAGACAGGCAAGGACGATCTGGAAAGGTGTTGCTAGGATTTTCAGCATCTTTCATACAACACCTTTCTATATGACCTGGGGTTCAGTATCATGGTTATCTCTTACTGGCCCCTAGGTGTTCTTTGGGGGACATGATCCAGATCCACAGCTTTCATTGTGATCCAGATCCACAGCTTTCATTTTATGGCGACACTCAGTGGAGTCTTGTTCCCTCTAGGATGTTCCCTTAACTCCTTTCAGAGCTGCTCATGCCTCAATAGACACATCATGGGAGATTCTGGCTAGCATTGCAGCTTGGCATATTTGGAGAGCCAGGTGTACAGAGGTGATGGAGGGTACCCAAGTTCACACCTCTCAGACTATGGCCATTTGGACCGACACGGTACACACTTTGATGGCCATCTGGACGAGCATGCAGGGATCCTCCAAAGAAGCCATTGCTAGGAGAGTTACTTTTTTCAAAGTTTGGAGAGGATCTCCTTTCTTCTCTGAGTCTCCCTCAGGGTTGAGGTGGCATTTTCAGCCTCTGCCTTGGATTTTTATTAGCTCTTTTTGAGCTGTTTTCTTTTTCCTCATGCACAGCATGATGTACTCCCGCATTTGAGCTTGCTCTCACAGTTTTCAATCATACTTAATGAAGTAATTTTCTTGAAAAAAAAAAGAGCATAGTTGGGTCCATCCAACTTATCTGCTTCAGTCACGGTACCAAAATTCTCATTGAGAGACATGATTGCAAGCTCAAGAATAATTGCAAGTGTACCTGCAAAGGAAAAGACAGCAAATGGACAACTGAAAGACCACAGATTGCTATGCAATCACTGCAATTGCATTCACTAACAGTGGCTGCTCTGAAATAGCAATAAATCTGCCCCAAAAATTCTGCTCAAACCTCAATCCCTTCCCGGATACAAAATGCAATCAAGCACTATATTTCTGCTCCAAAAATTTGTCCTTAACCACAGCCAAACACTGGCTCAAATGCAATGTGTTTCTGCCCCAAAAATCAGTCTGTTGCTCAGCCAAACAATGGCTCACAATGGAGGATGTCCATTTCACGAGCGACCGGGAATGAGCCAAAGTCTAAATTGAGCAACTGAGCAATGAAAAATGTCTATCTAAATTTGTTTCATGATAACTAATAAAAGACAAAAAATATTCCCATGCATTGCTAGAGCATGGGCAAGCACATGTTTAACAATGGAAGAAAGCTCCAAGTTGAAAGATGCTTACTTTACATTGTGTTTAAGAAAGATACATTTGGGATTGATAGTGCATCCTAGGTATGAAATCACTTGCACAACAATCTTCAAAATCTTTTCCACTAAAAGAAAGCCCTACTATACATTTTGGTTTGATAGTGCATTGTAGGTACATATAATCACTAGCAATGATCTGCAAAAACTATTCCACTAAAAGAAAGCTCTTACTTTAGATCCCTTGTAATAAAAACAAAACTTTTTATTTATGCATGATTTGGCGTTTTTGACACTTGAAATGAGCTCAGAAGGCCCGAAAACCCTAGAAACGACTGTAAACATGGGTACCTTTCTATGATGTTTCAAAACCCCCTCTGGAGAAGAAGTGCATCTGTTTCTAGCCAAAGCACCCCATGCCGGCACGGGCTGCTTTGGCTAGAAGCAGATGCACTTCTTCTCAAGAGGGGGTTTTCAGAAATTACCAAAAGGTACCCACGTTTACAGTTATTTCTAAGGTTTTTGGGTCTTCTGAGCTCATTTCTGGTGCCCAAAAGGACAAAATATGCATCAATCAAAAGTTTTGTTTTAATTGCAAGGGATTTAGAGAGAGAGAGAGAGTGTGTGTGTGTGTCAGTGGGAAAGTCTCCAAGATGGAGAGTATCCCAAAGATCAGAAGCATAAAAAGAAAAGCTCTATGCAAGAAGCATGTATATCACCCTCATGGCAGGCATCATATAAAGATTGCCGCAATGAGGCTCTAAAAGATTCATATGACTTGTGAAACTGGCGGCCCAAGTATGCCAAATTATGCTCTTCCCTCTTGTAAAGTTATGACAATATAAATACAATGCACTGGATTTTACCAAAAAAAAAGTGTGTGTGTGTCAGTGGGAATCACACTTGCCAAACGTCACATTGCACCATCCACATGCTTACGGTGTCAGGCTCCATCAGAGACTGTCCCTCATTTGCTTTGGCACTGCCCGTCTTCTCGGAACCTCCTTGGGAAAATTTCAGATCATCTTCGCCTCCGTTTTCCGAGTCACAGATTTGGGAAACTTTTTTGGTTATTTGGTAGATTTAGGAGGTCTTTATCTCAATACTCACTATTTCTCTCATGGGTGAGATATTGGGCTCTTTGGACAATTTGGGATGAGCATAATTTGGCATACTTGGGCCGCTAGATTCACAAGTCATATGAATCTTTCAGAGCCTCATTGCGGCAATCTTTATATGATGCCTGCCATGAGGGTGAAATACATGCTTCTTGCATAGAGCTTTTCTTTTTATGCTTCTGATCTTTGGGATACTCTCCATCTTGGAGACTTCCCATTTTGTAAATCTATGAGAATATAAATACAATGCACTGGATTTTACCAAAAAAAGTGTGTGTGTGTGAGTGAGTGAGAGAGAGAGAGAGAGAGAGAGAGAGAGAGAGAGAGAGAGCTGAGGAGCGCGACCGTGCCATCCCCGCGAGCTCGTCAGGGTCCCCGGTGCCTTCCACTTCCCGTCGTGACCTTTGCAGCCTCAAGTACAGCCTGTACGGCTACCCGTACAGGTCGTACGGCTGTTCCGTACAGATTCCAACCTACCACTGCTGTTCGGTACAGGCCCGCGTCCTCTTGGGTTTGATCGCTGCTACCAGCCACCTCTCTAGTCCTCTATCTGGTCTCTTTTCTGCCTCGTTTCTAGCCTCCTGCAGTTCTCTATTTTTTGTGTGTGTGTTGTGGTGCGATCTCTGCCTTTCAGCCTTGTCAGGGTTTTCGTACACCTGTATGGTCCCGTACAGCTCCCGTACACTGTTCGTACGGTCCAGTCTGCATCTCCGTACGGATCTGCACACAGTTCCATACAATCCCGCCTGCAACTCTGTCCAGTCCCGTGTCTGCATCTCTGTATAGTTCCGTCTCCAACATCGTACACGTCTGTTGTTTTTTTATGTACTTCTCCGTATAGTCCCGTGTCAATACGCTCTTTTTCTCCTTCTTGTCTTGCCACAGTTCAATCATGGCTTCAGACTTGGATGTTTGTACATATGCTCGCAAAGAAAGACCTGCAGATGCTAAGCGTCGTCTATCAGAACCTGCATCACAAGATGATGAACTTACCGTGGAAGCTCAGTACGTGTTTGACACCCTTAAGGATGACTTTCAGCAGTCACGACAGGAATGGGGCAAACCGGTTCCAGAGGTCACGTACAAATTGAAATTGCCTTCTCTCGTGAATCCTCTCAGGAAGTTGTCTCAAACTGCAGTTATAATTTTCTTTCCAGGAAGAATCCCAGCGGCCAGCGATGTCGCGCAGTGGATTAAGTCCATCCTTGGAGGATGCTTTGTAGAGGGAGTGTATTTTGCTTCCAGAGGCTTTTATGAGGTGCATTTATGAGATACTTCGTGCAAGCAGAGGCTCCTTGAATTCTCTCCCCTGTTTTACGGCAAGCAGATGGTACATGCTATGCCCTAGTCCCCAAACAAGGATTATCAAAGTCTTATACGACATCATAGTCCTGTATGGGTTGAAGTTGTTAACTTCCCGGACTATATGCGTGAAGAGTTGCCTGGCCTGGCTGCTTCTTTGGGACAGGTCATTTGTCCTCCACGGCCTATGGAAAATCGTAACAGGTTCTGCATTCTTTGGGACACTGATACACCTACCCCTCCTTCTATTGCAGTGGAAGTTGAGGGAGTGCAATTGGGAAAAAAGTATTTTGAAGTGAAGTGGGGAATGTTTGTAGGAGCTTGTTTTGCCTACCACAAGTTTGGGCATCTAGCCTCTGAATGCCCAATGGTTCTACATCAGCCCCCTCCTAATGCCTTGCCACCCCAAACACGGGAAATGAATGAGAATTTGCAAGCTAAGACAGCAAATAGAAATGGAGCAAAGAGTGCCAAACCAATCAATCAGGTGCAGCCACTTGCTGGAAAAGGAAAAGATAAAGGAAAAGAGAAGATGAAGGAATCTGTGGGGATTGATCAGGAAGGCTTTGAACAACCTAAGAAGGTGGTTATATTGAAGCAACGCCCCCTTCAATCTCGTCAATGGGATGCTTCTTCTCTCTCACCCGGACAGGCTTCTACTTCAGCTCCTATCCTTCGCAATTGGGTGGGGGTATTGAAGAAGGGCATCCCCATATGTGATTCAGAAGAAGGGGAAAATGCTCTGTCTTTCATGGATCCTGAAGGAATGCAGTCCACACAGGCAGAGGCTTTGCCTCTCTGATGTCTTGTTTTATTCTGATACCTTGCTGTGTATATCTTTCTTATGTTCCAAACACTTAAGTGCTTTACATACAATGTACAGAGCCTCTGCAATGTCTCCAAGTGGAGGCTTTTCTAGAATTATGTACATAAAATGCAGCCAGATATTGTTTCTTTGCAAGAACATAATCAACACTCTATGGTTGGTCATCATGATCACTTTGGCGGTTATGATATATATTATGCTGGTACCACTACCTACTCCGGTATATGCATACTGGTTAGACATGAGCTGGAACCTCAATTAGCATTCAGTGACAGCAGTGGCAGATGGATGGTCATACAATGTAATGTCAATGGTGATATTTTTGAGTTTGCATCAGTTTATGCTTCCCAGACCTCTGCCATGAGGGCTTCATTATGGGATTCTTTATGCAGATATCCATGGAGATCCAATGCATTCATCTGTGGAGATTTTAATAATTCCCCTCTACCAAGAGATAACACCACTTCAAGATCTCATATGCTATCATTAGAAAGGCAGAAATGGGATAGCATGCTACTTTCTGTGCAGGCTGAAGATTTATGGATGCTTCTCCAAGGGTCAGTGCCTGGATATAGTTTTCATCATAATGCACTTACTATGTAAGAAATCCTAGATTTACTATATTTAGAAATGTGCTAAGGAACAGAAAGGAGACTGAAATAGCAGAGAACAAGGAATAATTGTATTGCTTGAATGTCTGTAGGGTATCCGTTGTGTGTCATCCATACAATTGGGCCTCTCTTATATAGAGAGTGAAGAGTCACACATGAAAAGGTGTGTACTCCAAAGTGTGTGTGCATGAAGAGGTGTGTACCCCTTGTGAAGGGTGTGACCCTTGATGAGAGGGTACATTACAATAGAAATGTCTCTTCAATAGAATGTCTCTTGTGAAGGGTTGTGCCTCATAGGAAGTGTCCTGTCGAAAGGGAAAGGGTTGTGCCTCATAGGAAGTGTCCCGTCGAAAGGGCATACCCTTCCACAAGTGTCCATTCATCAAACCATCCATAAGTCTAGAAATAGAGAAAGGAATACGTCACAGATCATGACATCCCCTCCCACTCAAAATAAGACCCTGGTGGAGATAATGAACTGATGTAGAAAATATCACTGTAAATTCTGAAAATACTGCTGTAAAATGTCAAGGTACTGCTGTAAGTCTTCATCAGATTGCCAAGTAGCGTTGGAGTCGTCCAGATCTCGCCAAAGAACAAGGAATTCCGTGATAAGTCGATGTCGAGTCTCTCGCTGTCAATGGTCCAGAATACGCTCAGGAATAAGGAGAACATAATCGTCTTCGATTTCTGGGACATAATCACCTGCAGGAGGAACTGCTTCATCGCCTAGAATGTACGTCTTTAGCCAAGAAACATGAAATGTCAGATGGATTTTACCCCATGATGGTGGTAATTCCAATTTGTAACTTAAAGGTGAATTTTTCTTGACGATCCGGAAAGGTCCATGGTATCTTGTTCGCAACTTAGGAAACACAGACTTAACCGTCTTATAGCGATGTGGGGCTACAAATAATAGCACCATGTCACTAGTGTTAAATTCTAGGTGACGTCTATGTTTGTTGGCAGACCGTTGATACCGCTCTTGCGCTTTTCGCATATGATCCCTGACTTGGAGTAGAATGTCTTGCATTTCTTGAACCAGTTGATCAGCTAGGGCCACTCGATGTTGAAGTACAAAATTCGTTGGTACAATCGGAGTGTGTCCATAAGCTGCTTGGAATGGAGTCATGCTGATGGCACTATGGAAAGAGTTATTATAAGCAAACTCAAGGAGTGGTAGATACTCTTCCCAAGCTGCTAGGCGTGACTGAATATAATGTCGAAGCATTTCTTCCAGAACTTGGTTGACTCTTTCAGTCTGGCCATCTGATTTTGGGTGGTAGGCTGAACTAAACAGTAGAGTTGTACCCAAAGATTCGAACAGTGAAATCCAAAAGTGACCGGTAAACTTAGGATCTCTGTCGGATATGATATTCTTGGGCAATCCATGGTGTTGGAAGATGTGTTGTATGAAGAGTTTGGCTATGTCCAGAGCCTGTGCACTGCTTTTGCAAGCAACAAAGTGTGCCATTTTGGACAATCGATCAACAATTACCATAATCTGAGTGTTACCTCTGGAGGATCGTGGTAGTGTTGTAATGAAATCCATGGAAATACTTTCCCACCTTTCAGTTGGAACTGGAAGAGGCTGAGGAAGTCCTGTTGAAAGTCGTCGGCTTGCTTTCATTTGTTGACAAGATAAGCAAGATGTAACCATTTTGATGACGTCGCTTTTCATCTAAGGCCAGTAGTATGTTGCACTGAGTAACCTATAAGTCTTGTTGATGCCTGGATGGGCAGCATAAGGAACTACATGATGCTCTTTTAACAAAAGACGTCGAACATCCTTGTCATGTGGTACACAGACGCGATCTTGATAGTACAGAAGGTCGTCCGTATAAGAATAGGATGAGAAAATCTTCTGTTCGGAAGTCGAAGGTTGATCTTTTGAAAGAACTTGTACTGCTGTGCCGAAGTCTTTATCATTGAAATACTTCCCTTTGAATGAATTCGGAACATCCACAGATAATGTAGAGATTACCATAGCTGATGCTAGAGGTAACCTGCTGAGAGCATCTGCAACTACATTGCGTAGTCTTGGAATGTACTCAATGGTCATGTGAAAGTTGGCCAGAAACTCAACCCAGCATGCTTGTCGAGCGTTCATGACTGGCTGAGTAAAAATATACTTTAAAGAGTGATGGTCTGTCTTGACCATAGAGTCGGCTCCCATGAGATAATGTTTCCAAGAGCAATAAGCATGTACAACGGCAAGAAACTCCTTATCATAAACCAGGTATCGGGTTTGGATATCAGAATGTTTATGGCTGTCAAAAGCAATAACTCTGCCTTCTTGCATCAAGACTGCTCCTGTAGCAATGTCGGAAGCGTCGGTCATGACCTCAAACGGAAGGTTTGGGTCAGCAATAGCCATAACTGGTGTGGTAGTGAGTGCTTGCTTGAGTTGTTGGAAACTATACTATGTTTCGGGAAGCCACTGAAAAACTGCTGTGCTTTTCAATAATTCGGACATAGGAGCTGCGATTTCGGAAAACTGATAGACCTTGGTATGGTAGAAGTTTGCCAATCCGAGAAAAGAGCGGACATCATGAACATTCTTAGGAGTAGGCTAGTTTTGGATTACCTCGACCTTCTTGGGATCCACAGAGATGCCTTGAGCTGAAATAACATGTCCCAAATATTCGAGTTGGGTTTTGAAGAACTCACTCTTCTCAATGTTGATGTAGAGAGAATTTGCGCGGAGAACTGCAAAAACTTGGTGAAGATGTTGTTTGTGCTCATGTAGGGATCTGCTGAAAACGAGGATGTCATCGAGGTAAACGATGACGAACTTATCGAGGAAAGGCCTGAAGATGTCGTTCATTAGTGTCATGAATGTGGCCGGGGCATTGTTTAACCCAAAGGGCATGACCAAACATTCATAGTGTCTATACTTTGTTCGAAAAGCTATCTTGTACTCATCACCTTCTCGTATGCGAATTTGATGATAACCTGAACGAAGATCAATCTTTGAGAAATGTGTTGCATGTAGAAGTTGATCAAAAAGGTCATCGATGCGAGGCAATGGATACTTGTTTTTGATAGTGAGCTTGTTGAGGGCTCGGTAGTCGATGCAGAGGCGCATTGACTTATTCTTTTTTTCCACAAGTAGTACAGGAGATCCGAAAGGGCTGCGATTGGGCCGAATGTGACCTTTATCGAGTAGTTCGGTGACCTGTCTTTGGATTTCTTCATTTTGAGTGTAAGAAACCCGATAAGGAGGTTTCGACGGTGGATTACTGTCGGGAATAAGTTCGATTGGGTGATCCACTGGTCGTCGAGGTGGTAACTGCTTTGGCAATTTCTGTGGAAAACTATCCAGGTAAGGCTAGAAAAAAGGTTGGTTGAGGCATTCAGGAGGATCCTTTGTTGGTGTCTCCTTGACTGCCGTAACCAACAGAAGTGAAGTCTTTACTTGACGTTTACGAACCCACTTCTTTACTTGTAGGGCAGAGGCAACTGGGGTTGAAGGAGAGTCCCTAGAGCCAGTTAGCTCAATAAGTTTTCCCTGGTGGACAAACTGGATAGTATGGCTACGAAAACTGATTGATGGATCATAGCCGTAGAGCCACTGTTGTCCAAGTATGACATCGTACTGAGAAAGAGGCATGATGTCGAAGTTCAACTTGTCCGTATAATGTTGGATGCGAAAAGACAAGTTTTTGATCCTGGTGTTGCACAAGAAAGTAGTTCCATTTGCGAGTTCAATCTGATAGTCCATGAGACTAGGACTGGTGGTCAACCAAAGTTTGTCGACCATAGAACTAGCTAGGAAGTTATGAGAGCAGCCACTGTCGATGAGGATAGTGACCGTTGTTCCATGAATCGATCCTTGAACACAAAGTACTTGAGTGGCCAGGGAAGGTTCGGGGTTGCTGGCAAGGCTCAGGTGGATGGTATTTGCCATTCGAACAGCTTTGCCTTTCTTGTCTTGTGCTGGGGTAGCATCTTCTCTTTGGGAAGTGCTAGGTTCCATATTGGAATTTTGCTTTGGTCGCTTGGGACAATCGAACCATCTATGGTCGCCTGTACAGATGGTACAAAGTCCTTTTGTGCTGGAGTTGTTCTTCTTGTCAGTGGCCGCACCTTTATGTTGGGGATGTCGGTAAAGAAGAAGAGGTGCGATCCTTGGAGGAGTGCTTCTGTTGGAATCCATCATATGATTTCTGAGTCTTCTGGGGATCTTGAGACTGTCGCTGACCTTGATTATCGGAGTTTTTTCGAAACCTGGTGTTATCTTGAGGGCGGGCACCTTTGGCCATAGTAGAGTTCTGTGTGCGATTAGCACTCTGCTTCCCTGTGTTTTGGAAATCTGTAATGCGCTCTGTGTAAGCAATAGCGCCAGCTGTGGTGGTGATGTTTGCTTTAAGGACATCAATGCGTAACGAGGGATTTAGGCCTGAGATGAAAGCATGAAGGCGATCATCCTCAGTTAAACCATCAATCTCCAGCACCAAGAGATGTAGGAAGACAGGGAGCCCGTTTGCTCCAACTGTCGGAGTTTTGAACGTGCTTGGAAGTCCGCATTGGCAGGTATGAACTGCTTATGGAGCACGTGTTCAAAACGTTCCCATGTTAACACACTTTTGCCGTCCTTTAAGTGTCTTTGCCACCATAGAAAAGCTGTATCCTTGAGGAGGGAGGCTGCCAAGGCAATCTTTTTGCCTTCAGAGAGGTCAACAGTATCAAAATACATGCGCATTTTTGCGAGCCATTGGTCAACTATTCGGCGATTGCGTTGACCAGTGTAGGCTTCCGGAAGTTTGATGTCAAGTCTTTTAGTTTTGGAAGCTTGAAGTAAACGGTAGAGGGCACGTAGTTCTCAGTGTTTTCTACCTCTAGTGGGAATGAATCCGCATAGTCGTCTGGTTGCGTCATGTCATCCTCTGTATGTGTGGTACTGCGAGAATCTTGAAGTTGTTGGACTTTCTGGACCAAGTCGGAGATGTTGTCCTGAATCTGGGAAATTTGAAGTTGCAGTAGTGTTTCGCCTTGTACGTTGACTTCAGGGGTCTTTTTTGGACTTGAGTCTTTGATCTCTGGAGAGGCTTCACGCGAGCGTTGCGACATATCTGAGGTCCCCGTGAGAAAAGCACGAACCTGCGCTCTAGTTTGTACCATTCCTGGAAGAAGATTCGGGCTGCTCCCTGAGGTTGCTCATGTTGGAGGGGGCAGGTGAGGTAGGATGGAACCACCCGTGGAAATCTGGTAAAGGAGGTCATGTCTGAGGTAACACTGGTGATGCCAAAATGGGTGTTACTGCTCGTGAGAGTACAGGAGTAGGTTGCAGAGTCCACGGATCTGAGAAGGGATAAGGAGCTGTTGTCGGAAATGGAGGATATCCAGGAGAGAGAGTGCCTTCAGAGTATAAATATTGTCTTGGGGAAGGTACAACCTGTATAGGAGGATATCTGGGAGCTGAAGGAGGCGGAGAGTACCCTGGAGATGCTGAAGGTGAGGGGTAATATTCTCTCCAAAGATGGACAGCAAACTCTTGAGGAATATCAGGTTCTGGGTATCTTCGTGTCTCGTGGAACACAACCTGGACTGTGCTGAGGAAGTAATGTAACTGAGGTGCCTCACGCAGAAGGTATAGGATGTGGTCCAAATCACTAGGAGGGCACGTGACACAGAAGACCCAAGATGCCAAAGCTCCGAAATGGGCTGGTTGTGCAATCTGAACACGATATTGTGTGGTAGATGATGCCTGAGGTGTCCTTGAAAGGCCGGGTGAATTACCAGGGGTTTCCATGCTTTAAGGGAGCGTCATTCATTTGCTGTAATTGGAATAATGACAAGAGAATCCTTAAAAGTAGAATGGAAAGAATCCACTTGGCATTGATTTAATCTGCCAAATTATTACGTAGAAGAGGCTTGCAGATTTCTGTCTGGAGGTCCATGTTGCAATGGGTGGCAAGGAGCAGAACCGGGCCTGGCATTTAACAGGCTGTCTTCATCGCGATAGGAAGCTGAAACTGCTGCTGATCTGGCAGGAAAAAGGTAGCGAACCAAAGAGAGCAGGCTATCAATGGCGCAAACTCGTTGCAGGCTGATTTGCGACAGAATGGCTGGCTGGCGCTGTGCTCACGCTGCAGGTTGGCAAGGAACACGGCCGAAAAACCAGCGGGGCTGCAAATGGCAAGGAGGCTGGCAGCGAAATGGCGAGGGGCTGGCAGCGAAATGGCAAGGGGCTGGCAGCGAAATGGCGAGGGGCTGGCAGCGAAATGGCGAGGCAAGGCTGGCAGCGAAATGGCAAGGGGCTGGCAGCGAAATGGCGAGGCAAGGCTGGCAGCGAAATGGCGCAAGCAAGGCTGGCAGCGAGCAGGGGCTGGCAGCGAGCAGGGGCTGGCAGCGAGATGGCGCAAGTAGGGGCTGGCTGTGAAACCAACCTGATTTGACGAAAAACCTGTAGGCGTTGAAAAGGTACGTCCCTTTTTTTTTTGTTTGGGCTGCCTACATGTGGTGGTTGCCCAAAAATTAAAGGGTGGGTTTAGTTAACCCTAGGGTAGCTAGGGTAACCCTAAGGTTGGGGGCTGGGTTTTCCCTTTTAACCCCTCTAGGTACCCTTTTATAAGTGCTTGGTGCCTAAAAGGTGTGCCTATTCGAAGGGGTGTGACCCTTGGAATAGGTGCACCTTTTCATGAAGGGGTGTGTCCCTGTTTTTAAAAGGGGTGTCCCTACAGAATAGGTCCCTTTTGTCCACGATGGGGTGTGTCCCTTGGGTGAGGAGTCAAGACTCTTCATCAAAAGGTGTGTCCGATAGTGGAAAAGGTGCGTCCCTTGGTTTTGGGACAGCCCAAGCACGTGTAAAGACACGATTTTTGTCGTGTCTATTCACATCAACTCGTGATGTGTGGGAGATGGAGAGGCCATAGATGACTTTAGGCAGGGTTGGCGCGAAAAATTTTTACGCTCATCCTCTCCATCTCTTCCATGCACAATGTGCACGGATATCCTTCTAGCGGAAAAGATGTATCAGATCGGCGCTAGGTGGGGGGCATTTCCTACAGGCAGAAGCGAATTTTGCTCTGATACCACTGTAAGAAATCCTAGATTTACTATATTTAGAAATGTGCTAAGGAACAAAAAGGAGACTGAAATAGCAGAGAACAAGGAATAATTGTATTGCTTGAATGTCTGTAGGGTATCCATTGTGTGTCATCCATACAATTGGGCCTCTCTTATACAGAGAGTGAAGAGTCACACATGAAAAGGTGTGTACTCCAAAGTGTGTGTGCATGAAGAGGTGTGTACCCCTTGTGAAGGGTGTGACCCTTGATGAGAGGGTACATTACAATAGAAATATCTCTTCAATAGAATGTCTCTTGTGAAGGGTTGTGCCTCATAGGAAGTGTCCCATCGAAAGGGCAAGGGTTGTGCCTCATAGGAAGTGTCCCGTCGAAAGGGCATACCCTTCCACAAGTGTCCATTCATCAAACCATCCATAAGTCTAGAAATAGAGAAAGGAATACGTCACAGATCGTGACATACTACATACTGGGCAAGGCTTGACAGATGGTATTTATTTTACCCACAACAATTTGCAGATTTTAGCCCTCATCTCTTCATAGATTTCTCATTGGGCTTGTCAGATCATGCCCCGTTGTGGATGAATTTGCAGATTGGCATGCCTCTGGATGATTTGCCACCCCTTTCCAGTAGATTGCTGCATGTTAATCAGGCTTACTTCCGACATCACTATTTCCAGCAAATGATCAGACTTGCAATTCATCCTTTGCCTTTGCATGCCCAGGAGGACATGAATTATGCTTTGACAGTTTTGTTTCTCGAGTACAGAATGTCATTAGTGAGTATGGCACCTGACATATGACTGAATGGAGGAATGAGGTTAAATGGGCAAAAAGGACAGCACAACAATTGACTGAAATTTCTCAGTCAAGGCCTCTCTTTGATTCAGAAAATGATTCCTTTTCACATGCTCGGATTAAATTGACTGCTAATGATCAGAGGAAATTGCACAAATGGCAGATTAGAGCAAGAATGAAGCCCCTCATGGATAAGGGCTGCTCATCAAAAGCCTTTTTCCAGGGCCTGCATGCTACTCGAAAGAAAAACTCATGTCTAAGGGTAAGGAAGCTAGATGGCTCTTGGACGCACTCTTTCTCTGATCTCCAAGATGAATGCCAAAATTATTTCCAAAAAATTGTTCTCTGCTCCTGGTTCCCCATCAAAATCAAATGACTGATGCGAGGACTGAATTCCTCCAATATGTTTCTGAAATAGTGGAAATGGATGATGCTCTTACCTTGGAGAGACCTTTTACTGATACAGAACTTGATAATGCATTGTTCCACCTCAGCAAATACAAGTCCCCTGGCTGGGATGGCCTTACGGTGGAATTTTATATTTCTTTTTGGGATGATTTGAAAGATGTCCTCTTGCAAATGATCAATGTTGCCTGGCAAGAAAATCAGTTACCGCACTCTTGGAAGCATGGCATAGTCAAACTTGTGCCCAAAAAACATCTGTGTGACCATATGTCAGATTGGAGGCCTATTACTTTGATGCCTGTAGTTTACAAACTCATTGCCAAAATGATTGTGTATAGGCTTCACGGGATACTGAATGTGGGCCTTCCTCCTCATCAGTATGGGTTTGTGCCGCGAAGCCAAATCCATGACAATATCTCCAATGCATTGACTGCAATTGAATATGCTAAGTACTCGCATCAAGATGTGCTCATATTCTAGGTAGATATTGCTAAGGCATTTGACACTGTTCAATGGGATTTTATCTCTCAAATCATGACAACGTTGGGCTTTGGTCCAAAGATAGCAAATGCAGTTTACTGGCTTTATTCTGGCTCTACTTCTCAGTGCATTCTTGGGGGTCATCTATCTCGGTCATGGACATTGGGTAGATCAGTTAGACAAGGCTGCCCTCTTAGTGCTCTCTTCTATGCCATTGCGACCCATCCCCTCTTAATGTATCTTGATCATCTTACAAACACAGGACAGATGACTGGTCTTAAAATCCCTGGGGCTGCATCTTTTTTGGCACAAGCATATGCTGATGATTCCTTCTTTATGCCACAGAATTCTCCCCGGGAAGTTCACATGCTTATGACCACTCTATCATTGTATGGATTGGCAGCGGGATTGCATGTTAATTTTGACAAATCTAAATTGCTTCCCCTGAAACAATGTGACTGGCATTCTATTCTCTGGCCAGGTCAGGTGGTGCATTCCAAAGATTGTAGTCAGGCATTTGGGATATCCTATAGGATGGCATATCACCAGGAAGCAGCAGTTAAAATGGATCTTCCAAAGACTTCAACATAAACTGGAATACTGAAAAATTTCTACTTGGCCACTTCATGTCAGGCTTAGAAGAGTACATTCCATTGTAATGTCCTATGTCTAGTTCTTTTTGCCTTTGCTGCATTGGTCCTCCAGAGATATTTCAGCCTTTATGTCTCAAGCTATGGAGATGTTATGGAGGACAAAAACTACTGTGAAAGCATTGAGACTGATGAAGATGGAAATGGTGTGCTCTCCTAGGATGCATGGTGGACTTAATATCCTCAATATAAGATATCATGTACTTGCAAGGAAGGCGACTATGCTCCATATCTTTTTCCACCACAACAGCCATGGACTTGTATGATAGCATCCATGTGTGTCAACATGAGGACTTCTGCTTATGGTCATTGGACTACTGATCATTGGGAGGTTGTCATTGGGAGATTTGTAGGAAAGAAACCTGGCTGTCCTTTCTCTACTACTCTGATACTTGACTGGAAACAAGTACTTTCTAAGGTCAAATGGGCTCCTGATAATTGCTCGGGGACAAACTCAATGAGGAAAGAAAGTATTCATTGGAGTGCCATCTTTGACATTCCACTCGCTTTACAGGAACCTGTTCGGGCATACAATCTCATGAAATTGGGAATTAGATACATACATGATGTGGTAGATAATCAGGGCTATGTCTTATCTTTTCCTCAGGCCACTGCTTCCTATGCATTGGGAATGCACCATAGGTCGATATGGAAGAAAATTGCTGATTTGTTACATCCTTTTCTACCTGTTCCCCCTGTGGCTGACACAGACAGGCTATTGGATTGGCAATTGCAACCCTCTGCTACATGCTCTCATCCTATTCCTCTACCTGCCTTGACCTCCATCAAAGCCTACAGGCTTCTTCAGCCTGCTCCATGGATTCAGCAATATGCTAATACTTTGTGGCATATCAGGAAGCCCCTCTCATGGTGGCGGAAGAATCTCCGGATATCATGGAAGTGTAAAATGCCTTTGAAACAAAGACTATTTCTTTGGAGATGCATGACAGGCACATTGTCAGTGGGAGTCACACTTGCCAAACGACGCATTGCACCATCCACATGTTTAAGATGTCAGGCTCCTTCAGAAACTGTCCCTCATTTGCTTTGGCATTGCCCATGTTCTAGGAACCTCCTCGGGAGAATTTCAGATCATCTTCGGCTCCGTTTCCCAAGTCACAGATTTGGGAAACATTTTTGGTTATTTGGCAGATTTATGAGGTCTTTGTCTCAATACTCACTATTTCTCTCTTGGGTGAGATATTGGGCTCTTTGGACAATCTGGAGTGAGCATAATTTGGCATACTTGGGTCGGCAGATTCACAAGTCATATGAATCTTTCCGAGCCTCATTGCGGCAATCTTTATATGATGCCTGCCATGAGGGTGATATAGATGCTTCTTGCATAGAGCTTTTCTTTTTATGTTTTTGATCTTTGAGATACTCTCCATTTTGGAGACTTCCCATCTTGTAAATTTATGAGCATATAAATACAGCACTGGATATTACTTTTTTTTTAAAAAGTGTGTATATTATGGTGGCGGAAGAATCTCAGGATATTATGGAAGTGTAAAATGCCATTGAAACAAAGAATTTTTCTTTGGAGATGTATGACAGGTACATTGACAATGGGGGTCACAGTTGCTAAACGTCGCATTGCACCATCCACATGCTTAAGATGTCAGGCTCCTTCAGAGACTGTTATTCGTTTGCTTTGGCACTGCCCGTGTACTAAGATCCTCCTCAGGAGAATTTCAGATTATCTTCGGATCCGTTTCCCGAGTCACAGATTTGGGAAACATTTCTGGCTCTTTGGCAGATTTATGAAGTCCTTGTCTCAATACTCACTATTTCTCTCTTGGGTGCGATATTGGGCTCTTTGGACAATCTGGAGTGAGCATAATTTGGCATACTTGGGTCGGCAGATTCACAAGTCATATGAATCTTTCCGAGCCTCATTGCGGCAATCCTTATATGATGCTTGCCATGAGGGTGATATGGATGCTTCTTGCATACAGCTTTTCTTTTTATGCTTCTGAACTTTGGGATGCTCTCCATTTTGGAGACCTCCCATCATGTAAATTTATGATCATATAAATATATGCACTGGATATTACCAAAAAAAAAAAGTGTGTGTGTATCTATTCATTTACTCATTTATTTTATTCATTTATTTATTTTAAATCTCATATGCAATCCTTGATATCCCAACCATTTGTAGGATGCCTCTTATGTCTACATTAGACATTGTAGTATCCATACAAGAATTGGCTAGTCAATATGGGAATACAATTTTTTCTTGCTTCTTACGTACTCTTAGCTTTCCTATGCTATATTTGGTTGAGAAGAGAAGGCCTGCTAGATAAATTTTAGCAAAAAACCCAATAGCTACTACAAGATTATGTGAAAGTCCCTAGGGTATTATTGTTCCAACCAATTGTGTGTTGCTTGATTACTATGAGTATGTGAAGTGGAAGCATGAAAGTACATATTCCTTTTAGAGACGAGAGGCCTTCCCTTTATAGGGGAGCATTGTGCACCACCCAGGCATTCACAATGGGATGTTCTTATAGGAGATCATTTTCATTATGGAGTTGCATTATATGCATCAACTCTCTTGGATGCATTTCTCCATTTCCTACATAGTGTATCAAAATGAATTTATGCATCAACTCTCTTGGATGCATTTTCCCATTTCCTACATATTGTATCAAAACAAATTTGAGCTAAAGGGGTCCATGATCTCACATAGCAATGTATAAGTGTTTTTAGAGGTTAGAATATGTGATGTCAATTATATTCCCCCTTGCTCATTCTTGCCATGGCTCGTTCCCCCTGCTCGTTGTTTGGGGTATCTCCTCACAATGCAATAGCAAACTATTGCTCAACAGGCACCCAAAAGTGCATCAACTTACAGCCAACACTTGGCTTCGAAATGCACAACACCTGGGCAATGATTTGCACTTAATGTGCAGCCCAAAACTGTCCCAAATGCACTGACACCTATGCAATGCAATCTGCAAGACACCTGTGCAATGCTTTCTGCAAGAACCAACTAGGAGAGGCTGAAAATGAGCTCAAACAAAGATCAAGATCTGATATGTAATTGGCGATCTGGAGAGGCAAATGGCGGGCTGGAGAGGCAATGGGCAGCAATGTCGAGGTGTATGGTTAGCAAGAGCTGGTCCCGCGCTGCAAAGTCAAGGTGTACGGCTGTACAGATGTGGGGCAGCTATACGGATGGCGAGGTAGCTGTTCGGGGCTGATGGCCGGCGAGATGTACAAAAATCAGTAAAAATCAGCAAGAAATAAATGATATTGCTGGTATCTTCTGATTTGTTGCTCAAAATGAAATTCTAAGAGCACGAACAACTTTGAAAGATCAAAACTCCTCCATGTTGACTGACGCAGCTACAAAACTTCTAGTATCCAAAATTGCCTGAAAAATGCGTCCACGACGCAAAATGAAGTCGCCTAGCTGAGGAGTGCTTCCTAGTGCAAAATCTCGCAACAAAACTAAAGCTCGAGATCACGCGAAGCTCGTGGGAGCTTAGGACATCCAAAAGAGAAGTCAACCAGCAAGAACAAACTTCTTCTCCGCGACAACAGAAGTGCAACAAGAGAGATCATTTATGAGCTATCACAAAGCATCCAAAGGCATTGTGGAGACGGCTGTGCAATCGATCATGAAAAGAAATATCCCGTTTAAACATTTAATGTGAAACCTCGTCACATGTTATGGGGACATACTCGCTCAACTCAACTTTATTCCTATTTGTTTTGATCCATGGAGGCTAATTAACCTATGTTTGTCCATGGTTATTTTATGCATAGGTTAATCTTTTAGGCTTATGTCTAAGAGGGGTGCACATTATATCAAGAGGGGATTCGAACCCATAGTCTTTTATTTCACACACTTGACGGGGAAACAAGTGATAGGGCTGGAAGGACTACCTCTTATACCGCATGTAGGACCAAGAATGGAAAGAGTTGTAAACGCAAGAGAACAAGAAGTGAACACACAAGTGAACTCCAACTGAAATGTTCTACCAAATGAAATACAAGTACTTGGTATATATTGTCCAAGTATTAAACATACAAAAACTCTAAATAGACCAAGTCCTTGTCTATCCTACACCACCATATCATTGTATATCTCTACAAATCCATTTTTCCTCGGAGGGCTCCATCTAGGGGGTCTAGGACTCTTGTTGCTGTTGTCTATGAGACCGTTGGGTCCTATCCATCTGGGGCTCCCTCTGTTGCCTCTGTCCATCCTACAGGGGAGGGAGAGGGACCCGACTCGGATCTCAAGTGCAATCCCTAGCTAGGTGGCCCATCTACTTGCATCGAAGACACTATCCTAGTAACCTAGATACCTCTAGCCTTTCACAGACCATTCCCCCCTCAGTGTCTTAAGGAGAATCACCTATGGAGGGGACTTTGGGCTCTCTACAACCATCCTAAGCTGGGGGACACCATCATCTGCCACAACTAACGCTACAGACTCCAAAGGAGACTCCAACACAATACCAAAAGCCTGACTAGTGGAAGGAAGGATGGCTCTATACTCGCGCGAGCAGTGGGAGCCTCGAGGAACGAAGCATCACCGAGAAGCAAGGAACATGGTGCGTCGAGTCCATGTCCTCCACCATGAATCTGTGATACCAAGGAAAAAGAAGAGGAAAAATAAGATTTTTGTAAACGTCACGCCACAAGGTAGGGCCCTCACGGGGTCATCAGACGTTGATCCTAAGGATTGAACTCAACACACCCAACAGCAAGTGGGGGCCAAGGAGAATGGGGCTGTACTCCACAAGAGTCAAGGTGATGGTAGGGGAGCTAAGCTGAAGAAGGACGAGGCCTCTCCCATAAATAGTGACCTCCTGTATGTGGTCCTCATCCAATGCCAAGTTTGCAGGGATCCAATCCCTCACCTATCTCCTCGTGGGAATAAGGCCAACTATTCCACCCTCTACTGTCTTGTCCTAGAGTGACCACACTACTTGCTTCACATGTTGCTTGTCAATTGGAGAAAGAAGAACCTTAATGGCCCAAGGGATTTGAAGGTTCTGCCATAGAGCCCCTCCGGCTAGACCAAGGGTCACCACCAAGGAATTCTTACTCCAAACCAAGCAAAGAAATTTCTACTGCCCCCAAAGAGGGGGGGGGGGAGTGGGTTAAAAAGTAAGGAAAGGAAGGGAAGGAAAGGGAGAGGAAGAGGAAAAAGGACAACCTCGACTAAGGCAAGAGGAAAATCTCTTGGCCTTATGGCTAGCAAAAGGCTAAAAGGTCCACTACCTGTGGACCTTTTACCTGTGGGTACTTGGCTCCAGCAGATGGGTAGACCCTCTTGTGTATGTGTTGTTAGCTTGCAGAGAAATCTAGCAAGCATTGTTTATGGAGTTGCACCAGCTCTAGAGTGGTATGGATAAGTATCTTCAGGTTGTTCTCATATGTTACATCTAAGTCCTTTCTGATGACGTGGGGCGCTGCTCTTTGGGGGAGAGGATCTAGAGCCTTTACTCTCTTTGAGTCAGAGCTAGGAGACCTCGGTTTCTTCATGCAGCGTTGCCAGAGACGAGGTCCCACGGAGGCCAGCATCATGGAGCCGCAGGATTTACTTTTGATACCGGTACCAGCACAAGATTCCATGCCTACTTCAGCTGTAGGGTCAGCCTGGGAGGTGATTTCCAGCATTACCCTATGGCGGATATGGTGTTCGCGATGTTCTTTTGTCCTTGGGGACCATTTATGCACGGAGGCTGACACTCTCGCTTCCATTTGGGCAGAGATTATCTTCACTCTTAGGAGTCAGTGGGAGAGGTGTACAGGCACCTCTTTGGCAGTTCGTGGGAGACTTTAATCCTTCATGAGGACATGGGACTGCTCTTTATTTTTTCACTTGACCCCTTTTGGGATGTCGTGGCATTTCAGACCACCTCCATGGCTTTTTTGCCACATTGTTGAGGCTAGGGATAGAGTACTTTCTCTCCCACATGTTGTATGATTTGTTTTGAATGGAATATATCACTCTTTATTTTAAAAGGTCCACTACGCCGCCAAAAAGAACCACACCCACACGCTGAGAGAACTTCCACACCACCTACAAACAGCTCCGGAACCAAAAAGAGGTACAAGGCCGCAAAGCAAGGCCCAAGAGGCTGCCGAGTGCCACCAAAAAAACCATAGACTGCTCTAGGAAAGGTCGAACAACAAAGCTTCCAGCCAGCAAGAGCAAGGCAAGAAGGCTCCAAAAAGTACCATAAACTGTATGGGAGCTCTGGGGTTGAACCAAGCTAGCAAAAACCAAGATCTGACTCTAAGACCCTTTGAAAAGAGGGATGAGCAGCCTCAAGGGCCACACGACTTGCCCACGGAAGCCTGGGCCACCAATATGGGCTGGCAAGCCTTCGAAGGGCTGGTAGCTTGTGTGAGGAGCCGCCCACACTACTGCGCGCCAAGAGACGCCTATCCAAGGTGCGACCAAAACTGCTCCCCCATCAATGGGCGACTGAACCAAGGCATTTTCACCTTAGGATGGTGGGTTCATGATGCAAGAAGTCCAACGGTGCTTCTACCTCTGTGACCCAATACATCTTGAAGTAGAAGTCTTTTGCTAGTTTGAAGTCGGTGGTTCATTTTCTCTCAGTCTGTGGTGTTGCCATATTTGCGATTATATCCAGGAGCATCGTTGATGCTCCAATGCCGTAGCTTAGGCTTGCTTTGGCTTTATGATTTGGAGCTTTACGACTTTGCGCCATGATGGCTCAATTGTCGTAGGTAGCTTCAAGGCAATGGGAGACACTAGCTCCCTTCATTGGCTAGCAAAATCTATTGCCTTGTGCAGGCATGGTGTGTTGGAAAACAGTCTGGCCTCTTCTGGCTCGCCTTCTATGAGGTCAATGACATGAGTCGCCTCTTTTTCTCCTTGCTTCACAATTCGTATTAGTTCCATTGAGATTTTGTCATCTTGTCCCGCTAAGTGGGAAAGGCTCTGGGCCCCCACTCCTTATGTTTCTTAGGTGTGACAAGGGGCCTAACTTTTGATTGTCTCTAACAGTTGGTGAGTCAATATTCAGTAGAAAACTAATTTGTTGCCGAAAGGGGCCTCTTTGTTAGCACTGCCCTGAAGGCAGTGTTCTCCTGATACTTTTTTCAAGAAGTGTCCCTCCAGTTATTTTAGGCCACGTTTCGCCACTCGTACTCCTTTCTATTCTCGTGCATGATCTCTCTCTCTCCCTCTTTTCTCCCCCCTTCCCAAATCAAACTCGTCCCTCTTTCCTCTCTCTCTCTCTCTCTCTCTCTCTCTCTCTCTCTCTCTCTCTCTCTTCCCAAATCAACTTGTCCCTCTAAGGTAAGTGCTCACGAGAGTACTTGTACTCGCTTGTTATTTACAGTTTAGGTGCATAAACATTTAAGTTTCCAATCCTAAGGTTGCCTACTCCTTGCCCAGCCAACCGCTCCCACCACCACCACCGCCACCGCCACCATGAAAGTAAAGCATTCTCTAAGAAATGATTTGATAACAATACAAGGAGTCAACTATCCATGATGCACCAAAATAGAACTAGCTGCATTGTTAGTTACTTCTTTGGGTCCCGGCCCACTTCTTTTGTTGACCTGGGAGTAGGTGCCAACAACTGGTGTGGTGGGCTATACAACCAACAAATTCCTCGAACCTTGAAAATATAAAAGATACCTGCCTATGCTTGGTAGAAGCATTCATACACCTCAGTAGTCTTTTTGGAATCCTTTGGTGGCATGTGTATAATCCAGCCATATATATTTTGATGAGGGTAACAATGGGTTGACCTTGTCGTGCTACAATGTTCAATGTTGTGATTCTTGCAACTCTCTCGTAGACACTGCCCTCTAGAGAGGACTCTAGGCGTTGTGTGGATGGTGGAGGAGCATCATGAATCCATGGCTTACATTTGTCTCCTAGTCCACCAAGCTAGGAGGGGGGTATCTGTTGGACATACCAGCACTGATTGCAGTCGAGACGATACTGCAACATATACAATTGTTTGGGCCACATGATCGAAGGGTGATGGTTCACCAAAAGTAGTAGGACCGCAAAGGTCAATCAAGTAGAGAGGGAGGGCAGAAGACCACATCAAATAGACAGACTAGAGAATGTCAACGCTGCATGTTTCTTCTGTAGAGAAAGAAAGGTTATTGGATGATGGACTGCAGATTATGTAAGAAGCAGCTAGAGATGCTACAGAGGGCATGTGATGATGATGAACAAGCATGAATTGCACGCTTGGTGTTGGTGCACATTGAAACCAATGTGGTTACAAGGAGTTACAAGGTCACTAATAGCCAGAAGAACCTAACGAATCAAGAGATGCCAGGGATTTGCTGGAAAGACAAATGGTCACTGAAATAACTAAAGCATTGAAGCAAAAAGAGCCCTTGGTAGAACCAAGAGAAAGTCAGAATGTAGTCAGATGATGAATCAAAGCACAGTAGAGACGAAATACAGTCAGACAAAGAACCAAACCATAGACACACAGAAGGCACCCCATTAGAGCAGCACAAAATCAATGCAACATGGAAGAAACGATTTGACCACTGGTCTGGAAGTGACCGAGATGAAGGTTTGGGATGAGCAATAGACAATGACACTGAAACTGAGCAACTACTAAGGGTAAGGTTCATTTATGTGGTGGGCCGAAACGAATGGCTGTTCCCTATCATCATTGTGCCTAAGAAAAATGGAAAGCTAAGAGTGTGTATGGCTTATAGGAAGTTGATAGAAAAACCATCAAAGACCCTTTTCTACTACCGTTCACCGATAAAGTGGTGGAGCATGGGGGGCATACTCAAGGAAAGTCGTTCAGGTTGAAAAATATGCCAACAATATTTCAAAGATTCATGGCGGAGATATTCCAAGAGTACATTGACGAATTCTTAGCGATTTTCCTGGATGACTTAAGTGCACAGCATGAAACCGACATACTCGGAATGTCTAAGGAAGGTGTTCCAGGAGTGCTTGAGAGACTTAAACCTCCCTCAATCCATACAAATGCATGTTTATTGGGGCACACCATTTCGAACGAAGGGATCATGATGAAGAAGAAGATTGATGCCATTTAGAAGATGAAGGAGCCAAGCAATGTTAAGCAAGTGTGCTCATAGGATGCTTGGGTTTCTATTAAAGACTCATCAAGAAGTTTGTTGGAGTGGCCAAATCGCTAGATCAATGCCGAACTGCTACAGCAGCTTACAATGCAAGAAATGAAGTTTGAATGGGACAACGGACAAGCAGAATCATTTCTGATTCTGTGAGAGATGACAGTGAAGTCACAGATACTCAGAAAACCCAATTGGAATTTCCATGCGCATGTTGATGCACCGGGGATCGCAATTGGGTCGATCTTGACTCAACTTGAAGGGAACATGGATTGCCTAATCTTCTATGCAAGCTGAATGCTCTCAATGACAAAGAAAAATTTGGGAATGGTGTACAATGCTCAGAATTTCCAGTATTACTTGCTAGGCAGCCCTTTCGAGTTCTTCTCATCCAACATTGCTGTATTCGATCAACAAAACCATCATGAAATTCAAATTGATAAGGTGTATGCATACGTTGCAGGAGCTCAATTTTAGAATAGTTTGTAAGCCAGGTTTGCCTCACTCTGGGACATATTATTTGTCTACTATTGAAGTTCAAAGATCTAAAGAAGAAAGAGATGATGAGCTAACTATGTGGGGGTGTTTGCTATGTCGATGTACAAAGATGAGCATGCAGAAATCTTGCAGTATTTCTCCATAGTAACATTCCTTGAAGGTGCATAAATAGATGAAAGATGATCACACTAGAATCTTGGAGGTACACATTGACCGAAGGACATCTACATAGAAAAAGCGCGGATATGATCCTAGTAAGATGTGTATTTTCACATGAGAGGACGATAGTGATGGCTGAAGCTCATTAAGGAGTAGAGGAGGTGATTTCTTGACCAATGTCATAGTTTAAAAGATACTCGATGCTGGTTGTGGTGGAGTACAAGGTATGCAAAGGTAACAAAGCATTGCAAAAGATGTGACATATGCCAACGAATGGGCTGCCCAAGTTTGAAGATTTTATGCCATCCCACATACCCATGGGAATGCTTTCAAAAGCAGGGTTAGACTCCATAGGTCTATTCAAAGCTGCCATGCATCTAGGAGGGAACAACTACATCATCGTGGCAATCAACTATGTCACCAAATGGCCAAAGAAAAAGCTTTGAGATATCACATAGCCTGAAGCACATCAAGGATCCCGACCCTCTTCTCTTGGCACTTGGGTCTTGGAGACTCTGGTTGTATGGTGGTTCCCCCATTAGGTTCTTGCAATGGGACCTTGGGGAATGGGAATGGATTGACGAAGGGCACCGAGAGAAGAGCATCCCCTTGTTTCGTTACACAGTTAGAAATGCCAAGAGACTTCAGCTTAGCAATAGCCTTCCAAAGCTCCACATTGGGATTCTTTTTTGATTCCTGCAGAGATGCAGAGGAACTTTTGGAGGAAGCTCTGGAAATCCTTCAAGAACAGAAAGATCACTCTTTTCTTTTGGCTTTCTATTCATGGAGGGATTGCAGTGAACCTGTGGAGATCCAGGTTTAGGGCTGACCCTACTTGTCCTCGATGCCACACAGCAGTTGAGTCAGTTCAACATTGCCTTTGGGAGTACTGATAGGCGAGGATGATTTGGAAGGGTGTTGCTAGGATTCTTTGTATTTTTCATAGAGCACCCTTCTTCATGACTTAGGGATCAGTGGCATGGTTATCTCTCAATGGCCCTCAGGTGTTTTTCGAGGAACATGACTCAAATTCAGCCTTCATTATACGACGACACTCTGTAGACTCATGTTCCCTTCAGGATGTTCCTTTCACTCCTTTTAGAGCTGCTCGTGCTTCGATAGACACATCATGGTAGATTCTGGCTAGCATTACAGCATGGCATATATGGAGGGCCAGATGTACGGAGGCAATGGAGGGTTCACAAGTTCATCCCTTCCAGTGTATGGCCAGTATATGGACTGGGGTTCATCTTCATATGGCCAGTATATGGACTGGGGTTCATCTTCATCAATTAGATGATAAAGATTGTGATGACAGAGTTCTTGATTCAGCATAAGAAGTCGACCGCTTACTATCCAAGACAAATGGTCGCGCGGAAGCCACGAACAACTTGCTTAAGAGCATCCTTCACAAGGCCATCAACAAAGACCGCAATGTCTAGGGTTATAAGCTGCAAACCATGCTATGGGCTTGTCACATAACATTCAAGGTCACCACAAAGCAGACCCTTTCAATTAGTGATTTGTTTGGAAGCGGTCGTGCCGATGGAGTTTCTTTTACCAAGCCAAAGGGTAGCAGTACAACAAACACATTGTCATGAGGAAGCATTGAAGAATAGACTGGACAAATTGATGAAGATTGACAAATTACAGCTAAGGGCAGCTTGGTCACGAAGCGTAATTCAAAGGGTGAAGGTTTGGCATGACTAACACATCAAAAAGCAAAAACTCGTAGAAGGCATGCTGGTCTTGCTGTACAATGTCCAGCTAGTGGCATAGAAACAAAATTTTTGTCAACTATGGGTGGTCATCAAACACCATGACAATAATGGGACATTGATTCAAGCGACCAATCCAAGAATCCGCACCAGGAGAGGCAAGTGGCAGCCACATGACGGCTACCTTCAACAAGACCTATGGATCCCCTACGATGAAGATGGGCTGCCATGGTTCCACAAATTTACATTAGTAGTATTGCAACGCATACCATCAGATGTTCTGGCAACGGGCTGTGAATGTCATGGCCCATGTGGTGAAGAAGTTTGGGCTAGAGACCACAGAGGCTGACATGCAGAGGTTGGAGGCCAAGAGTACCTCACTACAGGCAAAGAAACAAAAATGGGAACAAAATGGAAAACGGAGAAAGGGAAATGAAAATTGGAAAAAGAAGCCATCTGAACCCACCAAGTATGATGCCATGATTGAGATCCATATTTGGAGCTTGAGGATCAACAAACAAATTGGGCAAGCTCTTTAATGGGAACCTCAGCATCAGGATCCAATACGGCAATGGAGAGCGAGAGAGAGAGAGAGCAAACCTCACACACATCACACTGAGAGGGAGAGAAAGAAACAAGAGAACTGCAAGTGATCTCTGGCAAAAGCCCCCCTACAACTAGGGGAAAACCTCTGCACAACAGGCTGCTCAAGAGCTCCACAAGACTCCTCAACAGCCACCAAACTCAGATGCACAACAGGGCTGGATGAACTGCTCCAGCAGATGGAAGGACAGCTCCACGAAGATGGCTGGAAGGACTGCTCCAATGAATGGGAAATGAGGGCTGAGGGGGGGCCTATAAATAGGGTCACCCCCTGCCTCAACCAACCGACCAGCAGGGGGGCATATGGCCGACCCCCTGCCTGATCCAATCGACCAGCAGAGACCCCTTGCCCCAACTAACCGAACCTTTCCCAAAATTTGTCCGTTTTTCATGAAAGAGATGGACCTATATCTGGAAAATTATATACACAAACATAATTTTGTACTCCCTATAGGTTGTGCACATCATTCACCCAAATAAATCAAAAACATAATATTTGGTGATTCATTGTCAAACATACATTTGCAGAGTCTCACATTCATGACAGTAAACAGAAAGTTACACCCACAATACAAAAAATTCAAAGAAAAGAACTTAAAAGTGAAGCTTATTCAAAGCATCCACTTGTATTTGCTAGAAATGATAGGCTTACTCCAAGCAATTATGTGCAGGTTGGTGAAAGAGGGGTGCAGCTATCTGGAGGACAGAAACAACGACTGGCTATAGCTCGGGCTATTTTAAAGAACCCCACAATTCTACTTCTCGATGAAGCAACCAGTGCACTTGATACACAATCTGAAAGACTTGTTCAAGAAGCTCTTGATGAATTTATGCTCAGCCGTACTACTGTGATGGTTGCACATCGATTATCAACTATCAGTAATGCAGACACCATTGCGGTGCTTCAAACGGGGCAAGTTATTGAAATGGGTTCACATGATTCTCTGATCAAACTGGGGTCAAAGGGAGCATATTTCTCACTGTTGCACTTGCAAAAAATGGGGAGAGACCAAAGGTATATAAATCTGTATTGCATTACAGATTTGTGAAACATTCTGAAAGCCAATAGCCATTTTTTATAAACCAAGAATGTACATGCTTTTGCAGGACAAAGAGCTTGACAAGTCAACATAAAGCACATGAATACAGTCCTCCTGGGCTATCTGAGTCACCACTCACAAGAAAATCTTTGGATTATAAAGGTGGATTCTATAGTGGAAATGAAAGTGCACGTAACTCTTTCACATCATTCTCTCCCTCAATGCTAGGATCTCCATTATCTCCTTTCATTGACACATTAAATAATAACATTGACCCTGCTATCAATACTAAAGCTGAGGCCAAAAACGTGCAACCAAAACGTTGGGAAAAGGCAGGGTTCATTCGGATGATCTTACCAGACTTAGAACGGTTATGCTCATCCAAGAAGAAAGAGACATCTATGGCAATCATAGGTGCTATTTTGAGTGGAGCTACCATGCCACTTTTTCTTTTCTTCGTGTTTGCTGTGGCTATTGCCTACCTTGATCCAGACAAGTTGCAAAGAACTAAAGAGATTAATCATGTTCTGATATTGTTTATTTTCCTTGCCATGGTCAACTTCTTGTCAAACTTAGTACAGCATCTTAATCTCGCCAAGCTTGGCGAACTTTGGACGAGAGAAATACAACAAAAGATGTTCAAAGGTATGGACACCTCCAAATATCTTTTGTCGTTTGAGAAGTTTAATAAAGTTTTAATGTACCCTCTTCATGTTATGAGCTATCGATGTATGCATAACTGTTCTTGACATTAGACATAAGTAATATGTAGAAAGGACTGAAGTTGAGTGTTCACTGCAATCATGACAAATATTACAGGGGACAGGAGAGCATGGATGTTGGTAAGTGAAGAAAAACAAATGAAAGTACAAACTGCCCTAATCAAAATGATGAACGTGAATCTTGCTCTAAAAGGAAAGTAACTACTGTGCTCATCTCTATGAATGGCCCAGTGATTTGTCACAACTTTTTTTCAGAAATCTAGAAAAAAGATACCCAAGGCTTTATATCCCATGCCTCAGAAAATCGAGACTTTGGGATGCTAGCATAACAAAAGATCAACTGTTCAAACTCAAGAATGTCAAGAAGAACTCAAGGAAGATCCAACAATGGTCCTTGTCATTGGAAGTATCCAAAAAAGAACAGTATTCCATGTTTCATGGTTCAAGCCATATGTGGGACCACCTTTTGCTTTCATACCAGAGGTGAGCATCCCTACATGAGAAGGTGGTTGAACCCAAAGCAGATCTTGTTGCACATGCTCAAGAAAGGTAACAGGCATCACGAGAGCTTGCACAGTCAAGTTCAAGCATCAGGACTCACATGAGGCACCATGGGTGGACATAGATATCTTCTCTGAGTACCCACACCTCGTTACAGCAAATAAGGAAACCTTCAACCTTTTCTAGCCTGTTCCAGCCTTTATGCAAAAGGGGATGCCGGACATCTACAACCTTTCTTCCATCTAACTAGAGCAGCCATAAGGACTGCTAACAGCAGCAGCCAGGACAACAAAAATCCACAGGGCAGCAGCAGCGGTCCACCTGGGACTGCACAGACAGCAGCTGCTGGACCTAATTATGGGCAGTAGTAGGGTCAACCCTAGAACAGCCGGGTCAGCGAACTCAGTAACCAGATGGCCCCAGATCCAAGTCAGCCAGATCTGGACAGGTCAGTTTCCAGACCAGATCTAGGTTGACCCTACTCCTCTTATACATAGTATCCCTCATGAGCATGCATGTCTTCGTGGGGATCCTCAAAATACGAGTGACTCCATCTACTATGCATGCACAAGCTCACCACTCGGATTTTGGTAGGTACCCCTTCTAACCTTGTATGGAAGCCTTTGCTTTTTCCTTGGCTTAAGGTGGGCAAGACACCAGCCATGTGCCTAGTTAGTTTCACAATCCACCACATACCAATTGGGATAGTTAGGTGGGCCCATTTGGCTAAGTTAGGTGACCATGTTACTATCTTCTCAGTCTTTGGCAAAGCTAGGTGACGATGTTACTACCCTCCCTTTCATTGGCAGGCATAAATGTTAGGTAGGATTTGGGTTGAAAAGTTCTATGAACCACCCTCTTAGAGAGTTTCCCCGCATCAACTAGTAGTCCTGGGAGGGTGCTATTGGCAGCCCATTTTCATGGCCCTGTGAGACGTCTACCCTAGCATTGGACTGCTAGCCCAACTCCATAATCGTCCAAGATTCCAGCCCGGCGTTCAACCGCTGGACTGAGATATCCGGCGGTCTACCATGTGAGAGCCTTCAACGGCCTCCACCCCCAATTTCCTTGCCGGTGCAGCCAGACTCATCGACAGCTGGGCGTGCATGTCCGACAACGGGATGCGTTTTCCCCCACCAACAGCCTCCACCGCCAATTTCCTTGCCAGTGCAGCCTGGACTCATCGACTGCTGGGCCTGCATGTCTGACACGCGGGGATGTGCTTTCCCCCGCTGTGTCATCTGCTGAGTGGGCGTCCTACCCAGCACTATCGACAGCACGGGGAAGCACTCTTGCAAGCTACTTAAAGGGCTTCCCCGCGCTGCTCCCACTGCTGGAACTGTGGGCAGCCCTCTGCCCACCCAACATTTGTAAAATTGCAGCCCCATGTGGTCCAAAGTCTCATTTAATGAGGCTCAAAGGAGTTTTTGCAGGCTGTCACAACCAATCCCATGGCTGTCAGATTGTTTGAGCCAATGAGAATGCTTGGGCAGTGCAATGCTAGGCTAGAATCCTGAGATTTCAGGATGCTGGCCTGGAGCTGCAATGTTGGCCCAGCATGCTCACCCCTCCATGGGGCCGTGAGACTTCCTTGCTACTGGGGCTATCCCAGCCCCACTAGCATACGCAGGGAAGCCCTCTTACCAGCCTCCTCCTTGCACCAAGGAGCATCCTCTAGCAAATCCATGCGATTCGACAATTCTCAGATTGTAGAAGCAGAACTCTCCTTAGCCTTTCCATGCCAGCCTTGTTGCAACGAATTTCTCGTCATGCTCCCATTAAAGATGAGCAACGACATTTACCAGCGCACAACTGGTTTCCATTGCATGTGGTTTGACTTCCACGCTCATCATGAGATCATCGAGAGGGCATTACTGCTTCCCAGTGGCCTTCCAATCTCTACACAGCAACACGATTGAGTGATTTGAATTTTGCACGATCTAAACATGCGCCATCGACTAACGATATTTACGTGGTCAGAGATGGTCCACTCTCAGCATCACCTAGGCACTGCTTGTCGTCTGTGTAGGTGATCTACTCTCGCCAGCTAGGTGCCGCCAAAACAAACACTTTGTTTAGTCTCCTAGTCTCGCAATCATCTACTGTCTACCTCTCTCCAGTGTCTCGCAGTTTGCCCAAGTCGTACGGCAGCTCTCTTTGTGGCTAATGCTATTGACCCCACATTAAGGTCTTAGTGAGATTGACCCACATTGAGGTTATGGGTTCAAATCTTCGAGAGCTTCTATAGTAGTGCGAACAGTTCAAATCTTGGAGACCCTCCACGCCTCAAATTTTTCCAAGCATTGCAACAAAGGTTCCCGTTGATGAAAAGGTAATACAAAAAGTTGGGGGCCCTACATTTCTAACCATGGCAAATAGGTTTTTTTGCAACTTCATCTTGCAGTTGGAGGATTTTTGCATGGATGTGAAGTAGGGATATCCAATATCGGAATGGAGAAGGCTTTGAACGTCAGTGTTGTGCAGTTTGTGATAATGCTAAGAATTGTTGAAAGGTTGGGAAAATTATAAATCGCAGATATCAACGTATGCTTGTGCCACTGTCTGGACCTAGTCGTGGAGGATTGGTACAAAACACGAGACAAACTTCTTCAAAAAGGCCGTGGATGAGGCTCGGAAGGTCGTGCTCTACTTTTGCGATTACCGGGTATCTTCAAGATTCATCCAGCGAATCACCCGCTAGAGCTTTTGAAGGCAGGTGAAACACGTTTTGGCACAAACTATATAATGATGGAGCGGTTGTTAAAGCAGCAGGCCCTTGTAATCAAGACACTATTCAGTGCAGAAGCCGCAGAGTGGTCTTGACTGTGTTCAGATTGTTGGAGCAATGCATTCAGGTTATTCATTTCAGCAAGGAACCCTTCGTTCTCACTCACTATCCATCAATATTCAAACATAGCCTCATGAGCTATGGAAAAGTGAGAGCATCCCTTGCCAAAGCATTTTGAAGGGTAAATCATCCTTCTAGTTAAGATGTTTTGGATCATTTTGGAAGGGCACTATAAGAAATTTTTTCCCCGCTCTGGTGTGTAAGGGCGCGCCACCCATCCCTGTTCTTCGCATGGGTAGCGGTGTATATGTGGAAGGAGCACAAGGATCCTGCACACTCGTTTGAAAATGCAAAGAGGGAGCCTTTACAAGGGTGCCGTGTGGCAACAGCCTATTTGACGAACACCATGTGCATATATAGTGCCAACGCCCGAACAAGGGCCATGGTCGCCCTTTTTCGATCGAGATGCTGCCAAAAAAGGTGGCTTGCAGCCTACTCGACACTCGTCGCCTTCCCCGGGCTTCCCTGCTAGGAAAGGACTATCAAGCCCTTTCCCTCCAACCTTCAGGCTTCAATACTACCAAATTCCATACACAGCATACGCTTGACTGAGACATAATTTCATAAAGATCATCAGAAATATATGCTTCACACTAGGTGGGACCGCCAGGCAGTATACATCGGGTTGCTGAAGGAGCTTATTTGATCAATCGATGTGACTTCAATACCCATTCAACGCACCTTGCAGGGGAATTTTCTCAGTTGGTCGGGTGCCTTCATCTACTAGACATCGTTGTTTGATGTCAGTGTTCGGGCCTGTTCCTCCTGTTGGCCAACTAGGATCTAACTCCGCCCCCTACATTAGCTTTAGGCATTTAATGGCAGCCATCCCCATGAACCTATATCTATGCGCAGTATGGGGAGAGGGACAACTGCAATGCCTTCGCGCTGGCAGCACCCTACACAAGTGGTGGGGCATCCTCACAAGAGCGTATGGGGGCAGCCTCTTAGTCTACCTTCGATTGATTGAGGAAAAATTGGGACCTTATTTGAGCATTGTACAACGTATTTACCATCTTCCTAATTTATCCTAAAAGATTGAACATCTAGAATGAGTAGCCAGTGCAACATAAAGCAGTTTGTGTGACTTTATGCACTAAAGATGTTGTAAAATTTGGGGTTTTTGCATCCTCTTCTTGCACTTTATGCATTATTAAAACTTTTATTGTAACTTTTGTGCATCACTGAATTGTTGGTTGTAAACTTTGTGATTTTTAAAAGGTTTTTTCATCCTGTTCTTACACTTGTGCATAACTAAATTGATGCATCACAAAGTGCATCACTTCCTACACTTTTTGCAGGTTAGTAAATTGTTAGTTGTACTCAACCACTCCATGGTAGGTCGTGGCTCTCCTTAGTAGGGCAAACATGGGTGCTTTGATGATACATCTCTTGCTGCACTTGCTTCTGATGTTCAAGACCCCATTGAGTGATAGATTGTCCAGTGATACTAGAATGAGGATTTTCTTTGCAAAAAGTTTAGTACATGAACTTTATTGAGGATTTTCTTATAGCACAAGATGTCTTATAGCACAAGATGTCAGATTGCACATAGTCAAGCCTCTACTACACTCATAATCCTTACAGTGAAAATGATGAACCAAACCAAGGACACAAATATCATGGCAAAACAATAGATGGCATCTCAAAAAGTTCCAACGAGTATGAAAAATATAGTTAACCATAACCCATTTATTTACTTGATCCTAGAAAAGGAGACCAAACCAACTAGTGCCTAATTGATCTTAGAAAAAGAGATCGGCAAGAAAGAAGAACGCTAGAGTAAAAGAGGAAAATCCTGCAAGTGGTTTAGATACATTGTAGCCTCTTTTACTAAACCACCAGCAGAGCTCATTTTGGGGACCCGAAAGAATTTCTATATTTCTCTTTTTGTTTGCTTCAAAAATGAATAATATCAAAAAGTAAATGACGAAGTACTTGTTCTAGGCAGACGTGTATTCAATGAGGATACCTGAGCTACTTTCTTATATTTGACATAGGATGCAAAATTTGGTATTTGACCTCATCAGTGCGTCTGGAGTGGGCCAAAACCCCGGATGACTTTTGAAACATTGAAAACGAACAACTAGAGGCCCGAAAAACCAAATGTGCATAACAATGCAATTTGATAAGGTGGGGACCACCCAATTTGTCAAATCTCATTCTTCTGCACAATTGCTTTTTCGGGCCTTTTTGGCCTTTTTTGGGCCTCCGATTGTCTGTTTTCAACGTTTCAAAAGTCGGACCACCCAACCTGTCAAATTGCATTTCTTCTACACAATTGGTTTTCGAGCCTTTTTGGCCTTTTTTGGGCCTCTTGTTGTCTGTTTTTCAGCATTTCAAAAGTAGTGTCAAGGGTTTTGCCAATGATGTTGAAAACACCAAATTTTGCACCCTACATTAGATATAATAAAGTAGCTCAGTTATCCTCATTGAATGCAATCTCGGCAGTTTTTGTTTTTTTCTCCTTTTAAAAAAATTTTCCAACGTTATATTGGCTCTCATTTGATTGGCAGAGGGCTATGGGCTAAGAGGCCCCAAAATGAGTTCTAATTTTTCCTAATGTCCATATTCTCACAACCATGCTTAGAACCATCATCACAAGTATCCTTGCCACAAAGTTAGGTGAATATTCAAACCCTAACATAGGTTGACAGTTGTAAGGTTTTTAGATAGATAGTGAGCAAAAAGGACACAAATTTGCAAAAGATTTTTTTTTGAATAAACTATGATGGAAGACTTCAAAAACCTAGGATGGATTGAAATTGAGGGAATATTATTGTATTTCTTAGATGATGAGTCAC
This sequence comes from Dipteris shenzhenensis, assembly GCF_047967505.1. Classification (NCBI taxonomy): domain Eukaryota; kingdom Viridiplantae; phylum Streptophyta; class Polypodiopsida; order Gleicheniales; family Dipteridaceae; genus Dipteris; species Dipteris shenzhenensis. Next base: position 16,760,261 of record NC_141602.1, on the reverse strand, counting down.
CATGGTAGATGCCATTTGCATGAGAGTGGCCAATAATAAAGAATTAGCTATAAAATAAAACCTTTGCTTGATGCAAGGCACACACATTTAATAAGAGGGTCATCCATATACATATGGTATTTCAATATAATCCCCCTTCTCCCAAATTCTTAGGCCCACTATTCCATTCCCCTCATGCATGCTCCTCTCAAGTTCCCCTTGCATGTGCATAATAGTCCTCTTGTCTCCCCTATTCTCATCCCATTCTCATAAGCACGTACTCTTCTCCATGTACACCCTTAACCCTTTCATGTTGTTTATCAATTGCCACCATTTTGGTATGATATTCCCTCCACCTCACGATGGGGTATACTATGTTGATGAGGCACAAAGCATAGCTGTATTATAATTTGTGCTACCTCGATATCCATGAGTTTCCTCTTTTATTGATTTAAGAATCATGTAGAACTACATATAGGACTTATGATCTAGCACATATCTAGAATACCCCTATACACGTTTTTGCATACTATTTTACCCCCCTTTTATAACTGCACATGTTTCAAAGTTAATTTAGATATCCCTCTTTTGTTTTCTTGGTGAAAAGAATATTTTTAATCTCTTCATAATTTTCACATAAATAATCATATTTGATAAGTATTAAAAAATCCCCTTCTGTCCTAAAGTGTGCTATGTTACATGTTTGACGAGTGACCTCCGTGAGAGTACAACTAAAGTATTGGAGATGAATTTTGGGGAATGAAATCTATGTTATATCTAACCTCATACTTCACTTTTGCAACACATTCCCAATAAAGACCTTCAACCTCTCTTTATTCATTTTACCGCTAAGATCAAGCTCTTTGCAATGTGTTCATCCCATTACATATACCTTATTTTTTTGTCTATCGATCTAATTCTTTTTTTTTACTACCTTATTTTTTCGGACTACTTGATCCAATTCCTAAATTTTCCCTTGAGAGTTTTTTAGTAGCTTTTGACAATGCATCCTTGTTGTACTCAAGAGCTTTATATGGCTTGACTATTTCTACTAGCATTGTATTCCCCAAACATTGTGCATAGTTGGAATTTACTAGAATGATATAGATTGCCACAGGACATTATAGCTTGTAGAGTGTGGTGAGCTCAACATCTTTATGATTACAAAGCTATGCAAATACCACCCTTTAGGCCTATCACAATAATTCATGGCTAACCTAGCTTGGTAGCACGCTGTTAAACTAGTTGCTTAGCTAGCAAAGCTCTCAGTAATATTCTACAAAAATTTTCCCTTACCAAAATAAGTCTTATTCTATATAATAAACTAGTTGAAGTTGTGAATGTGCACAATTTTCAAGCCCATCGAAATGTGTGTGTGTGTGTGTGTGTGTGTGAGAGAGAGAGAGAGAGAGAGAGAGAGAAGGTTGACGTTGTTGTTCATGTGTGGTTTCATACTCTGAGGACAAGTGCTATGTCTTTGTTTCATGTAGAGCCATAAAATTTTCAAGTTTAGCCCTATCAACCTTTGACACAAACATGTGTACCTTGGCATTAGTACCCATGCAATTATGCACATAAGTTCACTCATGTTACTTTAGTTGAGCTTTAGTTCTCACATTCAGTATCACAATTTGAGTGGGCCTACAATTTTGCCCCAAATACAATTGCATGTTCTAGGTCTATTTTATTTGGGTGCCAAATTTGTAAATCTAATGCTCAAGTACGAGATATTGAAGGTTGGCTTCAGACGACTTGCCCGACCATCCTCCCTTTGAGCTCCCTTTTGCATCCTTGGCTACTACCAACCAAGCTTCACACCAATCTGGACACAAAGCTATCATAAATGGAATGCACCTTTGTAGAGATTGTTCTTGAATCCCAATGCTCTAGGTTCCACAATTGACAACTGTATGCTTGCAAAAAGTAGTTGTTCTTGGAAGGACTAGTGCTGTACTCGTGCTTTCCATGGGTATTAAATGCTCACCATATCTCTCTTCCCAAACCTCTAATCTCTCTCTTTCCTCAGTGCAAATCTCCAATCTCTCTCCGACCCACCATCCTCTTGCCATGCCACCAGCTTCGGTAAACTTCTCCTTGATATATAAAAAGAATAAAGATAAAGATAGAGATAGAGAGAAGAGAAGAGAAGAGAAGAGAAAGAGATAGAGATGCTTCGAGAGGCTGGCTGATGCTCGGGCGAGGGGATGGTGCCGGATATCACTCAACATGTCATCTCTCGAATTAGAGGGCGATAAGTTATCCAATGACCCTTCTGCATCCTTGGCTGCTCCCAGGTCTGAATCCACCCTGAGAGGTGCATTGAGCCTGTGAAGTCTCTTTGTGTCTATGAGAGAGAAAAAAAGAGAGAAAGAGACACAGCTAGACAGACAGAGAGAGAGAGAGAGAGAGAGAGAGAGAGAGAGACCTTGCTTGCGAGACGCTTTTTTCAGAAAGAACCTCACGGGTATCGTTGTGCAGCCCTTTTGCAGAAGGAAGTCAGTTGGTTTGACAAAGAAGAGAATAGCTCTGGGGCTGTTATCGAGTGCTTCTCAGGCGTCGCAATCCCCATCAAAGCATCTGTGACCGAGTGTGCTAGCACCATCCTTGGAACATTATCCACACTGTGTGTGTGTCTTGCGCTGGGTTTTGCAGCGTCCTGGCCAATGGCTCTCGTGTTGCTGGGTGTCTTACCGTTCTTGGTATTCGGTGCATTTCAAAGAGTAAGCTAAATGTTTAGAGAAATCTAAAGTGTGGCATATGCTAAATGTTTAGAGAAAAACGGTTCATATCAATTCGGTCATCTGTTACACTTATATTGGTGCTCACTTATATTGGTGCTCGGAAGAGTCTAAATTTCTTTTGCCCTGGACTACTGGGCAGAACAAGGACGGAAAGTCTGCACACGCAGCCGAAATGAAGAACGCTACTGCTAAAGCAAATATGATTGCCGCAGAAGCTGTCAATAATATACGGACCGTGGCATCATTCACTGCAGAACAAAGCATTCTCAAACGATATGAGGAGAGTCTTCGTGAGCCCTACAGAATCAACACCAAGAAAAGCTTGCAGATCGGTCTGGTCATAGCGGTCGCTCAGGCGAGCATGCATTGGGCGGTGTCCTTTGTTCTGTACGTGAGCGGGCTGCTGGTGGGCGCTGGAATAGCAAGCTTTTTGCACTGTCTGCAAGCACATAATTCCGTGAGCTATGCAGCGGAGAATTTGGGCGACTCGATATCGATAGCGCAGGTAATGGAGAGTGCAAGGGAAGCTCTGGAGACGGCATATGGGATGATAGGGGAGGAGAGGGAAGAGGAAGAAGAGAAGATGGATGATGGGAAGGCGATTGAAGGAGGACTAGAGTTCGTGAAAGTGAGCTTTGCATATGAATCGAGGCCGGAGGTGATGGTGTTGAAGGATTTGAATTTGAACGTTGAGGCGGGGAAGACAACGGCACTGGTGGGGAGGAGCGGCTCTGGCAAGAGCTCTGTGATTGGGCTTGTCCTTAGGTTCTATAATCCCCTCCTGGGACATATAAGATTGGATGGTAGAGACCTTAGGACTATCAACCTTACTTGCCTCAGACACCACATCGCCCTCGTCCAGCAGGAGCCTGCCCTCTTCACTTGCTCTGTCTCTGATAACATCCGTTTTGGCAAACCGGATGCTTCGCAAGTAGAAATCGTCCAGGCTGCCAAGGTGGCCAACGCTCATGGCTTCATCAGTGCCCTCCCCGATGGCTATGCCTCCCACGTCGGCAACCGCGGCATCCAGCTCTCCGGTGGCCAGAAGCAGAGGATCGCCATCGCTCGTGCCATTCTCAAACAGCCCAAGATCCTCCTCCTCGATGAGGCCACCTCTGCTCTCGATATCCACTCCGAGGCTATCGTCCAAGCTGCCCTTGACCAAATGGCAGCCCATACACGCGCCACTGTCATCGTCGTGGCCCATCGTCTCTCCACTGTGCGCAATGCCAACCTCATCGCTTTTCTCGACCAAGGCCGCATTTGTGAGCGTGGGACCCACGACCAACTCATGCAGTGCCCTGCAGGTCTTTATGCAAAGCTAGTCTGCCTCCAAGACTCCCGCTCCACAACTTAGCTTCCAAATCTAGTGCCATGTTAAGTGCCAAAGTGATACTTCTTTGCCCACGTCATGCCCGTGACCTTCCATGCATTGCTTTAGCAATCAAGGACATAATAAAAATTGCTTGACATCAAGCTTACAACTAGTTGTAACATTCAAAGAAATGCATTGAATAGTTTGTTATCCTTTCCATCATATAAATATGAATACATGACATATCTTTATTATAATAAATTCTTGGGATTTCCATGTACATTTTATGACTAGAAGATTGAGGTAACATGCATGAAGTCAAAGCATGAAAGCATAACTCCAAAGAAAGGTGCATGCCTATGCATAATGGTCAAATTGATCAATACATCAAACAATCTACAACATTTTTTGCATTACAAAAGGAAAAGCTATCTAATAGATGTCTATTCTAATCAAACAATGTTTTGGTAGGATTTTCATTCACATAATTGGAACCTAATTGTTAGAATCAATATCTTTTGTGCATCAAAGGAAAAATATAGCATGGTCGCATTATTTTCTTTTGTGAAAGACATCTAATCAAACGATGTTTTGGTAGGATTTTTATTCACATAATTGGAACCTAATTATTAGAATTAATATCTTTTGTGCATCAAAGGAAAAATATAACATGGTCGCATTATTTTCTTTTGCGATCCCAATAGTGTCAATAGTCTTGAGATCTAAAACAAATTATATGTTGCCTCCAATGTTAATTAATATAACAAGCCTGAGTTCCCTTAGCAGGACTGATTGGACCAACAAAATCTATACCCCACTTTTCAAAGGGCTGGTGAGAGAACTCTTGTCAAATGCATGTAGTCTTGGCTATGTGGTATGGAAATGCATCGGCAAGGATCACATCATTTGACGAACTCAACGGCATCTGCGAAGAGTGTTGGCCACCATAATCTAGCTTGTAGTACTTTACGGGTTGTAAGCTCTTCTACGAAGTGGCCACCAACAATGCCAGAATGAGCTTCCACTAGAATCTCAACAAAATCTTCTTCTCGGACACATCGATTGCATAATTCCAGCTTGTTTGTTTTGCCAAGGAGTGTCCGATCTCTTGTGCCCATTCAAGAACTAAGTCTACCAAGAATAATGGAGCATCTGAAAGATTATCTTCCACTCTTGTCAGGAGTTCTCCATTAGGACTCCAAGACATATGATAAGCCATGAAGTGTGTGTCTCTCTCCTTGACTGCCGTTGTGGAGTCAAATTCTAGGAGGATGAGCATCCATCGAGTGATGCGAGAGGTCATGCATGGCTGGTTGACTAAGTGTAGGAGAGCCCAGTGATCTAAGAAGACAAACTTGTTTGCTAACAAGTAATGCCTAAATTTTTGAACTGCATACACCATGTGTTGGGGTAAAAGGCCATTGGCCAGCCGCCCAGTGTAAACGCCCACTAACACTAACATACACTACATAAGTGTATAGCCATTCTATTGTGGATGATGCAGAATAAGCTACATGAGGTAGCACCATATCCTGTGTCCCTCTCTCCTTGTGTGCGTGCTCCGTCGATCCCCATAACTGGTATCAGAGCTTGGATTCGAGCTTGGCTATGGCGAGCTTCGAGCTTTGCGAGCGTGTGTGTGAGAGAGGTGAGCAGATCAGAGTTTGGAGTGCTGCGTTTTGAGCTCATTGTGGAGCTCAAGGCACTTGTTTTTTGCTGCATAGTGATTGCCCCTTGTGTGCTCCCTTTGTGGTGGAGCAGTGTGGGCATCTTGGTAGTAGATTTGCAGCAAAACAGGCAGAAATCTTCCCAATCGTCAAAAAGTTTTGACTGCACATCATACCCCCCCCAAATCGACCGCTCTGAACAAAAGTAGGTACTTTGTACCTGGGTTTGCGTAAAAAACGGCGAATTCGGATGTTTTGGCTATCAAAACAGCGTTTTAAAATTTCCTGCTGCGAGAAGCCTGTTTTGCAGATCTGCAAGGTATTTGCAGGTGGTTTAAGGCATAGGGTCTTGTGTAGCATGCTCCATTGATGTATGTGATTGTGGTTGAGTACCATGGCTCTTTTGTGAGTGGATTCGAGCACCATTCTCGTGCCACAGGTCACACATGCATTTCACAAGTTGCAAGTATATCCACAGGTACAGGTCTTGGTTTGGCCATTAGATCTACGGGTTTTGCAGATGTGGTGAGCGTGGTTTGCTCAATTGTTGGTTGTGCATGTATTGCATATGAGACAGGTGTACTTCGGTGTATGAGACTGTCTTGCTTCCCTCCATGGTGTTTGGAGAATGTTTAGTCATTTCGACTTGATGTATGACATTTGCACATGATTTGCCCACGCTTCGAGCATGTTTCAGAGCTTCCATAGGTGGTGTTTTGCAGGTGGTGTTCAGCCAGCTTTGGGCTGAATTTAGAGCTATTTTTTGTGCAATTTTGTGAGCTTGCTGCACTCCAAGTTGTGCACACATATTGCTCAATAGTTGGGGCAATAGTTTTCAGCTCGTACAGGTATCACTTGGCAGCCCATAGAGCCCACATATAGGTGCAAAACATTACTACAGGTGCTACAGGTGCTCAGGTGCGCATGTTGTGAGCAGGTTTATGCGAGTACAGTGTGTACTTGCAGGTGGCATTGTGACAGTGATTGCAGGTGTTTGACTCGGTGGTTTGCCTTGAGGTCTTTTGTTGCAGTCACATGTGTTGAGCATATTTCGCTCACATGGGAGAGTATTATGCTATGAGCTCATATGGTTTTTGAGCTAGTTGCCATGAGAGAGCACTGGATACATAGGTGTGACAGTGACAGGCATTGTGGCATGTGTATGGGCTGATTTTGCAGCCATTGTGGATGCTATTGTGATGCATGGTTTGTGCATAGTTTGATGCTCTATTATGGTGCCATGTGGATACACTAGTAGCGTGTTTTCCGGACAGGGATTCCTTGTGACATGATGGGCTGATTTCAGCGTGTATTGAGCATCATTTGTGCCCTACGATTGCTCTCAGGTAAGAGAGTTTTGGCATCTCGAGCATTCGTTGCTCTTGGCAAGACTTGCATACTCTTTTGACATACTTGTTGTCATCTTTTGTTGTGCGGTTTTGCACTTATGGTTATGTATGCAAGTTGAGGCTATCTTGCCGGATTTGTTGCCAGGTTTATGCGCATTGTGACATGCGTTAGAGAGGTGCTTGAGCTTTGCTTTGGCTCATGTTTACAGATGGTCTTGATGTATGATCTGTGCGGATACGAGACATGTGGTCTCCGTACTTGCGCATAGCTATTTGACAGGCTATAGATTCATGTATGGCTCACTCGGTTGGTTGACATTTGCAGGAGGTGAGCGAATAGTGTGTGCTTTGCATACAGAAGATTGTCAGGGCTATTTGTTAGCCGATTTTTTGCAGGTTTGAGGGCTGTTTTGTGGGCTGAAAATTCAGCCATCTTTCCCTCCTTGCAGGTGCCTATGTTCGGCTCAGTTGTGGGCTGATTTGTGGGCTGATTTTGCAGCTATTTGAGGGCTGAAACTTCAGCTATTTTTCCCTCTTTGCAGGTGGTCATTTATGCATGGTTTGAGTGCTGAATTTGGTTGGTGATGTGATTCATCGATATCGCATATCATTTGGACACGGATTTGTGTTCTTGTATCCACTCTCGCAGGAGTGAGATTGTTTGTATGCTCGTAGTGGCTACAGGTTATACATAGTCACAAGTTACAGGTTCTGCAGGTTTACAGGTACAAGTTACGCAGTTGTCAGATTTTGCAACACTACTTGTGGGATGCGTTTTGAGCATTGTGTTTGTTCACTACTTGCGCATATGGTTATGCGCTTTATGCTCGGTTGAGAGCTGTTATCCCCGTGTTAAGTCGTTGCGATTTTCTGCTTGGCTTAGCAGAGGTCGGACACTGCCTTTCTGTTATCTTTGATAGAGCTATACTTGAGATACAGTTTGCATATGCAAGCATCAGGTTGCTTGATTAGTGTAGTGGTTGAGTGGTCTCCCACTTTGACGCATATATAGTTTTGACATCTAGCTAGTAGATATGTGTGATGATTTTGAGTCTACGATGATGACTCATGAGAGACAGCGGTCTTGTTCTTGTCGATAGTTCAGATGTTGGCATTGTGGTCACACAGGACACATTAGACGACGTTGCTTTAGACGTATGAGGCAACAACGACGATGTATGCATGATGCATGTGTGGTATTGACACAGACTAGAGAGGTGGCAAAGTATGCTAGTGACGGTGATGTCACGTTTACCTCTAGTGTTCCTCTTGTTTACATGTCTGGTACAGGTGGCACTTCTTCACGTTGGTTTAGATGATTGTGCAAAGTTCCACATATCCTCGTGTTGTGAGTGGTTTAGCACTTTCTCTAGTGCAAGACTTGGCCATGTTCATCTTGCTGATGGTTTAGCGTATGACATAGAGGGTGCAGGAGATGTATGCTTGTCTTTACCCAGTGGTGCATCTTATGTGCTATGGCATGTGCGATATGTTCCTGGGATTTGCGCAGAGTTTGATCTCAATGAGACAGCTAGCAGATAGTGGATGTCATGTACTACTTGGAGAGCAGTCATTTTGCATGCAATTGGGTCGCCTAGTCATTGTGCGAGGAGCTAGGTCCTACGTTGTTTACCCATTGCAAGTTTCTGAGATACGAGACGGTATAGTCTCAGTTACGACACTGACATGTGATGAGCGAGAGAGGAGACGCGTCTCATTCGCAGGTGAGCTTCAGTGTGCTCAGGAGCCAGAAATGGATGCATTGTTCTTTGATGCATCCGATTCTCTTGAGGATACAGCTGTGCATGATATGTCTGCAGTTGAGTTAGCGATTGCAGAGGTAGAGTGGCTTTGCTCTATTGAGTCACAGCAGGGCGAGCCATCGGGTATGATGGCGGAGATGACTGATTTGGATGGTGCGGATGTAGCGATTATGCAGTCATTTCTTAATATGCTTATGCCAGATGCTGACATGGTTATGCCAGGACACTGGGATCCAGTCTCTATGGATGCGGGGAAGATGATGAGTACCCCGGGATCGACACATCCATACTCGACTTGTCCTAATGATGATGCACTAGATGCATATTGAACTGGGATGACTGATATGGTCAGGTTATCTGAGATTGTGTAGGTTTCGTCAGCGTTTGGGATTCTCATGTACGACCTTCTAGTGTCGAGACCCTACATAGCAGCTGCAGTGGGAGCATTTGCAGTGGGAGTTAGTCATATGGTGACTAACACTGGCATGGAGCATGGTGGAGCTACGCAGGTCATTACAAGATACCTGCAGGAGTGTGCATGCTCTAGCAGGGATACACATGTATGATTATTGCTGGAGCGGATACAGATGCATGCATGCAGCTCGAGAAAGAGTGTAGGCATTGGTTGAGAGTCAGTCATCTCTCTCATCCATTGTACATACACTAGTTGTAGGCTAGTAGGCTCTCACTTATCAGCACATTGGCTTTTAAGTGGGAGGTTGTTGGGGTAAAAGGCCATTGGCCAGCCGCCCAGTGTGAATGCCCACTAACACTAACATACACTACATAAGTGTATAGCCATTCTATTGTGGATGATGCAGAATAAGCTACATGAGGTAGCACCATATCCTGTGTCCCTCTTCCTCTCTCCCTCTCTCCTTGTGTGTGTGCTCCGTCGATCCCCACACCATGGCCAGTCCCTCTTGTTTGGTTGTGCTATAGTTCATCTCGGCATTGTTCAGGCGGTGACTAGCGAAGTAGATGTGGTAATCCAAGTTAAACCCACCCAATTGTGCTCATATGCATCCTATTGCAAATTTTTAGGCATCGATGTGAACATGAAATACTAAGTCCAAATTGGGTGCTTGCAAAATAGGGGTGGATGCCAAGACCAACTTGAGGGTCTCATAGAATAACTTACACTCTTTTGTCCAATGGAATACAATCAACAATTTGTACAGAGAGTGGGCAATCTCAGCACAATTGGAAATAAATCAAAAATAGTAGCTTGTGTGCCCGGTGAATCCCTATACACTCTTTGCATTCGTGGGTGGGGTTATTCCAAAATGAGCTTGATCTTATTATAATCCATGGAAATCCCATTCTTGGACACTATGTGCTTGAGTATCACCCCATGTTTCACCCAAAACTGGCACTTCAAGGGATTGAGGGAGATTGTATAGAGACAATATCTCTCGAATACAAGTCTCAAATATTTGAGATGATCATCCCATTTAGAGGAACACACACATCATCTAGGAAAACCTCTAGAAAATCCCTTAGGTATTCCTTGAAGGTGGTGATCTCATCAGTCACGGTTGGAATGTTGCGAGAGCATTAGTGAGAGTCAGAAGATCATCACTTTTGAAGCATAAACTCCCCCCATTCCATGGTGACAAATGTAGTTTTATACTGATCTTGAGGTGCTGTAGACACTTGATTGTATCTTGAGAACCCATCTAAGAAGTTGTATGCTTCTTTGCCTGTGACCCTTTTCAAGACATGCTTTATGAAGGGCAGCAGGTATTGATCATTGCAAGATGATTAGCCACGTATACTTTGTTGATACCCTAAAGTTGCCAGTCTTTTTTAGCACTATGACTATGGGTGACACCACCCAATTTGTATGCTCAATCTCATAAATGTACCCTGCATCGATTTGTTTCTGTATTTCTTCTCAGACGATCATCACATATTTTGGGTTCATGGGATAGGGTCATTGCCGTACTGATCTGATGTTATCCATTGTAGGGATGGTGTGCTGTAGTCCTTCTAGCAGCATGCCCTTCATGTTTGTGTACTTCCAGGCGAGACAATCTTGAAACTCATGCAACAAGCAAGCAAGGCCTGTTCTTGCTCGGGAGTTAGGTCATCAGCTATGTAAACTAGCTTAGGGTCTTGTCCTGTACCAGCAGCTAGGTTCACCTCCCTAACCTTGGTGGGGCTGTCATACACATTTTGGTCTCCTTGTTCGGCTGACCTTTTAGCATGTTCTAACAATTTTTTGCGGTCCTGTACTATGTAAGCCTTAAAGTGCCTTGGGACTTGATGTAGATCGGGGTCTCTTCCTCATCCCCGTCGTGTTCTATAGCTTCTAGAGCAGTGTGCCTTCCCTTGCAGGGGGTCTTAGTGTCTTTGGCCTTGGATGCTTTGCTTTTTTAGAGTGGTTTATCCTCTACACGAGGCATCTTTGCGGGAGGGACTTCTTATGCCTTAAGGGGACCGAGGGGGGCCTTCATTCTATCCAATCTAGCTCCCCAGTTCAATGAAAACTCGTGGCGTACCATCATGGACCTTAGCCAGTGAAGGTCTGTTCTCACTTTCCTTACCCCTTGGTCCTTAATTGGGGCCCTCTGGATATTTTACATATTAATGGGAACTACTATACCAGACCCTTTAGGATCGTACATCGCCATCCTAGTTCTTGTATTTTTTACCGCATTTATGGTCGCTAAGACATGCATCCAATTCTGGTAGAACTCAGGCTCTGGCAGTGGAGCATACTAGTGCCCATCCTGATCCTCGCCTTTATCTTTTTCATTTGGCAAGCTTGGAACACATTCATGGGACTGGTTCTTTGACTAGTGTTTGACTTAGCCACAAATAGATTGCTTGGTTATGGGCTATGGCTTCTGTAAGTCGACCCTTACAATGTACTCATCCTTGCAGAGATGAATTCTATTGGAGGCCCAGTCATGTACTAGGCCTATGGCACACATAAAACGTCTGCCTAGGATGACATTATAGCCATCCTTCTACCCATGGAAGTCCATCACTACAATCCACACACAGTAGGTGAGATCGAAGGTTTTGGTCCTTATATCCTTTAGGACTCCCACTGGTTGAACTGTCGCACCATTAGCTAATTTTACAATCAGATTGTGCTTTCCATTTTGGGCTTCCCCCACTTTGCCTAGCACTACTTTGTGATACCCGCTCCAGCACTACTTTGTGATGATGCTAATGCCTCCTCCGCCATCCAAGATGGATGTGGCCATCTTGTTTTGGTAGAATACTGGAATTATAGCATTTGTATCATTGCTATCGAAGTACTGGCCCAACTTATTGACCGCTATTTTTAGCACATTCGGCTTCTTGTGCAGGGCTTCGATGACCTCAATGTCCACTTCCTTGGGGTTGACATTCATCCAATCGGAGAGATCTCTCCAAAGGATGGGATTCCCTCTTAGTATGGCTAGTATGGGCATCTTTATCTTTGTGGACAAGAAGGCAGCCAGCCTGGCGACATCCTATGATTGGCCTATTTTTTCTTGGCCTTTCGATTGGGGTTCTTCAAACCCATAAAAGGATGCGGGATCCTCATCTATATAGCTTGAGGCCAATTGGCATCCTCCTCAAACATCTTGTGTTGCAAGAGGGACTTTCCCAATGAGGTGCATGCGAAGGTACTTGAGGGACTAGCACAGTACCAAAGTTGGGTGGTCCCTGGGGTCGATTATAAAAGTTAGTCGGCTTGAATCCAAAATAATTTCCCAGAAGATAAACAGGAGATGAACTTGCCAATATCTTCTCCATGTTAAATATCTTCTTATGGATATGTTTGGATACTAACAATAATGACACAACTTTTCACCAATAGAATTGATCACAAAATTGAGTTGTATGCTTCAAAGCTACCCATTAAAGTTTACATTCATCCAAGTAAATATATAGAGTCCAGACGTTAGAAGATTATGGAAATCCACAACAATAACAATCCAAATGTCTCACAGAAAGATCTAAGTTTAGTAGCATACTACTCATCAAATGGATTTGTGATGGGGTTTGCTCTATCTCCATACCCATCTCCATCATGCTCTGACCTCACTCGATTGCCAGAATGGTCCACTCCAAGCAAGTGAAAAATGTTAGAATGGTCCATTACAAGCAACTGAAAAATGCTAGCCACAATACTACTATTTGAATCAAATGAAAAACATGCCCTACTAGTAGCCTAAAAAGCATGCATGAGAGCAGATGTGCCACAACCCATCTTGAAAACTAGTCCACCTAGAATACAGAAGAGACAAATGATAGCTCTTGCAGAATAGTGATGCAAATTGTGTACATAGTAAAAGATTGAACAGAAGGTACAACCTACTCATCAAGACGTACAGGAGTAGACTTGTATAATCTGGATCTTGATTTTATACACGAATGCTTAATACATGAGGTGGATGAAGCAATGAAATAGGACTACTCTAATGTCTTAAGTAGCCTGATGGCTAAAATTTGACAGTTAAAGATAACTAGCCTAAAGGGGATTGTTTTAGTATAGCACTTTGCAACAAATTTTAGGATAGCACAGCGGTAGTGTAGGATAAGTGGTCACCAGCATAGTGGTTGGTTGCACACTAGGACATTAATTGCCAACAGGGTAGTGGTTTTCTTCTCAAGTCCTTATGAGAAGACATTAGCATGATTCTCCTCTCAGTGAGAGGTATGCAGTGAGTCCACAAATCATCAATTAGATCAATATAATGTTTATGAAATAGTGGAGCACTCTCATCTAAAAAAATTGATGGATTCTTCTTAGCTCTATGTATTAAAGCTACACTCCATACTCAAATCTATAAACCACACCTAGAAAACCACATACAAAATAATGACATTAGTAGCAAGCATTACAACATGAAAGATTGCACTTGCTAGCCACACATAGAGAAATCCCAAAGAAAAGGATGACTTTACCTTCACAACATTACATGTATACAACATGATACATGACATCTATCAAACACACATAGAGAAGCATATAAAAAAGAATGAATGTAGCATTATAATATAGCATGCATGAATTGTAGCATACCTTAAGAGTTTTACCCTAGTTTTTCCAATATCCATATGGAAGCTTGTCATGAATGAATACATGTCTGACAACTTCCAAGCCTTGAACAAATGAAAAGTGCTCCATCCAAGCAACACAATGTCCTAAAATCAAATAATTTTTACAATGGAAATAGAAAACATCTAATACCAATATTGCTAGTCAATCTTAAACCTACCATAGGACATATGCAAGCCAACCAAACAATATCAGACAAAGAAGTTGCTGCAACTACAAGCCCATGATGCACATGATCCTCCATTAAGATATTCAAAGTTGGAGTGGGTTCTCTCTCATCAAACAAATAGCCACCGGTGGGAAAGTCAAGTGATTTCAAATCTACACCCCACTTGATATTTCTACCATCCTAATGTAGTCTCAATCTAGACTAACCATAGTATGAAAAACTCATGAAGAGTAGCATACTTAACATTTTTGTTGGAGTGTGGAAAGTCCTTACTATAAGAAAACAATACAACGTCTGTGCTCAACAAAAAACACGATCTCGTATGCAAGAGAGAAAAGTAGATAGTATGGAGAATCACAAAATTAATTACTTTAAGACTGATACAATAAATGGCGCTGCCTCCCAGCCGTGCGCTCCTGTGTGAGAAGCTTTGATGGCATGCTGAAAATAGTAGAGGACGGAGGCTGGATGCTAAGGAATCAGGGTTGCTGTAGCCAATGATGATATGGGCTTCACGGGGTTGCGCTTATATAGCCAGTAGTCATAGTCGGTTAGACCCAATTAGGACCGACCCAGTCTGCCCAAAACGGCCGACTAGAGGTCAGTCCCAAAATAGGCCACTGACCACACGATAGAACCGTGGCACAGAATAGAGCAACTAACCTAGGGTCACCATTTGGCCCAAAGCCATCGCAGATCATCTGGGGCTCCAAACGGGCCCCGCAACCCGAGAGTGGGTTGCCTCGAGAAATGCTCCATCTACCTCAGTGCGGTCAGTCATGGGATGCCTTCCCGCACTTGCATGTAGCCTAGTTGACAGTGTACCAACTCTATCTGAAGCTGTCCAGCCATCAGGCCACACATGGCCCCCATTTGGTGTCCAAACTAGGACCTACCAGATAACTGAGCTACTCAAATGCCTTCTCCTCATATGGGGGGCTTAAAGTAGAGTTATCTGGTTCCTGCATAGTTACACGAGAGTCGAGCATTGATATCTAACACCCCCCCTCAAGTGAACTTACTTTTTCGGCCCAATGCCAAGTCGATGAAGATGCCTCTCCAGCAAGTCTCTTCCAAGAGCCTTCGTGAAGATGTCCGCAGCATTCTCTGTAGTTGGACAGTACACTAAGTTGAGCTCTCCATCCATGATGAGCTCGCGTACAAAGTGATATTGAATCTCAATGTGTTTTGTGCGAGCATAGAACACAGGTTTCTTTGCAATTGCCATGCAACTCTGATTGTCACATGATAACTGTGTAGGCTTCTGCACTGCACCCATGTCCCCTAAAATCCTCCTCAACCACATTGCCTCACAAGAAGCAAAACATGCTGATTTGTACTCAACCTCGGTAGAAGAAAGAGCAATTGTGGGTTGCTTCTTGCTGACCCATGACACAGCTCCAGATCCAAGTGAGAAACAGTAACCTGTCACTGAGATCTCCTGCTGTCCACATCTCTTACCCAATCCGAGTCACAGAATCCAGTCAAGGTATTGCCCTTGATGTAGGTGATGCCATAATCAAGTGTGCCTTTGATGTATTTCATCACCTGCATACCTGCCCTCCAATGGTTCTCCCGGGGCTTATTAGAAAACCTGCTTAGTACACCAGTCGCAAAACTGATGTCTGACCGTGTGTTGCACAAGTAAATCAAACTGCCCACAAGTTCGATTCATCCACCAGTGGTGATGAATCGTCGTTTGAGAGCTTCACATCAACCTCCATAGGGGTGCCAACTGTCTTGCACTCAGCCATGCCGAATGCCTTCAGTATCTCTCCAACATACTTTAGCTATGAGATGATTTGTTTTGGCTCTTACCAAACTTCAATCCCCAAACATAAATGCATCAGTCCGAGGTCTGTCATTTCAAACTCTGTTCCTAGCAACTGCTTTGTCTATGAGATCTTCTCTTCATGGCTCCTTGTTATGACAAGGTCATCCACATAAAGGACCATGATCATACACCTGCCTCCTTCTCTGTAAATATAAAAATTTGCATCAGATGGGCTCCTCCTGAAACTCGTTTTGCAGAAAGTAGGCATCAATCTGTTGGTACCACGCTTGTGGGGCCTGTTTCAGCCCATAAAATGCCTTCTTCAGTTTACAGACTTTACCTTCTAAATTGGGGATCACAAAACCTGGTTGTTATTCCATGTATACCTCCTCCTTGAGATCTCCATTCAAAAACGTGGATTTTACATCCATCTGAAACACGGGCCAACTTTCTTGTGCTGCTAAAGCCAAAACACTACGACTTATGGTTAGTCGAGCTATGGGAGCAAAAGTATCCTGATAATTAAAACCATGTACTTATGCGAATCCTTTTGCCATGAGCCGAGCCTTGTACTTATCCAACGTGCCGTTGGACTTGTACTTGGTCTTGTACACCCACTTGGTGCTGATTACCTTGCATTTTGGTGGTCGATCCACAAGGTCCCAAGTGTTGTTCTTCATTATGGAGCCATACTCTGACTGCATAGCCTCCATCCACGTGTGCCTCTTCAAGACACTTGGGCTCTTCAGCACGGATCACCTCTATCATCAAAGCGTAGTTGACCAAGTGTTCCTGTGCCCTTCTTTGCTCCTCTAATCTCTTAGACCGGCGGTGTTCGGATGGTTCCTCCTTAATGGCTAGAGGTTCTCTACCGTCTAAAAGCTACTTTACCCACTTCGGGAATGGCCGTTGTCGTTGTGGTGTTGCAGGCTCTTCTTCCTCTTCTTTATCTTGAATCCTCCCAAGCACTGTTGGGGGAGTTTGGTCTACTGTTGGTGGTTGTACTGGATGAATATCTTGGTCCTGGTTGTCTGGGAAGGAAGCATCCTCCTCCAGTTGATGGGGCTGTTTTGAGAAGACCACATCACGACTTACTATTACCTTCTTGGTAACAAGGTTATAGAGATGGTAACCCTTCGCCTCTTCATTGTAGCCCAAGAAAATACACTTTTGGCTCTTCAATTCCCATTTGGTCCTGTCAGCATGAGGGACATGTACAAAACAGTCACATCCAAAAACTCTAAGACGTGTAGCTGAAGGTTTCTTACCAGAAAAGGCCTGCAGTGGAGTCATCCCGTTCACAACCTTCGTGTAGCTACGATTCAGAATGTAAACTGCCATGTTACATGCTTCAGCCCAAAAAGTCTTTGGCAAATTTTTCCCTTTCATCATCCTCTTGCCCATTTTGCAGATGACGTGCATTTTGCGCTCTGCTACTCCATTTTGCTGTGATGTATGTGGCGGGGGCTTTTGCCTTTTGATCCCGTGACTTTTGCAGTAACTTTCGAATTCACTTGATGTGAACTCTCCACCTCTGTCTGATCTCAACTTCTTCACCTTCCTCCCCGTTTCTTTCTCGACCATTACATGCCATTCTTTGAACTTACTAAAAGCCTCATCTTTAGTCTTCAAGAAGTATATCCATATCCTTCTATAGTAGTCGTCGATCAACGTCATGAAGTATTACCTTACCACTTTTGTTTAGCGAATATCAACTTGGAGGGAGCTAGGATGGTGATCGACAAGAGTCCAATTTTCAGGATCAGAGTGGCCAATAATCTTATGTCTCCATCTTTTTGCAGAGGTCCATGTGAATGAGCTCTAGAGGAGCCTTTGCCCTGCTAGCCTCTTTAGGAAAGGGCTATCCATGCTGCTTGCCCATCATGCAAGCTTCACATACATCGAACAGATCTGTAATTTCTGGTAGGTCTGCAATCGTTCCACTTTTATGCATCTCTTTTAGATGACCAAACCTCTCATGCCATAGCTTAGTGTTGCTCACATCAGCTCGAGCACTGAAAGCTGAGAGTTCGTAGATGTTGTTGCACCATGTACCTTTACCAATGACCTTCCCTTGAAGATCCAAAATCTATGCACCATTCTTATCAAAGTGAACTTTGAGGTCTTGATCCGTGATCACAGAAATGGACAACAAGTTCCTCTTGATATGTGGCACATAAAGAACATCAGACAACTGTTTTACAACTCCATCTGACTTGAGAGCAATCATACCTTTTCCTTTTGCTGGACATTTTGCATCATTGCCGACTGCTACCAGGATGTCATTCCCTACCGGATGTAAAGAGGTATACCAATCCTTATAACTGGTCATGTGGCACGATGCACCACTATCAATAATACAAGGTTCATCCGCAGGTACATGAATTGCCTCCGTGCAAATTTCCTCAATTGCTACGAACAGCTCTATTGGTACTGCCTGTGTGCTATTGCTGGACTCTTTCCTTACTTCATTCTTCTCATCTGCAATCTTCTTCTGGCACTCATTCTGCCTGTGCCCTACCTTGTTGCAAGAGAAACACTTGATCTTCTTCTTTCTCTTTTTATCATCAGAAGAAGATGGGTTACCAAAGTCCTTACCCTTACCTTTCTTTGATCCAGTCGAGAAAGCTGAATCTTCTCTAGTCCTCATCTTTTCATGCATCTCCTCCTCCAGAAGCATTGCGCTGAAAGCAGATTTTTGTTTGTGTGTTCAGCGCCATAACAAGACCATCATACTTTGGTGGGAGAATCTGTATGCACCTTCGTGCTAGATTCTTGCTAGTGATGGTGATGCCAATCACAGTCATCTGATCGTGCAGATTCTTCACCCTGGTGATGAACTTCTCTACCGTTTTAGACTCAAACAGTTTCTCGTTTGCGAGTTGAGTCTCTAGATTCTGAATCCACATTTGATTCGTGGTCTCGTACTGATTTTTCAAGACTATCCATGCCTCCTCCACTGTGGTGACATGTTGAATTCCATGCCTCCTCCACTGTGGTGACATGTTGAATTAATGTCATGACAAAATCACTTACACTACAGATAATAGAACACAGCGCATCTACATTTCTTCTTGTCCATGTGAGAATCTCATCTGCAGTTGGTACTATCTGTTGTCCTGCATTAGCTAGATTCGATCTCGCAACCGGCTTCATGTCCACCCCAGTAGTAGTATCCCAAAGCTCGTATGCACTTAGGATGGTCTTCATCTTGAACTTCTAGAGTGGATAGTTAGTGCCATCCAACTTTTCGCTTTCACCAAACGGTGGGATTCATAGTCTTGCGGGTTGGGCCATCTCTCACAATCTGCTCGCAAATAGAAACACACTACCAAATCTTCTTGCTAGAGCCCAAGCTCTAATACCATGTAAGAAAACAATACAACGTCTGTGCTCAACAGATAACAGGATCTCGTATGCAAGAGAGAAAAGCAAATAGTATGGAGAATCAAAAATTTGATTACTGTAAAACTGGTACAATAGATAGTGCTACCTCCCAGCCATGCGCTCCTATGTGAGAAGCTTCGATGGCATGCTGGAAATAGTAGAGGACGGAGGCTGGATGCTAAGGAATCAGGGTTGCTATAGCCAGTGATGATATGGGCTTCACTGGCTTGCTCTTATATAGCCAGCAGTCGTAGTCGGTTAGGCCCAATTGGGAGACCGACCCAGTCCACCCAAAATGGCCGACTGGAGGTCAGTCCCAAAATAGGCCACCGACCACACGATAAAACCGTGGCACAGAATAGAGCAACTAACCTACGGTGACTGTTCGGCCCCATCGGGGATCACATCTGGGGCTCCAAACGGGCCCCACAACCCGAGAGTGGGCTACCCCAGGAAATGCTCCATCTACCCTCAGTGCGGTTAGTCATGGGATGCCTTCCTACACTTGCATGTAGCCTAGTTGGCAGTGTGCCAACTCTATCTAAAGCCGTCCAGCCATCATGCCACACATGGCTCCCATTTGGTGTCCAAACTAGGACCTACCAGATAACCGAGCTACTCAAATGCCTTCTCCTCATATGGGGGGCTTGTAGTCACCAACTATACAAGTATACAAAGGAGTGATACCCTAGGCCAATGTAATATTTGATGATTGGGATTTTTGGAACACAATGCTTTACAAGTTTTTAGATAGACTGTGCACCTATATGAAAAAAATTTAACAATCACAACCAAAGCAAGCTTTGAAATAACAACTACAGACACAGCACAAAATATAATCATAGCCTTACCTACACCCTCCATGTAATCTTTATCTTGTGTCGATGGACTAGATGTCTCCTTGTCTAAACAGAGAGGAAAGAATAACATTATTACACTATGTCAAACCCTCATCATGAACAACAATAGGAACTCAATATGTGTGTATCTTCCTTACCTTTGTTTTGAGTTGGCTCTTGTTTTTCAATTTGCGTTTGTTATTTCATTGAGCTTCCCTCCACTTTATTCTTACTTTCTTCAATGACTTTACCTGAAGCATAAGTATCATACAAGTCTATTTCCTGCATCAATACTTGTCCTTTAGGGAAGGCTATCTACCAAGCTTGCAGTTTTCCAATTCCCATTGAGCTCTAGAAATAATGCATACTGGGTGGATAAATGTATGTAGCATGTCCAATCTCCACTCAAATCTTGCACAAATTTGGAATCTCTTAGATATTTCTCTCTCTTGCCAAATGTGCAAGATACATATGAGTCAACAAACAAAAATTATTGGAAGTCCATACCAAGAAAAGGTTCACAAAATAAATGGGACAACCAACAATGATTGTCAAGTTCTATGCAATAAAAACTCAAAAAAAAGAAATGAAAAATGAATATCATTAAAGCATTAGAAATAAAACTATAAACAACCCTATGAGTAGCCATGTCAAACTCAAAGAGACCATCTCCTTTTTTTCTACCTTACCCTCAAGCTTTGACTCTTTTGATCTTAGTACCATAAACATATGGTTTCTCCCTTCCAATTTTATGTCTTCCATGTATTGTTGTATAGTGTAATCCTTTGGAGTCTTTAAGGGGATGCCCATGGTTATCACTACCCTCAAGTCATCAAGAACTTTCATTGACTATGTCTCTACTTTCTCCATAAATATCTCTCTATTAATCCATGTACATAGCAAGTGGAAAACAAATTATTCTCACAACTGCAAATTATGGCACTTTGATAATGCAAACAAACATAGCAAAAGAAGTTTACCTATGAAAGCAAGAAATCACCCTCTATAATGCACATCTCCCACAAGTATGAAATACATATCCCTCATTGGTTTTGTGGTCTCCAACATTGAAAGAAAGCTAATCTTTTTCACCAATATCAAATTAAACTTTGCTATGAGTTGCAAAATCTCCAATGTTGCGCAAGAGTCCACACCATCAAAACACAAAGCTAACAACTTATCCAACCAGGCCTTACCCAAACCTAGATCTATACAATTCAAAACCTACCCAAGGTTGCATGTCAGCTACAGAACTTGAAAATAAATGTAATGAAGTAGAAGAATTCAACTCACCTTTCCCATCCAATCAACAATTCTCTTTTGAAGTAGGACATGCTACTTCCCCTTAGCCTCTCTCCTTTGATTTATAGGCAACATCATGGATATCTTATCAATTACTTTTTTAAGCTTTGTATTGTACTCAACCTACACAAACAAAATCTTCTTAGAGAAAGAAAAGGAATATCACCTTGCAATGCATTGAATGCAATGGATATGCTTGCCAAATGTTTTACCTTGCAATGGATATGCTTGCCAAATGTTTTACCTTGCATCAGTGGGATTGCCCACAGTTTTTTTTCCTTCCTCATTGGGGTGACATTTCAAAGTGAATTGCATTAGCTGATCATGTTTGTTGATTGTTTCTTGTAAGTCATCTCCCACATATTGCAAACATGTGTAAAATCCATTGGGATGGCAATTTGTGATGCATCCAAAATGCCAACCTAAGACAAGCCTACTAATGAAGCAAAGAAGAGACCTTCTTTGCACATCTATGAAGGCCACACATGAAACAAACAAAGGAGCATTTTGTATGCCCTTTCCACTAAAATGGGCAGTATGCCAATGCACTACATTCAAAATCCTTCAACTTATATTGCTAAATGCAAAGCACCCCACCATATAGATGTAGCCAGATGCTTCTTCTTATATTGTCAAATTTAAAGCATGAACTGTGAATGGTGGTAGGCTTTTCCTCATCTCCTACACTCTTTATTCCTCTTTTCCTCATCTCTGAGACTTCTCTATTCCACTCAAGCCTCATTTCTTTTAGCATGTTTATGAGCAAGATTCTTTGGAGGGCAATCTTAATGCAAGCATATTTAGCCATTGGGATGACATTTTTTATGCCCTTCTCACCAAAATAGGCAGCACGTTGAGTAACATTTTTTATGCCTTTCCCACTGAAAGAGGGCCTTTCCTACCAAAATAGAGAGTGCATCGATGGGTTGCCTATTTTGGTGAGAAGGGCATCAAAAATGTCATGCTAGTAAGGGGAGGCAATATAAAACGAAGGAGGCACTTTTTTCATGCATTTTATGTGAAAAAGGACAGCGCCTCAACGCGCTATACTTTTTCACATAAAATGCAAGAAAAATGTGCCTCCTTCTTTGGCCACTGCTGCCATTCCACGATGATTCTCAGTTCCTTTTTCAACATAATTTTCGGCTATCCTAAAGCCTATTCTCTATCGTGACAATGCAAAGTAGAGTAAAGCCTCGTCACAATATTTACTATCGAGATCTTGTTCTGTTGTCTGTTCTTCCTCTTTTCAATCCTTGTTTAAACTCCCACATGTCAAAATGGAAGCCAGGATTCAATGCACAACCCTTGAGGGAAAGATCTGGCTAGCTCATCCATAATTCATACCTATGCTATCATGGAGTTGAGCTCCAAGGCACAATGGCCTTCTAGCTTTTAGTATCTGCATTCAAATTAGTGACCTGTGTTTTGACACGCAATACAAAATAAAGATGCTTGAGAATCTTTCCAAGTAGCACTTCTGGACCTACAAGATGCATCTTAATGGTGGAGGAAGCACTATGGTAGATTGTGACTGAGTCAATGGGCAGATATGGTGGCAGTTTCCAAAGAACTATTCTAGGTACATGTATGAGAATTCCCATCATCTATGGCATAGACAAAGTGCATGGCCACAACATTAATGTCTATGGCACTACAATTTTTCCTTACAACATAAGGCCTCACAGATCGTAAAAGGCCAGTCCTCAACAAAGCTAAAAGGATCCCATTGTTCTAATTTTCATAGACTTTTCATTAAAAATGGTAGCATGTCTGTTCTCATGGAAATTCTATAAAAATGAAAGGTCAATCAACAACAAAAATGGAGTTAGACAATCAAAAGCTTGAGCACGTGAGAATTTTGATTGACAATTGTAATCAAGAGGCGGATGCCAACATGACTCTTGCTTGCCAACACAACCAAGAAGGAGATCATGAGAAGTTGCAAATGAAGTAGAGGTGTTATCAAAACCTGTAAAATTGATCACATGATTTTGAGCATGGTTTCTCAACACCTTCCCTCAAGATCAACATCATGAAGTAGGCCTTCCCTCAAGATGATGATTTTGGGGAGTCGAAGAAGGAGTGAGCATTACATTCCATCACACCCCTTTAATGGGAATGTCCTTCCCTTGCATCAAACCAAGAGCTTATCGGTGCTTCTCGAAAAGCTCTTTACCGAGTGGTTTGGTAAAGATGTCTGCAACATTTTCTTTGCTATCATAATGCTGTAGTGTGATGTCACCAAGTACTTAACACTCTTTCTTTGATGAAGTGCTCTTTGACATCAACGTGCTTTGTCCTAGAGTGATATACTAGATTCTTGGCCAACCAATTGATTATCACAGTATATTGTTATTGGATTTGATTCATCAAAGTAGTCTATTTTTGACAATAGTCTTTTGAGCCATATAGCTTCACATGCATCTGTAGTAGTGAGTGCTCTAGGCTCTACTTCAGTTGAAGACAAAGAAACAATTGGCTGTTTGTTTGACAACCATGATATTGCACCTTGACCAAGGAAAATGCATATCCCTGTGTCGATCTCCTAGTCTCATGATCTCTAGCATAGTCACTATCACATTATCCGTACAACCTTGGATGACTTCCTCAGTATTCTATCCCAAACTATCTTGTACATTTGATGTATTTCAAGACTCTTTTGGTTGCTTTCCAATGAGACTATTTTGGATTTTCCATAAGCTATGCAAGTGAGCTTACTGCATAACAAATATATGGCCATGTGATAGTCAGGTATATAAGAGATCCAATGAGCTACCGATAGTACCGGTCATTGACGGTAGGCTTTTTTGAATTTTTGTAAGTTTCAATCTCTATTCCATGGGAATGATTGCAATCTTGCAATCTGCCATATGAAACTTCTTCAGGAGATTGTCAACATATTTCAGCTGACTCATAAAGGTGCTATCTGAATCTCTCCAAAACTCAATACCAAGATAGTAGTGCATAAGTCCAAGATCTTTCATGTTGAACACTACAACTAAGTCTTGACTTTTGATGAAGCTATCATTGCTTCCAGTCACAATCAAATCATCTACGTACAAAAGTGCAATAGTAATGTATTCCCCTTGAACTTTGTAGTAGAGAGTATGATCTGCATTGGATTTCATGTATCCCCGATTAGCAAAATACTTGTTGATTTTGATGTACCATTTTGGGTGCTTGCTTTAAGCTATAGAGACTTTTCTTGAGATGGAAAACCTGATTCTCTTTTCTTGGCTCAACATAACCTACTGGTTGTTGCATGTAGACTTTCTCATCCAAGTAACCATTGAGAAAAGCATTCTTGACATCATGGTGGTACACATTTCATTTGCTGAGTGTCACTAGTGATATCAAGAACCATATGGAATCCATCTTAGCTACTATTGGAGCATAAGTCTCATCATAGTCTTGACCATATTGTTATGCAAATCCTTTTGCAAGTAGTCTAGTTTTGTATCTTTCAATACTTCCATCTAGATTGTACTTCACTTTGTATACCCATTTGTTTGTTATGGCTTTCTTTGTTCATAGAAGGTCGCATAATTCCAAAGTATTATTCTTGTATAAAGCATCAATTTCTTCATTCATAGCAGTTTGCCATTTTGGCTTGTCAACTGCATCTTCGAAGTACACTGGCTCTTTTGTAGCCATGATGGTAGTCATAAGAGTGTAGTTGGTGGTTTCAACCTGAATTGATTTGCCTTTATGAGCATATGTCAATCTGGCTGGTGGTTTGCTTTCCCTAATAGACCATCTGAGTTACTGTGGCTCTTCTTGGGGTGCTTTTAGCAATTCTTGCTCTTGTTCATCAAGCTTTTCTCTAGGTGATTGAGTAATCGATGTGTCTATCTCCTGTGTATTTGAGGTTTTCCATTCTAATTCCTCATCAAAGATTACATCTCTAGAGATAATGACCTTGTGATTGATGGGATCATATAAATTGAATGATTTGCTTTCTTCACTGTAGCCAACCATGATGCATTTACATGACTTTGCATCCAATTTTCTGTGATGGTCATCATGTATGTGGGCATATGCTATGCAACCAAATATGCGGAGATGCAAAATGCATGGCTTATGTCCAGTGAATGCTTCATAAGGTGTCATACCTTGAATTGGTTTAGTTAGAAGTCGATTAAGCAAGTAGTATGCAATGGATATTGCTTCTTCCCAATACTAATTTGGAAGATGCTTCTCGTTGAGCATTGCTCTAGCACTATCTGCTAAAGTAACATTCTTCCTTTCAGCTGTTGCATTCTATGGAGGAGTATCTACACATGTGAATTGTCTTCAAATGCCATGACTTTTGTAAAAGTTCATGAATGCTGAAGACATCTATTCACTCCTTTGTCTGATCTCATGAGTTTGATCTTTGTTCCTGTCAACCATGGCTTTGAATTCTTGAAATAGGAAAGACTTCACATTTGTCTTTCAAAAGGTAGACCCAACAATATTTGATGTAGTCATTGATGAAAGTCAAGTAGTAAAGTGAACCATTGATGCTATCAGTTTGGGCATAACCCCATACATATGTGTGTATCAAATCAAGAATACCTCTTGCTCGAGAGGTGCTTCTACCAAAGTTAGTTCGATTTTGTTTACCAAAGCAACATGCTTTGCAAAATTTCCAAGAAGCAGAAGCTTAGGAATTCCAATTGCCGTATTCTAATTTCTAAGCTCTATCAAGCTTTTGAATTGACATGTTCATATCTCTTGTGCCATTTTGCAAAAAGTGGCATCCGTTGTGGTTGAGCTGACATGGCATGTAAATATGGTACTATAGCTAGCATTCTGAACAAGCCTCCTTTCTTGATTGCTTTTCCTACTAGAGCTGATATCCTCTGGATTTGTCTTTGATAATGCATTCATCTCCATCAAAGATGACTTGATAGTTGTGTTCTGTCATTTGACCACTTAATAAGAGGTTCTTCCTGAGTTTTAGAACATAGAGTACATCTTTCACCAATCCTTTCATACAAGTGAAATTGTTCACAGGAACAATACCTTTCCCTTAAATTGGATTTGGTGTATTATCTATCATGTAGATGACATTCTTTTGTCCTTTTAATGGTTTCATCTCTATGAACCATTCTTGATGCTTTGTCATATGAGATGATATGCTGTTGTCCATTGGATGTACCAAGGATCCTGATCTGCTTGGTCGACTTGATAACTGAAATCCTCTTTTAAATTGCAGTCAGTGTCAACATACACTATATCAGTCTTCTGAATTTCCTCGCTTGAAAGGAACATTTTCTCAGGTTCATTGGCATAATGACTGTGAGTTGAATGTCCACTGTGTTGATTTCCTCATCCTTAGAAATTCCCTTGATTGTTGCTAACGGATTGATCGCCTTGGTCATATTTCTTCTTGTGGAAATCTCTTTCATAGTGTTCAAACTTATGACGAAGTTGCACTAAATGTTTGACACATTGGTGGATGCATTCCCTCATCCTTGGAATCATCCTCTGTTGGAATGGCTTTCTCTTTGCTAATGCTGATGTTGCTAAGGATGATGCTGATGCTGACTTTGCTGATGACTTTATTGCTAATGATGACTTTGTTGATGATGATGACTCTATTGTTGATGATGACTTTAATGATGATGAATTTATTAGAGCTTCAAGCTTTGGTTCCCTAGTTGCTTGCACAGCTACTTGTGTGTAGAGTTAGTTGGAGGCACCTTAGTCACAAAGAAGATCTATATCTTTCTCTCGGGGGGGTTCACCTTGTAAAATTTTAGTGTACCACGTGCATTCAAATGGAGGGGTATTTTAATCTAACTTTTTGAAAAAATTTAATAGGATTACAATAACATGAGGGTTTTTTAATTCACTTTTAGAAAAAATCCACTTAGTCCATAAGCAAAGAGGGCTCTTTTTATTGGGGGGAAATTTTAGTTGAGGGGTTTTTAAATACCCTTTGAACGTGCATGATACATATGGTCTCTTATTGATGCACCCCCCGAGATCTTTCTTTCTATCACAGAGAGGAAATCTCTCCCAAAGAACTCTCTCTCTCTCACACGAGTCTCACACACAATATATCTCTTAAAGAAAACACTCTCTCTCGAGGGACTCTCTCTCTCTCTCTCTCTCTCTCTCTCTCTCTCATGGAATAAGGAACACTCAAGCTCATGGTAATGAACAAAACATAAATCCTTCAATGAATGGAATTTTATAAAGGAATGAATGTAAATCTTTCATCAATGGAATAAAAGAATGGAAGCACTCGATCTCTCAGTCTCTCAATCACTCTCTCACACTCTCACAAAGATGGTGTCTTAGGGGAAGGCATTGATACCATGACAAAATATGAAGAGGGGACAGGAGAAGAGTAGGTGATGCCCTTGATTTGGAGATGCTTTTCTGGGAGAGGAGTGTGGGGAAAAAGGATGGGAGGATGAGGAAGAGAGGGATTTCATTGCATCATAGCTTCCATATCACCTCGCTTTATTGCATCATAGCTGCCATATCTACTATCTAAGAATTTGGCATGGCTCAAGTGTGGGCAATGATTTGGAATATCTTGTTGAGAATATCTTGAAATGGTTGAAATCTAGTGATGACAATAACTACAACCATTGCGGGTTCTGATTACTCCATGGGTTGGGCTTGTTTGGTGAAAGGAAACTTGCATGGGCAAAAAAACGTGCTATGTGCCACTTTGTGAAATGTCTTGCACCTTTCTTGTTGTTCTATTGCTCTCACTTTAGGTGCTTGAAGCTCAAACATTTGTTGCTCTTGGTGTTGTGTCCATATCCATTGCCTACTTTTTCCTTCTTCAAAACTTCTAGAAGACATAGCTCTCCTCTACAGCGGTCATTCTTTATCATATGTCCTTCTCCATTGATTTCACCATTTCCTAGGTCACTGGCATCTCGCTTCGTGTAATTGTGTGCCCTTCACGTATTGCTGTTGCTGTACTTTAATATTTTGCCAGTTGCCAAACTTACCCATTCTTGATCTTTGCCATGAGGCCCAAAACAGTCTTCCTTCACTTCTGTGAGGCAAACACGCTTGCCATTAGATATGACAGAGTCCTATGAAACTTTAATTGTAGATATCAAAGAGAATTTTGCTATCGGAGATAACGGGATTGAGGTGCACCAAGAGACTAGTACTGAGGATGTTGCCATTCCACAGGCAATGGTGGACTTAGAAGATGGAGAGAAAGGCTACAAATTGGGTGGTTGCTAGTTTCAACATTTCAAGATTACTATCTAGAGGGCATATTTGATTGCAACTTATGCTCAAGAGGTGAGTATAATCAAATGTTACAATGCCTTCCACTATCAAGCTCTTTGCATGTTGCCTTCTCAAGTGCAGAGTCAATCGAGATGGTTTAAGAGCTCCCTATGAGATACAATGGTTATGTTTTGTATGAGTTGCCACCAATAACTTTAGGGTCTCTTGTTCAAGGAATGGAGAAAACTAATGATGGGAATGTATGGATAGAATACACCACTAGCACACAAGATTACTTCAAAGGCATTGTTACGATGAGTAGATGTGGAGGGTATGTGAGATGCTATAATGTGGATTTTGCCTATACAGAATGCAATTTCATGGTGAATGAAATGCAAAGGAAGGGCAAGTTAAAAAAGGTTCCCCCTATTGGCCCAATCTTGGAAGACAAGGGAACGTTGGTTTGTAAACACTATGGTGAGCCACCAGAGTGTGTTGCTATGTGTAGTGCATTAATCTACTATGATAATCGCTTTCCCCATAAACACAACAAGATTACAAGATGTGCAATACATGTGGGGATGCATGACCATCTAGTCAAACTAGGATACCCAAGATTGAAGAGCAAACGGGCGGAAGGCATGGTGTGAATGTGAGCTAAACTAGCTCCATACGCATCTTGCAAGAACTTTGAGATGTTGGTAACAAAAGACATATTGATGGACATGCCGCTTGTTGAATAGGGTGACACACATGATGAGCTAGATGAGTCCAAGTTGAATGAGGTGCTTGAATCAATCACTCCATTGTGCCACCGTAGGCATCTTCAAAGATCTATCGAATGTGCAAGAAAGGATTCCTACATAGGCAATGGTGGCCTGGATGCAACTTTGGCTTTGAAGCGGCGGTGTACTTATCCTTTCTTGCAAGGCATATTTTTTCTAGGCCATCTTGAAGATAGAGGCCATGCTCATATTTTTAAAATGTCTACTATCGACCATGCATCTAGAATAGACCTTGTAAATAGAATGAGACTTGGTGGAAATTTGGGCGACTTGTGGATGCATTTTGATCACAGTCAATGTGTTAGAGGTTGGGCTACTGTAGGCCACTCATGTTTACGATCTGTATGTTTGAGAGCTTTTGACAATATCAATGTGTGAGTTCAAAGTGAAAAACACAATTGCTCAAGTGCAATTATGGGAAATGTTAAATGAATAAATGCTAAAGAATGGGTTTGAGAAACCATAATTTTGAGGATTTATGGCAGATAGTAATAGTGCAAATTGGTTTGCTATCAGGGCTATTTACAATGGCGAGCCTAGAAACAAAATGGAAGGCAAGGAGAGAACTTATGTTTTTCATTAGGAAATGATCATGGTTGAACATACTAGACTATGCATCAAATAATTATTCCAAGAAGAACACAAATCTTTGTGCAGAAGCTCGAGAAATGCAACCACAAATGCTAGTGCAACATAATGCAAAAACAGGATTATAAAAGTTTTGGTCTCCGGCACATGTAAAGGACAGGGAGCTTCCTGGACTCCAACAATGGATGGCATTTTGGGACATTTGTGTCAGTCAATGGGGTCACAACAAGTCAATGATGGCTTTGTTCCCATAGTTAATGTATCTGAGAATGATGGCTTTTTTCCCATTAGGTAAGCACTGAGAATTGGCCGGATCTGAATGTAATGAGGCAATGCATATCAGAGGGTGGCCCTAGTAAATTACAGAGAAATAACTTGTGGATTTGACAGAGGCCATTTGTGGAGGGTAACTTAAGTTCTCATGATATGAGAAGACCAATGTCTGTACCCTTGAGAGTACATAGAAAGAGGGGTTTGGGATTACCAGTTGAGGAAAGTGAGCTTGATAGTCATCGACCAGAGTACATATTAGTCACAATGAACATAGTCTTGGCCAAAAAAGAATGGTACCCATTCAAGTCAACCACTAAGAAGCAACTATAAAGAGGAGGATGTGCATGATGCCATCTAGGCAGTACAAAGAACTAAACCACATAGTATAGTCACATGCTTTGGGTACTTGTTGGCAAATGCACATAGGAGGTGTGGAGCATTGATTAATCCACTTGGTAGAGAGGCTGCACAAGGGGTTCTTGCACCTTGGTTCAAGGGCAGACAACAACATCCAAAAGGGATCATGGAGCAGTTCGTCTGGTTTTGCAATACCATGGTTACCCACACATGGAGTGTGGAGTGGATCATTCTATTCAAGGTGTGCCTAGTAATTCTCAGGATTGTGGAAGATTGCATGGGGAACCTCTCTAACTATGGAGGAGAGAGATCATTTGGTCAAAGTAGGGTTTACCTTGGATGATGTTTTTGAGGATACTAGAGTTCGACAAGGTAGTGCAATTAGTCATGCACAACCTCCACGTCATGATGGAAAGGTTGTAACATGGAGATCAAAATTGAGTAAGGAATTCAAAGAGAGGATAGAGAAGGCAACAAAGGAGAATGGTGAGCTTGTGAAGGAGGATATTATAATACCTAATGAGGTGCATGTGTTTCATATACGAACTACAGGTTTAGTGTTTAAAGGCCTCACCTACTCTGTCACTCTAGCATAGTTTCTGCACTGCACATGTCGACTTTACACAACGTGATGCGAAGAATAGTGCACACATGTCTTATAAGCAATATTTTGTATTCATTTCCATTCTTGGACTGAGTGCAACAGTCCATCAATTCATGCATCAAGATGTTCTCACAAAAGTGGAACTTTTCCAGGCCTTGATTGTTGGAAGAAACCTTGCATAGTAGATGGAAATACTCCCAAATAGACGAATATGTTATGCTCTATGTCAAAGAGTAGCACGGTTTTGGTTTGCCATAAAATATCATGTGGTGATACTTTTGTCCCTTGGATGGAAAGTTACATAAGTTTTGGATCCTTTTTGGCTCTTCTTTATATTGTATAGTATTGTGTTGGAGGGTGGATGGCTTCAGTAATTCCATCAAGCATGGAATGCATATGTATTCACTACTTTATCTAAGTTTGGAAACATTAAGAGATCCTCTCTATCTCTTTTGAGATTTGCATGTTGATGTCATGGTTTTGGAAAACTAGATATTTAAGCTGGAAGGGTCTTGCTCACTACTTTTTTTAGGTTTGCTTGCTTTCCACCGCTCACTTTTTGGTAATCCTTAGGAGAGGGAAATTGCCCCCCCCATCCAATTCCTCTGGTAGGGTTCAAAGGGATGCATGCTCTATGATAACAGCTACATATAGGCTAAGCACAGTGGGACAGGGGCCCAACAAGGTCCTTTGGGATGTGAAGATAGCTCTCTCTAGATGCAAAGGATAGGATGTAGGCTAGGGGGTAGGCATATAGATTGTAGGGATTGATGAAGCGATTCCCAACTCTTGGTTGGAGGTATTGAGTACCACCTACACCCCCCATCATTGGTATGGATAGTTCTCAAGTATGGAAGTGCCTCTTTGAACTCAAATCTAGCATCAGCTTTCCTGGGGTTTTTAGCATCATAGGTACTATAGGGTGGGGATAGGATCCTTTTGTAGCATAAGACAGAGAGAGATCAATGGTGCGCTTGTATAGTAGAGGACCAGGATCATGGGCCTCTATGCAAAGCATGTACTAGCAACACCGATACAATTTTATCTAATCGAGAGAAAGCACGATAGCATCTTTGGTTATGGGAGTGTTAACCACTCCAAGAAATTCAATGGAACTATTAGATATCAATGCTCCAATCTCGTGTAACTACGCGGGAACCAGCTAACTCTACTTGTAAGCACCCCATATGAGAAGAAGGCATTTGAGTAGCTCAGTTATCTGGTAGGTCCTCGTTTGGACACCAGATGGGGGCCATGTGTGGCCTGATGGCTGGACAGCTTCAGATAGAGTTGGCACACTACCAATTAGGCTACATGCAAGTGCAGGAAGGTATCCCATGACTGACCACACTGAGGGTAAATGGAGCATTTCTCGGGGTAGCCCACTCTCGGGTTCACTCTCGGGTTGCGAGGCCCATTTGGAGCCCCAGTTAATCCCAGATGGCTATGGGCTGAACAATGACCACAGGTCAGTTGCTCTATTTTGTGCCACGGTTCCATCGTGTGGTCAGTGGCCTATTTCACCGACCTCTAGTCGGCCGGTTTGGGTAGACTGGGTCGGTCTCCCAATTGGGTCTAACTGACTACGACTCGTGGCTATATAAGAGCAAGCCCGTGAAGTCCATTATCATCACTGGCTACAGCAACCCTGATTCCTTAGTATCCAGCCTTTGTCCTCTGCTGTTTCTAGCATGCCATCAAAGCTTCTCACATAAGAGTACACGGCTGGGAGGTAGCGCCATCTATTGTATCAGTTTTATAGTAATCAAATTTTTGATTCTCCATACTATTTGCTTTTCTCTCTTGCATACGAGATCCTATTATCTACTGAGCACAGATGTTGTATTGTTTTCTTACATGTTTTCTTACATGGTATCAGAGCTTGGGCTCTAGCAAGAAGATTTGGTAGTGTGTTTCTGTTTGCGAGTAGATTGTGAGAGATGGCCCAGCCTGCAAGACTGTGAATCCCACCATTCGGCGAAAGCGGAAAGTTGGACGGCACTAACTATCCACTCTGGAAGTTCAAGATAAGGACCATCCTAAGTGCATACGAGCTTTGGGATACTACTACTGGGGTGGACATGCAGCCAGTTACGAGACCGAATCCAACCAATGCAACACAACAGATAGTACCAACTGTGGATGAGATTCTCGCATGGACAAGAAGAAATGCAGACGCGCTATGTTCTATTGTCTGTAGTGTAAGTGATTCTATCATGGCATTAATTCAACATGTCACCACAGCGGAGGAGGCATGGACGGTCTTTAAAAATCAGTACGAGACCACGAATCAGACACGGATTCAAAATTTGGAGACTCAACTCGCGAATGAGAAACTATTTGAGTCTGAAATGGCAAAGAAGTTCATCACCAGGGTGAAGAATCTGCACGATCAGATGACTGCGATTGGCATCACCATCACCAGCGAGAATCTAGCACGAAGGTGCATACAGATTCTCCCACCACAGTACGATGGTCTTGTTACGGCACTAAATACACATAACATAAATCCGCCCCTCAACTTTGAGGATTTTAGTGCAATGCTTTTGGAGGAGGAGATGCATCAAAAGATGAGGATTGGAGAAGATTCGGCTTTCCGGGCTAGATTAAAGAAAGGTAAGGCTAAGGACTCTGGTAACCCATCTTTTTCTGATGACAAAAAGAGAAAGAAGAAGATCAAGGCAGGGCACAAGCAGAATGAGTGCCGGAAGAAGATTGCAGATGAGAAGAACGGAGTAAAGAAAGAGTCCAGCAACAGCATGTAGGCAATACCAATAGAGCTGTTCGTAGCAATTGAGGAGATTTGCACGAAGGTAGTTCATCTACCTATGGATGAACCTTGGATTATTGATAGTGGTGCATCACGCCACATGACCAGTTGGAAGGATTGGTATACCTCTCTACATCCAGTAGGGAATGACATCCTGGTAGAAGTCAGTAATGATGCAAAATGTCCAGCAAAAGGAAAAGGTACAAAAGCTTTCAAGTAAGATGGAGTTGTAAAAACAGTTGTCCGATGTCCTTTATGGGAGCTATGATTAGATATGAGTCCACTTAGTATGAGTGAGTGGAGAGATTCATAGATAATGTGCACCATTAGGACACATTGTAATGGGAGCTATGATGGGATATGAATCCACTTGTAGTATGAGTGAGTGGGGAGATTTGATAGTGAGACCAAGATCGCAATAAAAATTGGAACCACCCATAGCAATGGGATAGCTAGGGGAGAATATCACCCATCTAAAGGTCATGGGATATTGATAGCTAGGGGAGAATATCACCCATCTAAAGGTCATGGGATATTGATAGCTAGGGGAGAATATCACCCATCTAAAGGTCATGGGATATTCTATACTAGAAATAATTCGATAGCTAGGGGAGAATACTAGTGCTCATTATTGTCATTTAATTCCTTAAGGATTTAGATTCACATTCTATTTATTTCCTTCCATTTATCCTACTTGTCATTTATTTCCTATTCCATTTATTCTACTTTCATTTAATTCCTTAATGTTTTACATTGGCATATTCCATTTATCATTGGCATTTATCCTTAACTTAAGGATCTTCCATAATCTCATGGTTCCATAACCCCACAAGATTACTTGTCATTTAATTTGTTAAGGATATACATTCACCTTCCATTTATCCATGAAGGATCTTCCACCCACTTCTTCCTTAAGGATCTTACATTCAATTCCTTAAGGATTTATATTCATATTCCATTTATTTCCTTCCATTTATCTGTTAAGGATTCCATAACCCCACGAGAGAACTTTCATTTGATTCATTAAGGATCTACATTCACCTTCCATTTATCCATTACCATTAAGAATCTTCCATTTATCCATGAAGGATCTTCCATCCACTTGTCATTTAATTCCTTAACATTCAGTGTCACCATTGTCAAACTCTTCCATGTCAATGTCAATATTAAGGAAATTCTTCTATCTTCCATTTGCCTTCCATATTGAGGAAATTTTCCATATCTTCCATTTATCTTGCATGTCACCTTCCATATTAAGGAGATTATTCCATATCTATCATAACTTCAAATAAAAATCATATTAAGAAAACTCTTCAATATTAAGGAAATTCTTCTATCTTCCATTCTTCCATATAGTAAGGAAAATTTTCCATATACCTTCCATAACTTCAAATAAAAAAGAAAGTTCTGCCTTCCACATTAAGGAAATTATTCCATATCTTCCATAACTTTAAATAAAAATCATATTAAGAAAATTATTCGATATCTTCCATTTTACTTTCAATATTAAGGAAATTCTTCCATATCTTCCATAACGTCAAATAAAAATCTAAACGTTCTTCCATTTTACGTTCATATTAAGGAAATTCTTCCATAACTTCCATAACGTCAAATAAAAATCTAAACCTTTCAAGATCACTCAATGTGTAGAAAGAAGAGTCACTCAATGTGTAGAAAGAAGAATAAAGTGAACAAAAGCCAAGAGTTTTCCATTCCATATTTTCCATTTACCCTCCATGTAACCTTCCTGCATATTAAGGAAATTATTCCATATCTTCCAAACTTCAAATAAATATCATATTTTCCATAACTTCATTAATTTCCTATTCCATATCTTCCATAACTTGAAATAAAAATAATATTTCCATAACTTAGAAATAAAAATCTTCCATAACTTCAAATAAAAACTGAAAAAAAACAGTGAAAATAATATTAAGGAATTTCTTTGATATACAAGTTTGTTGTTTTTTAATATTAAGGAGTTTCTTTGATATACAAGTTTGTTGTTTTTTAATGAATGTCCCAATTTTAACTCTTCAAAAAGCTTTCGATACTCAATGTGTAGAAAGAAGAGTAAAGTGAAAAATCTCTCCACTTCAAATGAAAATCATATAAATGAAAATCATATTAAGGAATTTCTTTGATATACGAGTTTGTTGTTTTTTAATTGAATGTCCCCATTTTAACTCTTCAAAAATCTTTCAAATGAAAATCATATCAAAGAAATTTGAAAATCATATTAAGGAATTTCTTTAATAGACGAGTTTGTTGTTTTTTAATTGAATGTCCCAATTTTCAACTCTTCAAAAAGCTTTCAAGATGGCTCAAAGTGTAGAAAGAAAAGTAAAGTGAAATCTCTGTGTGAAAAACACTAGTAAAGTGAACAAAAATCTCTCTTGAGAAAAAGACTATATGTTGCTCAGAATTGTCTATGTGAAAACCACTAGAGGTTGCTTATACTTATCACTTGGAAAGCACTCTTGTTGGAAGTGTAAAAACTTGTTCAAAGCTTGTAAGATTTGGATAAACCATGTATTATTTTGTGGACAAACGGCCACTACATATTACGAAAGTGTCTTGAGAAAGGGTACTAAGAAAAGTATGAAGCTCTAAAGGCATGATATAGCGAATTTATGTATGCCTTAATCAAATCAGAGACTAGCTACTATAGGAATTATTGTGTGCAAGAGAACTATTATCCTTGTGCATCGGGGTTATTCTCAGCTCTCTCTCCCAACAAGATGTTCTCCCACATCCTTTGCTCTTCATCTTGTTCTTGTGAGTCTCCATGCCCATTGAATCTTCCATATGGTTCCCTTCCCGGAAAGATCACTTCCTGATCCCTCCTCTTGCTGTACATCGACACCTCCCTTAAGGCCTTTTCATCCACGTTCAATGCTGCAGCCATCACTCGCAAAGGTATGCCCCTGTACATGGAGTTCCTTCCTGCCAGGAAGGAGGGAGAGGGCCTTCAAGATGGGGATTCCATGGACAACCACCAAACCTCCAGATTAGAAGAATGGAAATTGGAGCAAATCAGACGTAATACGCGAAAAACAATCTAGGGGGATGATGCAGGGCAGGTCAAAGAAAGAAGGGCTGGCTACATAGAACGTTTCGGAGTATTTTCTACCTGGGTGATTAGCTAGGGAAGAAAATTGAAAGGAATATCTGATGTACGACTCATGCGAGTGTAGCGAAAGACCAATGAGGCAGCAAGATCACCAGTGTCTACAATACATATATTTGGAGATGATGGCCAGAGATCTAGATATCTGAAGATACTACCTGTCGGATGTGAGGAGATTGACCCATTCCAGTCCGTCGTTGCCTGCAATCTTCACGGCGGGGAAAAACTGAGGAATGACCAGCACAGATCCCTCTCGCACGTCCTCGTCGTATACTGTTTCTCCGTCGTTGCTCGCAACTTGGATTCTCCCACTGCCTCTCGTTATGTAGAGGATCTGATGCGCATTGCGGACAAACGATGGGGAGCATATTGCGTTCTGCGGGGAGCAGATCATAAGTACAATAGATCAAATGGTGATCAGTAGCTACAGGACGCTGTCTTCACTGTTGACACACCGTGCAAAGCCATTATATTATATTGCCGACGAAGAGAGGTTTCGAACGTTTATAAAATAGTTGATATCAAAGTTGTGGGCTTCCTTACATTCTCAAGGACGACTCTCATTGCGCTGAATCCAACGTTCTCAAGAACCGGCAATTTGTGCCTGTTTACAATCTTGAGCCAACCTCCATTTGTCACATACAAATCAGGATTCTGCTTTCGCGTGCTGTACGTCAGCTCTTCGAAATAACGAGTGGGATCCCGACGCCTGAAAAGCTCCTCGGAATTGTCGTAATCGTAGTACTCCCGCTCCTCTCTGGGCTCTGGAAACTCAATCCTGCGCTCGACTCTCACAATTCCTACGCCGTTCTGACGTTCGAGGAGGGATCCTACGGTATCTTCTTCGATTCCCCATGCCGCTGCAAGCATGTCTCTACTGAAACCGTGCAAAAGTGAGCCGAAACGCTCTTCCTGGCCTCCGGCAAGGGCGAATTGCTGCCAGAGGATGGCCAAGGTGTTAATCAAGACAACTTCAATTATTGCCAATTGGCGATTGCATATACTTCGTTCAACTTCAGAGCAATAGCGATTCAAAGTTAGCACATTCACGTGGTATCGCCCAGGATGTACTCCTTCCGATGTGTCCGAAGCGCACAAGACGCGGTGCCGTTCGTTGCCATCGTTGTACCACCAATACACCACGCCCGCTGGCAAGGCAATCACGTCGCCTGGTTCCACTCTCCGTACGAACTTCCTGCGGAATTCTCCTTGGATTGGCATTGCAGCGCCCATCCAACCCCGTCCTGCCAAAGAATTAATCTAAGTTTTTCCTTAGCGCATCCGATGTACGAGTAAGAAATAACGTTGTCACAGATGATTTGTGAGAGAGGATATCAAGATTTTGCAAACCACCAAACTGATCTTCTGATCTGCGCAACCAAATGAAGGTAACCTGGCAAAATATATGTCGAACATAGCAAATGTAACATTTTGAAGCTTCGCATTGACAGGATCAGCAGTGCGAAGACGACGAAGGGAGGTGAAGATTAATAAATGGACGATGAGTGAGCGACTTGTATTGACCATACCGTCTATCACGTAGGCGATCTTCTGAGCATCGGCATACTGGGGTAACAACAGACCATCTTGCTCTAGCTCAAGTTCTGCGATTCCTATATGGGTATTTTTGAGAGCCTCCACGTCTTCAGACCATAGTCTCAGAGAGCCACCTTCAGACCTTAGAATCTCGCGGGGCTCGTCGAAGCCCAAATAAAGCTCGCGACCCCGGCGGGCATGTCGGCCCCGTCCATAGTTGTCTCCCGAGTGACCAAGATCATTAGTACTCGCGTCGCAGCCTGCAGCAGCTGGGTCGGCGTCATCGATGACTCTCGCCCAGCAGCTGTTTGAGACAAGCAACGTCGACACCTGCAGGGCCGCGAGGAGAATGATGAGGAAGGCAACACTCCGGTGCATTGTAGAAGATTAAGGCGCGATGGATCGAAACAGACGATATTGATGAGGAAAACCGGCCAAGAGGATGGATCAGAAGCAAATGGACTAGCGTGTACGTTACGAGGTGGGATTTATAGGCAGGCTGGGGATGAGAATAAGGAAATTACGTCCAAATGGAGGCCATGGAAGGAGGGGAAGAGCAACACGTCGAGAGCATGCATGGAGTGGAGGAGAAGATGATGGTGTTTTCTGATGACTACTCGAAACCGCAAATCACAGCTAAATTGAGAGATTGATAAATGGCAGATGGAAAATGGATAAATGGCAGATGGTAAGTACTGGGCTTATTGTAGAGTGTAGTGCATGCATGAAACCTACGCGAAACCGCAAACCACAACCAAACTGACAGATGGATAAATGGCAGATGGGAGATGGAACAATGCCACATGGTAACTCATGAGCTTGGTAGCTCTACGCACTTATCCTTCATGAGATGGAAGGTAAGGCCAACTTCTCGAAGATGGCCATCAATTGCACCATCGATGTCTGGCAGAATGCTTGAGCCAGTCCAATGCATTTCAAACCAGGGCTTGTGTGTGTGTGTGTGTGTAAGATCTGTCTTCTAGGATGAATTATATCACATAAGATGGATCAATGCCACATGGTAACTCATGAGCTTGGTAGCTCTACGTACTTATAAAACTCATAACCTACATAGTAAGGGTGGTTACACATCAAGCAAGATCCCACCCAAGATTGAATATACTTATAGTGGGCGGGCAGCGTTGCATACACACTGCCATAGGGGGAATGGTAGAAACTTGGCCTACGTGTGGGAAGGGCCTAAGTTTGAGTCCCACCAGTGTTAGCACATTTATTAAGTTTTGTGAAGAAAACCCTTGCCCGGGTGCTTGGGTGGGGGGTCTTGCCTGCCCAAACTTGGGCGACCACTCGTGCCTCGACATGTGGCAAAATTTTTCTTTTTTCCCCCTAGGCAAGCGGGCACATCCCCGACGTGTAATCGCCCTAAAACTCGGATCAACATACTAACAAAGACAAGTGAACATTTTTTTTGTTAGCACTCCTGGTTAGGGGCAAAGCTCTAGCTACTAGAAAGATACTATTTTAGAAGTCCTTTGAAAGGGGAACAACAGCAGTTTAGTACTCAGCCACTTGGGGGTAGTGCTCTAGGCACATGTGCCCCTTGTTTTTTGCATATATTATACAAAACCAATTCAATCTACAACTTGGAAAATTACATCAATTCACATAAATTGAGAAGACATTGCTTAAGGTAAGGATACTTTATTAACCTTCCATAATCCCTGCAAGTTCCATCGGCCGCGAGCTCCTACTCCTCCTCCTCTTTCCTCCATGGTTAGTAGTGTCATCTACAGCCCAAGCTGTGGACTGAAAGAAGGCCTTGCAAGATCGAAAACAATAAACACGAGCCATAAACTACAACAACCTCTAAGCAGTTGACCAGGAACTGTGGCGCAGTTAGAGGAGCTGTCCAAAGCACACTAGCAGTGCTAAAAATCAAGAGCTTCCAATATGACCAGGAGGGAAAGAGTGAGCAGAAGAGGGGGGAGATCTTGCAAAGAGGGGAGAATGAGCGAAAGAAGAGGGAGATCCCACAGAGAGCTTGAAGGGAAGAGTGAATGGAAGAGGGTCCAAGAAGTGCACTGGCTTGAAGGGGGGAGTAGAAGAGTGAACAAAGGGAAGAGTGAGCAGAAGATGAAATTAAGATGGGGGATCCACTAGAGAGGGGGCGAGTGAGCAGAACTGATCCACCAGAGAGGGGAAGAAGTAAGGGGTGGAGGATGGGAGGATATCACCATGATCAGCAAGGAGGGTCGAGGGGAGGGGCAAGGAAAGGGTAGAGAGAGGGACTGAGGGGAGAGGCGAGGAAAGGGGAGGCAGAGGAGCTCTCATAGGGAAGGGGAGGTTAGATTCTAGATAAATCGGGAGGGAGAGGGACATAATAATCCAGTTCTACCACTTTGGCTTGATGCCTAATTATTTCATGCGAGTGCTAAGCTTAATCTACCTAATTCATGTTTTTCAACATCAAGGGGGACATACTATAGAGTGAATAGATGCATGAGCCTCCATCTTGCACTCATTTTAGAGCTACCTTTTCTCCTTATCGTCACGGTCCTCATGGGGTGGCCATCCGATCATATGCTCTTCCTTTTCAAAAGTCACATCATCATGAGCTAGCAGTTGGCCTTGCTTGTCTTCCTCAGGTCGCCATCAATCCTGGAAGATGGCTAGGGACTCCAAAATTCTGAGTTGGCGACTAGAAGATTCGTCTCCTCTTGCAATCAGGGTCAGACCTCAGGAACTTGACTCTTGGAAAATGCGCACATGAGCATTTCCAAAAAATCAAGGTGGCTCGTGGCTACTACCACTCACCATCTTGATTTTAGGGGAATGCCTCGTATGGGCATTTCTCTCATGTCATCATCTCATGCAAGATCCAAATCCCTCTTTTTCTTCTTCTTCTTCTTCTTTTTGTTCTCATAGATAGGTATGTGGCAAATCCTTTGTGGGCCTCTTATCCACAATAAATACTAGATTTTGTATGGATCTTAGAGCTAGCTAGGTCATACATTATGATGTACTAGCCTTGGTAAAGAGAATCCTATAGAGAATACTCAAGTCCAAAGCTTTACTCTCACAACAAGGAAAAGGGACCATAGGTGCATTTTCAGATGCATTTTTTGATTTAAATTTAAAAAGGATGGGCGCATCTATAGACCCATGTTTAAATATGCATCTATATAACAACAGGAAGCGCTTATAGATGCACTTATTTCGAGGGGTGCACTACTTAGAAACCCTATGTATCACATGTGTTCAAGGGGAATTTAAAAAACCCTTCAACTAAAATTTTCCCCCCGATAAAAACACCTCTTTACCTATGAGCTAAGTGATTTTTTTCTAAAGTTGAATTTAAAAATCCCTCCTCTTATTGTAAACCTATTAAAATTTTCCAAAAAGTGAAATTAAAATACCCCTCCTTTTGAATTCACGTGGTACACTAAAATTTTATGAGGTGAACCCCTTGAGGCACTTATAGACGCTCTATAGAAAAAATAAATAAATAGAATGCTATGCGGTTGTAAGAATCCCATTTCTACAGTGTGAAATGGAATTCCTGCAGCCAACAACACTGTGAAATGGAATTCCTATAGCCAACAACATTTTAATTTGCACAATTCCGTGCACATCTATAGCTATTGGTAATTCGTTATATATTATTAAACAAGTTAAGTAATGAAGTACTAGAATTTGAAGTCATATACAAACCGACAATTACAATTCCGAATAAAACATTACAACTCGAAAACATTTTACATCACAAAGCATTCATGGATAAAACATTACACAAGGAAATTGAATGCCAAAAAAATAACATGAGTGTATATTGATTCATGGCCCAAGAAGTGTTTGTATATACATATAGCATGGAGCCAAGCCACCTATGGCTTCAAGTACAAAAAGAATACTAGCTAGATAGCACTACTTCTATGAACTAATCGGAGGCATCCTCGTCACCTATGGCTTCAAGTATAAGAAAGAATACTAGGTAGCTAGCACTTATACTTCTATGACTAATCGGAGGCATCCTTCATCATCATTCCCATCGTCACCATTCCCGCCACCCTCTTCGCCTTCTTCCTTCTTAATATCCTCGCCTTCTTCCTCCTCAATACCACCAGGAGTCTATAAATGAGGGATAACATGTATCAATCTATGAAAAATCAAGACAAATTTACAACATTGACATTTCTTAAGTACTTTTAAATACCTGCATGGGCATTCCAATAGCCCGGCTATACTGCTTCTCAGTAATCAATCCCTTATCATAGAAGTGCCTCTAAGTAGTTCCCTTGCCATGTCCACGATAATAGGCTATCTCAATAGGAGTAGGGAATCTGCCCATGATATCAAGCTATAAGATGGCACAATTTGGAGAGCGGTTAGAACAAAGGAGCAACCTCCTAATAAACCACATAAACACAATATAATTTGAGATCAATACTTACAAATTGGGCCTCCCATGATGCAATAACTTTTGCTCCCAAATGCGAGGATACATATTGATCCATTAAAAATCCATCGTGCCTCTCTATGCTCTAGACTGGGGTCCTTTTTTGCTAGCTTTAGGGCTTTCTTCCACTCGCACTTATGAGTGGTGTGTGGCTGGCCCTTTGGTGGTTGTCCTCCTGCTCTCCTGGCAATCTCGGCCAGTGCCTATCTCTTTAGCAAAGACCTCTTATTGGCAAGGATACTAGTAATCTTTGTCTTTGCCCATGTGCCAGTGAACTCATGGTATTTAGGATTGGGATACCTCCTGCATAAACTCTTGATGGTATCTACAGCCAAACTTTCTACTCTTTGAATTTTGTAAAGAAATCTCTGCAGTTCTTATGAACTGGAGAGCGCATGAAGGACATGACATCCTTCTCTCGTGAATCCTGCAAGATACTGCCCATCTTAGTGATATCATAGTATATTGTACCATTACCCTTTGGCACATCTGCATTTGAATCATCTCCACTACCAAAGCACTATGCCATGCATCTTGTGTGGCCACTCTCACTGCTACTATGCCTGCCACTACATCATGATGAGCTATTGTGATGGGAACTCGCCTCTGGAGAATGGGCTCTTGATTGCATGGGAGTAGGCACGTGGCTCTGTGATCTAGAAGGGGCTTTTGATTGCACGAGAGTAGGTTGGCGGCTCTGTGATCTAGAAGGGGGTCTTGACTGCACAAGAGTAGGCTGGTGGCTCTACCTTCTGCTTGGTGTCTCGACTCCACAGGGGTGACCACAGGTGATGTGGGTGTGGGGTGGTTTGGAATCTGTACTCTTGACTCTTGCGGGGTGTTTTGAGGCTTTTCATGTAGGTACACGACTCCTGTGGAGTGGGAGGGTGCCCCAAAATGTTATATAATTGTTGCGAGAATGCATCTCAAGGATCAAGCGAACCTCCTGAAGAGCTTCCTAGCCACACAATGAACTACAAATACACAAAGACACAAAGGCATATAGACAAGTAATGAGTAGAGCATTCAGACTAGGAGTAATAAGAGAAAGAAGAAGAGAGAAAAGAAGAGAAAAGAGAAGAGAATAAGAGTAATAAGAGAAAGAAGAAGAATAGAAAAGAATAGAAGAGGAGAAAGAAGAAAATAAAGGAAGCAAAGAGGAGAAGAAGAGAGAAAAGAAGAGAAGAAGAGAAGAAGATTAGAAGAGAAGAGAATAAGGTAAGAAGAGCAGAGAAGAGAAGGGGTATTTTAATTTGACTTTTTGGAAAAATTTAATAGGATTACTATAACAAGAGGGGTTTTTAAATTCAACTTTAGAAAAAAATCACTTAGTTCATAAGTAAAGAGGGGTGTTTTTATTGGGGGATTTTTTATAGTTAAGGGGTTTATTAAATACCCCTTGAACGCACATGATACATAGTATTTCTTAGTAGTGCACCCCCCAAGATGTCATGGCATTCCTCCCATTGATCAACCGATGGCAAGTGGAGAACTTCTGCAGACACTCATGCATGGAAACATATTGAAGACACGTGGCCAAGCTTCAAGAAATAACCCAAGAACTTGAGACTTTGGATTGAGTATGAACGGTGTGAACCCATTTGGTCTCAAAAGCACCTCCTACAGTGTATGGCCAATGATATTGGTGAATTATAATCTTCCACCCTCTATGGCAATTAAGAAAGGACATGTTATGTTATCCCTTCTAATTCTAGGGAAACATAAAGTCAAAAGCCTTTGATTGATGAGCTAGAGATACTTTGGAGAGGTATCGAGGTGCATGATGT
This sequence comes from Dipteris shenzhenensis, assembly GCF_047967505.1. Lineage (NCBI taxonomy): Eukaryota > Viridiplantae > Streptophyta > Polypodiopsida > Gleicheniales > Dipteridaceae > Dipteris > Dipteris shenzhenensis. Next base: position 16,715,470 of record NC_141602.1, on the reverse strand, counting down.
GAGTAGGCCTCCCTCGTCACCACGAGACTTCATCTGCAAGGCAGTGTTGAGGTGGACAATGCATGACTTCCCAGGCTATGGGGAGTGTTCAGGTAAGCATTGAACTTTTAATTTTGAGTAGGCAATTGGCATTGAGAACCCACCTTGCTTATGCAATTGCATCTATTGTTTAGGTCTCACTACATCGGGTTACCATGCATATCCTATTTGTGGTCCAGTTGCATCATGGCCAGAGGACTTGAAGAAGGTCATCTACGAGAATCACATCGATTTCTCCCACCTAATCATCCTAGATATGTCGCCCATAATTCCTCCACATGTCATGAGTTAGTAAGGGTTCATATAACTATTGTGTGCTATATTGAATGGAAATAAAGATTGCATGCTAACACCATCTTTTGTTTAGATACTCCATCTTTTATCGGCTACCATATTAGTCACATGTGAAGATCAATCACTTGGTTGATCCCATGCATATCTTCAAGATTGTGGCATCTACCATTTGGGATCATTTGATTGGGATACAAGGTTCCTTGAGAATAAGGAAGGATCTATGCACCATAGGGAGGATGCATGAAGCTTGGCCACAAGAGAGACCAAATGGGCATGTCTTTTTACCCCATGTACATGGACGTTATCAAAGAAAGAGATGGTGGTTGTGAAGCAGGCTATCACTACAATTCCTACTCCCATTGGATGCATGAGGTGTTTGAAGGGGGCCTTCACAAAGAGCAAGAAAAGAGGTGTAGAACAATTATATAGCTTGAAATCTCATGATTGGCACAAGATGCTCCAAGTAAGTATGACTTGCCATAATCTCTTTTTTCTTACAAATTTGTGAGTGTAGAAGAAACTAATCAACCATTGCTTATGTGTTCAGTTCATACTATCTACTACCTAGTATTTCTCATTGTGCATCAAAGGACATGAAGGATTGTATTTACAAGAGGGGCAAGTTTGTGAGGTACTTCACACTATACAAAATTAGGGGAAGCTTGATGCAAGGTTTTCATATTGCTAATATGTTGCACTTTTTTCTTCCTAGTATGTGAGCTCAAAGGAAATAGATCCCACCACACTTGAGAATGCTTGAGTTATGTTAATGGAGGTGGTTTTAGTGGAGGAGACCTTTCCATGTTCTATTCTCACAAGCCAACTACATCTCATAGTGCATTGAGTGGATGAGATTGCTATGTGCGGCACTGTACATGCACGATGGCTTTTCTTCCTCGAGCGCTTCATGAAGACCTTGAAGGGTTTGTGAGGCAAAATGCAAGGCGTGAAGGTAGCATGGCTAACAGTTGGTTGGTACGAGAGTCATTGTATATATTTCTGAGTTTCTTTTTCTATGTGGATATCTCTCTCCCACAACTATGGAGAGATGAAGAAGATGTAAGGATGACCTCTATTGTGCCTCAAGGGAAAGGATAGAGCAAAGTAATGGATAGGGAGTTGCTTAATAATCTAAACATTAATTGCATGCTTAATGGTGATGCGATGAAAAGATGTGACAAGATATGAGGATGCAAAGACAAGAAGACAAGGAGAAAGGGCCCTCTTTCATACACACCATGGATCTCGTGTGCCATACCCTGAGCATCTAAGAGCACTTCCAAAGGATATTCATGTCGATTGGCTACTTGATTAAATGGAGAGAGCAGGGATGCATATCACAATGGAAGAATGGGAGTATGATAGAGGATGCATGCAAAAGGTTGGTATATAGAATGTTTTGCATAAGTTGAAAGCTTTCAACAATTTAGATTGCTTATTCAATTGATTTTGTCTTGGTGTAGTATGCTACGTTCAATGCTATATGGTGTGAGGTCCAGGATTTTTGGACATAATGGATTGATGATAAGAGAAGCCCACAAGATTGCGCCATCATTGCTAGCTTTAAGGGAGTCAATGGAGCCATGGATGATTATTGTGGCATAATCCAAGATATTATTAAGCTTGACTTTCGATGCTTCTTTGTGTAAGTTTTGGATGTCAAGTGGCTTAATGACATGGTGGAAAGAGGACCTAATGCAACAATCAAACACCATGCAAGTGGCTTAGTAACTATTGACTCCATAAAGTTTTGGCAAAGCAAGAAGGAGACACTAGTACTGCTGTAACAATGTGAATAGATACTCTACGCATATATAAAAATCTCATAAAAATGCTCACTTATATATATTTGATACCTTCAATGCAAGGAAATTAACATGTTTGTATATGTGTTTGAATAGGTTGTCTACCAACCAATGGTGGATAATAATAGGTGGTGGCACATTACACGTATTACGCCATGTTCCAAATGGAGGATGATCATGGCAAAATGGAGGTGATGATGACCGTGATACGAGAGAGGAGGATGATCATAAGATAGGTGATACAGATATTCAGGCCATTACCCATGAGGATGAGCTTGCCATTAGTGATGCTAATTTCAATGAGCAGGCTGAATGTATTTGTAGATCCCCACATTGGTTTGGATATTGAAGTAGATAGTTTGGCAAGGGTTGATCTCATTGATGATGAGATCGAACCATAGCCCATCATTGTATCATTCAAATTTCTTAGATATTGGCAAAACTATTTTATATATTGTCTCATTCTCCTCACCTCACTTATTTTTTGTATATGTGCATCTGGAAAAAAACATATTATGGTGTGTGATACGTGCATATAATTGATATTTTTATTAGATTAGGTGCTTTGGTAATCATGGGCAATGTTTGGCATGCCATGATGGACATTTATCAGCCTGCAGTAAAATTTTAAACTCTATTGCACGTTTATAAATGCGTCTAAATGCACGTCTATTATATAGTGTAGACGCACTATTAAACACATGTATAACCACAATTTTAGACACTTGTGTAACTGCGCTAATAGATGCACCCATAATTTCATTAACTCTATCAGTGCTTATAGACGCACCCGCTATTTTTTGTGTCTATCGAGCACGTCTATGGATGCATTCTGTTGTTGGGGTTGGGGTTTTAGCGGGTAGAATTTCACTTTTGTTATCTAGACCAATGAAAAATTTTAAGAGCATAGATCCCCTAGCATGCTGTGATCATTAGATTTTCTCTAGATTTTTGGATACACCAAGAAAATACCCTACCTCATGCACCACTTGAGAAGTCTTTGCTTATACATATTTGAAGCAAAAACAAAGATGATCATAGAATGATAGAAGGCACATCTTACCCTATATGCTTCTACATCTCAAATGTAGATATAGATTATAGTCATAGGGTTTGAGTTTAAGCATGGCTACATTGGGGCTTAGGGGAACATAAAGGAGAAAATTGATGGAGTGGATATGATCCATGCATAAGAATCATTTTTTGGGTGATAGTAAACCTTAGATTAGTAAGTGTGCAAGACCCAATTACAAAATATATTGTAACGATAAAAACTCACAAATCATCCAAGGTCAATTAAGTGTCAATGTTACTACAAGATATTGGTCGATTTTCTATGCAATTTTTGATGGAAAATACAGTTTAAAATTTGGGGCACAAGAATTGGTATTTCCATAAAAAAAAATCCATTAAGATTTTTGTTGCACTATGTATATACCAGTGCCGATATTTTCGACGATGGCCATGGAAATACTCAAGATGTGGATTTTTAAGGAGTTGTTTTATAAAAAATGGTGGGGTAAAATGGGGCTTGCCACAACCCCATTTTGCCACACTAAATGTATTTAATTATAAGGTAGAATAAAAATTAATACATGCCATCCAAGCTACAAAATTGCGTAAAACTCTCATCATGTACTATTACATATACATTAGTTTGCCCTTCCAAAGAGGGTTGTACAAAATTGAATGGGAGATACACAATGGCAAAATGCCCTAAGTGTGGTTAAATCAAAATAAACTACTTCTACTCATCATCGTTATCTCCTCCTTCACTATCTCCCTTGCCTCCTTCGCGTCCTTGTTTGTTGTCTCCTCTCTCGCTATCCCCGCCTTCAGTCTCATCTCCTCTCTCACTACAGTCTCATCTCCTTCCTGTGGGAGATGCATGTTAAATGGTTCATCTCTAATGCCAAAGACTGATGTGAAGCAATAGCTACTATAATGGCAAGACACTAACCAAAAAAAAAAAAACAAACAAAATACCCAAAAGAGAAGAGGGGAATACAGAATACGAGTACTGCGAGGAAAAGAGAGGGGGAAAAGATAGTGAGAAGAGGCAAAAAAAGAGGAGAAAGAGAAGGGAAGCAAGGAGAAAAGAGAGACAAGACAAGAAGAGAAAGAGAGGGTAAAAGAGAGGGGAAAGAGAGGATAAAAGAGAGAAGAAAAGAGAGGTCCAAGCAAGAGGTAGAAAAGAGGAAGGAAAAGAGGAGAAAGAGACAATGAAAGAGAGGGGAAAATAGATCTAGAAAAGAGGAGAAAGAGGCAAAAAAGAGGAGAAAGAGTGTATGGGTGTGCGCATTTGTGGCCACTTATTCTTGTTCTCTCTTTGTCTCATGTGTCTCATTCCTCACTTTGAGAGTCTCTCGTGTGTTGTCCCTGGCTTGGGCCCCAACACATTGGTGATCACAATCACACAAACGCATACGACGGATGTCTTTGCACACCGGGAAATGGAGACTTGATGCAGTGCAAAGGTTGGTCCAGGAGACGGTGATTGAATCTCAGGACGAGAAGAAAGCTCCATGCGTAGACCGAGATGGCAAGCTTTGGGAATGTCATTTACGACAAAAATGACACACCTTGCATGTGAGCCTTCAGATTTTCTTTCCACAAGAACGTCCTGCTCCATCAAACCTTCCCGAGCTAGAGTGGATTTTTAGAATTTGCAACGAGTTTGATGAGGAGGGCATACGCGAAGTTCTCATCCACAAGGAGAACACACCTGACCTCGCAAGAAAAGAGAGGACCAGACATTCTGGGTATGAACAAGCTAGTGGTGATAAGGCATGTCTCGATGGCTTGCCCACAACAACCCTTTCAAAACAAACACCTCGTACGATCGCACATCAGATTCTCCAACAATCATTTGGCTTCACCAATGCAGTGTGTCGATCGATCATGCTGTATATGGATATCTAGAGCACTGCATGTGCATTCGTCAGATAGAAGACAGATCATGAGGACCCAAGGACCAGACTATTACAGGGTTGCTGAGGTTGATGATTAGTGATGAGCAGCATCCTGTGTTGTTTGGGAGAGTAGCAATCAATAGAGTGATGCGGATACATCCCAATTGTGGGTGCGGTGATGGGTGCGGTCTACAGTTGTTATTACGGAAGGCGTTCTAATGAGGAGAGTTCATGAAGCAATTGGATGCAGCTGCAGAGATGTGGTGCGGTCTACTATCATTGTGAAAAGTGATCAACAGCATTGCGGTGATGGTTCGGAGATGCTACTACGATTGATGAGATGCTCTTTGTGGCTCATGTGGTTTCCTGATCTGGATATGTAGTGGGCGAGGCTATCAATTGCTGGTGAACTATGGCGAATGCTGCATGCCTGAGGGATTTACAGTGGTTACGGGTCAGCGTCAATTGTGGAGGAAGATGATCAAAGACCTGTTGCATTCGGAGATGTAGTTTTTTGATGTGAGCGACTAAAGTGCCACATAAAATGTTGGATGAAGTAGTTTTGGTCAACTTTGTTACGAGGGCGATCTGTTATTATCGTGGTGCTGTATGCAAAGTATTCATGAGAAGTCGACTGGTGACATGAAGTCAGTCATTTCTTTTGTAACTTAATTTAGTCATTATCACACACTTGAAGGTTTTCTCTACGGATAACAAACAAAGGTCTTGTTGTCGAGAGATGCCTAATAGGTTGAGGAGGACATACCGACATGAGAGATCACATGGAGCACTTCCACCAAGTGTTTGATGCTTTGTGGTGGCAAGAGGACTTTCTGTAGGGTTGTGGTCGAGAAGCTGGAGTGGTGTGGCGGCTGTGTTGGAACTAAGTATTTGCAAAGTGTGCAACATTCCATGTCTACTCTTTTATCTAAAGAATTTTTTAATGCACTCATAGGTTCTCTTCCTCGGCTATTCCTAAAAGGATTGTACTCCTTTGCACATACACATATGGCATCTGACTTCTCCTCATGCGCATTATGGATTCACACAGTCCACCATGAGTGCCATGTGTATAGGGGGTGGTGCCAAAGGGGGTATATGTGGGATGCAAAGGGGTGGGTTAGACATTAGTGGCACAAAGGGGTGTGAGTCTTGCTATATGTACACACAATATGTACACACATTACCGATTCATGCAATACAAGGAGTTACATGGTTATTATTCTTCTCTCTTTGTCTCATGTGTCTCATTGAGAGTCTCTCGTGTAATGTCCCTGTTAGGGCTTATGCACCAAAAAAGAGGAAGGAAAAGAGAGTGAAAGAGGGGAAAAGAGAGGCGGAGAAGAGGCAAAAAAGATGAGAAAGAGCGGGAAAGATAGGAAAAAGGGATGGAAAAGAGGAGAAAGAGGTGGAAAAGAGATGAGAAAGCAGTGGAAAGAGAGGGAAAAGAGGAGAAAGACGAGGAAAAGAGGGTGAAAGAGAGGGAAAAGAGAGGACAAAAGAGAGAACAGAGAGAATAGAAAAGAGAGGGGGGGAAAGCAGCGGAAAAAGGAGAAAGAGAGGGAAAAGAGAGTGAAAAAGAGGGGAAAAGAGAGGATAAAAGTGAGAAAAGAGAGAGGGGAAAAGAGGCGAAGAAAGAGAGGGGTAAAGAGAGGGGAAAAGAGGGATAGAGAGAGAGAGAGAGAGAGAGAGAGAGAGAGAGAGAGGGAAGAGAGAAGAAAAGAGAGGAAAAAAGAGCAAAAAAGAGAGGGTAGAAAAGAGAGAGGGGAAAGAGAGGGGAGAAGAGAAAAGAGAGGGGAAGAGACAAGAGAGGGGAAAAGAGAGAAAAGAGAGGAGAAAAGACAAGAGAGGAGAAGAGAGGAGAGGAGAAAGAGAGGGGAAAATAGAGGTGGAAAATAAGAGAAAGAGGCAAAAAATAGGAGGAAGAGAGGAGAAAGAGATGGGAAAAGAGAGGGGAAAGAGAGGGAAAAAGAGGAGAAAGAGTGGAAAAGAAGAGAAGAGGGCGAAAAAAGGAGAAAGAGAGGGGAAAGAGAGGGTGAAAGAGAGGGAAAAAGAGAGGTACAAAAGAAGAGAAAGAGGCGAAAGAGAGGGGAAAAGAGGACAAAGTGGTGGAAAAGAGGCAAAAAAGGAGAAACAAAGGGGGAAGAGAGGTGGAAAAGAGGGGAAACAAGGGGGGAAGAGAGGTGGAAAAGAGGTAGAAAAGTGAGGGTAGAAAGGAGAGTGTGGGAAAGAGAGGGAAAAAGAGAGAAAATAGAGGATAAAAGATAAGAGAGGGGAAGAGTCAAGAGAGGGGAAAAGAGAGAGGGAAAAAGAGGTAGGGAAAAAGAGAGAAAAGAGAGGGTAAAAAATCATCAATAAATGTGACAAAATAGTGACAGCCACCAATAGATGCAGCTTTAGTAGTCCACACATCAGAGTGGATTAATTCCAATGGCTTTTTACTCTCTTGAACATGCCTAGGAAAAGGTTTCCTTGCCTATTTCCCAAATTGACAGGCTTTACAAACCTTGTGCATTTCTACAACCTTGAATTTAGGCAATCCTGCAACAATATTTTAGGCTTGCATTGATTTAAGTCGCTGTATATTAACATGACCAATGCGTTTGTGCCAAATATCAATATCTGCAACTACACTGGTCCCATGTGCAAACATTGCTGCACTCAATTCAGGCATGTCCGCATCCAACGTGAACATCCTGCCCTTCTTCTTTCCTTTTGCTATCAAGCGACCATTATTTTTCATATCCTCAACAAACCATCCATGAGGATTAAATCTGACCTGCAAGCCCTGCTCAACCATCTGACCAACAGAAACCAGGTTCTTGGTGATGTTCGGGACATGAAATACATCAGACAAGTATTTCTTTTTCCCATCCTGCATAGACAAAGGAATTTTGCCAATCTGCACAATAGGATGTGCAGTATCATCACCAGTCTCCACAAATCCTAGTTTTTCCATTTTCCTTACATCCTGCATCCATTCAGCATGACCAGTCATGTGGTTTGATGCACCTGAGTCAACATACCACACATCATTGCTTTCTTTTGCACTTGTCACAGAATTTATCATATGCTGCACCATAAACAAATGCTCATTTCTGTCATCACCCTATCTACTAGAGGATGCATAATTGCCTTGCTGTAATTTTCCATTCATAATGTCATTCTGCTTTTTGTAGCAGTCTTTAGCCATATGCCCCATTTTACCACAGTAGTAGCATTCAACATTGCTGTTTGCATTTTGGCCTCTCTGCCATCCACCACGACCTCTTTGGCTCTCCCTGCCTTTAGAGTTACCACGTCCTCCTGCATAGGACTGGTTTTCTTGCATTTGCTGCATATTCTTATTTCTACCACGGCCTGCAGATTGGCCTCCTCTACCTCTGCCTCTACCTCTGCCAGCATTTGAGTAGAAGACAGTTTCTTTTGAAGTTCCTGCTGAAGAAGATGCACCACCATTTCTCTGCTCTTCAGAAATTAGAAGAGCAATCAACTCCTCAAAATCAGGAAATTTTTCACGGACGGCAATGGATGTCCGGAACTGTGCATAATCCTTTCCTAGACCATTCAAGGTCACAGAAACTAAATCGACATCATCCACTGGCGACTGAATGGAAGCAAGTGCATCTGCAATTTTCTTCACCTTCATGTGGTAGTCATTGATGCTCATATTTTCTCTCTGCACATTGTGCAGCTCCTGCTTGAGGCTGCATTTTCCTGGCTTGCGTATTTGTGCTGTACATTTTTGCCAAAGTATCCCATGCCTCCTTTGGCATACTTGCATCCTGAATATGCACAATCATGGAGTCCAAAATACTGATAGACAGCCAGTACATAACTTTCCTGGCTCTCTCATGCCATCCTTTGAATGCCTGCATTTCGTGTTGATTGGGAACATTAGGAAGAACAGGTTCTTCTTCATTTCCTGTAATGAACTCCCAATAGCCTTTTCCCATCAAGAAATTCGTCATTCTAAACTTCCATGCCTGGAAGTTGTTCTTGTCAAGCTTTTTAGTGACAATCTGTGAAAGAGAATCAGATGCCATTACAGAACACTGCAAAATATTCTGTCACTGCAAAAAACACAGCTTTTGCCTCACATGGGCAGATCTGCAAAACTGACGAAAGTGGTATTTCACCACAGTCACTTCCTAGTGACGATTTTGCATCAACAGGCAACAAGCATGAATCTGCAACTCACAATGTCTCTGCGCACAGGCATACGATGCAATTTCTATGGCAACTTTTCACCGACTTGCAGAACAGTGGTCGCATAGCATAAATAGGGCCTTTTTCTGAGTGCCTGCGGAGAACTTCCGCCTCCAAAACGGGCCCCGAAATGACCTCGAATCAAAAAAATAAAGTCACCAAGAGCTTCGCCCTGTCCCGCAGCATATAATGCCCTCTCGCCACACTGCGAAGGGCGTCTCAATCTGAGACAGTGCACTCTTGCACTTCCGGCTGTGCTACCTGCAGAGATTTGCTCCCAAACTCGAAAAAGGAAAGCAACACTAGTCCTCTTACTAGGACACTGTGAACTTGGTTTGCTTTCTTGAGCTCCTTACCATGAACAAGGCTCTGATACCATGTGAAGATAGTGGGAGAGAGGGAAGGAGTCTCACTTGAGGCTTTCTCACAAGCACAATGGGGGAATACACACAAAGGTGGAGGCTGAAAACAATTTTCCTCTTCTTAGTTGTTAAAGCCAAAAGAACTCTAGTACAAAGAAATAGAAGAACCCTATATGTGGGTCTCAAACCAAACTCAACTAACTAAGGTGGCATACTAACTGAGCCACAAACTAGTGTAGATAAGGATAGCTGTCATCCAGCTATTATTCGTGGGCGGTGTACCAACCACATCTGTAGCTAACAAGTCGGTGACATAAATGCACAACGGTCACCCTGGCATATTGTGAGTGGAGCTCGATATCTCAACAATGACCCACTTGAAGAGTGCTTTTGTTGCTACTATTCATGCCTCAAGAATGCCGTCATCTGCCCCGATTGCAACATGAGCTACTGTCTATGCTATTCTAGTTGGTCCGATGCTTTTTCCTGGCCATTTTCTATCCCAACTACAAGCTGAGCTACTGCTACTACAGCCCATACTATTCTAGCCTTTGCTCCAAGCACACACTTCAACCTGTATTGTTACAACATTTGAAGCAAACATCGAGTCTTCCAATGCGAGAATTATCATTGAAAAGTTTTCGGGTAAGAACTTTCCAACTTGGCAAACTAAGCTGAGGCTTCTGCATATGAAGGAAGGTGTGTGGAAGGTGATTAGCAAAGACAAGAGACCTGAATCGATGAAAAGAAAATTCTAATGTGGGAAATGAAGGTGCATGGTGCAAAGGGAGAGAGCGAGAGAGGGTAGGCTAGGAAATAATGATACTCAAAGAGAGACATAATGAAATGGAAATGAAATAGCAAGAGCAATGAACAAAATGAAAGTACTCACATGTAGACCAAAGAGCTTGTAGGCTTGATACTTGTTTGATTTGACACTAGACAAGTACATCTCTTATATAGAGCACACACACACATATGAACACCAATGCTTATGAGATAACTCCCAATGTGACATGTGGCATCCCTAGGACACACTAGACTAGAACTCACACTAGAACACACCAAGCTGACTCCATTTTCTAATACCCTCCCATCATTGGCCCAACCATCTCTCAAAATTGTCATTGGCCCAACCATATTTTGTCCATCCACAAGCAAAGTCCCTCCCACCAGGCTCAGGGATAGCTAGGTCAATCTCTCTCCTCTACCTTGTCCCTCGCAAATACACTTATATGGTGACAATCCTCGCCTCTGCCTCCATGGGTAATCTTCTCCATCTACCAAAGGACCTAGCAGGTCCACTGTCCCACTGTGCCCAACCAATGTGAGTCCATTGTCCGAGCATACGCCCCTCCTAATCTCGAATCTCTAGGTGCCAAACAAGGGGCTAATGCTCGAACTCCTCTCTGCATCTGGGCTGAGCTCAAATGAGGCCCCCTGCTAATCTCTGCCAAAAACCCTATGGAGGCTCCCCATCAAGGGGGAATCCTTCTCTCTCTCTCTCTCTCTCTCTCTCTCTCTCTCTCTCTCTCTCTCTCTCTCTCTCTCTCTATCATACACTTCTCTCCCTCTCACTGCCTCTCACTTCTGCCTCCCAGTTCTCTCCATATCCCCTCTTTCTCTCTGTTTCTCTTAGTTTTGTCTGTCTGTCTGTCTATCTATCTGCATGTCTACCTCTCTCTCTCTCTCTCTCTCTCTCTCTCTCTCTCTCTCTCTCTCTCTCTCAGTTCTCCCTCTCAATCCTCCCTCTCACTTCTCTCATATCTCTCTCACTTCTCTCTCTCTCTCTCTCTCACACACACACACACACACACACTTCTCTCCCTCTCACTTCTACCTCTCGTTCTCGATCTCAATTCTCTCCATATCCCCCCCCCCCTCTCTCTCTCTCTCTCTCTCTCTCTCTCTCTCTCTCTCTCTCTCTCTCTCATACACTTCTCTCCCTCTCACTTCTACCTCTCAGTTCTCAACCTCAATTCTCTCCATATCCCTCTCTCTCTCTCTCTCTCTCTCTCTCTCTCTCTCTCTCTCTCTCTCTCTCTCTCTCTCTCTCTCTCTCTCTCTCTCTCTCTATTACTTCTTGCTCTCTCTCTCTCTCTCTCTCTCTCTCTCTCTCTGTCAGTCCCTCACCTCTCTGGTTATCAGTTATCCCTCTCTAATTTTTGTCTGCCCCTCACTTTTGTCTGTCTGTTTGTTTGTGTGTTTGCCTCTCTCTCTCTCTCTCTCTCTCTCTTTGCCAGTCCCTAACTTCTCTCTCTCTCTCTCTTATTTCTTTGTTAGTTCTCCTCCCTCTCTCTCTCTCTCTCTCTCTCTCTCTACACACCACTGTACACTGTACAAATGAAAGCAATATTGAGGGTTGTTAATTTCCCAACCCTGCTAATGAAATAGTAAAAGAAAAGCTCAATGCAAGAGACATCCAAATCCTCCTCATGCAAGGCATCATATAAGGACTGCCATGATGAGGCCTGGAAGAACTCATAATGGTGCTGAAGAGATGAATTCAGAAATGTGCATGTTTGTGAGTTTCCCTCCCTCCCTTTGTGTGGTTCTCTCTCTCTCTCTCTCTCTCTCTCTCTCTCTCTCTCTATACCTTAAAGAGTGTACAAAAGAAAGCAATTAGAACGGTTCAAAATTTCCAATGGGCCTCCTAATCGCATTCATTTGTTCGCATCTCTCTCTCTCTCTCTCTCTCTCTCTGTCACGTTCTTGTGTATAGGTTTCGTTCAATACAAAACAGGTTTCGTTCAATGTAAGACAGTTTCATTCAATATAACATAATCATGAAGGAAAGACAGGGAGAGGGAGAGGGAGAGGGAGTTGGTGAGGGAGAGGGAGAGGGAGAGGGAGAGGGAAAGGGAGAGAGAGAGGGAGAGGGATAGGGATAGGGAGAGGGGGAGGGAGAGAGTGTACAAAATAACGCAATATAGAGGGTTGGGAATTTCCCAAACCTCCATATAGATTTCTTTTGTACACACTCTATGTACACACACACACACGCATGCACGCGCACGTGCACGTGCGCATGCACATGCACACGTGCACACACAGAGAGAGAGAGAGAGAGAGAGAGAGAGAGAGAGAGAGAGAGAGAGGCTTGGGGGGAGAGAGGGAGAGGGAGAGGGAGAAAGTGTACAAATGAAAGTGATATGGAGGGTTGGGAAATTCCCAATCCACCATATTGCGTTCTTTTGTACACACACATAAGTAGAGAGAGAGAGAGAGAGAGGGGGGGGGTGGGGGGGAGGCAGAGAGAGAGGGGGGGATCTTGTTGGAGAGCCTGACAAAAAGAGAGAGAAAGAAAGAGTGGGATATAGGGAGACAGAGATCAAGTAGATAGAGGGAGAGAGGGGGGTGATCTTGCTAGAGAGCTTGACAGAGAGAGAGAGAGAGAGAGAGAGAGAGAGAGAGATTGACATAGAGAGAGGGGGGGGCATGCAAAGAGAAAGAAGGGGGATCTTGCTGGAGAGCTTGAGAGAAAGAGGGAGAGACAGAGAGTGGGAGATAGGGAGAGGGAGAGGGAGAAAGTGTACAAAAGAAAGCAATATGGAGGGTTGGGAAATTCCCAACCCTCCGTATCGCATCCTTTTGTACATACACACACACACACACACATGCACACACAAAAGTCGAGAGAGAGAGAGAGAGAGAGAGAGAGAGAGAGGAGGGGGTGGAGGTAGAGAGACATGGGGGTGATCTTGCTAGAGAGCTTTAGAGGGAGAGAGAGAGAGAGAGAGGGGGGGGGGGGGGAGGCAGAGAGAGATGGGGGGATCTTGCTAGAGAGCCTAAAAAGAAGAGAGAGACATAGAGAGTGGGAGATAGGGAGAGAGAGATCCAGTAAAGATAGAGGGAGAGAGGGGGGGGAGGTAGAGAAAGAGAGGAGGATCTTGTGGGAGAGCCTGACACAGAGAGATAGAGATAGAGATAGAGAGAGAGAGAGAGAGAGGCTTGATAGGGAGATCAAACAGAGGGAGAGAGAGAGAGGGGGCGGCAGGTAGAGAGAGAGGGGGGATCTTGCTGAAGAGCCTGAGAGAGAGAGAGAGAGAGAGAGAGAGAGAGAGGCTTGTTACCTTATCACACGACCACCTATCGACAGGCGTTGACCACATGACGACATCTGTTGACCACATGTTGACCATGTGTCAACACAAGTTAGCCACGCAATCACACGGGTTCATCCAGGAGTACTGTCCGAGGCTGTCAACCACAGGTCGGCACATGTCAACCACAGGTCGACACATGTTAACCATAGGTCGACACCGGTCAACCACAAGTCGACACAGGTCAACCACAGGTCGACACAGGTCAACCAGGAGTACCGTGTCTAAAGTGATCTCATCAAGAGCTACGCACATGGAGAGTAAGCTTAGCACATGGAGCAGTCAGGAGTATTTATATTACACAGTGGTTCAGTGATACAGTGGTGCAGTGGTGCGGTGAACCAGCTCACCTGCACATGGAGAATTTACACCAACAGGCTGGCGAGTCAGGGAGTCAGGAAGTCGCTGAAGCCATCAAGAGATGCGGTGAACCAGCTCACCTGCACATGGAGAATTTATACCATCAGGCTGGCGAGTCAGGGAGTCAGGAAGTCGCCGAAGCCATCAAGAGAGCCAACGGCGCAACGGCTATCCTCAACAGCTAAGGCGATAAGAGGATGACCAATGGGAAGAAAGAGGGGGAATTCTCAGCGACGAAGAAGGGACCCTCCAAGGCGGGGGATGAGGATGAAGGAGAAGGGAGAGAGAAAAGGAGGCATTCGGCATTCGACGGAGAGCGAAAGAGAGGAGACGGAGGAGAGATAGAGGCTAGAGCTACGAGCTCACCAAGGAGAGAATGTGGAGAGACTTGTGTGTATCTTTTGTCTACTATGGGGATAGACCTGTGTATTCTGGTGGGGTAACAAAGGGGGATGGCAAGGGGGTGGAGTGAGAGGGTGGCCTAAATCATAGGCACCTCTCCTACATCAAAGGAAATTACTCCATCATAGGAACTCCTAAATCAAAGGCACCTCTCCAAGTGGGGGCCTTGCATTACATCATCACTTGTGTCATGGTCTAGACACCTTATAACACTAAGTGTACTTCACACAACACACACACACACACACACACACACACACACACACACACACACACACACACACACACACACACACACACACACACACATGATTATATGATTGCTAGAGTAGGCCCCTGATCAAACAATTCCCAACATACCCCCCCTCAAGGGTTTTCCTCTTGCTATGTCAAGGATACATCTAGTCATAGTTTCACATGCCATCTCATGGTGGTCAAGGATGGATCTCATGCTAGCAAAGGTAACTAAGGGTCAAGGTTTACAAAATGGGATAGAACACCCCCAAATGGTTATCACCCTTGCATGTACAAGGATTAATCTTAGGCCTTTGTGAAGACCTAGTTTCTCATGTCTACAAGAGGTACCACGGAGGCAAACACATATCACATGGCCTACATTATATGGTGACCAGAGGTGACTTACAAAGATGAAAAAGCACATAACATTCTTTTTGGAGTAGTACTGTAGGCAAAGAACCTCAAAATTGACTACATGACCAAGTCACGGTAAAAGTTCAAAGATATTAAACCTTAAAAGATTAATCTTTATTTTTTTCTACTACAAATTTGTGACTTCATTTTTGATGGAGTTCTCTCTTTGCCATGCTTTTCTTCTTCTCATTGCAAAACTTCTCAGAGTGATTGTTTTGGCCACAATAAGTGCAAGGATTGATCTTATAGCAATTTTTTTCAAGATAATTAGTCTTTCCACAATGCTTGCATGCTTTGTAATTGCCTTTTGATGAAAAATTCACTGCCACCCTTAGGTGGACCATCGACTCTTATATTCCATTAGAGCTACTTTTGAGATGGTCCCTGAGATCCCCCCCCATCCTGGGATGCCTTCTTCGGTAGAAGAGGCAATCAGATCAGATGGGGTACCATGTGTTGGATCGTTGTCACTAACCCTAACCTTATAGATGACCACATCATGCTTCAGCATCCAGATGGCTCCTTCTTCAGGCAGAGAGTCGAGATCACTGCTGCTGGGAGATAGGATCAGTGTAGATTTGCAGGACCCCTAGGCACTTTTGCCAAAGATTGCCCAACAAAGACAAAAAGAAAAAGGCCTAAAAGTTCCACAGGTGTTGCGCCTCCTAGCACCACCTCGGCTGGACCTACTTTACGTTCTACCTCACATCCTACCACTTCTCGTGCTACAGGACCTTCCACCTCTCACCTAGGACTATCAGCTCTACTACAGCCTCTCGTCTTAGAACTTTGACAACACGCATGGGACCTTCAACACGTCCTGTTCCAGTCATCCCTCGTTGGGTCCCAATCAGAGTTGTTGAGCCATCTCTATATTTGGAGGCTACTAATGGTGCCATGGATCCTCCCTTACAAGTAGGAGATATACTTGTTTTAGTTCCTTGTGTTGATGAGGTTGCTCTATCTCTACAGATGTTCATGTGAAGAAGCTCTCTCCTAGGGAGCAAGCCTTTACTGAAGCTCGTGCTGTACTCAAGGCTAATGCTGCTATTTTGGCATAGATCCATCAGCAGCAGCATCCCCCCTTCCCTCTTGTTCCTACTTTTTCACCTCTTGATAGAGGCAAGATGATTATTGATTCTACTCCATCCGTAAGGGTCCTTCGCACACCTATGCCAAGAGCATTCTTCAAAAATTCCTTTGCAGTTCTGGCAGACATGGCAAAGTTTGATTCCCTAGTTGACTTCCCTCCTTTTGATAAGAGGAGCTTTTCCTAGGAGAGGTATATCTTCGCTACCAGGTTAGGTTGAGTTTTTCATCCGGCCTCTTCCTCTCATTGATGAGGATTATTACTTGGAATGTTCAGGGCCTTGGAGGCATACCTCATCGCCACTGTAGGCAACTGATTCGTAATGAACTTCATCTAGGTGTTACTGGGGGCCTCATTGTTGTCCTCATGATTCAGGAACACAAACTGGATGTCAGGGATTGGGGTAAGCTTCTTTCAGGACATACTTTTTAGTCACCCACCTTGGGCACTAAGGGAGATACTTGTATTTCTATTTCTTCTTCTATGCTACCCTTGGTGATTGGACATGAGATCATAGTTTCCTCTAGAGCTCAATGGGTCATTCTTTTGATTGTTACAGGGAAGAGCAAAAGAGACGTACACGTGGTTGGGTTCAGGAGCGCCTTGCTGCAGCAACAGTCATTGTTGGATCAGAGTTGGATCAGAGAGCAGAGTATGCCTTTCATGCTAGGGAGTAATTTTGGACCCAGATGGGAGGTAGGGTCAACAAGCAGTCTTCTCTACTCTTGGCCCAAGACATAGTAGGGAGAGTGTTTCATAGCTTGTTGACTCAAACGAAGTTTTATAGACACCCAGATACTGTCTTGCAGGTTGCTTCCCTTCTTATAGAAGATCCTGACACTCAGCCAGTGATGATGCTTGAGGTACTATTTACGACTAGAGATATGACAGTCTCACTTGATGCACCATTCACTAACATAGAGTTCAGTACTGCTCTCTACCCTTCACAAGGGCAAGTGTCCTGGTTCAGATGGGATGGCCTTACACCCTCTTTCTTTATTTCATTTTGGGAGCAAATTGGAGATCACATCATCTCAACCCTACAAGGCATTTGGGACTCGGGTGAGACGCTAGACTCACTTACTGAGGGCCTCATTCATCTTATCCCTAAAGGGGGTTGCATGAATTTACTGTCACAATGGAGACCGATCACTTTGTTGGGCACTTTTTTGATGCACATGAGGAGACCCTTCTCTTTGATGTTCAGTCGGGGAGGCAGACTTCTCAGATCCTTAGATTTTATTCTTTTGGAGGTTGCCTTCAAGCCTATTATGATTGTAGGGTAAATGGAGTGGGGCATGAATTCATAGTGGTATCTTGATCCTGACCCCGTTCTCCTACCACTTGGGTCTTGGAGACTCTGGTTATATGGTGGTTCTCACATCAAGTTCTTATCGTGGGACCCAGGGGAGAGCAATATAAAACACAACATGAACAAAAAGAGAGGGAGAGAAGAGCCCATTCTTACCAGGAGCCCATATTGTTGTAAAAACAGAGAGGTTAGGTTCCTTGTTACCTACACAAGAAGAAAAAAACACACCACTTTTCCTAAGAAGCAAACTACTGACAAGTGCATGAGAAAGAAAAGAACTTCAAAAAGCAAAGCAAAGATACATGTTCCTAAGAAATCATTGATGAATGCCAATAATGATAGATAACATGTTTAGAGCTCAACAAAGAGACAAAAATGAAATGTAACCCTTAGAATAAAAAGTAGGATTTAAAAGGTACTCACCTTGAAGGAACTTGGAGAGCAAACCTTGAAGGAACTTGAAGGTAGTCACCTTGAAGGAACTTGGAGAAGAAATTTGATGGAGAGGGAGCAAGGTGGAGAGGGAGATTGGGGTAAAGAGAGCAAGGAGGGTGCATAGGGGAGGCGATACCAGGGATGGAGAGGAAATATGAAATGAGGTGTTTTTTTCAAAATAAGGCGGCAAAATGCTATTTAATTTTTTTTAAATTCTCAGACCGTCGATATTTTTGTCAAGAATTTGAGATAACAGTGTCAGTATTTCCATCGGTATTTTTTGACGACAATTTTGATGGAAATATCACCACATATACCGATGTAGAATAATTTTCTAACATTTGGCCGTTCTTTTTTGTTTTTTTTTTTAGCTTTGGCATGGCTTTGTTCTTTCTGAGTTTTGTTTTTTATCTGACAATGAAGACATAATTAATTGGGATTATGATTTAAACTTGGATAAAATTATGAGGGATTTTGTTTCAAACTTGGAAATGCTACATTTTCATAACTACTTCTAAAGAAAGGCTCCCAATAGAGCTTCATTACACTTTTGAGATTTTTTAAATTGTGAATAGCATAGAGGAGTTGATTAGGGACCGGCTTAGTGGTCAAAGTAGTAAGCTTGCTGGGTTGATGAGAATATGTTTCCCATGTGTATTGTTGGGTTTTCTTATATTGAGTTAATGTTCTCAAGCTTGATAGCCCCATCTACCTGACCTCTTGATTTAGGGACCAGCTTGTGGTTGTCGAGACAATAATCTTGCTAGATTGATGAATCTATCAGTTAAAATATGGGAAAGTAATAAAATACTCCTTAAATATACATAAGTACTGTAAACATGTCAAAGGATGACAGAGAATGAAATAATAAAAATATTCTTCTATATTCACTCCCATATCTCATGAATGTTATTATTCAATGCTCTTACAAGCCATTTCTCTCAATCATTTTCTAGCCATCTCCACGATCGTTAAGCTTCTCTATCTAACACCATAACTAATCTTGCCATATGCCTATTTTTCAAAGTTTACCACCTTCAAAATTCTTTGCCTTATGAAAGAGTAATGAAATTCACCAAGCAATGGAAAAAATTGCACTCAAAATGGAAACACCAAACTCCAACTCTACAGAACAAGCCAACAAGAGATGGCAACACCATCTTCATATTGATTTAGCTTAAGAATATGCGCCTCTTCCAAAACAACAACACATCAATGCCATGCAAAGAGAAAACATGAGGAGAGAAGGTTTACAAGATATCGACTTATGGTGTGATGGGAAGATTTATCAAAATGTTTTGTCGGAAGGTCTACACCACCATTCTCAAATCCGACAACATTGCTGATATTAATGGGTGACAAAA
This sequence comes from Dipteris shenzhenensis, assembly GCF_047967505.1. Classification (NCBI taxonomy): domain Eukaryota; kingdom Viridiplantae; phylum Streptophyta; class Polypodiopsida; order Gleicheniales; family Dipteridaceae; genus Dipteris; species Dipteris shenzhenensis. Next base: position 16,696,132 of record NC_141602.1, on the reverse strand, counting down.
CAAAAGGTATGCATGGATACATCACGGGTCAGTATCAAGTTGCGCACATGTATAAGTCTTTATATGATAAGAGGCAACCACAAAAATACAACAGATAGTCGAAAGTTCCAGATTGAAAGAGTAGTTACATGATAAAATTGAAGAACATACAAAGACGAGGGAGAAGTTATGCAAAGCAAGATCAAAAGCGACCCCTTTGGGAGATGGGCTTACAAGTAGAAAACTTTGCAACCTTGCAGAATTGAGAGTAGGAAGTGGAGGGTGCAAGCATTGAGTACAAGTAGCAAGGTGAGATTATTTAAAGCGTGAGATTGTTAAAAGCATTTACTATTTGCAATGCCGGGCTATGTAAATCTTCCTTTGTTGACTCTTATTTACACATCCGGTTTATAGGAAAGTGTTGGAGCCTCAAAAGGAAAATGTTGAACCGAACGCTCTTCCCGTAAAAAAATGAAAGTTGTATTTTCAACGACTATTGCAAAAGGGATGATTGAGGAAAAGAAGGTTAAAACCATCAAACACAATGTTGTGCAATAGTTCGTGGAAAGCAATAAAGTTGATGTAAACTTAATTCAGGAGGCTCTCGATGAGAGTGGAGTTAGCAGGAAAGGTTATTCTTTTATTTTCAAAGCTGTGTCATCAACTTTTAAAGATTAGAGGATCAAACATGTTCTTCTTCCAAATCTTGTAGAAGTTTAGAATTTAAGAGCTTCACTCAATGAACAAGTAGATGATTTTATTGGTCAGTGGTTGCATATTGAGGATGTATTTGAAGGTAGTAAGGGGACTACTGTGTATAATCCTTGGAATAATATTTTTGTTGATCTTGAACAATTACAAAAAAGAATGGTTGAATTCTACGAATTCACATTTGAAGAGTGTTAGGGACGGCTTATATTTGTCATCAAGTTGGATGAATGTGAAATTGTGAAAGAGAAAAAGATTAAAAGAGTGACCATCACACTTATGAATAGGGCACTTGATACATCAATCACTAGAGAAAACTCAAAGCATTTCAGTGTACAATCGGAGAAGCATATTTGGTGGTTGGGAGCATTTGAGGTAAGCGTCAACTTTCATTTTTCAAATATATTGCTATTTCATTTCATTTATTATATCTAGATGCTTCAATATAGTGTCTTCTTAATGGCAGGTAAAGAGAAAGGATCACCAAACCTTGTTTTGGGTGTTTCACCATACCAAAATACCAAAAATCATTAAAAACAAGGTTCAAGGAGGGCAACTTCATGTTGAAGGCAAGGGTGATTTCCAAGTTGATTGGCATATGGCAAGGGACCTCAAGACCCTCAAATGTATGTTCAACATAAGTAAAGGAGGTAATTCAAAATCTCCATGCCTTTATTGCAAGGAGCCAACCCATGTCATGGATCCTAAATGGTAGAGGAAAGCTCCTAATAGGGACAATATTGATCTTGAATTCAAAGTAGTTCTTGATATTCCTTTGTGTAATATACATATATGCACATTACATGCTTTATGTAGAATCATTAAAAAGTTGGTCTTTTTGTATATTGGATTTGCTTGGAAGCTTCAACTAGAAAAAAATAGGAAGAAACAATTGTTGCATTAGAAAAAGTATTATCGGACATGGGTCTCCATGGAGGAGATGTTCATATCATAGCAGATATCAAGAAGTCCTCAAATGGAAAAGATGTTCCTATCAAACTGTCAATTGGTGGAGTCAAAGCAAGAAGATTTTAATCAGACACAAAGGAAGGGAAACTTGGTAGATGATCAAGATATGTTTCGAGGGTGAGATACGAACTTTGGAGCATGTGCATAATGCACTTAAAGATGATATGGCAAATGGTGTTGCTCGAAATGTTAAAGCGGAGGTATGGAAATCCTTAGACAAGCTTTTTCAACTTTGTGACAAAAAGACATGGACCAAGAGCGATCATCGTGCGTTAGAAGAGAAGCTAAAAACTTTTGGAAAATCCATAAAACAAGCATGGAAAAGCTACAATTTAACACACTACATGGTAAGTTGGGTTAATTTGTTTTGTATGCATAGTTCGTACTTTTAAACATGGTTTACAAAATTATGACAATATATATTTTGTGATTGCAGTATAATCTTTACAACCACCTTCCATATTTTGTTAAAAAGTATGGATGCCCTACAATATGGTCAACACAAGGAATGGAAAAGTCTCATTATACAGCAAGAAATGCTTTTTTTTGACATACACAACATTTTGGAGGAGCACATAAGGAAAATAGTCTCAAAGAAGTATTTCAATGGTTTTTTAGAGGTATACTCAAAAGGTTGCAAATCTAGAAAAAAGTTTCATTGTCAAAAGTTAAACTTGCATTTAATATGGCACAAAAGAAAAGAAGGGAGATCCTTGATAATTCAACAGCTGCACAGAAACATGCAGATTGGAGACAATCAAAGGTCTATGTGAATCACAAGTGGATGGATAGAGTTGGAAACCTTATGGAGATTTATAACAATGAAGCAAAGACTTTGTAATATTTTCAAAAAAAAATCAGTACAAAATCTGAGCTGACTATCTTTTCTTGTAGGACTTTGTGTCTTTTGTAACTTTTGACAATACAATATACATGAGTTTACTCTTGTACTTCTTTTACATCGACTTGCTCTTCTTTGATGTGTTTAGCCTCAAGATCTAGAAGAAGAGGCTCTCTAAACCTAATCAAATGATGCTTTCCATAACCATCTAACTGGCTAGGATCTTTGATTCCAAGTGCTAAAGATAAGCAATGTATGTCAAAAATTGTCATACCCTTAAGCACTATTTACCAGGGCCATATCCAAAAATGTCTAAAGTAGATAATTTCTCAATTAATATAACTTTGTCATTCTGCCAATTTATGTGGTACCCATCAAGAAACTTTGACAAGCATTTAAAAAGAAGATAGCTGTCTCTCCATCATTACGCAATTGTCTGTGGTATATCAGAATCTTGGTAGATGACATCTTGTTCATGTACTATTGTGCAAGGGAAGACAATTGTCCAAGTCCCCTTTCTCGGCTCCCACAGGACCTTCTCAAAAAATTGTCATCTTTAATATAGAGCTACAATAGAAAAAAAGAAGCAATGATA